>NC_089872.1:1313333-1970000 GCF_036373705.1 Amia ocellicauda
TACAAAAGGGAAAAACTAATTAAAATTCAACTCTAGATCAACAAATCAAAGACAAATCACTTCCGTGACCAAATCAAAGACCATGGGATTGCATATGATAACACACAAATCGTTAAACAAAAAAGGTTATAAACACATTGACTACAATACCGGCTAGTAAGACGAAGGTGAGTCTCTCATTAGTATTGTTAGTCAGACATTCAATAACTACAAAGGTTAGTATTTATGTCAGGTAACTTCTCGTTATATATATATCAGTCTCATTTACGTTTAGGTGCCGAGAAAGATCCTATCATTACTTGTTACCACAATTTCCCTTAACTGATTATTATTCAATGCTTAAGGATAGGCAGGGCCAGCTATAATCTGGTGTCTATTAACTTGTGTCAATTTCAGACTAAGCAGTTAAACAGGAATGAGAAGATATTTCTCGGCGTTGACAGATTTTATTTCTAAAATTATCAACAAAACAGTTTAATGCAACACACATTTATATTTAAGAAAACTGAATGATATTACACATTCTAGAGTTATGAATCACAGATTAACATTTCTAATTGATTTCTCAAATGTCATGAATCACAAACTCCAAACTGTTAAACTTATCTGAACTTCGTCGCAGAGAGGCCTCTCTGGCTTCGGGCTCAGATAACAGCACACGGCACGAGGTCCGTGTGGTTTGGAACAAAGGCAGTCCGGTTCGGCTTTGTCCAAGAACTTCCACTTAGTCGATGCACCTGGAAGTTGGGGTTTCGCGAAACAGAGTCTTTTCCAAACAGATTTTCCACTAGTTTTAAGGCTCCAAGGTTGTGCACAAAATCTTCTTGGCAAGCAGGGTCTCTCACTGTACTTATTCGAAGACAAAGTCTTTGAGGAAAGCAGGGCCCTGTTTGGTTCCAAGGGTCCAGTTTCTTAAGACTCAAATAGCTATTTAAATGACTGACACTTTCGTATACAGTCGACTTAGTCAATTGTCCAGCTGTAAAACTCCACTGATCAGGTGGGTACAGGCGGGCAGCGCAGTCTGTAAAGTTCTTTATTTAATAAAGTCCTTTAAAAGAATTCTTCGTACGGCTCAATCTCCTTCTCCCAGTTTAACTCTTCTGTTGCCGGCAAAGACTTGGTTGGTTTCTGGTTCCGGTTCGGGCAACAGAGCTACAGGTTGAGCTGTGGCAGCGAGTTTCTGGTTCAGGTGAGAGAGAGAGAGAGACAGAGAGAGAGAGAGAAAGAGACCATGCACTGTTCTTTATACGCTTGTCAGATCAATAGGTGATTGGTTCTTGAGTTTTTGAGAATGGATTTCGGTTTCAGCCCCCAGTGTCCTATTGGAGGGGGGGTTGATTTATGACTGATGTCAATCCATGCCATCTTTTGGAAATGCCAGTTGGCCCGGGTTCGTAGCTCTGTGTATGGATTTCGGCTCTCGTCCATTTCAAATAGTTTTTATTACCTACAGGCCACCTTCCCCAGACATCTCACAGCAGGATTCCAAACTATTTGGCCTATTCTCGGTGCCATCCTCCCAAAACTGTCACTTTGATGTAAACCAGTTCCACACTTTAAGGAAATCTGATAACTTTGGGGGGGAGAGGTCTTCTTTAGATCAGTGCTTCAGCTCAGAGCTAAAATGCTCTTATCAAAATACACCCAACATAATGCTACACAGTCTATTTTTAAATGTTCCCAAATAGTAACAAGTATTGCTAATCCTAATTGTAGGATTTAGTTTGCTAGCTTGCTACTCTTGTTACCTGTCATGCATTTGCCCCAGTAAAGGAAGATTTTGGCTCCCCTTCCAACCTGCCCAGCCTTTTACAGTGCATGGGCAGGCCCTTCCACGCTGTGCTCGCCCCAGTTGTAATTTACCTACTAAACTACTTAACTTACTAAAGAATTGCACATGTCTCAAATGAGTCAGCAATGTCCAATGACATTGTCCAGTAAACAAGAACTTTAACTTTACTTTTGTGTGGTTTAAGAACTGTTTAATTTGTCTTTGCAGTTAAGCCGTTGATGAATATTTCATTCTTGGTGTTTCTGCATAAAGTCACAAAAACAAGGTAGAAATCGTGTAAATGAAGTGTATTATTTATTAAAATGAAATCTGCCAGCCTAAGTGAATTGCGTCAATGAGTTAAGAACTTTGGAATGCATGTTTTAATCAGCAATCAGCAATCCTTTCAAAGGAAATGTGCTTAATGTGCTTACCAGTTGTGCTAAATGCTTTTTTGAAAATAATGCATATTTTCTGCACTAAAAACATGCTTGAGTGTTCAAAATTATTTCATTTTATTTCACATTGTTTCCCCATCGTGTTGTGAGCAATATACTGTACAAATATGCTTTAAAACTTTATTCAGAGCATATTTTTAGAAATAGAAAACACACCCATTCCATTAATATCGAAGTTTCAAAGTTAATAATCACAAATGTTGTAGCAAAGTATCTCAGGTCAGTCCACGGCTCCTTTAGTTTGAAGAACAAATGTGTAAGTGATGGGACACTCAGATATCCAGAATAAACCCCAAACTCTTTCACACTGACATTTCATCATTTGTATTAGCTTTATATTAAATTATATTATATATTATAATACCTTGAACTTTTCTATATGTAACTCTTGCATAAAAGGTGACATGAAATTGAATTAATCATCATTATAATAATTTGGCGATAGTTGCTATCCTTCACAGTCTAACTGATGCCAGTAATTAATTTAATTTCACCTACATGGGGGAGTGCAATAACCAGGCACATGTAAGAACCAGTGTGGAGTAGTGTAGTCAGTTGCACACAACCAGGCTAAGCGCAATTCAGCTGCTGGTATTTATTTCAATAACATTTTTAAGCAAATAGAGTGTGATCTGGATAAGTGGTCACACCTTCTTAATTCAATGCAAGCTCACGTATCCATCATAAAAATGAATGTACTTCCATGTATTAACTTTTTTAGTTCAATGATTCCACACTCTCCACCTGCTAAATATTGGGACAAACTGCACTCCTTGACATCTAGATTTATATGGAAAGGAAAGTGTCCCTGTATCAAACTTTCCATTCTTCAGCGTGATAAATCTGTAAGAGGGTTACCTAATTTCAAATACTTTTTCTGGGCTTCGATCAATTGAGGAAAGCATACTATGCCCACAGAGAATCCAAGACTTGATTCACTGTGCTGTACCTCTTAGGAATTGCAGATTACACTTTGGTCCTATAATTTAATACTTAATCACAATTTGGAGATCAGCTGAAAGATACACTAAGCTGGACCCTAAATGGATTTTTCACTCCCCCATTTTTTATAATTATACACTTCTAACTGATGGCCGCCCTTTTTCTTTTCCTCAGTGGAGGGATAGGGGAATCCATATTCTTGGGGATGTTTTTAAAGATGGCTACCTCCCCACGTTCCAAGATCTAAAATTGCAATATAACCTACCTCTTTCTTTTTTTATCTCCGCTTGCATTCTTCAATGCGTGCTTATGGGATGCACTGGGGAACTAAGTTACCGAGGCACACACTACACAATCTACTAGACAAGAGGGGCAAGACTAGAGGTATGGTTTCCTCGCTCTACTCTTTTTTTTACAGCCTCCTACAAGCCTCTGTCAATATACACCATTTGGACTAGGGACCTCTCTGTTGCTGATTATGGGATTTCTTGGGATACTGTTTGGGCTAACTTCTAGGAACCCTAATCATCGGCTTATTCATTTAATTTTATTCACAGGACATGTTTGACCCCTCGAAAACGATTTCTCATAAAACTGGGTCCTACCTCTAGTTGTGTGCTTTGTCCCCCTTATGTGGTTGTTTTCTGGAGACAAGTCTCTTCAACATTATCATTGATTCTTGGGAGAGAAATTCCTTCCTCTTCCCAAGTATTGCTCCTGAATGATGACTCTCTGAATTTAACACTACAGCAGAAGCGAATATAGCTTGCTGGCCTCACTGCTGCCAAGAAAATGTTGACGCTCTGTTGGCGGCCTCCTCATTCTCTTCCCTGGCTTCATTGGGTCAGGACTTTTCTGGACATTAATTTGGAGCTCTCTTCTGCGAGGTCCATGGAGCCAGGGGAGAGACTGTGCGGGCCTGGAAGATGGCTGCTGATTCTATTGTGTCTCTGATTTGAGGGGGTTTTGTTTTATTTATTTATTTATTTATTTATTTATTTATTTTTATAATTATTTTTGATAATAGTACTCTCTGTGCTGATTCTCTGTGGTCCTTTTGGGGAGGGGTCTGTGAGGGTTGGGGGAGGGGGGTTGTTTTTTCTGTCTTTGAGGGAGGGGGGTTTGGGGGAAGGGAGATGTGTTACTGTCTTTGTGGGTGGGTGGTTGGGGGAGGGGAGTAGTTATGGGCTGTCAGCTGACATTTCCAACTCATTAGCAAACAGGTTTACAACTTAAAAATGCATTCCTATAGTACATCAAGTAGATGTCTATGTGTGTTTCTGAACCTTTCACTGTATTTTAAGAAGGTATCTTACTATAACACTTAGGAGGTATCTTATTTTGATTATCCAAAAAGTTGTATTTTTTTGTGGAAGGAAAAAAGTGTTGGTTTTGGGGGAGTATGTGAACTGTCATGATGCAAGATTTTCTTCATTCAGAAATGTTATTTCATATAATGTCAGATTGTTGCTTCTTAACAATCTTGGCAGTTCAGTTCTTATTTCAGGAAGATTAAAGATTATACACAAGGGAGACACATTGAAAGAGATATTCTCAAGTGATTACAATTACATTAGTGACGATGGTACCGCTAAATTTAATCTCAAACACTAATTTATTTGTTCACATATCAGTGATATCCCTTTCTTTCAAATAATCATTAAACAATGAATGATTTGAGACATGGAGCAGAGCTGGAACAACCACTAACTGGATGAAGCAGAGCTGGATAGGAACTGTTCAAAATCCCAAATCCCTGTGAATATACCCATTCTAGTAATATACAATATTAGGGGGTTATTGTGGATACATTAGGAAGCTTTCCAAAGAATGTCCTTCAAATCTTGTTTGTGTAGGGGCTTTCATATTTATATTCCACATTTATAGATCATTCAGAACTGAACATTGAATGTTAATGACAGCTGATACTTCAGAGCTAATATTGTCTTAAAAAAATATTAAAATGGCACTGAGACTATTGTTTTAGTTTTAGTCTTGCTTTTATTTTACTAGTACCCTTCATTGTTTGTGTGTGTGTGTTTGTTCCCCACTTTTAAATACATAAATACATACATACTTACATAAATAATCTCAGACCACAGCCATTTGTAAAGAATAAATAAATACATTAAAAAAAAATCTGACGTTTTTCCTCTCTCCAAATTTCTAAATTATTGTCAATTGAATGATTCTGATTTAGAAATGCTGGAAATGAAACTAAACATGTAAAGACTCACAGCTAGAGTCCCTGTAACTATTTAACAAATGATTGGTCTCTTTGAGGTTTCCTGAATCAGCAAATTACAACTCGCTTCTAATAAAAATGAGTGTGATTTACTCATTCAACTGCCTAGCGTACAATGTGTTCTCTCTCATTTAATAACATTACGGATAATCTTAGCATACAGTGAGATCCTATATAAGTAGGTAAAAGATAAAAAATGTATTCTGTTTTCATTTTGAAAAGATACCATCAGAAAATGATCCACAAAATCTATATTCTTGTATAGTTTTATACTGACAGCTGAGCTCATTCTCTCTCTCTTTCTCACATGGCATTTCCAACTTGGTCTAGAATGCAGCAGAGTGAGTTTTCTGCCTATCTGACTGTCTGAATAATTTTTTTATCTCAGTATATTAATTTAAAATACCCCCCACCCACACACAAGGTTCAGAATTATCCAAATAACCACTCCACCCCCTAAAGAATGACAGTTCACACACACAAAAATACAACAACAATGTACACACATTCTGATTTCTGGTATACTACAAAGAATAAATTAAACATTTTTATTTTATTTACCCCTTGTATTAAATAATGATAATCCTCTTGCCCAAGGTAATGGTGAAATCATACTTCACCAATGATGTGCTTTGATGCTGTCTCTCCCTCCTGCCCTTGGTTGCTCTTACTCTCTGTAGCACACCTCTCTCTCTCTCTCTCTCTCTCTCTCTCTCTCTCTCTCTCTCTCTGACAATTCCCATCAGCCTGTGAAGTATGTAGGGAAAGCCAGTGGATATGGGTGTACCTAGCAGCTATAAAATAGCGATGAACCGTTAACTTTCAGCAAGCAGACATTTTGTGACATTGAAAACCACTGCTTCTCTAATAATGTGAGAAAACAAAAGCAAAGTGAAAGTCAGGAGGGATGAAGCAAAACACACGTCCTTATGAAATGTACATTGGCAAAGGCATTTGCTATTTTTTTCACTAACAGCCAAGAATTCCCACAACCCCAGCTATTCCACAAATTGGAGCATTTTTAGTATTCTAATTTTTATATGGACATATTTGTGTCTGCCCCACTTGGCAGTCATTTCATAGCTATGTTTTCTGTGTTGCTTCAGTAGAGAGGCACATATCCTCCAGTACAAATGCTGTCCAATACATTTTCAATGGCACAGTTAATCTATTACACCATTTAAAAGATTGAGTGAAGATGGAACAGCTACACTCTGAACTAGATGCTAGTTCCCCTGCCATCATCCACACATCATACCACATTGGTGCTTGGCTGGTTGTGCACTACCCCCTTGGGAACTCTGGGCCAATAATATTATAAATAGACTGGATGTGATCTTTGGATCACTAAGCTATTAATGGACACCAAACCAAACCAGTGATTGGGAGGTGGGAGTCACATGGCCCGGGGGGTATATTAGGGGGTGGTGACACACTGCTTGGGGAGCTGGATTATAACTAAAGTGTTTTAGGCTGTGAAGTTGATGTACCTTAAAGTGCTTGACAATAAACATCAGTTTGTTTTGGAAAACCCCTGTTTATTTCCATAATTATTTTCATAATTATCTCAAACCTGAGGTTGTTACATTATATTCTAATAACACTGGCTCCCTTCAAGACTTGCTCATCCAGCAAGCTGAACTAGAATGTACCTTGGCAAAAAAAACTCACAGGAAAGTACTGCATGGAAATACTTAAGTAATTAAGTAAATTAAAACAAAGTTTAGTGTACAATATGTGCAGTGCAATTAATCTAATACAAATCTACAACTGGTATGTTATCTTTCAAGTCGGAAGCACTGCCCAAGGGGGAGGGGTTTCTGCAAACTTCCGTAGGAACCCGATCGAAACGTCACTTTATCAAAGCTGCCATTGGCTCCTGAGCGCGTCACTCAGAACAGGTCCCTTCCACTTCCTGTTCTATAAAACGTGACATCAGTGCAGGTTCGTCCTCTTTTGCCATTTCGCTGGACTCAAGAACGTAAGCTCTCTGTGTCTGTGTTTGTAATAACCATTCAAACTGCGTATTTCGGCTGGCTGGCTCACTTCATAGTGTTGTTCACCACTGTTTTCGCTACACATCGTCTCTGTCTTGTATGTGTTTAGTTATTATTGATAGCTAATCTCGATTCTGTCCCGTCCATGCACTGGAGGTCTGGCTGCGCTTTTTGCTTTCAGTCTTGTTCACAAGAAGAGCCTTTTAAAAATAATAATAATAAGAAGAATAATAATAATCCTCGCACCCCTTCACTGCCCGCTTGGCGTCTTGATGTAGTGCTGGACGCACTTTTCCAAGCCCCATTTGAGCCACTGAACTCAGCTGAGCTGAAACTGGTGTCACTTAAGACTGCATTTTTGCTAACAATCACCTCTGCAAAACGCGTGAGCGAGTTACACGACTTGTCCGTACACCCATCGTGTGTCCGTTTTGCGGGAGATGGCTCCAGGATCACGCTACGGTCTAACCCTGTGTTCCTCACGATAGTCCTGTCTCTATTCCATGTCAACAAGCCTATTGAGTTGATGGCTTTTCATCCTCCTCCCTTTGCTTCAGAGCAAGAGAGTCGGCTTCACCTGCTCTGCCCTGTGTGGGCCCTCAGGTGTTATTTGGAACGCACTATGGACATTCGGTGCTCAGACCAACTGTTTATGTCTTATGGAGCATGGGCACAGGGCCAGACGCTTTCAAAGCAGCGCCTCTTGTATTGGATTGTGGACACCATTACCATGGCCTATGAGTCCACCAGGACCCTGGCGCCTGAACACCTGGTGGCCCTCTCGACTCGAGGCATTGCCACATCTTAGGCCCTTTTTCAAGGTTCCCCCATGGCATACATTTGTGCAGCTGCAGCTTGGGCCTCACCACTTACATTTGCCTGGTTCTACAGGTTGGACGTGAGGGGACCAGTCGTTTCCATTGGGACCCCAGTGTTGGCTGCAGTCGAGCCCTAGATGCTTACAGGCTCTGGCTCCTGCCTTTTCCTCTCCCAGTCTGTCCCTGTTAAGTGCAGCCTGAGAGAGCTAGTAAACTGTGTCTTCCCTTCTATCGGACTATGTCTTCCAGTCGAACACCCGCGCAAGCTGCTCCTGGATTTACTGACAGCCCTGTTGATGTGTTCCAAGGGTCTGTCATGCGGCCTACAGGCACGTTGCCTTGTACCCCTGTACCTCTGCTCTGTATATATATATAAATGTGTTAAACAGAAGGACTGTGGTTATGTCTGACCTGTGCAGCACAGAGCTCCCTGCCGCTGTTTCCAGCTGATGGCGCTCGAGTTTCGTGGTCAGCAGGTCTGTGGCCCGCTCTGGCTGTGTATGCCATGGAGCAAGGGGACCGCTGCTGTTGTCCTCCAGCGGAGGGCGCTTCAGTTTCTCCAGTGCCCTGCTGTGTACATAGTTCATTTATTCACACGGTAAGAACTGTAGTTGCCCTGCGCTAGCTGCGCTATTCGGCAGGTGTCAACTGCTCCTGTGTTCCACGTGTGGCACATGGGACGGCTCCTGCGCCCCATGATGTATATAGTTTGTTTGTCACGACACACTCAGGCTGGTGTGGCCTTGCTTCTAGCTGTGCTATTGTAGCAAGCGGCCACCACTCTGATGTTCCACGTGTGGCGCATGAGCAGGCTCCTACGCCCCATGGTTTATATAGTTTGTCTGTACGTAATCTCCTTGTCAGCACAGCGGAGCTCTTCCACTCTATACTATTCAGTTGAGTTGGATGCTCCTGTGCTGTGCGCAGGTGGCATTAAAGTTCCTGCTGCCACACAATATATATTGTTGTTCATTTGTACAACATTGTAGAGCTGGTGTGGCCTCACTCCTAGCTGGGCTAGTGGAGCAAGCAGCCAATGCTCCCATGTTATGCGAAGAATGCATGAATGGTTTCCTGCACACTGCAATGTTGTGGTTTGATGGTCATGGTAGAGCCTGCTGTTGTCCTGCATTAATAGGAGACAATTGCTCCCGTGTCACGTGGTGGTGCATGATTTGCTTCCTGTACCCCGCAATGTGTTTAGTTGTTATGACAGCACAGTGGAGCTAGGTACTCTGTACTGTTCAGTGAACATGATTTTCCTGTGCTGTGCTGAGGTATCATGAATGTTCCTGCTGCCGCGCTGTGTATACTGTTATGTCCAGCTGTAGCTACTCAGTGAACTAGCCAGCTATGTGTTATTCAGTGGGTCTGTAGCCCCGCTCCTGCAGGATCAGGGGTTCACTGCCACGTAAATGCATGGAAGGCGCACAAGTTGCTTGATTGCCCATGCCATATTTTGTGCAAGTAGATATATAGCCTTGCTCCAAGATGCACTAGTAGAGCAGCCTGCCTTGCTATTGTAAGCGGAGGGTGTAAGAGAGTCTGTAGCCCCGGTTTGTATATGCTGATTGCAGACAGTCATGGACAGCCCAGTTTGGCCCCAAGGGGCCTCTGTGGCTCCTGTCTGGAGTTGTGTTGCCGAGGCCCCTAGCAGAACACCTCGGGGCAGGCTCCCTTATCAGCTCACTGCCTCCTCACTTGCAACGGCTTGGTTATACAGTAACCCCTCCCCCTTGGGCAGTGCTTCCGACTTGAAAGATAATGATACAGTGGGGGAAAAAAGTATTTGATTTTGTATGTTTGCCCACTGACAAAGAAATGATCAGTCTATAATTTTAATGGTAGGTGTATTTTAACAGTGAGAGACAGAAAAACAACAACAAAATCAAGAAAAACGCATTTCAAAAAAGTTATAAATTGATTTGCATGTTAATGAGGGAAATAAGTATTTGACCCCTTCGACTTAGTAATTGGTGGCAAAACCCTTGTTGGCAATCACAGAGGTCAGACATTTCTTGTAGCTGGCCAACAGGTTTGCACACATCTCAGGAGGGATTTTGTCCCAACTCCTCTTTGCAGATCCTCTCCAAGTCATTAAGGTTTCGAGGCTGACGTTTGGCAACTCGAACCTTCAGCTCCCTCCACAGATTTTCTATGGGATTAAGGTCTGGAGACTGGCTAGGCCAATCCAGGACCTTAATGTGCTTCTTCTTGAGCCACTCCTTTGTTGCCTTGGCTGTGTGTTTTGGGATATTGTCATGCTGGAATACCCATCCACGACCCATTTTCAATGCCCTGGCTGAGGGAAGGAGGTTCTCACCCAAGATTTGACGGTACATGGCCCCATCCATCGTCCCTTTGATGCAGTGCAGTTGTCCTGTCCCCTTAGCAGAAAAACACCCCCAAAGCAGAATGTTTCCACCTCCATGTTTGACGGTGGGGATGGTGTTCTTGGGGTCATAGGCAGCATTCCTCCTCCTCCAAACACGGCGAGCTGAGTTGATGCCAAAGAGCTTGATTTTGGTTTCATCTGACCACAACACTTTCACCTAGTTCTCCTCTGAATCATTCAGATGTTGGCAAACTTCTGATGGGCCTGTACATGTGCTTTCTTTAACAGGGGGACCTTGCAGGCGCTGCAGGATTTCAGTCCTTCACGGCGTAGTGTGTTACCAATTGTTTTCTTGGTGACTATGGTCCCAGCTGCCTTGAGATCATTAACAAGATCCTCCCGTGTAGTTCTGGGCTGATTCCTCACCGTTCTCATGATCATTGAAACTCCACGAGGTGAGATCTTGCATGGAACCCCAGACCGAGGGAGACTGACAGTAATTTTGTGTTTCTTCCATTTGCGAATAATTGCACCAACTGTTGTCACCTTCTCACCAAGCTGCTTGGCGATGGTCTTGTAGCCCATTCCAGCCTTGTGTAGGTCTACAATCTTGTCCCTGACATCCTTGGACAGCTCTTTGGTCTTGGCCATGGTGGAGAGTTTGGAATCTGATTGTTTGATTCCTTCTGTGGACAGGTGTCTTTTATACAGGTAACGAGCTGAGATTAGGAGCACTCCCTTTAAGAGAGTGCTCCTAATCTCAGCTTGTTACCTGTATAAAAGACACCTGGGAGCCAGAAATCTTGCTGATTGACAGGGGATCAAATACTTATTTCCCTCATTAACATGCAAATCAATTTATAACTTTTTTGAAATGCGTTTTTCTTGATTTTTTTGCTGTTATTCTGTCTCTCAGTGTTAAAATACACCTACCATTAAATTATAGACTGATCATTTCTTTGTCAGTGGGCAAACGTACAAAATCAGCAGGGGATCAAATACTTTTTTCCCTCACTGTAGGTTGCGTATGCAACCCCAGTTATCTGAAAAAGGAAGCACTGCCCAAGGCTTGCAAGGTCGCGAGGGAGTCCTAGCTCCCGGCAAAAGCCAGCCGTAATACGCAGTTTGAATGGTTATTACAAACACAGACACAGAGAGCTTACACTCTTGAGTCCAGTGAAATCACAAAAGAGGACAAACCAGCGCTGACGTCACATTTTATAGAAAAGGAAGTGTAAGGGACCTGAGTGACGCGCGCAGGGGCCAATAGTAGTTTTGATAGAGTGACGTTTCGATCGGGTTCCTATGGAAGTGCGCTGAAACCCCTCTCCCTTGGGCAGTGCTTCCTTTTTCTGATAACCAGGGTTGCATACGCAACCTATCATTATCCCACTTAAAAGCCAAACACCCTTCTACGACTAGCAATGATAGAAAAGGAAAGAGGACCACAACAAATTAATATTATATAGCTACAAATATAGCCAGCTATTGCCTATAAGCGTTTTTTTTTTTCACTGGAACTCGAATGAACAGCTGAGTTTAGTCTAGTTGAGTGTGGTTTGGTATCGTAAATAATTTAATTTAACAGATTATATAAATAAGGTAGCTAGATTGTCTAATACATTTTGTATTTCACTGTTATGACCAGAAAACGTTGCCAGAAGCATGCCAATGTTAAGGCATTTGCATTGCAGCTCACATCAAACTTGAATAAAAATGTAATTAATAATTGAATACAAACCTGACTGGTCGGTCAGGTTACAGATGTAATTGCAAAATATTCTGTTCTGATGCACACTTGTCATTTTAAGGAGACATCCATATTGTATAAGCAAGTGTTCCTTTAAAACAAATATCACAACCTTAGTTAATTTGAAATTGTAATTAACATAAAAGATGACAGTAACCCTTGTAAAATACAAGTCTGACATGAGAGTGCATGAGAGTTGACAGGTATGCTTATTGCAGCTGATATGCCATTTCTGTATGCCTCCTAAAAGAAAGGTATTTTTTACATAGTCAAATGTTTATTAATGTTTATTTAACAAAGTTATTAAAGTTGTAGTGTGACACCCTTTTCCTTACAGAATATAAGAGCAATACAAAAGTGCAATAATATAGTATATAATTACAGATCAAAACATAATACAATTTCAGGTTCGAAATTGCACAAGAGCATAGGCAAAAAATATACAGTTGACATAAAATACAAGTCCTACATCCTAGATTGTAATAGCTAACAAGTGCAGACAAGGTGTTCTGAAGTCATAGTTAAGAGCTATGGGGAAGGGGGCATAGGGGACACACAATAAACAACATGAGTACTATCAACGTAAAAGTAAGCAATATGATGAAAACGTTAAATAAAAAAATACAGGAAAGCTGAACTACTCAGGGGAATAAACTACTACATTACAGATGTGTCTTGAGTAATCGACGGAAGGTGGTCAGGGACTCTATTATGCTGATATCAGTGGGAAGGTCATTCCACCACTTAGGAGTTTCAATTTCTGATATCAAAAATACAATTGTTGATATTAAGAATGATCTTGTATTTTTGATATCAACAATTGTATTTGTTTTTATATCTGAAAATATGGATTAAATGTCACAACGGTTTGCCATAAGGCTCACACAGAAATTATATAGATATATGCTACTACTACATAATGCACCATGTAATGTTTATTTAATTCATACCAGGAATTGTGGAAGCCGTGCTCACCATTGGTTTGGGGTTTCTGGTTAATTTTTGTTGGCTGAATTGGTCCATTTTTAACCCTTTGAGCAGTTTGAACGTACCGGTACATTCTAAGTAAGCTGTGCCTTGACCATGCAATCTCCATAGACACACATTGGCAGTAGAATGGGCCATACTGAAGAGCTCAGTGACTTTCAATGAGGCACAGTCACAGGATGCCACCTTTCCAACGTCAGTCAAAGTCAGTTCATCACATTTCTGCCCTGCTTGAGCTGACCCAGTCAACTGTAAATGCTTTTATTGCGATGTGGAAATGTCTAGGAGCAACAACAGCTTCAGCCAAACTGTCTCTGGAAGCAACATCAACAGAAGAACTGTTCGTCGGGAGCTTCATGAAATAGGTTTCCATGGCCGAATAGCAACACAAGCCATAGATTACCATGCGCAAGGCCAAGCTCGCCACCATTGGACACGTTCTCTGGAGTGATCAATCACACTTCACAACCTGGCAGTCTGATGGATGAATCTGGGTTTGGCGGATGCCAGGAGTACACTGCTCTGGGTTTATAATAATGGTCTGGGTCTGTTTTTCGTGGTTCGGGCTAGGCCCCTTAGTTCCACTGAAGAGAGATCTTAACCGTACAGCATAGAATGACAATCTAGATGATTTTGTGCTTTCAACTTTGTGGCAACAGTGTGGGGAAGGCCCTTTCCTGTTTCAGCAGGACAATTCCCCCATGCACAAAGAAAGGTCCATACAGAAATGATTTGTCAAGATGTTGTGGAAGAACTTGACAGGCCTGTACGGAGCCCCAGCCTCAATATAACACCTTTGGGATGAATTGGAATGCTGACTGTGAGCCAGGCCAGGCCAGGCCAGGCAGTGTGTCCTCTGCCCCTGTTGCAAACACAGAACGTTTGCAATGGTCTCCCGTGGCTGTCAACAGCATGACACAATTAGTGTGCTGTACCTGGGTTTAGATCAGTGAATAAATAACAGAAAAATGTTAATGACAAGTTTCAATGGATGAAATTGTTCAAAATATCTGTCCAAAACATACAAAAAAAATGTTTTTTAACAAACTATGAATGAGTTAAAATGCTCAAATATATGATTATTGTGGGGATTTAAAACAATTTACTTGTGTTACAAAAGGTTAATTAAAGAAAAAGTGTTACTGTTTGACAGAAACTGTCATTTTTCCATCATTTCCAATTGTGGTCCAAAAAAAACCTTGTTGGTGCTTGTAGGGGGTGAAATATGTTGGCGGTTTTAAGGTTGATATATGATGTTGATTCAGATATTTAAAGTTATATACATTTCTTTTCCCTATTTCCTTCTGGGATGAACAGAGATGCTTGTAAGCTGCAGGAACCAAATTTTAAGTGAGTTCAAAAACAGTCACTGCCCGAGTCACGGCAGAGCATTTTAGAACATACTGCTCAAAGGGTTAATACAGTGCTCTCTAAAATTGCTATCTTTTGGGGGTGGGTGGTGCTATCTTGAGGGGGTGGGGTAGCATTATATGTGAAAAATGACATTGAGGCAAAAGAACTCGTATTAGATCCCAGTAACGGAAAAGAATCTTTGTGGGTGAAACTTTTGAACAAGAGATCTGGAGGATTAGTGGTAGGGGTGTGTTACACACCACCCAACTCAGATATTCAGCAAGATGTTGCATTGTACAGTGTAATCAGGACTGCATGTAGTAAGGATGTGGCTGTTATAATGGGGGATTTCAATTTCCCAAACTTAGACTGGGAAAGCCCAGTGGGGACTACAGAAGCAGAAATAGAAATGGTTGAGATGGTAAATGACTGCTTTCTCAATTTGTCAGGGAGAGTGCATGTATTGACTTGATCTTTTCAAATGACCAAGATAGAGTCAGGGGGACAGTAGTTAGAGAACCAATGGCAAATTGTGATCACAATAAGGTTAGCTAAAACAATGGTCTACAATTTTAGAAAAGCAAATCTTGAAGGTATGAGGCGGCACTTAGAAGAGGTAGACTGGAGCACATTGGATACAGAGTCAGTTGAAAATGGATGGGTATATTTTAAGAATACACTACTTGAGGCTCAGGAACAATTTGTACCAAAACTTAGCAAATTGAGGACCAAAAAACACTGGCCAAAATGGTTTAAAAGAGGTATGCAAAAAAATATAAAGAGAAAGAAAATGTTGTATAGCGCAAACAAAAGGGATGGAGACTAAACAAAATACATAGAATATGTTGAGCTGCAAAGAGCTCTTGGAGCTAAAACTAATGCAAAGAGCTTTTTTCAATATTACAACAGCAAGTGGTCAATAAAGGAGGAAGTGAAACAGATAAAGGGCAAAAATGGAGGTATCTTGGAAAACGAACAAGATGTGGCAAATGTTCTAAATGAGTATTTCACAGAGGTTTTTACAAAAGAAAGAACAGATGACATGCCAGTCAATCAGTCCAGTCAAATCCTAAGAGAGATCAGGATAAATGAGGAGGAAGTACTAAAGGGACTAGCAGAATTAAAAACCAACAAATCACCTGGGCCAGATGGGATATGTCCAACAGTACTTAAAGAAATTAGGGAAATTATTTATAGGCCGCTAACTCAAATATTCCAAATGACACTTAGAACAGGGGATGTACCAACTGACTGGAAGACAGCAAATGTCATACCAATCCACAAGAAAGGGGACAAAACTGAGCCAGGAAATTACAGACCAATCAGTCTCACCTGCATTACTTGTAAAATGTTGGAAAAAATGATTAGACAGAAAATAGAGGCACATCTTAATGAAAACCATATTCTTCGATCGGTCAACATGGGTTTAGATGAGGCAGATCATGTCTTACTAATTTATTAGAATTTTTTGAACATGCAACTGCAGCTGTAGATCAGGTGAAAGCATATGATATGATATACTTAGATTTTCAAAAAGCTTTTGATAAGGTTCCACACGAAAGACTGATCCTCAAATTGGAAGCTGTAGGCATTCAGGGTAATGTAAGTAGATGGATTATGAACTGGTTGATGTACAGGAAACAAAGGGTGTCGATTAGAGGAGTCGCTTCTAACTGGAGTGAAGTTGTTAGTGGAGTTCCACAGGGATCCGTATTAGGGCCTTTGCTTTTTCTAATCTATATGAATGATCTGAACTCTGGGATAGTTAGCAAACTTATCAAATTTGCAGATGATACCAAAATAGGTGGCTCAGCAGATACAATCTCGGCAGCACAGGCTATTCAGAGGGACTTGGATAATATTCAGTTGTGGGCCGACACCTGGCAAATGAAATTCAATGTGAACAAGTGCAAGGTAATACATGCAGGTAACAAAAATGTCCACTATAATTACACTATGGGAGGTACAGATGTAGATGATGTAACGCATGATAAAGATCTAGGAGTCTATTTGGACTCCTCATTTTCTCTATCCAAACAATGTGGGGAAGCATTAAAAAAGGCAAACAGAATGCTAGGGTATATTATCAAAAGTGTAGAATTTAAAACAAGGGAAGTAATGTTAAGACTGTACAATGCGCTAGTTAGACCTCATCTGGAATACTGTGTGCAGTTCTGTGCACCACACTTCAAGAAGGATATTGCTGCTCTAGAGGCAGTTCAGAGGAGAGCAACCAGACTTATTCCAGGTCTGAAGGGAAAGTCCTACTCGGAGAGACTGAGGGAACTGAACCTTTTCACCCTGGAACAGAGGAGACTACATGGGGACTTGATCCAAGTCTTCAAAATCATGAAGGGCATCGACCACATCAAACCAGAGGAGCTTTTCCAGATCAGCAGGGACACACGCACCCAAGGACACAAAAGGAAATTGGGCTTCAAGGCATTCATAACGGAAAACAGGAGACACTTCTTCACACAGAGAGTAGTCACAGTCTTGAACAAACTCCCTAGCGATGTGGTAGAAGCTGAAAGTTTGGGACCATTTAAAAATAGACTGGATAGGATCCTTGGATCACTTAGATATTAATGGACACCAAACAAAACTTTCTTATGTTCTTATGTTCTTATGATAAGTATATCTAGAATGTCAAAAGCAAATTAAAATTCTTAGCCTATATCATGTCTCATAATTTTTCCAAATTTACATTTTTTTTCCATTGTAAACAGGGCCATTATTGCTCACATTATTATGTATGTATTGTAGGTGAATATTTTCATGCTTATACTGTTGCCATTGTTAGCACGGGAAGCATAACCAGCCGAAGACTGGGCGGGTCCTGGACTGCTGGCCCCAACTCCAGCCCACAATAAGGCCATTCACTAGGAAGCCACTGGTAGAAGAAATGGGCTCCAGCAGGCACTGTCACCAAATTAAGTGCTGGACAGCTCCCAGGTTCTGCCTGCTGAAGTAGATGCAACACCATGGAGAGATGCTAGAGGCCAACAAGTGGCAGCTGATAGCACTTCTCCTAATGAGGAGGAAGGCTTATATAAGCAGCCCCATGACGCTCCCTGGCAGTTGGGTTTCAGTGCTACTGCTGTGCAGAACTGGTGCTGGCTAACCTGTTGTTCACTTTTCAGAGCCTTTGAGGAACCCACCTGGGAGGAGCTTTATGCATGGTCAGAACCAAGAACCTTTTGAGAACCTGCACCCCAGGAGGGAATTCAGCTGTAAAGAAATGGTGTTTCTATTTGTCATACAGATGTTAATTTCCTGTCCATGGCTTGAGTTCTTCAAGAAAATGTATGATGCCAGGAATTACTGTATTGTTTATTTTCTCCAGAGAGGTAGAGTAATAACAGTAATAATATAGCTGTTGCTATGTTGAGGTACCCCATTGATAAGCAGACAAGGAATACTCAGGGCATGAATTAATTTAAATAATACCAAAATATTTTATTCAGCTACAACGGAGCGCTCTGGAGATAGCTGGGACGGTACATTTCAAAAGCCATGCTGACCTTCAACTCTTAACCAGACAGTTGTTTAAATATCCTTGCAACAAAGCTCTACCCTTCTTCAATAGTAAGCCAATCAGAATGGAAATCTCTCAATTGCCTGTGGGCCAGATCTGCCCCCAGAATTTAGGTAATTCCAATTTTTTTTTTGGAAAAACCCTGTGTAGAGTGTGTTCTTGCCAACCCATTCAGCAAATAGCATCCTCAATGTATGAACTGTTGCTCTCTTATACCTGACTAAACAACTATAAATAGGTTACCTGTAAATGATTAATGGACACAGGTGGTAATTATAGTGTATCAAACATACATCTCATAGCATTGCCCCAAGATCAATTTAAAACCCAGTGCTTCATACAAGATTAATATGTTTTTCTTCTTAATTATCTCATAAGCTAAAATTAGATTTAAAAAAAAGCTTGTATCAAGCACACAGTATAATTAAAGTGTTTGCAGTACTACATGATCAAGAGATCAGGTGGAATTTATTGACTAATTGAGCACACATTGTTGTCAATCGACCTAATTCCCCCCACAGTGTGCTCATTTCCTAATTTGAAATTGATTATTTTTACATATTGTCAGCAAACGTACATTTCCTCACAACTGTGTGCATTCATCACAGTAATTCACTGCTGTTTTCTTCAGACTCAGAATAAGAAAGATGTTATAGTTAGGGCACTGTGTTTTTTTCTGGTCTTGGCTTGGAATCCTGTATTTCAGTTGTAATTCTACATGCGTCACTGTAGCCATTCAGTGTAGCCTAATGTACAGTGGGGGAAAAAAGTATTTGATCCCCTGCTGATTTTGTATGTTTGCCCACTGACAATGAAATGATCAGTCTATAATTTTAATGGTAGGTGTATTTTAACAGTGAGAGACAGAATAACAACAAAAAAAATCCAGAAAAATGCATTTAAAAAAAGTTATACATTGATTTGCATGTTAATGAGGGAAATAAGTATTTGACCCCTTCGACTTAGTACTTGGTGGCAAAACCCTTGTTGGCAATCACAGAGGTCAGACATTTCTTGTAGTTGGCCAACAGGTTTGCACACATCTCAGGAGGGATTTTGTCCCACTCCTCTTTGTAGATCCTCTCCAAGTCATTAAGGTTTCAAGGCTGACGTTTGGCAACTTGAACCTTCAGCTCCCTCCACAGATTTTCTATGGGATTAAGGTCTGGAGGCTGGCTAGGCCACTCCAGGACCTTAATGTGCTTCTTCTTGAGCCACTCCTTTGTTTCCTTGGCTGTGTGTTTTGGGTCATTGTCATGCTGGAATACCCATCCACGACCCATTTTCAATGCCCTGGCTGAGGGAAGGAGGTTCTCACCCAAGATTTGATGGTACATGGCCCCATCCATCGTCCCTTTGATGCCGTGCAGTTGTCCTGTCCCCTTAGCAGAAAAACACCCCCAAAGCATAATGTTTCCACCTCCATGTTTGACGGTGGGGATGGTGTTCTTGGGGTCATTCCTCCTCCTCCAAACATGGCGAGTTGAGTTGATGCCAAAGAGCTTGATTTTGGTCTCATCTGACCACTTTCACCTAGTTCTCCTCTGAATCATTCAGATGTTGGCAAACTTCAGACGGGCCTGTACATGTGCTTTCTTGAACAAGGGGGCCTTGCGGGCACTGCAGGATTTCAGTCCTTCACGGCATAGTGTGTAACTAATTGTTTTCTTGGTGACTATGGTCCCAGCTTCCTTGAGATCATTAACAAGATCCTCCCGTGTAGTTCTGGGCTGATTCCTCACCGTTCTCATGATCATTGAAACTCCACGAGGTGAGATCTTGCATGGAGCCCCAGACCGAGGGAGACTGACAATTATTTTGGGTTTCTTCCATTTGCGAAAAATCGCACCAACTGTTGTCACCTTCTCACCAAGCTGCTTGGCAATGGTCTTGTAGCCCATTCCAGCCTTGTGTAGGTCTACAATCTTGTCCCTGACATCCTTGGACAGCTCTTTGGTCTTGGCCATGGTGGAGAGTTTGGAATCTGATTGTTTGATTCCTTCTGTGGACAGGTGTCTTTTAACAGGTAACAAGCTGCGATGAGGAGCACTCCCTTTAAGAGAGTGCTCCTAATCTCAGCTCGTTACCTGTATAAAAGACACCTGGGAGCCAGAAATCTTGCTGATTGATAGGGGATCAAATATTTATTTCCCTCATTAACATGCAAATCAATGTATAACTTTTTTGAAATGTGTTTTTCTGGATTTTTTTGTTGTTATTCTGTCTCTCACTGTTAAAATACTCCTACCATTAAAATTATAGACTGATCATTTCTTTGTCAGTGGGCAAACGTACAAAATCAGCAGCGGATCAAATACTTTTTTCCCTCACTGTATAAAACAGTTAGAAAATCAACATAAAACGTATTAATTCGAAAATGAAAAAAAAATATGCCACTTTTAATCATAAAGGTAACCGCTATGATGTACAGGTTTGTAGTTTGCTATTAGTGGGTGGGTCAAAGTTTTGATTTAATCCGGCCCATAGTCAATGACACTATATTAAGAACGTTTAATGTGTTAGGAAGAGTTAATAATGTATACATGTGATTTATAATCATATAATCATATCATATCATATAATCAAAATTTATAATCATACCAATGGAATCATTGTAGAATATATTTGAGCAAGCGGAGCAAGCTATGGAAGTATTTCGATCAGGTTGACCAAACAATTGTAAAATGCAAACTATGCAACATGAAGCTGGCATATCACAAGTCCACCACCTCAAAGCAAAACGACATGAAGATGAAGCATAATTAAATTACATTGGAGCTACTTTTAAGTGCTGCTGTAACCTCAAAAGAAGTAAGGAAATCATTCAGCTGATTACCATGATGATTACAAAATACATGCTACTACTGAGCTTTGTGGAGGGGCAGGGGTTCCAAGCACGTATGGAATTTGTGGAACAGAATACAAGTTGCCCTCTTGCATGAACATAACTGTGAAATCAGAGTTTCAACTGATGGAAAAGTAGCCATCACCAGAGATGCTTAGATGGCTCTGACAGCTGAGTCATACTCGATTGGCACCTGCCACTACATCTTAAAGAATAGTTTTGTAAGATTTAGCTAATGTGGGGGGGTGGGGTGGGAGGGTTGCACCATTTTCACCTTACCTAACAACTGAAATATAATATTCAAACTGTATCACTTATTTTATTTGTTTGTTTACACATTTTAACAAACGATATGAAGGCCTATTGCATAAAACAAAAAATAAAATAGCATGTCAGTCAATATGTTCAGCTTATCTGTAGTGCTGTTTCCTAGAAATATAAATGTCGTTCTTGAAGCCCTTTCAGAAGGCATGCAATGGTAGTAATTGCATTCATAAAAAATAAAAAAAATGATAAAGTGCCTTTTTTCTCCCTTAGGGTAGCATTATCAGCTTTTTCTGTTTACACAATTTAAATTAATAGAGGTTTCCACTACTAAATACATCTTCCCACTCTGTCAGCTTAGGCACCATTATCTTATATAAATGTAGACTCATAGTATTATTAATTGCAGAAGCCACTTAACCATTACATAAATGTTTTTTAGTTTTTTTCAGCTTTAATTAAACAAAAGTAACATACGACTTGCATTTTTATAATGTTAATTCCGAAGCCAGTTTGGCAACAGAGCTCTTAGGCTAATTATAAATGGTGTTTTGCAGCTACAGGACTTCTGTGTACTGATGGTATTTGACAACTTGTTATTTATATAAAAGCACTTTTTTCCCCACTTTTGAGGGGGTATTCCAAAAAAAAAAAACACTATTATTAAAATCTGTGATGCAATACATTTCACCCCAATAACCTATTGCATAATACATACTAATTTAAGGTACTACCTAGCCTTCCATTTTATTTTCAGAATTGTCATCATTTTGGCTCTGTACACCACCACAATGGATGTGAAAGGAAACAATCAAAATGTGCTTTAAGTGTAGACTTTCATCTTTAATTTGAGGGTAGTTACATCCAAATTGGGTGAATGGTGTAGGAATTACACCCATTTTTATATGTGGTCCCCCCAGTTTTAGGGGCTCAAAAGCATTTGGACAAACTAACATAATCATGAATTAAAATGTGAGTTTCAATACTTGGTTGCAAATCCTTTGCAGTCAGTGACTGAAGTCTGGAACCCATCGACATCACCAGATGCTGGGTTTCTTTCCTGGTGATGCTCTGCCAGGCGAGTACTGCAGCTGTCTTTAGTTCCTGTTTGTTCTTGGGGCGTTTTGCCTTCAGTTTTGCTTTGAAATCAAAACAAACAAATCAGAGAGATAGCAAAAACATTAAATGTGGCCAAATGAACTATTTGGTACATTCTTAAAAATAATGAACACACTGGTGAGCTCAGGAACACCAAAAGGCCCGAAAGACCATGGAAAACAGCTGTGGTAGATGACAGAATAATTATTTCCCTGGTGAAGAATTCGAGTTTACCAAAAATCATCTAAAGAACCCTGTACAGTTCTGGAACATCCTATGGACAGATGAGACACAGATCAACTTGTACCAGAATGATGGGAAGAGAAGAAGCATACCACCTCATCTGTGAAGCATGGTGGAGGTAGTGTTATGGCATGGGCATGTATGGCTGCCAAGGGAACTGGTTCCCTTGTATTTAATGATGATGTGACTGCTGACAAAAGCAGCAGGATGAATTCTGAAGTGTTTAGGTCTATATTATCTGCTCAGATTGAGCCAAATGCTTCAAAATTCAATGGACAGTGCTTCTCATGTCCGGATGAACAATGTATACTGTCAAAGCAACCCAAGACTTTTTTAAGGTGAAGAAGTGGCATGTTCTGCAATGGCCAAGTCAATCACCTGTCCTGAATCCAATTGAACATGTGTTTCACTTGCTGAAGGCAAAACTGAGGGCAAAACGCCCCAAGAACAAGCAGGAACTAAAGACAGCTGCAGTATAGGCCTGGCAGAACAACACCAGGGAAGAAACCCAGCAGGATTTGTAACCAAGTATTGAAACTCACAATTTAATTCATGATTATGTTAGTTTGTCCAATTACTTTTGAGCCCCTAAAATTAGGGGGACTACATATAAAAATGGGTGTAATTCCTACACCGTTCATCCATTTTAATGTAACTACCCTCAAATTAAAGATGGAAGTTTACACTTAAAGCACATCTTGATTGTTTCCTTTCAAATCCATTGTGGTGGCGTACAGAGCCAAAATGATGATAACTGTGTCACTGTCCAAATATTTATGGACCTAACTGTATATACAGCTCTGGAAAAAACTAAGAGACCACTACAAGTTCAGAAATCAATGTTAAGTGGTCTCTTAATCCAAAATCAATTATAGGACATGATTGAATATATCTTCAATTTATTGATACATATAAGGGTGCCAGGAACACCCTCACAACCACAGGCTGGCAGGGTCACACAGGGCTACAGGCAAAGAGGACAGCCACAGCAGAGAGGGAGAAACAAACTCTCTGGCTGGAGACCTAAGGGGAGAGGTGAAATGCACACCCCCTCTAGCAAGCCACCGGGGGATCATCCCTGAAGCAGCACGGCCACCATCTTCAACCCCAACCCCCTGAACAGACTCACTGGACTTGATCAATGGCAAGCCTGCACCCAGGAATCCTGGGTGTGAACATTGCAGTGCTGGATTGCAGTGATGAGAGAAAAATGAGCAATACAGGGTTCTACTTAGGATGTTTCCTAGTGCCAAAGAAGGACGGAGGCTTGTTTCTGAGGAAAATAAGCCCTGGCCCCCCTCAGATCAAAGGGGATAAGAATCCTACACTACCTGGACAACTGGCTAGTGTGTGCAGACTCCAGGCATTAGGTTGAGGACCATACAGCAGAGGGTCATATGTCATGTGACTGCACTGGGTCTATCAGTTCACAAGGAGGAAAGCTCTTTCAAGCCCACACAGATGGTGGTTTTATTGGGAATGCAGCTGGACTCTGTGACCATGCTTGCCTATCTGTCAGAAGACAGAATCTGTGCCTCACACTATTCAGGCGGAGTTGAACTCTGCAGCTAGTACAATTTCAAAAACTGTTGGGACTGATGGCAGCCACCTCGAAAATCCTTCCCCTCGGGCTCATGCGAATGCATCCTCTACAATTCACGGTAAACACCCACAGGCTGCACCCAGCAAGACACAGACACTGATGATTTACCATGACACCAGCATGCAGGAGGGAACTGATTTGGTGGCAGGACTACAGCAATTCCCACAGAAGGGAAGTCATCACAAAACATGCCTCCAGCGCAGGTTGGGGAGCTGTCAGGAATGGGATCGGGGTGCAAGGGACTTGGAATGTATTCTGGCCAGCTGCCCACATCAATGCACAGGAGCTACAGGCGCTGTCACTGGCAATGTGCCACTTTCAGCATGTCCTGTCGAACAAGCATGTCTTAGTTCAAACAGACAACACCAAAGTGGTGGCCTACATTAACCACCAGGGGCACACACGCTCACCTCAACTTCTCCTGATAGCCCAGGACCATCTCCGCTCAATAATGCCAGTACTTACTTACTTACTGGGTGTGTCCATCACAGCAGCAGATGCCCTCTCTTGGGGATGGCAGGACAGCTCAAAGTGGAGACTGAATCCTTAAGATGTAGAACACACCTGGGAGAAGCTGGGACTAGGTCGAGTTAACTTCTTTGCTACTGAAGAAACGACCTAGTGCCCCCTGTGGTTTTTCCCTGGAAACAGAAGGTGGTCCCCCTTTGGTTGGAAGCCTTTGTTCACCCGTGGCCTTGGGAGCTGCTGTACGCCTTCCCCCCACTGCCACTTCTTCCACTGACACTGGAGAGGATTCGCCGGGAAGGATCTCATATTAGATCCTAATCACCTGCCAGTGGCTGAGACAGTTATTGTTCGCAACACTGATGCAGATGCTCAGTGTGGAACTCCCACTGAAAGGTGCAGGCTAATGTAATTGGAACTGCCAAGCAACTTTGTGTAGACGCTACAATCATCCTCTTGCTCAAGGTGGCCTTCCTTGTAGCAATAACTTTGGCAAGGAGAATCAGTTAAATTCACACTGATGCAGATCCGACCAATTTTTTGTCTGCTATGGGTCTACCACCAGAAGGCGGGCTGTTTCTAAACAACGACTTGCACACTGGGTGGTGGGAGTTATCCAGCTAACCTATGAGACTGCTAAGGTCCCCATGCCTGAACATATGTCAGCGCACTCAACAACTGGACAGGCCACATTGTGGGCTCTCTTTAATGGCTCCTCACTGGAAGATCTGTGTAATGCTGTGACCTAGTCCAGTCAACAGACTTTCACATGGTTCTACCACCTCAATGTAGCGGACCAGATGCGCCCTACCCTTGACACTCAGGTACTACAGGTGGCTTGCCCTCAGGTGCCATGAGACTCTGCTGCTTTTGACATAATGGGATTGGGGCTTAATTTGAGTGTCGGGACTCGAGACAGTTCTGGTATAGCCTTCCCATTTGGTAATGGTTGTCTTCTGATTTGAAAGGGAATGATAAGTTATTATCATAACCCCGGTTCCCTGAAAAAGAAAGACAGCCCTTCAGGGGTCGCTCCGCAAGGCGATCCTCATGACAAAGAAATGGCAGGTTGCAGCAGGCAGGAGGGGATTTTTCACAGACGTCGGGGGCGGGTCTTCCTCCTGTCAGCAGGGCCCCAGTTGGGTGGCTTTGGTACAAGCTTCAGTTATTGCTGGTAAGAAGGCTTTTCCTGTTGGGACTGCCTTTCTTTTCCAGGAAACCTTTTATTACCAGGGAACAGTGCGTCACTTCAAAATACAGTACACTTCCAAAGGAATTAAATTGAATTACAATATTTTTATTTTAACTATCGTGATACTACATTTACAAATGTCTTAACGTACCAGGTACTGCTGGTGTGTATATTTCATAGAGAAATATGCCTCATATCAGTGCATCACACATACACACGGGCAGCATCGTGGTGTAGCAGTCAGGGTTCTGGACTCCAGTGTGGAGGGTTTTGGGTACAAAATCAGGTGGTGGGTGCTGCTATTGTACCCTTGAGCAAGGTACTGTACCTAGATTGCTCCAGTAAAAACCCAGCTGTATAAATGGGTAATTGTCAGTATAAAACAATGGGATATAATGTAAGTTGAGGATAAGGGTGTTTTCAAATAAAATTTATCATAATAAAATTGAGGTTAAACCCAGGTTTTCTTTTACTTTTACATATAAACTTGGGAAAAGTGGAATTCAATATTATTTATATCACTAATTAAACAAGATAGTAATTAAATATATTCACCACATTAAGTAAACTTTAATTACACTGTACCTATAACGATTGTTTTGAAAAAATCGTAACGTAAGTTTAATGTCATGTTGATATATCTAGTAATAGTACAGTGTAATTACTGACCCAGTTATATTATTTAAACAGTACTTACATGCCATGTAATTTGTAGTGTAATTACACTGTAAGAACAGTGTATTTAATTTATCTGTATTTTGAAGTGTATCCAAATATGGACCTAGTAATTTTGGGTTAGGTAATTCTTCTTCTTTCTAATCATAAATTTAACCACACAATACATGTGCAGTTTTCTATTAAATGTTCGATTAAAGCATTGATCTAATCCAGCCATGTGTGTGTTTGCACATGTTTCTATTTGTGTGCATATTTGTATCTGTGTTTGCATAATCTTATAAACCATGCTTACACAATAATTGTATATTTCAATGTGACTGAGGGGGAGTTATTGAACTGCATAACAAGAAAAGCTCAATTTTAAAACCTGTAGTTTAAATTGTGAAAGACTCTCTGTGGAGACAAATGTTTCAGCATTTTGTCTTTGTCAAGAAAGTCATTGTAGAACAATATATAACAGGAAAAGGCAACAGCCATCATTAGCTGGGTGTGAACGAGCCCATTTACTCTTGTCATGGAGGCAGATTGTCCATCTGATGTCGTGTCCTGCAGACAGCAAAGGTAATGCCAACCTGACATACGGGTCTAATGAGGTGTTAAGACTGATTCCTGGTACTATCACAAATCAGTGTGCGGTGGCTGTTTAGACAGCAGTTCTCTGTGTCTGGGGAAAGTTATGTCAAACAGAGCAATTTTTCAAGTACTTCTTCTAACTCAAATAGTCCAGGATATTTAATTAAGAAGGGGGAAACATATTTTTAAAACTTAAAACTTTTAAAAATTAATAGTGAAATGCCTGCATTTTCTATTTCCAAATCCATGACAGGTGATTCAAACACCCCACCTCTTCTGAACTTCTGGTTCTTATCAGCTAACTGCTACCATCTAAACTCAATATCAGCAGCGATTAATTTCTGTGAACTCACAATGTGCACGGTTTATCCGACCCCAGGACCAGGGATAGCCATCCTTGACCTCATATCTTGAAGGATTCTGTAGTCCCAGTAGTGTTGTAATGCATGCGGGTTTTGAACCAAGGCACTACCAGCGTTATAAGTCGAATGCACTGCCCAAGGTTTCAGCACACTTCTGTTGGAACTCATTTGGAACATCTCTCTATCAAAACTTCCATTGACCTCTTTGTCAGTCACTCCAACAGGTCCATTCCTACTTCCTGTTTGTATAAAAGGTGACGCATACACAGGAACTTCCTCTTTTGCCTCTTCACCTTTGGACCATCGAGACATGAGGGCTCTCTGTGTGTTTGTATGCAAAACAAACTTGTGCTTTCAGCCTGCTGGCTGCACAAATAGTGCTGTTCATCCTTTTCCTCCACAGCAAGAGCGTCAGCAGCAGCAGAAAATCTGAGGCCCTAAGCCTCTGTCGTAAGAGACCTCACCCGCAAGAGGGGCACCTCAGCTGGCTATTGCCCACACTACAGTCCGTGGCTAAGTCTGTAGGAGGTCTCATTCTCTCAGCTTGCTTTGGTTTTGTTTAAGGCCCCGCTTCAGCTGGTTGCCTTCTACTCTCAGTCCCCCGGACCCCGAACCCACATAACCCAGTGTCCGCAGAAACTCCGGCACACACGGTGTGGTTAAGCCTACAGGCCTATGTGGCACTTTTGTCCTACACTCTTGTGTCTGGATACACAGCATTGTGTCTGGCAGCGAGGTTATGGTGCAGTTTGTTGTGCAGTTGCCCCCGTTTTGAACCAAACCTTGCTTTCCTAGAGTGGAGAGGTCCCTTGCCCCACATCCCCATTGTGAAGATGCACAGGAAGTTCCTCCACTTCGCCTTCAAGGGCCGAGCATTTAAATTTGCTGTTCGCTAGCCCCCCGCACTTTTTCCAATTGCTTGGAGGTCTACATTCTCAATTATCTGCTGGCGCCAGAGAGAGTTGCCTCCATACACACGTGTTACACGTGTATCTCCCTCTTCTGACTGAGAGCTCGGGTCAGGGTGTTTACCAGAGGCTACATCACAGACCCTCCCCCTCGGCCTCCTCAGATTGAGGACACTGCAGTGGTGGTGCAAAACACACAAGCAAGTTACACGTCCTGCCTGTACACCAGGCTTTGGCTTCAGTCGAGCCCCAGTGGCCTATGGGCTCTAACTCCTGATGTACACCAGCTATACGTATTTTCCCTTCCTATCAGACTGCCTTTTAGTCGAGCACCCACACAAGCTGCTCCTGGACTTGCTGACTGCCCTGCCGATGTGTTCCCAGGGTCTATTATGTGGCCTTCAGGTACGCTGGTACAAGGAACCCCTGTTGCCTTCTGTCTGGAGTTGTGTTGCTGAGGCTCCCCTAGGTTCCTTTATCAGCTCGTTGCCTCCTCCCTAGCAATGTTTTTGTTATACAGTAACCAGTGCTTAATTTGTAAATTAAATTTGTGGAACGCAAAGTGTATATGAGATCGGAGGTTTGACGAGGCAGGCACTGGTCAAGGACAAAATCAATGCGGGATGTGAGAGTGGGTGGTGACGATCAAAACCTGTAAAACTGGGGGGGTAATGGTAAAAAAACGTGAGAGCGGGGGGGGGGGGGGGTAAAAAAAACTTGAGGGGGGTGGGGGGGGTGGTTTGCAACAGGATCGGCGTAAATACGTATCGGAACACAGACACTCAAACCAGCTTGTTCCGGCACAAATTAAGCCCTGACAGTAACCCCTCCTCTTGGGCAGTGCTTCCAACTTGTGAATGCAACATGATTATCTGAAAAAGGAAGAATTGCCCAAGGGTTGCAAGGTCACATGGGAGTCCAAGCACCTGGCAAAAGAGCAAGAACTTGACACCTTTAATACAAACAGGTGGGAAGTGGGAAGGGGCTGCTTTGAGTGACGGGCACAGGGGCAAATGGCAGCGTTGATAGAGAGATGTTTCAAATGGGTTCCAAGGGAAGTGCGATGAAACCGCCCCTCTTGGGCAATGCTTCCTTTTCAGATAATCGAGGTTTGCATTCGCAACCTATCATTTGATCCTGCACAGCTGCAAATTAGCCACGAACCCACTACTCCACAAGACTAGTTCCCTGACTCTGGGGTTATGAATGTTCTTTCAAGTCCAGGGTAGTAAGGTTGTATTAGATCCTTATTCAATTTAGACCACTGTGTTCCCTCATGCATCTGAATTACAGTCCAGTTCAGATTATAATAATGACCCCATTTGCATGAACGTGAAAATATGTTCCATAAAATTGTATATTCTCCATTATGACCAGCCTAATTTGTTTCATAATGTAATATGGCCATCAACACATTTAAGCCTCATTACATTTGCTTCTATACACTATAAGTCTCTGAAACAGACAATGTAACACCAAGACCTGCAAATGAGAAAGTCTGCTCAGTGCTGATTGAACTTATACACCATGTCTTGCTGTACAGTACAGTATATACAGTTACGTCCATAAATATTTGGACAGTGACACAATTGTCATCATTTTGGTTCTGTACGCCACCACAATGAATATGAAAGGAAACAATCAACGGTATTGGAATTACACCCATTTTTATATGTGCTCCCCCCAATTTTAGAGGCTTAAAAGTAATTGGACAAACTAACATAATCATGAATTCAATTGTGAGTTTCAATACTTGGTTGCAAATCCTTTGCAGTCAATGACTCCCTGAAGTCTGGAACCCATAGACATCACCAGATGCTGGGTTTCTTCCCTGGTGCTGCTCTGCTAGGACTGTACTGCAGCTGTCTTTAGTTCCTGCTTGTTCTTGGGGCGTTTTGCAATGAGCAAGTGAAGTGCATGCTCAATTGGATTCAGGTCAGGTGATTGACTTGGCCATTGTAGAATATTCACTTCTTCACCTTAAAAAAGTCTTGGGTTGCTTTTGCAGTGAGCTTCGGCTAATTTTGGGAGTTAGGTTTAGGGTTTGGATAAAGGGGTTGGTTCGGGTTAGAGAAATAGATGTAGGGTTAAGATTTGGGTGAATGGGATGTTTAGGGCCTAGGTTTTGAGAATAAGTTTAGGGTTGGAGTTGTCAGGTCAGAGGCCTTGGTTTTGGGGTTTGGGTTTGTGTAGTAAAATTGGCATTTTGGAATGAGGATTTTGGGACCTAGGTTTGGGTTTTGAATTTGTGAAATTATGGTTGGGGTTGGGATTGAGGGTGTCAGTTCTGAATGTATTGGGGATAGGTGGTGGAAGTTTTTTTTTTAATCTTTCATTCAGGCCCTGCGGATAAACAGTGTTCAATTTGTGGATCCAGTGTCTCTCTATTGTTTTACATTTTGTAGTGCTCCAGTTGTGGTTGGTTTCTAGTCCTGTGACTGTAATCTCTTGTATGTGGTATTGTATAAAGTGTTGGACTATGTGTGTATGTGTGTCCTTTTGTTTTCTGATATTTTAGATGTGTTGGGAGATTTTTGTAGTAATCCAGTTTTTAGTTTCTCCAATGTACATTAGATTGCAGGTTTTACATTGGATGAGGTATATAATGTTTTGAGTTTTGTGTGAGATGCCTGGCTGAATATTACATGTGATTTTGTGTATTGCATTGGTGATAAAGGCCAGCTGGCAGAAGTAGGTGGGTTTGGATTTGCGTTTTATGGCATTTGCTATAGATTAGTAGGTCATGTAAGCTTTTGTTTTTGCGGTATTCAGGTATTATTTTGTGATTTGGGAGTATCTGGTTTTCTGTTGGTTGTTTTAGGAAATTTAATTTAATGGAGTTGTTGATTTTAACTGTGTACTGTGAGTAGGTGGTGATCAGGGGAATGATGATTTTTATTGTCTTTATTGTTTATTTAATGTTCCTGAGAAAGGTTCTGTTGAAGCCTCTCCGGGTTAATGCTTTAAATAGTGTGGTGGTGGGTTTTTCGAACTCTGTGTGTTCTGTGCAAATACAGTGAAATCTTAACAATTGTGATTTGATGAGACCTCTGAACGTGTGCTTAGAGTGAAAACTGTGTTTGTGCAATAGTGCATAAAGAGTGTCCATGTCTTAAAAAAAAACTTTGGTGACAAATGTGTTGGTGCTCGAGAACTGTGGGCCTTTGTCAGTGCAAGTGTCTGAAAAATTAATTTGGGTCTTGTGGATAGTGCTTGTTACTGTAATGTTGGGGTGATGGTGATTAAGTTTGTGCATGAATGTGTTAAATTCTGTTGATGTATGGGTCCAGATTCCCCATATGTCATCAAGATGCCGTTGTCAGAGCGGGGGGGAGGCAGGCGACAGTGTTTTGGAAGTTACTTCTTGGTAGTGTGATAGTGTAGTTTGTAATTGAGGCAGAATATATATCATGCTACAATTACAAACTACACTATCACACTATCCCATATGCTGTATCAAGCTACCAGTAATAAACCTGGTCTGTTAATTGTAATATATATATATACAGTGAGGGAAAAAAGTATTTGATCCCCTGCTGATTTTGTACGTTGGCCTACTGACAAAGAAATGATCAGTCTATAATTTTAATGGTAGGTGTATTTTAACAGTGAGAGACAGAATAACAACAAAAACATCCAGAAAAACACATTTCAAAAAAGTTATAAATTGATTTGCATGTTAATGAGGGAAATAAGTATTTGATCCCCTATCAATCAGCAAGAGTTCTGGCTCCCAGGTGTCTTTTATACAGGTAACGAGCTGAGATTAGGAGCACTCTCTTAAAGGGAGTGGTCCTAATCTCAGCTTGTTACCTGTATAAAAGACACCTGTCCACAGAAGCAATCAATCAATCAGATTCCAAACTCTCCACCATGGCCAAGACCAAAGAGCTGTCCAAGGATGTCAGGGACAAGATTGTAGACCTACACAAGGCTGGAATGGGCTACAAGACCATCGCCAAGCAGCTTGGTGAGAAGGTGACAACAGTTGGTGCGATTATTCGCAAATGGAAGAAACACAAAATTACTGTCAGTCTCCCTTGGTCTGGGGCTCCATGCAAGATCTCACCTCGTGGAGTTTCAATGATCATGAGAACGGTGAGGAATCAGCCCAGAACTACACAGGAGGATCTTGTTAATGGTCTCAAGGCAGCTGGGACCATAGTCACCAAGAAAACAATTGGTAACACACTACGTCGTGAAGGACTGAAATCCTGCAGCGCCTGCAAGGTCCCCCTGCTCAAGAAAGCACATGTACAGGCCCGTCTGAAGTTTGCCAATGAACATCTGAATGATTCAGAGGAGAACTGGGTGAAAGTGTTGTGGTCAAAATCGAGCTCTTTGGCTACAAACTCAACTTGCCGTGTTTGGAGGACGAGGAATGACCCCAAGAACACCATCCCCACCGTCAAACATGGAGGTGGAAACATTATGCTTTGGGGGTGTTTTTCTGCTAAGGGGACAGGACAACTGCACTGCATCAAAGGGACGATGGACGAGGCCATGTACCATCAAATCTTGGGTGAGAACCTCCTTCCCTCAGCCAGGGCATTGAAAATGGGTCGTGGATGGGTATTCCAGCATGACAATGACCCAAAACACACAGCCAAGGCAACAAAGGAGTGGCTCAAGAAGAAGCACATTAAGGTCCTGGAGTGGCCTAGCCAGTCTCCAGACCTTAATCCCATAGAAAATCTTTGGAGGGAGCTGAAGGTTCGAGTTCCCAAACATCAGCCTCGAAACCTTAATGACTTGGAGAGGATCTGCAAAGAGGAGTGGGACAAAATCCCTCCTTGCCAAACCTGGTGGCAAACTACAAGAAACGTCTGACCTCTGTGATTGCCAACAAGGGTTTTGCCACCAAGTACTAAGGGGTCAAATACTTATTTCCCTCATTAACATGCAAATCAATTTATAACTTTTTTGAAATGCATTTTTCTGGATTTTTTTGTTGTTATTCTGTCTCTCACTGTTAAAATACACCTACCATTAAAATTATAGACTGATCATTTCTTTGTCAGTGGGCAAACGTACAAAATCAGCAGGGGATCAAATACTTTTTTCCCCTCACTGTATATATATATTTGATACAGGTTTAATGTTCTTTTCTAAGGTTTAATTGATTGAAGTTAAACCAAAAGGATTTTGGCTCCAAGGCATAAGTAGTTATGCACCTGGTAGTACAGCTATGAATACTTCATGCAGTGAATTTAAATGGTAGCTTCAATATCTTCATATTCATTACTCTCAAGTGAGACTGAGATTAAATTTGTATGAGCTGAGCCATCGAGTATCTATAAGATTTAATTACAGTGAGACCTAGGCAGTTCAGTACAAAGATAGTCTCATTAGCAGGGGGAGAAGAATCTGGTATGCTTGACTGTCCTGGAATACCTTAGACCTGGAGTGAAGAAAACCTTTCAATTCAAATCTTTATTACTAATTATAAATTGATTGAAGAACATGGCTTTATAGAGCAGTAGTTTTTCTCTCTTCCTTTCTCTATGTTACACTTGGGCTTTGTATTATTTTTACAATCTGATCATTTTACACTCTCCTTGAAAATAAAGGCTGTGAAAATCAACTAGCAGGACTAAATGACTGTTTCTTTGGTGTCAATGGAGCTCTTCATCAACAAAGGGAAAAGGTGATCACAGAAACAAAATGGTGATGGAATCGTGGAAATGATTTGTGTGAGCTGAAAATTGCTTTATCTAGAATGTGCTTGAGGGCTTAGAGGACTCATTGTTTTGCACTTGTGTTGTTCACTTGTTCGCCCCAGTAGGCGGACATGGACCCGCGGAAAGTAGTGACCTTGCTCTGCTAACTACCGATTGTATTTAGATGGTTTAATTGTAATTTTATTGCACCTGTATTCATAACCTTAGCACTGCCGCTACTGTTTGTTAGTTACCGTCTTACTTAGCAAATTTTTGACTATTTATTGATGCAGTTTCTGTAACCAAAAACGGCTGCATTGCATACTATTGTAGTGAGATATTGTACAGTGTTATTGTGTGCTTAGCCTCGCCTTTTCTGCAATCAGACTTGGCTGTTAATAGCATTAGCATTCTAGACATTCTAAGCACTTACTTTAGTAGAAACGAAAAAACATAACATGGCACAGGTTAACAATCAGTCCAGTCAAACCCTAAGTGAGATCAGGATAAATGAGGAAGAGGTACTAAAGGGACTAGCAGAATTAAAAACAAGCAAATCACCTGGGCCAGATGGTATATTTCCAACAGTACTTAAAGAAATGAGGCAAATTATTTATAGGACGCTAACTAAACTATTCCAAATGACACTTAGAACAGGGGATGTGCCAACTGACTGGAAAACTGCTAATGTCATACATATCCACAAGAAACGGGATACAACTGAGCCAGGAAATTACAAACCAATCAGTCTCACCTGCATTACTTGTAAAATGTTGGAAAACACGATTAGACAAAAATGGAGGAGCCTCTTAATGAAAACCATATTCTTGGTGATAGTCAACATGGGTTTAAATGAGGCAGATCATGTCCTACTAATCTATTATAGTTTTTTTGAACATGCAACTGCAGCTGTAGATCACATGAAATCATATGATATTGGAAGCTGTAAGCATTCAGGGTAATGTAAGTAGATGGATTATGAATTGGTTGATGTATAGGAAACAGAGGGTAGTGATAAGAGGAGTTGCCTCTAACTGGAGTGAGGTTGTTAGTGGAGTTCCACAGGGATCAGTATTAGGGCCTTTGCTTTTTCTAATCTATATTAATGATCTGGACTCTGGGATAGTTAGCAAACTTGTCACATTTGCAGATGATACTAAAATAGGTGGCTCAGCAGATACAATCTCAGCAGCTCAGATTATTCAAAGGGACTTAGATAATATTCAGTTGTGGGCTGACACCTGGCAGATGAAATTCAATGTGGACAAGTGCAAGGTACATGTAGGTAATAAAAATATCCACTATAATTACACTATGGAAGGAATAGAACTATAAATAACACATGAGAAAGACCTAGGAGTTTATGTGGACTCCTCACTCTCCCCATCAAAACAATGTGGGGAAGCAATATAAAAGGCAAACAAAATGTTAGGGTATATTGCCAAAAGTTTAGAATTTAAAACAAGGGAAGTAATGTTAAGACTGTAAAATGCACTACTTAGAGCTCATCTGGAATACTGTGTACAGTTCTGGGCTCCACACTTCAAGAAAGATATCGCTGCTATAAAGGCAGTTCAGAGGAAAGCAACCAGACTTATTCCAGGTCTGAAGGGAATGTCCTACTGAGAGACTAAGGGAGCTGAACCTTTTCACCCTGGAACAGAGGAGACTACATGGGGACTTGATTCAAGTCTTCAAAATCATGAAAGGCATCGACCACATCAAACCAGAGGAGCTTTTCCAGATCAGCAGGGACACACGCACCCGGGGACACAAATGGAAATTGGGCTTCAAGGCATTCAAGATGGAAAACAGGAGACAATTCACATTGAGAGTTGTTACAATCTGGAACAAACTCCCCAGCGATGCGGTTGAAGCTGAAAATTTGGGAACATTTAAAAATAGACTAGATAGGATCCTTGGATCACGGACATCAAACAAGCACGATGGGTCGAATGGCGTCCTCTCATTTGTAAACTTTCTTATGTTCTTTTGATCTTGGCCAATTGCTGTATTAGGTGGACTTTTTAATGGCCTCCAGGATGTCTGCACCCGTAGTCAGCACCAGCAGCCTTCAGTGCCCCCTCTTCGAGGGCCCCATTCCAAAGGGAAAGGACTCTAGCTGTGGGACTCTAGTGAGGAGAAGACTGCGTGGAGACGCTGCACATCAACACTAGGCAGCTATGACTATCTCTCCAATTCCTGTCCTACTCGGCGTCCTACTCACCATCGCCTCCTTAATCCCTCTAATCTAATCTCTTTGCCTCTCCCCTCCTCTTCCCTCCCCTGAGAATTCAACCACCCCTGCTGGCTTATCCTCTCTGTTTGTTCTGTCCCACTCCTCTCATGCTATCAGGTGGGGAGGAGTGACAGGGCTGCTGCTTTCCCCTTCTCTCCACCTCCTTATTAGCCGAGCATATACTGCCATATAGGGCAAATAAATGGCCACAAATGCCAACTTCTTAGCAAACCCAGTTGATAATAAACCTTGGCTAGGTACTTTACAAGCATTCAGGTTCTAGTATTTAAAAGATAATGAAAGGTTACTTGTTTCATGTGTAATCTTTTCCTCCATCCATTTTTAGAAAGGACTGAAGACATACTGACAATGTCACTGCTGTATGTATAGCTGGCAGTTTTGATTGATGTACATGGCAATATAAATGCAGTGTTAATATACTATCTAATACCTTGCTGAGAATAATTACCGTTTGTAAAGAAATGCCTGAGACTTTGATCTACTGGGGCAAATAACATAATCTAATACTTCTTTTCATCAGGAGAGTAAATATTAGATTTAGTCCAGAAAAGAGACTTAAGCATCACTCTTCTCTTTTCCAAGCCTTTATTCCTTCATTTTCGTTTTTTTGTGTGGATGCTCCCAGAGGTTTATTTTCCACCTCTCTGCTCTGCCAGAGACAGTAAAAAAGTGACAGCCAACATCTCCTAGCCAGAGTGTGTACCACAGCTGTGTGCTGCAAAGACATAATCGTCTCCAGCAGCTATCTTATTTATTTAATTCAGCCTCATCCCCCTGGCGTTCTTGTTCAAACATATTAGTAGAGAATTAAATGGTCTCAATTATTACAATCAGGTTCCTTACCATCTTTCTTTTTTTCCCATTTACTGTACAGAGTAGCTGAAATGCAGCTCATGGAAGACAGCAGGTGAACAAACTAGCACAGTAGCCCTAGTCAAATAGTCCAGAAGACATCTGTCTACTAAACAAGTAATAGTCACAAAATCTGTGGTTAGCATTACAGTGAGCTAGGCTCTGTGAGCTCATAGTGGAAAAATTAGATTCTAAAAAAAGTAGAAGTCTGGAGAGAATCCTTATGAAGATTTTAGTCACCCAGTTTGTAGTGAGTGCCCCCAGTAATGGAAAAGGATACGGTGGTGGGTTATAATTAGATTTTTTTTGTGTGGGAGGGGGTAGAATTGATTGTGTCTCTTCTGGGTTGTACTCAATTATGGTCACAATTATTCACAGTTGCAAGGGGATTAGATAGGAAGATAGCAAGGTTGAAAATTGTGATTGAAATTAATGGCATGTCAGTGCCAATCATGTTCATCGTGCTTGATTGTATACCTGCATTGCCCTTATTGAGCAGGCCTAGTAGCTCCTCCTGCTGCTGGGAGTTGAGGGGGATGGGATGAGTATTTGAAGCTATAGAAATTACTTGCAAAGTATGAATTCACTATGACCTGCAGATCAAGATCCAGCATATCTATTTCTTCAACAGTTTTGAGCTCTTTATATTTCCTTGTGGTAACCAAACAAAACACATACAGCTCCAGTGGAGGAACCTCACAGCAGTGACCTTTTAAACAAAACAAAGTTGGAATCTACAAGTATTTACACCAATTTGGATTCACTAGTGTGTCATCTGAAGATTGTGTAGCAATTGTGTCGAAATGTTAATATTAACACATCCTTTGATAAGAACCTTTTCCTTCTATTTATAACTGTGACACAGCTGTGGTTGTGTGTGAATATCCAGGGAGTGGGTTGCTGTTTTTAAATGTGAGATAAAACAAGCAAACCTAGCCCCAATTGCAGGAGCTGACTAATACTGGGGAGAGTAGATGCTATCTATCTTTTGGGCCACTAAATGGTTTCCCAGCAAAAAGAGTTTTCAGGCATCAGATAACCATGGGGCAGTAGTCATGGTCGTAGATCAGAGAATAATGGTCCTAAGCCATAATTGTAGTCCTTCTCCAGCCTGGGTCAATTCCTAAATTGGTTCTTCAAGACAAAATAGTGGTCAAAGGCTACAGTCACAGTACACAATTTTCTGTTAAAGCACTCCCAATGCCCTCTTGTACTTCCCCTCATGTACAATAAAAAGCAGTATTGTGCACTTGCTCCTTTTATGGCTTGCTGTGATGGGCTGCAGGTGTGCTCAATTACCTGCATTGACAGGCAGTGTGCCGTACAAGTATGTCTGAGCAATTGACGGATTCATTCACATTTGGAAACAGTAATTTTTAATCACCACTGTGGGTCACCACTATGAGGGATGTAGGCAGTTAACATGCAACCTCCAAAGTGTATGTTGTCAGGCTAACCTCTTCTTTTCACATTGCTTGTCCATAGCACAAAGAGAAGTGCTATAGTCTCCAAAGGAATGCAAATGCAGCTCTAAGACTGCAAAGGACACAGGTGCCCTATAAGCCACAGGGGTCACTGTTGCACAATGAACTGATGAAACCCTGACTGACTCAAGCCCACTCAACCTCTGTAACATTCAGAAAATTACATGCTGCCCTGTGGGGAATCCTGCTCGACTCGACTCATTTACTTGACTCGACTTGAGTCCCTGCAAGAAAAGACTCGACTAGAGTCAGTACTCAAAAGTCTCCATCTGACTCGAGTCATTGTCTTTATGATAAAAATTAACAAAAAGGATCCTTCTGTACACGCAGGCTTCTGCAGTGATTGTCAAGACCGTTGCTAAGGAAACGCTTTTCTAGCCTATAGCACAGCTCTATGATCATTACATCAGCAAGCCGGAATCAAGCTATGGTGGCGTATTGTGCACAGATACTGTGAATTAATTGGCTAAATGGTCAGATTCTGCACAGATTAGTCAGCGGTACCAGAAAAAAACAGTGTAAGGTAGTGTTAAACTGTATGTTCAAATATGGAAAGCTGCACGCTAAAAAATAATAATAACATTGAACGTGTGTGTGGGTGCATAATGCAGCTGCCTAGTCTCCCGTTTTTTCCAATTTTTTTGTTTTTAATATTAATTCAGAGGCCACAACAGTATAGTACTGCATCGGTTAATCCAGTGTCATGAACTCGGAATTACTGTTGATGTTAGCTAGTTTTTTTTGTTCATGTGTATGTGTTTTTTTCAGGTTAGATTAGCAAACAAACACAGATATGCACACACACACACTCATTTCATTTAATGTTGAGAGAATGTTAAATTGTTCCCCCAAACAATGGTTGCCAGTTGTATTATGTTTTGATCCGTACTGTATTTTTGCACTTTTATATTGCTCTTATATTTTGCAAGATGCCCTGGACGTCTGCTAATCAATAAATAATAATAATTTATTACTAAATGACTCAACTTGGCTCGAGTCACAATTTTAGTGACTTGATTACAACTCTGTCTCACATAATCTTTGTAGAACTATATGCATATTGAAGCAACTCCATACAACATTAAAAAAAACCTTTTTCTTTTTACCTTCAGCCTAATGTAAAATATATACTTGTATACTTAAATAATTAAAAAAATATATTATCTGTGTCAGTTACTCCTTTTTTGTGAAGGTTTTTTTTTTCGATTTAAAGTATAAATGTTTTACTCTGTCCTCTTCAAAAATGATTTTTTTTTTAAATTATTTGTGTGCTTTACTGAAGAATACACACAGAGAAAGGCACGCACAGATTAAATATCTATTCACGCAGCTCCAAGTAAATTACTCTCAAAAAACAATTTACGGCACAACAATAAGCAATTTTTATATCCCGGCTACATGCAGTATGGTCTGACATGCTTCAAGGGTTGTGCTAACACTGTTCGATTTCCTGGAGTCAATCTATTTCAGACTGGCCTTGTAAGTAAGAAGCCTTCCAAATATTGACACATTAGTGCATAGATAAATACATGTGATAGGATGAAGAACACCATACTTGTCTAACAGAGTTTTCATTGCTATAACAAGATATAACTAGAAACTAACTGTGCTCAGTCAGATCCTATTTGGTCTAGAATCCAATTATATCCAATTATACTGCTGTTTGATTATTTATATTTATTCATTAAAAACATGTCTCTGAAAAGCTTCAAAACAAGCATGTTAAAAATGTATTATTAAAGCAGAACTATTTTTTTTAATTAACTTGAAATTCAAAGAGCTTTGGGAGCTACAAAGGTAGGGCTTTATTTATTTATTTGCTTATTTATATACTATGATGGATGAAACTTCATTTTTATTATTCTGCATGCCTTTTTTGTTGGAGAGGAATAAGTTATGACTTGAAGAAGAAATGTGAAAAGAGCTTAAGACTGTTTCAGATTAAATTGATATATATATATATATATATATATATATATATATATTACAAAAAATTCAAAATCCACTTTCTTTGGTGTATATATTTTTTTAACACAGCAATTTTCTACATTTGATGTGCCTCACCATTGTAGAATATACAATACTGTACATCAATACTTTGGTGCTGTATATCAAAGTTTAAAAAACACATACGCCTTTGACAAAGGCTGGAGTAAACACAGATGTTAACGAATCCTTCATGGTGTAATGGCCAATGATATTCAAACACGTGCATGAAGGTTTTTCATTAACAATGCTCTTTGAGGTTTGTAAGATCATGTAAGAGCCTTTGAATCCAATGTTCTCTTGAAAGTGCAGAAAATGTACATTAAAAATAAAGTTTAAGCTTTGGTGCTGTTCAAAGTACCTAAGCAAAGTTTGAATAATTTGTATGTGTAGTCCAAAGCTGGAGAAATCGAGTGGCATGTTATAGTTACAGTTTGTCTGTAAAGAGGCTAACATCCAACACTGGATTCCTCATAACACAAGTCATTTTGCTTTTCCTTTTCTAATTCCCAGCTGCTGTTGAGAAAATGTAAAGGGAAATATTAATGTTTGATGGATGGCAGAAAAGAATGGAATGCCAGGTTGATTTAAATGCCACAATGGCAGGCAATAACATACAATGGCTGCAAGGCAGAAGTAGCAGAATAAAGGCATTCCTTCTTCCCCCTGTCATTTAATGTTCCACAGTGAATTTTTAAAAGCACATGATCATGTTTACAGTGCTTTACAATAACAGATGAATCTTCAAAATCAGGATGTTATCCACCTTATTAATATTATTTTAACACACTTAGAAGCTGTCCATAGTCTGTTGCAATTATTATTATTATTATTATTATTATTATTATTATTATTATTATTATTATTATTTATACATTAAGTGTTAACAAGAAGGTGATAAATACATTAATACTTACTGATATATTTATTAATTGTAAACTGGTAAGCAGTTTATTAATTCTTGTTTGCATTCTTTCTAATAGCTATGTAAAAATATAATGAACTACTCACAACAGAATACATGTGAATATTTTTGAAACTAGTAGTAAGTAATGTAAAATGTGCCCTTTAAAATAAACTGATATTATTTTAATATGTATTTGATATATTTATCTATTTGATATTTTATCTGCACTTTGAAATTGTTACAAATTGTTATCAATGGAAATAAGACCTCTATTGTTTTTCTGACAAAGTTAATTTCTTAATTTGCCTTTTATCTCCCGCTCTGTTCCTGAACTATCAGATCTGTGTGAGAAGCCTCCAGTGCCCCTCTCCCACTGTGCAGAAATAATGACTTCACAAGGGGACTGAATTTGTCTGTTTGTATTGAATCACCATCTTAAAACTCACTGGCATGTATTCAGTCTGTATAACAGAGCATACACTGCTGTGTTGAATCATGAAATATGTAAAAGGAAGTATGTTTTCTTTTTTAATCCTTTTGAGGATTTAAACGGATAAAGCCTATATTTAAAATCCCTTAGACAAATCTAAGGCCTTCAAGACGTCATCTGTGTGAATAAACCCTAAACAATAAACTAATTTAACTGTTTCAGTTAAATACTGGTTTCATTAGCAATGGCAGCAGTACAGCTTTGATTATACACATTGTGTGCATGAGAGAGAGATGTGGTAATGCAAATATTTTAACACTGATATGGGAAATGTGCAAAGTTGTGTTTGAAAATGTCCCATACCTGCATTTTTTTTCCCACATGTATATTATTTGTTACATATCTATGTGTGTGTGTATATATATATATATATATATATATATATATATATCTTCCAGCACTGCATTTGATTTGTAGGTAGATTGAAATGAGTTGGGCAGGGCTGCTGCAGACTGCCTGATTTATCCCCTTTGGTAAATCACTGAGACAGCAAACACTGGGCAGCTCTGGGGACGGCCAGCTGCTGAGAGATACATCACCCAGGTGCCAAACCACGGAGGGCAGCTACAGTGCTGATCCATCATTATCAGACAGACAGTAACAGACTTAAAACAGGAACAGGAGTACTCAATGGGAGAGGCATTGATTAGCATAGTATTCAAATCTAGGGGATAACTTGGCCCTAGCATTCTTGTTTTTCAAATGAGTTGCAGACTGAAGAACTGTATGTTTTTCCCTGTGTGTCTATGACTGAGGTCACTGTCTAACTGTGCTACTGTACTCTACCGAAGTTCAACCCTGAAGACCCATTTTTTTCCAGCATTTTGGGCATGATACATCATACAAGCCCCCCAAATATAAAACATTACATGTACCTCAATTTGACCATAAATGGTCATTCTTAACATGTTTTCAGGCAGTAAGCAAACTTCCACTCATCACAGACATGTGGGCCCTGCAACATTTCTCTCCTGTCTGGGCTGCATAAAGTGCCTGTACTTAATACATTTTATAAGACTGTTCTTGAGACTGTTCTTTAAGGGATTCTTCTTTTAATATATATATATATATATATATATATATATATTTATACGGTGAGGGAAAAATGTATTTGATCCCCTGCTGATTTTGTATCTTTGCCCACTGACAAAGAAATGATCAGTCTATAATTTTAATGGTAGGTGTATTTTAACAGTGAGAGACAGAATAACAACAAAAAAATCCAGAAAAACGCATTTCAAAAAAGTTATAAATTGATTTGCATGTTAATGAGGGAAATAAGTATTTGATCCCCTATCAATCAGCAAGATTTCTGGCTCCCAGGTGAATTTTATACAGGTAACGAGCTGAGATTAGGAGCACGCTCTTAAAGGGAGTGCTCCTAATCTCAGCTCGTTACCTGTATAAAAGACACCTGTCCACAGAAGCAATCAATCAATCAGATTCCAAACTCTCCACCATGGCCAAGACAAAAGAGCTGTCCAAGGATGTCAGGGACAAGATTGAAGACCTACACAAGGCTGGAATGGGCTACAAGACCATCGCCAAGCAGCTTGGTGAGAAGGTGACAACAGTTGGTGCGATTATTCGCAAATGGAAGAAACACAAAATAACTGTCAGTCTCCCTCGGTCTGGGGCTCCATGCAAGATCTCACCTCGTGTAGTTTCAATGATCATGAGAACGGTGAGGAATCAGCCCAGAACTACACAGGAGGATCTTGTTAATGATCTCAAGGCAGCTGGGACCATAGTCACCAAGAAAACAATTGGTAACACACTACGCTGTGAAGGACTGAAATCCTGCAGTGCCCACAAGGTCTCCCTGCTCAAGAAAGCACATGTACAGGCCCGTCTGATGTTTGCCAATGAACATCTGAATGATTCAGAGGAGAACTGGGTGTGGTGTTGTGGTCAGATGAGACCAAAATCGAGCTCTTTGGCATCAACTCAACTCGCCGTGTTTGGAGGAGGAGGAATGCTGCCTATGACCCCAAGAACACCATCCCCACCGTCAAACATTATGCTTTGGGGGTGTTTTTCTGCTAAGGGGACAGGACAACTGCACCGCATCAAAGGGACGATGGACGGGGCCATGTACCGTCAAATCTTGGGTGAGAACCTCCTTCCCTCAGCCAGGGCATTGAAAATGGGTCGTGGATGGGTATTCCAGCATGACAATGACCCAAAACACACAGCCAAGACAACAAAGGAGTGGCTCAAGAAGAAGCACATTAAGGTCCTGTAGTGACCTAGCCAGTCTCCAGACTTTAATCCCATAGAAAATCTGTGGAGGGAGCTGAAGGTTCAAGTTGCCAAACGTCAGCCTCGAAACCTTAATGACTTGGAGAGGATCTGCAAAGAGGAGTGGTACAAAATCCCTCCTGAGATGTGTGCAAACCTGGTGGCCAACTACAAGAAACGTCTGACCTCTGTGATTGCCAACAAGGGTTTTGCCACAAAGGGGTCGAAGGGGTTGAAGGGGTCAAATACTTATTTCCCTCATTAACATGCAAATCAATTTATAACTTTTTTGAAATGCGTTTTTCTGGATTTTTTTTGTTGTTATTCTGTCTCTCACTGTTAAAATACACCTACCATTAAAATTATAGACTGATCATTTCTTTGTCAGTGGGCAAACGTACAAATCAGCAGGGGATCAAATACTTTTTCCCCTCACTGTATATATATATTGGAATCTGCAATTCCACTGCTCGGGAGGAAAATCAAAATCACCTTCACTGCGGGATCAGAATGCCCACAACCCAGCTTCTACATCAATCAGTGGAACTTCAAACAACCTGCAACGGCTGTTCCAAAAAACTAGAAGGGGTAGCTAATGCTCAATCATCTGAAGATTGTCAAAGAGACTACCACTCATCCCACCCACTCTGGTGCTTCTCTGCTAAATTGTGCTCCACTACTAGGAATGCTCTGCTAAAGCCAGCAATAGCATAGTCTGGATTAGAGACCAGCTTGATCCAGGGTGCAGGACGCATCCTGTCCTCAGAGCCTTTTACCAGATGAGCCACTTGGCAGGAAAAAAATAAAAAAAACAACGTACTATTTCAACTTTGGCCAACAGGATAATATTCAACTGCAAGCAAGATGAGGTATGATAAGTACAAGTGTTTCAGAATACCCCCCACAGCAAACATAATGACTCTCATGACGCAGAAAGTGTATATTTATACACTATACAGTAGTGAGACACATAAAACTATAATTTTCGGAATCATACGTTTTATGCTTTTAGCAGAGAAGAGACAGAACATATTTATTTTTATATTAATCAAAGTAAAGCTTGATGTAGAGTTGTTGATATTTATTTTTTCATGAAATACTGTTCAGTTGACATAAAGATAGCCATGGAGTAGATGGCCAACTAGCTTGATTATCTGTTCAAGGCAGAAGAACAAAAATAAAAAGAGCCAACAATATCTACAAAATGCAGTTACACATCACTTTTAAGAACCAATGTAATTAATTTTTTGCCCAGGGTTTTTTATTATAATTTATTTTATCACTTTTGTGTGTAACATACTTATGGCATGGCCACTCTTACTCGGGTCAAGCATAACAGCAAATTGCTAAGCCCTGTTATGTAATACTGCTTGGCACAACTAAGAAATGGATATTCCTGTTCACTTCCTATCCTATTCCGATTGAAACAATGAGTTTCAATGCAATGATAATTTAATGATTAATTTCTCTAATGTAAACAGAAAGAATATATACATTGCAATGTAATCCTTTGTCTTTTTTACAGAACCAAATATGGCCTATTTTGCTGTTGCTATGGGAATGAGGTCAGGCACATGGTGTTCCCAGAATGCATGTGTGTGTGTGCGTGTGTGTTTAATCTTGTCACTGTTTTCAAGAGGCAGTGAGCATTGCGTATTCAGCTGGGAATGTGGCCCATACATTCACAAGTGGCAATTCAGGAGCCAGGGGTTTTTAAAAGAAATTGTATATATACAGAGAGAGAGAGAGAGAGAGAGAGAGAGAGAGAGAGGTTTTCCATAGATCATTACTTCTTAGCATCGAAGAAGAAAATAAAAAATCTAATTGGTTTGCTGGTTCGTTACCCTCAACTGACTCTTTATTAGTCATGGGAAAGTTCATCTGGCTAACACTAAAATTTCACTGACAGCTACTGTACCTCTAAGAAGAAAGATGGGAAAGATTTTAAATTAGACACGACTAAGAAATAAACACACTAGCTGCTGATTGTGCCATGCTGCCAATAGATGTCTGTGTTCACATATTGCTCAAACTGTTTTGAAATAGTTATACACAATATCTTAATCTAAATTATACATTTATTTGCTCTCATTTGACAATAATTCTGTTTTATTCCCAGTCCATTTCTGGTCACACTCCTGCAGCCAACCCCTAAATCAGGTGACCGAAGTCAATTTATTTTTGCTCTTAATGACTCTATATTGCCATTGTAGGCTCATTACCATCAGCCTCGTTTATAGAATTCAAAGATGCCAGTGATTTCTGACTATTGCCCAGCTTGTATGGGACTCATACATTTTCAGTTCAGATGGTCATGTCCTATAGTCACTGGTTTCCTGTACTGCAGATGTTGTATGTTTTGATAAAACCCATCAGTCAATCCCATGTCTATTGTTTATTATAATATAATAATATAAGAAAAGTTACAAACCAATCATACCATACTGCATTCTTGACTTTGTTTAGTTTCTAATATTCCCCAGAGTTTCACCAGCATTTCTTGATGGATCCAACACAGTCATATTCAACTATATGGCTACCTTGTTCAAAATCCCCACCACTCTTTGTGTAAATATGTGTTTCCTATTTTCAGTCTTAAGTGTACCTAATCTTATTTTTCATTTGTGACCTTTGGTCCCCGTTTTACTGAAGAACATGAAGTTGTCCATGGAACACTCATGCCCCGTTTCCACTTTGTGTTTTGTGGACGGTTAACAATCTGGTGCTGGACGTGTCTGTAAGCGTCCATCCCCACTGAGGACATGATTCGCTTTCAGAAGCGGAGGTGTGTGTTTGACTTGTAGACACAGGGAAGAGATCAGATACATTGTGTCGGAAGATCTGTGTGTGATCACGAAGAAATTACAGTTTTATTAGCAGCATGGAGTGAAATCCATGTACAAAAACAGCTACAGTTAATATCCGAGTGTATTAAAAACTTGGATTTCAAAGGACCGGTGCAGTGCCGTGACTAGTTAAAAATAAACTGAAGGATAATAATCTGATCGGTAGCAGCCGGTTGTATTAATATTGTATGAACAGCTGGAGGTGTTTCAGGCTGTGTTGTGTGAATGGTGTGCAGGACAATCCGCAGAGACAGTCAGTGTGAAGGTGAACACGATTTAGTTAACGTGTGCCCATTTACAAGTTAAATGAATGAATAAATAAATACAGCAGATCTGGGTTTCCCTCTAAAACATTAAGGACTGGTTTAATAAATGCGTCCATAAACGCCATGACTGAGACGTGCACACTTTAGTTAAATTATAACCTGCTATATTGTAGCTGGATGAATAATCGTGAAACGTGTGTATTTTGTTTCAACTGTAACTTGCCCTGGTTAAGGTAAATTATCAATAATATGGCAATAAGTATTGTTTGCAGTTACAAATCTGCAGAAAGAGTAATAAGGGAGTCACGCTGTGCCGTTTAAAATGCATATATACTAGCACAAATGATGACGATAATAATAACAATACATATTTGCTATTTAGTATTATTGTTGCAAATGGAAACTTATTCTTATGGGAACATGCTGGTCTGAATATAATGTTGTCTATACACGTTTAGCTCTTCCTAATATCTCTTAACAGAAACGTGTATTTATTATGCTGTTTACAACCATGTAAAGCAGACAGAATAAAACAGACACAAAACTCCTCTCCACGTCAGGCTGTGTCGCTCATAGTGTTGTTCTCTGTCTCTGTTTTTAACACAAACACAAACCAAACCCACAGTCACTGCTCCTCCCATAAGAGGGATGGATTTCACAGTGGCCTGGTTTTGCAAAAAATGCTCTGGACGCGTCCGGCACGGCATGGCACGACACAGACGCTTAAGCCAGTGGAACTGAGGCATCAGTTTCAGTAATTTCAAAAGGGTTCCGTAGACCTGTCCATATAACTCAATCCTTTGAAGTCAATGATGACTGTAGTCCAGTGATGGATAATCCGTGACACTGAATGTAATAGTACCTTTTGGATTTTTTTCCACCTGAGAATTTAGTTACTTAATTGATCTATTGTATTGCTAATCTCAACTAATTAAGCATTGTTTCCAGTTTAGAAGCAGATGGGAATTTAAAGAGACAGCAAAATTACACAGTGCCCCTTAAGTAGCAGTATTGTCCACTACTGCTCTAGTCACTTCCTATATTGTGGTGACCAAAATTGTACATCATTTCAAATTATATAATGCATTGTTACTTCACACCATCAATGGGTTCAATCCCATATCCTGTCCTGGTCACAGAATGACTCGATCATATACTCAGGATGGTCTCCCAGCTCCCTGCATGCAATCATTCAATCATCACAACAATCAACCTGATTACTTACCATGCACATGCTCCCCATCATCCAGGTCATCTGCTTCCATATTTAATCCCCTCCCTGGCTCTCACTCACCGCAAAGTTTTGTATTCCTTGTGATTAATCTCCAAGCAGTTTGTTCATGATCTCCTGTTTTCCACCTCTGACTTCTCATGACCTTGACTTCCGAATTTCCCTTGAAACACTGTTTGCCTGATTGACTGACCCTTGCCAGTGACCATGGCCACGTCTAGCCTTGCCTCCGTTTGCCCTGCCTTTCCCATACTTTATCTGTTTGTTTTTTTCTACCTCTACCAAGCTCCACGCTTGGGTCCCCTGTTTTCCTGTCGTCCCCAGTCCTTTGACAACTGTACATATCTGTCAAATCATGACAAATATTGAGAGTTAGGGAGACATACCAGGTGACTGCCCCCTGTATGTGCCCTGACTCTCTTAAGGCCTTTGTAATAAAATAAAAAACTTGTGAATTGCTGACTGCATTTGTGAAAACAAATTGTTCTACACTTCTGTTGTACCCTTGAGCAATGTACTTTACTAGATTGTTCCAGTTAAAACCCAGCTGTATAAATGGGTAATTCTATGTAAAAATAATGTGATATATTATAAGTTTCCCTAGATAAGGACATCTGCTAAGAAAGTATAATAATGCTGCAGCCTGACATTGTCTTATAACAGCATTGCCTTCTAATGCATTTTATGGTTGCTCTTCACCTAGATTCCAAAGGATTTAAAAATATATAATAACTTTCTCCTACATATAGAAAACAGAATAGTTTACCTCTTGAACAAGAATGTTCAAAAGAATGTGCTCTGCATGTTCTGAAAGATGAGTTGCTATAGTAAATATAAGGCACGGATTTTTAATTCTTGAGTTAAGGTGTGAATATGAACAGAAACTAATTTATTATAGATCCTTGGAAGCACTCATATTAAAGATATATCGATAGGTTGCAAATGCAAAAATGGAGAAAGGAAGCACTGCCCAAGGGGGAGGGGTTTCTGCGCACTTCCGTAGGAACCCGATCGAAACGTCACTCTATCAAAGCTACTATTGGCCCCTGCGCGCGTCACTCAGAACAGGTCCCTTCCACTTCCTGTTCTATAAAATGTGACGTCAGCGCAGGTTTATTGTCTTTTGCCGGGAGCTAGGACTCCCGCGCAACCTTGCAACCCTTAGGCAGTGCTTCCTTTTTCAGATAACCAAGGTTGCATTTGCAAGTCGGAAGCACTATAGAGAGGAGGGGTTACTGAATAACAAAACCGTCACAAGGGAGGAGGCAGCGAGCTGATAAGGGAACTATAAACACAGTGAGGCAGCAAGTACCAGCTCAAGCTCCATCATCTGGAAAACTGTCCTCCAATCCATTAGCACAACTAGGAAACATATACAGTGTGGAACAGGCAACACACATGCACTACCGCAATATAATGAATGAGCTATGAAGGCAATGAGAGGAAAGGAGGTCTGCCACCATTTAGCACAGGCAGGGGAGGTGAACTGCTCTGATGGAGCGGAGCCGGGGCTGCACCCATAGAAGCAGGCGGCGTACTGGACAATACGGTCTGTGCAACTGGAGACCTCCTTGCCTGTGTTGTCCATCTGAACTAGCACGTCTGTCCTGTTGGACTGGCAGAAAATGTCACAGTCCGAAAAGCACTGCTTGTAACTCCAGAACATTGATGTTTAGGGCCCATGTGGGCACCGTCCATCTGACTTGGACTCCACGTCCATTGCAGACTGATCCCCAACCTTGTTTGGAGATGTCTGTCATCATCACCACTCGGTGGCAGACTGGCTCCAGGGGCACACCGAGGGTTAGATTGTGAGGGCTCCGCCACCAACCTTCCAGCACGCCGGAGTGACTGGGACTTGGTGTGCCTGATCACGGCAAGGATGCTTCCGTAGAGACCTGAACCACCACTGCAGCGCCCTCAATTGGAGGAGGCAGAGGGGTAGGGCCTGTGATGCAGCCACAAGGAGGTGCAGCAGCCTCTGGCAAAGGGACACCCTGATGTGGGCTCTCAACCGGAAGAGGGAGAGACAAGCGCGTACAGAGGCAAATCTCTCTGGTGCCAGCATGGTGAGCATAGCAACGGAATCAAAGCACAGTCCAAAGAAGTGTTGACATCAGGCAGCTCTTCTCTCGAAGGCCCAATTTAAAGAGATGGCCGAGAATCAGGTTCACGTGGTTCTGAAGCTGCTAGATAATTGAGGACACGCACCCCCTAGGGGGCTAGCACGATGTCCATGCACTTGGAGAAAGTGCGAGGGGCTTACAACATGCCGAAGGGGAGAACAGCAAACTCATAGGAACTTCCTGTGCGCCTGCACAATGGGGATGTGAAAGTAAGCGTCTTTCAGATCCACCGTGGTGAACCAGTCATCGGGCTTGATGGCATAGGACATGGTGTGCAGGTTGAGCATCTTGAAGCACAACACCTTAAGGTGGCGGTTCAGGCGCCTCAGATCCAAGATGGAGCAGAACTGACGCCTTTCTTGGGCACTAGGAAGTATGGGGAATATAATCCCTTGTGATGCCCCAGGGGGAACACTTCACGGATTGCTTGATTCTCCAGGAGAGCAGAGATTTTGACGTGAAGCACCACACACTGCAACGGGTCCCTCAGTCGCATCCACACCATGCCTCGGAAGGGGGAGGCGTGGTGCGGACCCCTCTCAACAGCATGCTAGACAGACTGTCTCCTTACTCATCTGTATCAAGAGCTTTTATTGATACAAGACTGGTAAGCAAACTGTTTCCTCAGCAGCCTTTTGTTATCCTTCAGCCATCTCTGTTTACCTCCTGTGAATTAGGACAATACCCAAGAATATTTGAGAAGAGGACTTTAAACTGTGGAATATTACCAGGGTGAAATTTCAGTACATTCTACAATAGAAATTTGAATATGAAACTATATAAAACTAGCTACAACTATATTTTTGAATAATTTGACAACCATATATTACCATAATTATACTGTAATTCATTTAATTTGGTCTCTGTCTTGTTTGGTGTTTGTTTGGTGTTTGGAGCCTGTGTTGCCGGCTTCGCCTTCTGAGGCCTCCCCGGCTCCGCCTTCCACAGCACTGCCATCTGAGGCCTCCACAGCTCCACCTTCTGATGCCTCCACAGCTCTGCCTTCCATGGCTCCGACTTCTGACTTCTCAACCCTGTCCTGTGGCCGCCTCCCAGACCTACAATGAGGGAAAAAAGTATTTGATCCCCTGCTGATTTTGTACGTTTGCCCACTGACAAAGAAATGATCAGTCTATAATTTTAATGGTAGGTGTATTTTAACAGTGAGAGACAGAATAACAACAAAAAAAATCCAGAAAAACGCATTTCAAAAAAGTTATAAATTGATTTGCATGTTAATGAGGGAAATAAGTATTTGATCCCTTCGACATAGTACTTGGTGGCAAAACCCTTGTTGGCAATCACAGAGGTCAGACGTTTCTTGTAGTTGGCCACCAGGTTTGCACACATCTCAGGAGGGATTTTGTCCCACTCCTCTTTGCAGATCCTCTCCAAGTCATTAAGGTTTCGAGGCTGACGTTTGGGAACTCAAACCTTCAGCTCCCTCCACAGATTTTCTATGGGATTAAGGTCTGGAGACTGGCTAGGCCACTACAGGACCTTAATGTGCTTCTTCTTGAGCCACTCCTTTGTTGCCTTGGCTGTGTGTTTTGGGTCATTGTCATGCTGGAATACCCATCCACGACCCATTTTCAATGCCCTGGCTGAGGGAAGGAGGTTCTCACCCAAGATTTGACGGTACATGGCCCCGTCCATCGTCCCTTTGATGCGGTGCAGTTGTCCTGTCCCCTTAGCAGAAAAACACCCCCAAAGCATAATGTTTGACGGTGGGGATGGTGTTCTTGGGGTCATAGGCAGCATTCCTCCTCCTCCAAACACGGCGAGTTGAGTTGATGCCAAAGAGCTCGATTTTGGTCTCATCTGACCACAACACCACACCCAGTTCTCCTCTGAATCATTCAGATGTTCATTGGCAAACTTCACACGGGCCTGAACATGTGCTTTCTTGGGACCTTGCGGGCGCTGCAGGATTTCAGTCCTTCACGGCATAGTGTGTTACCAATTGTTTTCTTGGTGAGTATGGTCCCATCATTAACAAGATCCTCCCGTGTAGTTCTGGGCTGATTCCTCACCGTTCTCATGATCATTGAAACTCCACGAGGTGAGATCTTGCATGGAGCCCCAGACCGAGGGAGACTGACAGTTATTTTGTGTTTATTCGGTTGTCACCTTCTCACCAAGCTGCTTGGCGATGATCTTGTAGCCCATTCCAGCCTTGTGTAGGTCTACAATCTTGTCCCTGACATCCTTGGACAGCTCTTTGGTCTTGGCCATGGTGGAGAGTTTGGAATCTGATTGATTGATTGCTTCTGTGGACAGGTGTCTTTTATACAGGTAACGAGCTGAGATTAGGAGCACTCCCTTTAAGAGAGTGCTCCTAATCTCAGCTCGTTACCTGTATAAAAGACACCTGGGAGCCAGAAATCTTGCTGATTGATAGGGGATCAAATACTTATTTCCCTCATTAACATGCAAATCAATTTATAACTTTTTTGAAATGCGTTTTTCTGGATTTTTTTGTTATTATTCTGTGTCTCACTGTTAAAATACACCTACCATTAAAATTATATACTGATCTTTTCTTTGTCAGTGGGCAAACGTACAAAATCAGCAGGGGATCAAATACTTTTTTCCCTCACTGTACTGACCCAGTCCCTGTCCTGTGGCTGCCTCCCAGACCTCCTGACCCTTCCCTCCTTCCCGACTTCTATTTTTGCCACTCCCTCTATGCCTTCTCCTTGGCCACGTGGCTGTCCCCACCGGGTCCGGCCCGGTTCGGCTACGCCGATTGTGGAGGGGGGGGGGTACTGTCATGGTTTCCAAGCCCTTACCCTCTATACCCGCTAGAGGCCGCCATTACCCTGCCTTTTCTTTCACTTCTCCCTGCTCTCATCTTTCAATCATCCACTTAACATTCCTCTACACTCTTGTGCACTCTTGTTCTCACCCTCTGCTCCCATTCACCCTTCACCTCCCAACCTAGTTTCCTGTTCCCTTTATTATCCCCTCACTTCCCTCACTCTGGGCGAAGTTTTTCCAGTTTTATCTGCAATCCCAAGCATTCTCCTTGAGCCCTGTGTAGCCTTAGCATCTACGAACCCTTGCCTGACTTCTCGACCACGACACTGTCTCTCCCTTGCTTGCTCTGTTTGCCTGATCACCTGACCATCGCCCGTGACCATGACCACTTCTGTGCCTAGCCCCTGATTTCCCTGATCTGCCAGCTCTTGACCCAGCGCCTGTCTGACCACGCACTGCACCTGGGTCCCCTGTTCCTGCGCCCTGCGGTCTTGTCATTGTGACATATTTATTACATGAACTGCGGGTCTGGCAGTTGGAGAAGAACGTATTTATAGCTCATTAATTTTGAGGAGTTTAACAGCTGAAATGCCATATATGTATTTAATTCAAATATGTATTAACATAAGAACGGATATGCAGGAGAAATTCACATATGCAGAGACGTGTGTATGTATGTTCTAGTGTTAAATCTCTAGTCAACTATAGCAAGACAATGTAGATCTGCACATACAGGATGCAATTTGTATTTGTGTGTGTGCGCGTGTAGTTTCTGTAACATGTAATTAACAGTATGTTAATTTGCATCCATACAATCGTAGGTGCACCATAGAAATTGGGTTTCGTTATCTGTAGATTGCGATGTGTTAAAGTGACACTGCGCCCTATGGACGCGTCAACCTTACGTGCAAGTATGTTGGTAGACAGCTATGCGAACATCTGTGTACGACACCCGCACATGTACGCAGAGGTGCAGAAGCATAAATCAGCCTTAAGATGGGCAGTAGACTAATGGGCTTACTGATCTTCTTTATCTCCTTTCTTGTGAAAGAGAATAACAGTTGTATTGTTCAATTGATCTGGTATTTGTTTATTTCTTACACACTTTGTGAAAAGTTTTGTGAGAATCTTCTCCATTTTTTCTCCAGTTCCTTTTAGGGTCTCCACTGTGATTCTATCATGTGCAGGTGCTTTCCCATTTTTAATATTCTTTATAGCACAGCCTACTTCTTCTGGAACCACACTTGTATTTCACTTGTGTGAGACCTCTTATTCTCTTATTCTTCCACTCTTCTGATAATCACATCTCTTGTTTTTGATTGTTGTGCCATCATCATTTTCCAGGGTAATGATTTGATTCTCTCCTATTCAGAGGCATTGCTTTGCATTTTTAATGTTCACATTATTTTCAGTGGTTTATTTAATTAGATTGTTGTAATATTTATAGTATATGTATATATACACTCACCTAAAGGATTATTAGGAACACCTGTTCAATTTCTCATTAATGCAATTATCTAACCAACCAATCACATGGCAGTTGCTTCAATGCATTTAGGAGTGTGGTCCTGGTCAAGACAATCTCCTGAACTCCAAACTGAATGTCTGAATGGGAAAGAAAGGTGATTTAAGCAATTTTGAGCGTGGCATGGTTGTTGGTGCCAGATGGGCCGGTCTGAGTATTTCACAATCTGCTCAGTTACTGGGATTTTCACGCACAAGCATTTCTAGGGTTTACAAAGAATGGTGTGAAAAGGGAAAAACATCCAGTATGCGGCAGTCCTGTGTGCGAAAATGCCTTGTTGATGCTAGAGGTCAGAGGAGAATGGGCCGACTGATTCAAGCTGATAGAAGAGCAACTTTGACTGAAATAACCACTCGTTACAACCGAGGTATGCAGCAAAGCATTTGTGAAGCCACAACACGTACAACCTTGAGGCGGATGGGCTACAACAGCAGAAGACCCCACCGGGTACCACTCATCTCCACTACAAATAGGAAAAAGAGGCTACAATTTGCACAAGCTCACCACAATTGGACAGTTGAAGACTGGAAAAATGTTGCCTGGTCTGATGAGTCTCGATTTCTGTTGAGACCTTCAGATGGTAGAGTCAGAATTTGGCGTAAACAGAATGAGAACATGGATCCATCATGCCTTGTTACCACTGTGCAGGCTGGTGGTGGTGGTGTAATGGTGTGGGGGATGTTTTCTTGGCACACTTTAGGCCCCTTAGTGCCAATTGGGCATCGTTTAAATGCCACGGCCTACCTGAGCATTGTTTCTGACCATGTCCATCCCTTTATGACCACCATGTACCCATCCTCTGATGGCTACTTCCAGCAGGATAATGCACCATGTCACAAAGGTCGAATCATTTCAAATTGGTTTCTTGAACATGACAATGAGTTCACTGTACTAAACTGGCCCCCACAGTCACCAGATCTCAACCCAATAGAGCATCTTTGGGATGTGGTGGAACGGGAGCTTCGTGCCCTGGATGTGCATCCCACAAATCTCCATCAACTGCAAGATGCGATCCTATCAATATGGGCCAACATTTCTAAAGAATGCTTTCAGCACCTTGTTGAATCAATGCCACGTAGAATTAAGGCAGTTCTGAAGGCGAAAGGGGGTCAAACACAGTATTAGTATGGTGTTCCTAATAATCATTTAGGTGAGTGTATATATATATATATATATATATATATATTCAACTTTAAGTAAAATTATCACATGTATCTAGACATGAAAGCAGCATACAAAGATACCCATATGATATTAATATTAAATATGAACTGAAAGCCTCCTGAAATTGAAGCTCATTTCAGATTTAATCGCATTATTGAGAATCTATTTTGTGTTAAGTAAGCTGACAAGTGTTTTATACCTCCCTCTGGAGCCTCAAAAGTTAGATTTTATGGATTTTAGTTTCACTTCAATAAGCACATTTAAAATTTGATTTGTACAAGGCTTACATAACAGCAGAATGCGGTCAGCTTATTTAACTGAAAATGTATTTTCCTGTAGTATATGTTCTGTGTTTTGAATTATTTACTTATAAATTTCAGATAAAGTAACTACTTGGTAGTCTTCTTTTGCGTCAAACAATAAACATAATTTCCTTAATTTCAGTTCAGCTAAAATGGGGGGCTTAATCAACTACAATTTTGAATTTCCCCATGGATCTATGGCTAAAAGAAAAAAAATTGAAAGGAAAAACAGATTATTCTGGTACTAAAACAAACAAGCAAAACATCATGACATTTCAATGTGAAGATGGACAACTGCAACCTTTTGTAAAATCATGCGTTACTTCTTCCAGTTCTGTTCCTCCCATGGTGTAATGAAGCTCTATGCTTTTTTTTTTTTTGCACTACTGTACTAATTGTCTCTCATGTTTTTCAAGTAAGTAGCAACAATGTTACTGAACCACAGCAGAGCAGCAGCACAACAAGGCAGTGCAATAAAGTAAAGTTCTGAATTAATCAGTGCCTCTTTTCAGTGCCTCTGTGCTCTTATGATCCTAAACAAACTAAATGTCAGCATATAATTAACTCTGTGTCTGTTCATGCATCTTCTCAACTGCTTGGTCCTGGTTGGTTCCGACGTCTCCGGCTCCCTTTCAAACACTCAGGCAGCCCTATCAATGTTGACACCTCAGAAATCTCTAGTTTGGTCTATCAAGAGTCTATAAGAAAATAATGCCCAGCTCCTGTCTATGCTTGCCTGCTCCCCACTGTTCTACTGCATGCTGGCTCAGGGTTTACTCATTCTGTCCCTATCTCCTCAGGGGGAAAATCTGCTGCACCGGGGCCAGCAGCGGCAGCTCATCCAGTGAGAGGGGTCTTCAGGCATGGAGGTAGAAGCTCTACTCGCAGGGGCACCCAACACCTCTCCACCCATTCCCAAGCCCTCTGGTGAGTGGTCAAGGGTACCATCCTCGTGCTCGCCTGTCTTCTGCTCATCATTTGGTTGCAGAGGCGGGTCTCACCCCATTCTGTTTCTCTCACCCGCCATTCTGCCCCTTTCTCACCTCCAGTGAGGCCCTTATGCTTTTCCCATGGCTCTTCTCACCATCCTCTCTCTTCCACTCTGTCCACCACGGAGGAGGGGGGGGCGGAGTTGATGTAGTGAAGCTGCTGGCCAGTCATGTGGTGTAACTTAAAAAACAATTGATTAATAACATACACATGTGCAGAACAAATCAAAACCCCAACATGTACAAGAAATTCAAAGATAATAATAAACAATAAAAACTCCATAAATCAATAAAAAAAACTGTCACCTACCATTACAATTACATCTCTTAAAAAGTCATTGTACAACTGTGCAACAGTTTCCGAGCCTTGTTCCTAGACTTGTCTTCACTGTGTTTTGGATTTCCCACTTTGCCAATTCTCTGTCTTTGTTTTGACCACAATCTTGGAATCCCTGCATTACCCTGTTTGCCTGCGATTCTCTGCTCATTCTTTTGACTTCTATTACAACTTGTCTGCCAGTTGCTGAGCCCCCACCTGGACTGTGTCCGCTCTGAACCTGGGTCCTGTTCCACCCAGTCTGTTCACTATGACAGACATTACAGTGAAACTGCACTTTCGTATTACACTGCAATAAGATCTAAATACAGGAAAAGGTTTGATTCTGCACCTTATTGGAAGATCCAACTCTCCAGCAATGTTCAATATATTAACAAAAGACACATAAATAACATTCCTATTATAAAAACTGTCAAATGTTGCAAATGTAATTTTTCAGTAGTTTTCTGTAATAACAACACATTTATAAAACCACAACATTTAAAAATATGTATCCGTACCTAATGGTTTTACATTTATTTATAATTAAAAAAAAATGATTTTTTTTAACAAAATTGCCCTTCCTGTATTTGCACACAAGAAGGCCACCAACCATACCTATGTCGACTGTAATATTGATGTTTTGATTTTTGTTTGTACTTCATTCTAAATTGCTATACTTAGTTATAGGGTTGCTAACCGTGCTCCTAACAGAAGGACAGTTGTTCATTCAGATGATTTTCCTTCATTCTACACTCTTTATTATTTATTGTTCTTTTTAAAATAATGGACATCCCAATAGACATTTCCATCACCTTTTGTGCAAGACATGTTGCAAGTTTTTGGTATAAACCCCCTTAGAATAGTGGAAAACAGTATTCTAGATTATTTTTCTCTATGGGTTTTCTCTGAATTGTATTACTTTTGTTAATAGAAGCTTCCAGAGCTTCTGATTGGTTCTAGCTCCATTGACTTAATTAAGTTAAGTTAATTGAGTTAATTCTATTTATATGGACTTAAGAGTTGGACTATGTTGCAAGCTTGTTTAAAACAGAAAGGTTCAGCCCACTGTATTGAGCTGTTGAACAGATGGAACTGAAGGCCAGGCACAGGCTCCATCCTGTCCTCTGCAAACCTTGGTCTGTGCGGTGTTATGTCTTAAACCAGGTATGTCCCTGCTGTCTCGCCCTTGGAGAAAGTTACAGTTTTTTAAGCCAGGTAAGCCAATGGGAGGAATTATATAAATTGCAGGTGAGCAGGGATGGAATGGATTCTTGCAGCAGGCATGTACAGTGTGATGATAAAGAATTACATGTGTTCATAAATAATCAATTAAAAACAAGTAGAAAGAAGGGTAATGCAGCATTGAAAGCATAACCACAACACCAAAAGCACAGAATAAAAAATATGCATGGAAAACATGTAATATGAAAACATATATTCAAAACATAATACTAATTAAACACGTTTGCCGCCAACTGTGACATGTTTATTTAAGGCACCCATTAACTTACACTGAAAAATATCCAATATACATTTCCTGGCCATTTTTTAATACTGTGACATATTTATTTTCTATATGTTTTTTACATGTCTGGATACCTCAATTCTTGCTATAGAGCTTTATCTATGAATGGTGTTTGTGACAGCACTTAGTTGATTACAACAGCGTGAGTCTGTGCCAGGTCAAGCACATGCTATAAATTGAATGTGTGGAGGTGTGTGGTTAATTAACATTCTCTGAAGATTCTCAGTCAGATGCATTTGATTTGTAAACTTCTTCAATAAACATACACCTCAAAACAAAGAAAGTTGCCCAAATTGTCTGGATACCCTTTAAAACACATTTAGATTGTGTGAGAGGTTTTCATCCATTTAATTTTTTCAGCTTTTTAAATTAGAAGATAGTTTTCATAGCACAGGTGATTTAACATAGGATTTATATGTGGCCACTTCCCCCAGAAATCTAATCTTTTGAATGATACTAGTCATAAAAAATGTACAGTGATTGGAAAATGAAAATCACACCAGCTGTTCCTTAGAGTAAGCCCATAAATAACTAATTATTTATTTTTCCCTTCATAGACTTTACCTAGATATGTGGTATATCTCTCTATATATATACAGATGGGTGACAAATTAAAGGAAAAAATGAATAAATTAGTGGAGGACCATATCGAATGCAGATGCCTCCAAAGAGGTGTACTGCATGATACAATAAAGCAATTAATATCCTATCATGCTCTGTGTCATGTGTAAAAATGCTGAGCAGGCCCAGTTGACCTCGATTTTAGATCAAGGTGGCAAGAGGAAAGAATCTAAGTGACTTTGAAAGAGAAGTCTTTATTGGGGCACGAATGGCAGGAGCTTCAGTCACAAAGACTGCTCAACTGGCTAGTGATCTCGACAAGTGGGTGAGTGCATGTGTGGCAACACCAAGAGAACGGTACAGGCATGACTACTTGACCCCTACAGTAAGGGGTCTGGAGGTTCTGTAATGCTGTGGGGGACATTTTTCTGGCATGGTTTGGGTCCACTTGTCCCCTTAGAGGTAAGGGTCACTGCAAATAATTTCAAAGTAATTCTGAGTATTCACCTTTATCCTATGGTGACACATTTCTATCCTGATGGGAGTGGTCTCTTCCAGGATGACAATGCCCTCATCCACAGGGCACGAGGGCTTACTGAATGGTTTAATGAGTATGAAAATTATGTGAATCATATGCTATGGCCTTTGCAGTCACCAGATCTCAACCCAATTAAAGAACTATGGGAGATTTTTGACCTCCAAGAGGAGGCTACACTTTGAAACTTTGCTGGTCTATTGCTGGGGCCCTTGAAGCAAGAACTAATGTGCCAGGTGTGCCAAGGACCCACAGTGACTTTTTCTCAGTTGATGATGGAAGTGCAAGCCTTGGAAACAGAAGGATGTGGGAAGCCCCCATGGTCCATATAGTCACCTCATACCCCCTAGAAATTGTTGCTCTTGTAATTGTAGACTTTTTTTCCAGATTCATGTGGGCGGTTCTAGTTTGGGATTAAATCAATAGCCCATGACCGTGAATCCAATTTGATGGGGGACCTAGCCAATATGTACGGTATCTGTAAGAGCTGAACTACCCCCTATCATCATCAAGGGAATGGAGCATGCAGCCTTTTCGCCTGCAATGCCACATAAGGGTTGCCAGTCACCATCAGCATCTCAGTGCTACCTATTCTCACGCCGTGGGTATGGTACAATAGCGACAGGCCAGAGACCAGGGCCATCACAAAAAGGGGGTGGGCAGTCTTCCCTTTTTACCCAGGGAAAGGGTATTTGTGCAGAATTTCCGGTGTAAAGCCCAAGGGAAACTAGCTCCACATTGGTCTCCGAAGCCCTTTGTGGTTGTGAATAAGTTGGGGGGCGAGGGTCCAGCATATAGGATCCAGCCCAAGGGAAGGGTTTTGTTGGACCTGGGAAACACCTGAGGTCATTCCTGACAGTAAAGGTGGGGGAGGGAGAAAGGATAGAGCCCGCTGGCCCCGGACTGGCTTGGTGGGCCTTTCCGCTGTGGTCAGCCTGCCCTCCATTACCTGCGCCCGTACCAGAGCTGGTTCTACCCCAGAATTTGGAAGTAGGTGGGAATGAAGGGTTGGGAGAGGCAGAACCAGAATAGGTTGCAGCCCTTGCAGTTTCAGAGGGAGGAGAAGTACCACTTCGTAGGTCCCAACGGTCCAATTTTGGGATACAGGGAGGGGGAGAATTCTACTACAGTGCAGCAAGGGATTGTCAGGGACGACAACTGATCCAGTTAGGTTGTGTGTCACAGATGATGCAGTTACTGGTCTTTAATCAATTGTGTTATTATTATACATGCAGTCGTTATTATATTATTGTGTGGTTTTCTTTATTTGTTTTAGTTTTATGGTTCGATTATTGTTGTGTGGGTTGAGTTTCTTTACTTTTGTTATCTTCACATGTGTTTTATTATTCTTTTACCCAGTCACCTAGCCAGAGCACATTCCCATGTGGATCTACCCGCATTCCTCAGCTGATTGTTCCACCTGCGCCCCTGACCTGTAGACCTGGACTATTTAGCCTGCTGACAGGCAGTCAGAGATCTGTTGTGCAGCACTTCTTGTCTTAGTGTGTGGAAGCTACAGCACAAGACGGGAGGCACAGCATTAAGAGGTGGTGGCAGTGAAGACAAGCAGCTTCCTTTCCAGTTCATGTGGATTATAAACCTGTAACCAGAATGTGGAATTGATTCCTGGTGAGCATTGAAGAGTGCAGTGACTGTAGTAGAGGAGGACAGCTTCCTCCAGGCAAAGGCTAAGTGTACAATTGTGTGCTATTGTGGATTTAAGAGACAAGAAACTGTAGGGTGTGTAGCAATCATCCTTTATTTTGAAATTGCCATCACTGTTCCCCCCTCCCGTGTGCTTTCCCTGTCAACTGTAATACACAGTTGGATTACATACCTGTAGAAGCGAGAGACTGATTGATTTGCACATTTTGCACTGACCCGTAGCTTAGAACATTGGATTAAATATATTGATTGCTTCTTCCTGGCCGTAGATACAGACTCCTGGAATTACCTGTTTTCCATCTTTTAAAGCACCTTTCATGACAGGGGTGCAGTACTTTCCTTCTCCAGGTTGTGCGCCCCTCAAAGGAGAACAAGAGAGAGAGAGAGAGAGAGAGAGAGAGAGAGAGAGAGAGAGAGAGAGAGCGAGAGAGCAATAGAGACAGTATTGGATTGCAGCACCTGGCGGAAGCACTTACCGGTGTTGGTGAGAAGCGCTGTATCTGCAAGAGATCAAAATTGAAATTAAAGGTAATAGGCTTTGAAGACTAAATCCCACAGAGCCCCGATACCACACTCACCTACTGGTGGTGGTGTGTGGTGTTGCTGGCTGTGGGGACAGGCAAAGGGTCGGTGTTGCACATCTTGCACTTTAACTCTCCTGACTTGTTACAATGGAAATTCTTAGATATTTTAATGCCCTTTTAGTTAGGATCCTTATTATTTATTCCTTATTTTTAGCTTTTGTGTTTCGTTTGGGTTGGGGTTTTATAGTAATACTGCCTGGGCTATTAAAGGCATTTTACATAGGTTTTATATTATTTTTCCCGTTTGCCTAATTGAATACAGATTTCCTGCCCTGTATCGATTATCTGTCTGTTTACCATTCTTGTAAATAAACAAACTGTAATTTACTTACCTGTGCCTGCCGTGGTGTACTTGGCTGCTAAGCTGTGCCTGTGTGGGGGAAAGGTGGTTTTAGCCCCCGTCCTCATTAAATATAGTTGATTGTGTTCACATACTATTGGCAACCTTGGCATGTGACACATCCATTTATTTCAGATTGAAGTAAAAATAATGAACCTATTAAGGGGGGTACAAGACATTGAAATAAGGTAATCATATGACTCCATAGTGAATGGAATTAAAAGTTGCCCTAAAACTGAAAGGAACTAACATGTCCATGGAACATTACAACTTTGCTGAGATTACTGCTGGCAAACTTCTATTTGCAGCAAACCACTAATACTGAGCAGCTAATCATTATTCCTACTGCCAATCTGACCAAATGAATAGCTGATAAACATTACTGATTTGAATAGGGGAGAATGTGTATATTATGTGATATATAAAGATTATTATTGATTAACAGAAGATGAATAGTGACTGTAACAATAATACAAATAATACATAGCAATACAAAAATGTCATGAGCCTTTATTCAGTGTTACAACCACTGTTCAGGGTAATTAGGCAACTTTACTCACTAAGCAAAAGTAATTGATTTAAACATTAGTCTTTCTGTTTATTATGTTATAATCCTCTGTCAACTCAAAATTGTGTTAGACATTGAGGTGATATGGTCACCCTACTTTAAAATAATGTCTGCAGTGAGCTTTATATACTTCATATACTTTGATATGTACAACATATACTACAAATCATATACTTTGTTGTTCTTACCTGTGAGTCAAAATCAGCCAGCCAGAATTTAATATCCAGGAAGATGGGATCAAGGGCCTCTTGGTTTATAGAGAAACAGCCCCCAAGCACCATGGGAGAAAACTGTTAGGAATTGAAAAGTATTATTGGGTTATATCACTCCTATGCCTGTGACTGTAGCCTGAGGTGCTCTTTATAATGGTCTGTTTCTGTAATATCAGCTGATTTCTTACTTCCTCCTTTTGGCCTCCAAGGCAGTAGATCAGATTTTCAGATCTATAACACAAGCCCCCTGTGTGCTATTCCCTACACTCCTCACTGCATTCCACTATCTATCACTATCACTATTTACTTCTGCTGTGCTCTTATTTCTCCCTTGTGCCTCATTTGTCTGATGGAGGCCAACAGCACAGGGCGGTATATTACCCTCTTTACAATGCACTAGTACACCATTGTCCATTTTATTTCATGTTAATAAAGTGTTGTAATCTGTTGGTGAACTTTTAAAAGGTGTTGTGAGGAGTTGGGGGTCAGAGAATTTCCTCACCTGCATGTCTCAAGATTGTCTTCAATTCTGCAAAATTGGTCACTCATTATCATCTCATCCATGGGCACTGACTGGAAAGACATGTTTTGGTCATTTTCTTTTTCCCCAAGGAAAGCTCATACAACAGGTGTGATTCTGTCAAACATTTAACAGCTATATCACTGAGAGGAAATGTTAGCACTTTTGCAAAGTGGGCAGCAGTGTGGAATAGTGGTTAGGGCTTTGGACTTGTAATCAGAAAGTGTTCAAGTCCCAGGTGAGATAATGCTCATTGATCCAGTAAAAAAACAACTGTAAAAATGGTTACTTAGCCAAGTCACTTTGAATAAAAAAGGTGTCAGCCAAATAAATGTATAATAATACAAATGTTAACACTGGGATACTGAAAGCCATTTCTACTGGAACCCTGTTTAAGAAGCAGATCTTTCTTAATAGTCCAGGAGGGAAAGCATGATTTTGAATTACATTCTACACATTTAGAGTGGGTATTTAATTGTGATTTTGTAGACTGTCTAGAGAGAGAAATACATTCAGCAACAAATCAAACTGTTACAAGCCCTCAGAATTTCTCAATTAAATAATCAATCTCAATAACATGCTTTTATTTTTTATTTTTTTGATTGCATTATCATTTTAACTTTTTGCTAGAGTGCAATATTTTGCAGATTAATTTAAAATCTTTTATTTAAAGTGTTATGATGATGTTTTTTTGCTGCAGTTTACTCACATTCCAAGTTGCAGTGCCATTACAAAGATGCATTTTTGAAATCTGCTTGGTGTGCATTAACACTGTAACTGTGAGTATGAATTCCACAGTAATTGTCTCTTAAAATCTTTGCCCCAGTGTGATTTGTGTCCTGAAGATTGGCAGTTTTGGCAGGGTGGCTGATGGCGAATACTAGAGTGCTTTCCCCAAGGGAACAACACTAAAACTTATGTTATAGGAGCTGAATAAATATAGTTTGTAAAACTGATCCTCTTCAAACAGTGATGTGAAAGGATGAAGGTATCAATGGTTTTTCATGTTTTCCTTTCAGGGACTTCATGAATGGCATACTTCTCTAAGGCCAGGTTTGGTTCCTGTTGTAAGTACATGGATTCAGGGCTCTGGATTCATTTCCACCCTTTTGTGTCTCCGGCGACCCCTTTTTCCCATTGCAGGAAGTAAGATGCAGTCTCTGGTGAGATGCTCCAGTAGGCCTAGGCATCGGGCTCTACACACCAGACAACACCAGTCCACAGCTCCAGGTCTCTCCAGTAGGGCTCTGTCAGTCTCCCTTCAGGCCTCTGTGTGTGTGTGCTGTGATCTTGAGCACGGTCTTCTGTGCAGCTGTTTCCCCTGCTTTGTCGGTGCTCTGTCCAGCCTACGCTTCACTTCCGCGGTATAGTAGCTGCCCGAGCGCTTCTGCCTCATTGTGAATGCTTACCTGGGCCTGGTAGACCCCATATCTCTTTGGAGTTTGGCATTCAATTGTATTCTTCTACAGCTTCTTCTTTTTTGAATCTGTGATGTTGAGAAATCCACTCCTCAAAGGGATCTCGAGTCTCGCAGTTTCTCCGTCAAGTCTCAAGAGCTCACGTCCTTGAGAAACCTCGGGTGATCTCTATCTCTCTGTTGACAGACAAGCCAGGCATTCAACTTACTCTCAACGATCCCTGACGAATCTCGATAACTGACACTTTCTGCTCCCATGTGTGTGAGCTATTCTGTCAAGGAGTTTAAAATAAATAAAAAATTGCAATCTCGTTCTCCTCAACATTTCCTCGAGAGTTTGCATTCCTCCATCAGCAAAAAAGCCTCTTGCGGCCCACAGGGCTGCACACCCTGTCAATGTGAACTTCTCTAAAGACTCCTGTTCATCTTCTGAGACATCAGGATTCCACCACTGTGAGAGCTGCCCGGCCTCATTATTATATATTTCTTAGCAGACGCCTTGTCCAGGGCGACTTACAAAATATAAGAGCAATACAAAGTGCAATAATACAGTGCAGTTAAAGGCATAATACGTTTTACAAATTCCAATTTACACAAGTGTATACGAGATATATAGTAAACAATATTTAAGGTCTTACATCCTAGATTGTGCAGACAAGATTTTAAGTCTGGCCCCAGCACCATGCTCTCATGGCTGCTCCCCACATCAGTGCAGGCATCATCGCTCCATGTCCCACAATCGCTCACGCTCTCTACCACGCCGTCACGCTCGTTGGGAGGATTCAGGCATGCTGGGCTTAGTGACTCATATGTCAGAGTTTGTGGATTTTACATGTTAACAGGCTGGTGGAGTTGATGGCATTCAATGCTCCCCCAGTTCTCTTCAGAGGAGGGTTGTAGGCTAAACTTGCTTTGTCCTGTGCGGACATTACAGTACTATGTTGACAGGAAGCAATCTATACGCCAGACCAACCAACTGTTTGTTACAGTTATGTCATGCTACGTGCATCTTGGAACAGGCTTTTTCAAAACAATGCCTATCTCATTGGATCTTGTATGTCATTGCTTTGGCATAAGAGTCAGCTGGTCTCCAGGTGCCTGAGTGGCTAATGGTCTGTTTCGGAATCATAGCATGCCTGGTGTGGCAGCTTTTGAGGGGATCCCGTCTTTTTGTAACACACTTTTCATTACACACATTTAATCACCGGCTACAGTTCATCATGCACATTTCATCACTGACGATGTTGTATATAAGGAAATAGAGTATTTAACCAATACTGAAACCACCCCACACAGAACATAAGAACATAAGAAAGTTTACAAATGAGAGGAGGCCATTCAACCCATCATGCTCGTTTGGTGTCCATTAATATCTAAGTGATCCAAGGATCCTATCCAGTCTATTTTTAAATGTTCCCAAACTTTCAGCTTCTACCACATCGCTGGGGAGTTTGTTCCAGATTGTGACTGTTCTCTGTGTAAAGAAGTGTCTCCTGTTTTCCGTTTTGAATGCCTTGAAGCCCAATTTCCATTTGTGTCCCCGGGTGCATGTGTCCCTGCTGATCTGGAAAAGCTCCTCTGGTTTGATGTGGTCGATGCCTTTCATGATTTTGAAGACTTGGATCAAGTCCCCACAGTCTCCTCTGTTCCAGGGTGAAAAGGTTCAGTTCCCTCAGTCTCTCCGAGTAGGACTTTCCCTTCAGACCTGGAATAAGTCTGGTTGCTCTCCTCTGAACTGCCTCTAGAGCAGCAATATCCTTCTTGAAGTGTGGTGCCCAGAACTGCACACAGTATTCCAGATGAGGTCTAACTAGCGCATTGTACAGTCTTAACATTACTTCCCTTGTTTTAAATTCTACACTTTTGACAATATACCGTAGCATTCTGTTTGCCTTTTTTATTGCTTCCCCACATTGCTTGGATGGAGAAAGTGAGGAGTCCACATAGACTCCTAGATCTTTCTCATGCGTTACTTCATCTAGATCTGTACCTCCCACAGTGTAATTATAGTGGACATTTTTGTTACCTGCATGTATTACCTTGCACTTGTCCACATTGAATTTAATTTGCCAGTTGTCAGCCCACAACTGAATATCCTGTGCTGCCAAGATTGTATCTGCTGAGCCACCTATTGTACTATAATCTGCAAATTTGACAAGTTTGCTAACTATCCCAGAGTCCAGATCATTAATATAGATTAGAAAAAGCAAAGGCCCTGTGGAATTCCACTAACAACCTCACTCCAGCTAGAAGCAACTCCTCTAATCGACACCCTCTGTTTCCTATACATCAACCAGTTCATAATCCATCTACTTACATTACCCTGAATGCCTACAGCTTTCAATTTGAGGATCAGTCTTTGGTGTGGAACCTTATCAAAAGCTTTTTGGAAATCTAAGTATATCATATCATATGCTTTCACGTGATCTACAGCTGCAGTTGCATGTTCAAAAAATTCGAATAAATTAGTAAGACATGATCTGCCTCGTCTAAACCCATGTTGACTATCTCCAAGTTTTCATTAAGATGCTCCTCTATTTTCTGTCAAATAATTTTTTCCAACAGTTTACAAGTAATGCAGGTGAGACTGATTGGTCTGTAATTTCCTGGCTCAGTTTTGTCCCCTTTCTTGTGGATTGGTATGACATTTGCTGTCTTCCAGTCAGTTGGCACATCCCCTGTTCTAAGTGTCATTTGGAATATTTGAGTTAGTGGCCTATAAATAATTCCCCTAATTTCTTTAAGTACTGTTGGAAATATCCCATCTGGCCCAGGTGATTTGTTGGTTTTTAGTTCTGCTAGTCCCTTTAGTACTTCCTCCTCATTTATCCTGATCTCTCTTAGGATTTGACTGGACTGATTGACTGGCATGTCATCTGTTCTTTCTTTTGTAAAAACCTCTGTGAAATACTCATTTAGAACATTTGCCACATCTTGTTCATTGTCCAAGATACCTCCTTTTTTGCCCTTTATCTGTTTCACTTCCTCCTTTATTGACCACTTGCTGTTGTAATATTGAAAAAAGCTCTTTGCATTAGTTTTAGCTCCAAGAGCTCTTTGCAGCTCAACATATTCTATGTATTTTGTTTAGTCTCCATCCCTTTTGTATGCGCTATACAACATTTTCTTTCTCTTTATATTTTTTTGCATACCTCTATTAAACCATTTTGGCCAGTGTTTTTTGGTCCTCAATTTGCTAAGTTTTGGTACAAATTGTTCCTGAGCCTCAAGTAGTGTATTCTTAAAATATACCCATCCATTTTCAACTGACTCTGTATCCAATGTGCTCCAGTCTACCTCTTCTAAGTGCCGCCTCATACCTTCAAGATTTGCTTTTATAAATTGTAGACCATTGTTTTAGCTAACCTTATTGTGATCACAATTTGCCATTGGTTCTCTAACTACTGTCCCCCTGACTCTATCTTGGTCATTTGAAAAGATCAAGTCAATACATGCACTCTCCCTGGTTGGTTCCCTGACAAATTGAGTTAGAAAGCAGTCATTTACCATCTCAACCATTTCTATTTCTGCTTCTGTAGTACCCACTGGGCTTTCCCAGTCTAAGTTTGGGAAATTGGAATCCCCCATTATAACAGCCACATCCTTGCTACATGCAGTCCTGATTACACTGTACAATGCAGCATCTTTCTGATGGCACAGGTCCACTTCAGTTAAAGGATGAATATTGACATAGATGCCCCAAAGAGCAGTGGCTTCCCTTATGCTTATTTTGTGTGCTTTTTATTATATTTTAAATTAATTGGGTGATTGGGTTCTTGTTTCTTTGTCTGCTGCATGCCACCAATCAACATTCCCACATGGACTTACCTGGACTTGAATCTTGATTGTCTTCACCTGGACCCTTGATTCCCTAACCTTTTATAAAGGTTGGGGGTTTTGATCATTTGGGAGAGCAACTGACTGAGACAGACACAGTACGTATGCAGTGCAACACGAGTACCAAACACGAGTACTGAAGCACAGGGCTGGAGGGAAAGCTGGTGATCAGAGACATGGAGAACAGCGAAGAGCTCCCCGAAGAAGGATTATAAATAATTACTAAGAGGAAATCCCTGGAGACGTGAACGGAGACAGAAGAGACGGACACTTAATCGCTGGAGTTGACGGGGAGACTACAGAGCGTTAAGTATCCCTCTTTAGCTTCTGGGGAAGTTCAAGTAAAGAACAAGCATACACAGCGATTGCTGAACTTGTTTTATTGAGATATTTGAACCAGTTTTGACAGTCATACATCCTTGTGGTGTCTTACCTGGGCAGAGACTGTGTTGGGTTTCTGAAGCTGCCTGCTTTCTCCCCAAACAGCCCATGGAGAAGAGCTACATATGTAAACAGAAAGAGGAGAGACAGTAATTAAGTACTTCGGGCATTGTGCAAATTTGGAAATTTGAATTAATAATTGTTTGTGGGAAATAATAGCCATTTTCTATACTTTTGAGGCATAAGCAATTAGGAAATAACACTTACTACCCAGGAACAAAAATTGTGTTACATAGTGTAATCCCCCTCCTCCCCATCTCTCTCTCGAAAAAAATTACATTGAGTGACCACAAAAAACAAATATTCACCTGGTTTATGCAGATTATGTATACATGCTGGTTCATATGTAAGTATTCCTCACAATATGTATTACTGGAATATTAGATCATACGTAAACAGCTTCCTTCACAGTGACTGCAGAAAGTCTCCGCGACTTAACGCACCCGTGTAAACAAGCCAACTGAGTGATGCACTAACTGATAAAAAGTGGAGAAATTAAAGTGTTGAAAAACAGACTGCCATCAATGTAGGATCTGATAAAAGTCTATTTTGGAATCGTAGGTCATTAAAGAATATTCGAACTAGAGCAAAAGAGACGCGTGCGCGTGTTTTAGAGTGTGCATGTGTAGTTTGTAACTGCTTATGCAAAGTACTGATGAATATCCAAATCGGTGATGAACTGATGCCAGTGATTAAATGTACCCGTGATGAAATGTGCTTGATGAAAAGACATAGACCCGCTTTTGAGAGATGCAGTGAGCAGGTCTACACAACACGCATTAATGCCCTTCTAAAAGTTAGATGTACTTAGTGCTGCTAAATCCCTTACTGTGAATGTATTGATTTCTCCATTGTCATCTAAGCAGGTCTAAGTTTTCTACCTGCTCTTTATGTCTGATGCATGTGAGTGGTCTTGTGGAGTTCACTATCCCATTGTAGTCTCTTGTAAGTCCAATCTCACGACCCTATGAATATACTGTATCCCATGCTCCCTGGGGAACTGTTTTGGAATTGAAACATAATGTTGTCTTGTGTATGCAAAGTTTACGGTTGGAGCAAAAGAGGCAGTTCCTGCATGCAGTATACTTGGTACTTGGGCTGTAATAGGGAGCGGGCCAAGGGGGTCACGTAATGCAGGGGCTTATTGGCAGTTTTGGTAAAAGGATTTTAAAAAACATCCGTGTTTTGATAATGGTGGTGGAGAGCGCCATCTAACACGTCGGTTCAAAATCTCAGGTGTTCAATTGGGTTGAGATCTGGTGAATGCGAAGGCCAGTGCATATGATTCACATCATTTTCAAACTCATGAAACCATTCAGTGAGCCCTCGTGCCCTGTGGATGGGTGCATTATCATCCTGGAAGAGACCACTCCCATCAGGATAGACATGTTTCACCATAGGATAAAGGTGATCACTCAGAATAACTTTGTAATGATTGGCTGTAACTCTTCCCTCTAAGGGGACAAGTGGACCCAAACCATGCCAGGAAAATGCCCCTGACAGGATAAAAGAGCCTCTGGACCCCTTCACTGTAGGAGTCAAGCAGTCAGCACTAGCCAGTTGAATAGTCTTTGTGACTGAAGCTCCTGCCATTCGTGCCACAATTACCCCTTTTTCAAAGTCACTTAGATCCTTTCCTCTTGCCATCTTGATCCAAAATCGAGGTCAACTGGGCCCACTCAGCATTTTTATACATGCCACAGAGTATGATAGGATGTTAATTGCTTAATTGTATCATGCAGTACACCTGTTTGAAGGCATCTGCATTCATTATGTTCCTCCACTCATTTATTCAGGTTTTTCCTTTAAATTGTCACCCGTCTGTATGATATCATTGAAAGAGTGAAAATGTTTAAATGGATATTTTGCAATAAAAACAGATCAAAGATGGACAAAGAAAACAATTGAATGATCCCAAGTGATTACAAAAGACCTAGAAGATGACCACATAAAAGGTAGAAAAAAAAAATTTGCAGGCATGACATGGAAAAGGGAAGCTACAGAATGATGTAAGTGGACAACTTGGTATTTATAGGTTGATGTGTATGTATGTATGTATGTATATATATATATATATATATATACACTCACCTAAAGGATTATTAGGAACACCATACTAATACTGTGTTTGACCCCCTTTCACTTTCAGAACTGCCTTAATTCTACGTGGCATTGATTCAACAAGGTGCTGAAAGCATTCTTTAGAAATGTTGGCCCATATTGATAGGATAGCATCTTGCAGTTGATGGAGATTTGTGGGATGCACATCCAGGGCAAGAAGCTCCCGTTCCACCACATCCCAAAGATGCTCTATTGGGTTGAGATCTGGAGACTGTGGGGGCCAGTTTAGTACAGTGAACTCATTGTCATGTTCAAGAAACCAATTTGAAATGATTCAACTTTGTGACATGGTGCATTATCCTGCTGGAAGTAGCCATCAGGGGATGGGTACATGGTGGTCATAAAGGGATGGACATGGTCAGAAACAATGCTCAGGTAGGCCGTGGCATTTAAACGATGCCCAATTGGCACTAAGGGGCCTAAAGTGTGCCAAGAAAACATCCCCCACACCATTACACCTCCACCACCAGCCTGCACAGTGGTAACAAGGCATGATGGATCCATGTTCTCATTCTGTTTACGCCAAATTCTGACTCTACCATCTGAATGTCTCAACAGAAATGGAGACTCATCAGACCAGGCAACATTTTTCCAGTCTTCAACTGTCCAATTTTGGTGAGCTTGTGCAAATTGTAGCCTCTTTTTCCTATTTGTAGTGGAGATGAGTGGTACCCGGTGGGGTCTTCTGCTGTTGTAGCCCATCCGCCTCAAGGTTGTACGTGTTGTGGCTTCACAAATGCTTTGCTGCATACCTCGGTTGTAACGAGTGCTTATTTCAGTCAAAGTTGCTCTTCTATCAGCTTGAATCAGTCGGCCCATTCTCCTCTGACCTCTAGCATCAACAAGGCATTTTCGCCCACAGGACTGCCGCATACTGGATGTTTTTCCCTTTTCACACCATTCTTTGTAAACCCTAGAAATGGTTGTGCGTGAAAATCCCAGTAACTGAGCAGATTGTGAAATACTCAGACCGGCCCGTCTGGCACCAACAACCATGCCACGCTCAAAATTGCTTAAATCACCTTTCTTTCCCATGCAGACATTCAGTTTGGAGTTCAGGAGATTGTCTTGACCAGGACCACACCCCTAAATGCATTGAAGCAACTGCCATGTGATTGGTTGGTTAGATAATTGCATTAATGAGAAATTGAACAGGTGTTCCTAATAATCCTTTAGGTGAGTGTATATATATATATATATATATATATATATATATACACACAGTACTGTGCAAAACTTTTAGGAAGGTGTGAAAAAATGCTGTTCTATATATATATATATATATATATATATATATATATATATATATACACACACACACACACACAATCACACACAAGAAAATATACATGCAGTGTGTGCACCCTGATCTATAATGTTACCAGTTTTATTTCTATTACAGGAAGGTTGAGATTCACATTCCAGCCATTCAGGTTGTTCCCTTAATGCATCACTGCACTTTGTGGGTTTATCATTATAAAAAAGTACATGAGAGTCATAAATTTCAGTCCAAACAGAGTGACAGAATGGTTAAAAAATTGTAATTTAGGGCAGTGTTACTCAAACCAGACTGGGAATGGAAATGGGGGTGGGCTTTGATAGGACTGGGTTTGATATGTGATTATATTTTACAGCAGCTAACTACTAAACAAAATACAACAATGTTAAAGGTAGATAAAATTGTACACATGAGGATGTTGCCATTCGATTTTACTGTCTGCTTTTTTCCCTTTGCTCTGTTGTGTATTTGCATAAAACCATGTGTATTTTTAATTTTTATTTTGAAAGATCTGAAACTTGATTTACATGTGTGGATCAATTAACAAATCTATCATTCTGGATTATTATTATTATTATTATTATTATTATTATTAGTAGTAGTAGTAGTAGTAGTAGTACTACTACTACTAAGTACTACTAGTAGTAGTATTTAGCAATGTGACTTATATGTTTAACCATAACTAAGTGTTAGAGCCTTATTTGTATATTAAATGAAATCCATAATAGTTATTCATTGTGCTGCGATTAGCTGAGAATGTTGTTTTTTATGCAATCGGTATGCTTTCGCCCCCTTGCTACCTTACAGTGTACTGCAGTCAGCAAATGGGATGTAAGGGAGGAAGTGAGCCAGGCCGAGATTGTAAAGAAAAAGAAAAAAGGAAAGAGGAGAGTTGAAGCCGGGAGCAGTATAGTTTTTGACACAGTGCCCTCTAATAGCATTTGTTATTTTGATAGGAAATAGTTAGATAAAATAATTAATAAAAGGAAAATATAATCTGTCTTTTTGTATCCAACTTCAGAATCCTTCTACTCAGCTTGGACTGTGGCTACTACTTTGGAATTGAAAATGAAGCCATAACATTAAGTCAAAAACTTTCCGCGAATACACACTGGATTACAGTTGCATGTGGATCGCAAAGACAGACGACTCGAAGGTAAGACAATGTCTGGAATTCGTTGAGTCGTGAGTTAAAAGCTCTGTTCTTTGCAATGGTTTGATCAAACATATTATGGAAGGAATACCTGGAGTTCTATATGTTTGGAAAACAAAAGACTGATTACTCAATGTTTAATTGTGGAACGTGAAATGTAAAATATAAAATGGAGATCCGTAAATAACGTTCAGAACCAAGAAGATATTGTGTTTTGAGATACAGGTAACGGGGGTAAAATCCAATGACGGAATTAACTGTTTGAAAGTGTTCGTGCCGGCAATTCGGACACAATAATTACAAATGTTGAAAGTAAATCTGTTTAAAAGGGGAAAACAGATAGTGCTAAGAAAGTGAATTGTGATCTAACAAGTTAATAGGTGTGTACAGAGTGAATAAAGACAATGGCTGATGACGAAAGTCCAATTGAACCCACGGTTGTGGAGAAAATAAGATCACTCAGTGCAACTCGTGTACACATAAAATGAATGACGTTAGAGCTTTACTTGTTAAAGATGGAAATATTGAAGATGTGAATACGGGTGTTGAAACATTTCAAACTGTTTTGAATGAATTTAAAGAAGTTCATGCATCTGTACAAATGCTCTTGACTGATGAGGTTAAAGAAAATGAAAAGATGGACTGGTATTAACCAAAAATGAATACTTTTAAGAGTTCCTTAAATGAGGTTACAATGTGGAAAAGTGCTCAAAGTGATCAGCAAACATTGATTGAACCACATGATAGTATTTCTAATGTGTCTAGGAGATCAAGTAAATCCAAGCATCGACTATCAAAATCTGGAACAAATACATCCTCTTCAGCATCTTCCTCAGTATCCTCTGTACATTTGAAAATTGCAGCTGAGAAAGCAGCCCTACTAGCCCGTGCAGCGGTTATGAAGGAAAGGCATGCACTGACATTGGAAAAGGCTCAACTGCAAGCCAAAATGGAAAGGATGGAAATGGAAGCAGCATCAGATGCCAAATTAAAGGTCTTGAGGACTTTTGAGTCAGGTTCGCAATTTCAAACCATGGCTCATTCTCACAGAAATGGAGATGATATGAATGCTTATCTAGAAAGTCATCAAGAAGGTTTAAATATGCCTTTAGATCTGGAACCATCTCCTCCTGAGTTTGCAAAATTGAGTGTACTCCCCAAAACACCACTTCAAAGGGTTGTTCAACAGGATTCAAAACAAACTAAACCCATTGAGACAACTGTAAGAAGCCAGATTCCTCTGCATACTACCACAACATCCAGCAATCAACAAAAACCTAATATGAGGAGAAAAAAGTGGCAACAACCTTTCAGCCGTCATGCAAAGGCAAAAGGACATTGCTGACCTGCTTGTACTGCTTGCAGGCCTCACTTCCTGTTAAGGAGATCCCAGTATTCGATGGAGACCCCTTGAACTTTAAACCTTTTATGAGGGTATTCGAACATGGCATAGAGGAGAAGACCGATAGTAGCCAGGATAGGCTATATTACCTTGAACAATACACCTCTGGTCAACCAAAGGAATTGGTCAGAAGTTGTCTTCATATGGATGCACGTAGAGGCTATGCTGAGGCTTAGAGACTGCTGGAGGTTCACTTTGGTGATGATATCAAAGTCACCACTACTTATATGGATAAAGCTTTAAATTGGAACAACATTAAATCAGATGATGGAAATGCACTGCATGGCTATGCTCTTTATCTGAGAGGCTGCTGTAATGCTGTGCAAGATCTGCAGAACATGGAGGAGCTAGACCTTCCCTCTAATCTGAAGCTGATCATGTATAAACTTCCTTATAAATTAAGGGAAAAATGGAGGTCTAAAGCTTGTGACATTTTGGAGAGAACCAGCCAGAGAGCCAGAATCCATTACCTCATAGCATTCATGGAACAACAGGCCAAGATACTGCTAGATCCACTATTTGGTCATATCCAGGACCACAACTCCAACAAAAGGGTTTTGAGGTCTAAGCCAGCAGTAGATTCTAAGCAGCAATTCAAGCTAAAGAGTAAAGGAAGCAGTTTTGCCACTACAGTGGCAGTAGTAGCTGATGGCAAAACTGAGGGCTCCACAAAGGAGAACATAATTAAAGCAACAAAACAAGTTAGTCAACAACCTGATGTCCTCAGTGTTTTATGTGTGTTTTGTGCAGGAAAACACTTGCTGGTCGAATGCCAACAGATAAAAAAACAGCCACATGAAACCAAAATTGAGAAGAAGAGAGAAATCTGAACCCCATAGGACAGAAGGAATCAATGCTACAGCAAAGGTGAAGGAAACCTCTGTAAGCAGTGCTCTTGTGTCATTAGGAGATGGTGAAGGAATCGGGGCTGGTGAGTACCATGACTGTATTCTCGCTATTGTGCCGGTTCAAGTCAAGGTAGCGAAGCGAAGCCAGGCTGTGTTCACCTACACCTTCCTTGACCCAGGTAGCTAAGCGACGTTTTGTATGGAGAGACATATGAAGCAGCTCAATGCTAAAGGTCGGAAGACTGAAATTCTCCTACGAACGATGGGGCAGGAAAGGCCTGTTAAGAGTTATGAAGTGACTGGATTGGAGGTTGGCAACATAGAAGGTAACACATTTCTTGAATTGCCAAAGTCTACACCCAGAGTATGATACCAGTGACGAAAGAAAACCTCCTCACTCAAAAAGATCTGAAGAGGTGTCCAAGACCAAAGAGCTGTCCAAGGATGTCAGGGACAAGATTGTAGACCTACACAAGGCTGGAATGGGCTACAAGACCATCACACAAGATCTCACCTCGTGGAGTTTCAATGATCATGAGAATGGTGAGGAATCAGCCCAGAACTACACGGGAGGATCTTGTTAATGATCTCAAGGCAGCTGGGACCATAGTCACCAAGAAAACAATTGGTAACACACTACGCCGTGAAAGACTGAAATCCTGCAGTGCCCGCAAGGTCCCCCTGCTCAAGAAAGCACATGTACAGGCCCGTCTGAAGTTTGCTAATGAACATCTGAATGATTCAGAGGAGAACTGGGTGAAAGTGTTGTGGTCAGATGTGACCAAAATCGAGCTCTTTGGCATCAACTCAACTCACTGTGTTTGGAGGAGGAGGAATGCAGCCTATGACCCCAAGAACACCATCCCCACCGTCAAACATGGAGGTGGAAACATTATGCTTTGGGGGTGTTTTTCTGCTAAGGGGACAGGACAACTGCACCGCATCAAAGGGACGATGGATGGGGCCATGTACCATCAAATCTTGGGTGAGAACCTCCTTCCCTCAGCCAGGGCATTGAAAATGGGATCTGGATGGGTATTCCAGCATGACACTAACCCAAAACACACAGCCAAGGCATCAAAGGAGTGGCTCAAGAAGAAGCACATTAAGATCCTGGAGTGGCCTAGCCAGTCTACAGACCTTAATCCCATAGAAAATCTGTGGAGGGAGCTGAAGGTTCGAGTTGCCAAACGTCAGCCTCGAAACCTTAATGACTTGGAGAGGATCTGCAAAGAGGAGTGGGACAAAATCCCTCCTGAGATGTGTGCAAACCTGGTGGCCAACTACAAGAAACGTCTGACCTCTGTGATTGCCAACAAGGGTTTTGCCACCAAGTACTAAGTCGAAGGGGTCAAATACTTATTTCCCTCATTAACATGCAAATCAATTTATAACTTTTTTGAAATGTGTTTTTCTGGATTTTTTTGTTGTTATTCTGTCTCTCACTGTTAAAATACACCTACCATTAAAATTGCGGCTGTTATACGCAATAACTCTTTATTTTCTTTCCTGTATCTGCGAAAGGACTGCACCCAACCCGTCCAGACTAGTATCAGTATATACGCAGAAAGGCTGCGTAAAGTCAGCATCTGCAAGGATGCAAGCACTGTCCCTACAAACAACCCATGAAGGGGAGCAGCGATAATAGCCAACAAACCCCAGAAATGATCTCCTGCTTTTGCCCCCACTCTTCCTCACCTTCTGCCGACCTCCCCCATCTTGATCCCCTTGGAATCCACCACACTCTCTCCTTCTTCTTCCGCTAAATATCTAGGAGTCACCCTAGATCCTGCGCTCTCCTACACCCAGCACATCACCACGCTGACACGCACCTGCAGATTCTTACTGAGCAACATACACCGAATCCATCCCTTCCTCACCAACTACTCGACTCAGCTGCTCGTCCAGTCACTGGTCCTCTCCCGCCTGGACTACTGCAAGTCCCTCCTGGTCAGCCTGCCTGCAACTACTACCCGCCCGATCCAGCTCATCCAGAAGTCTGCGGCTCGTCTGGTATTCTCTCTGCCCCGATTCGCACACGCTACTCCACTGCTCCGCTCCCTCCACTGGCTCCCGATACCGGCACACATTCAGTTCAAGACATTGACCCTTACCTACCACTGTCTCAACCACACTGCACCAAGTTACCTTCAGACACTTGTCTCTCCATACATTCCCTCCAGACCACTGCGCTCTTCCAGTGCCAGAAGACTAACTCTACCTCCTCTCCACTCTCCTTCCTCCGCTTCCTCCGAGCCGCTTCTTCTCATCCCTGGCCCCCAAATGGTGGAAGACACATCTTTTCAGACAGTACTTATAATATTAGTCCTTTAACCCCAATCAGATAGCACTTCACAGATTGTTATTATGCTTCTTGTGTTTTTAATTTGTTTCCTCCTTGCTGCCTTTCTCGTAGCCCCTGACTGTGACCCTACATCTTGACAGCACTTTTACCGTCAAGGATGTAGGACCTCACTTATTGTACTTGCCTGTGTAAATTGTAAATTAGAAGTTGTAAAATGTATTATTTTGATTTGCTATGTTCTATGTAAATTGAATTTGTAATGATTGATGCCTTTATTGAACTGTATATTTGCACTTTGTTTTTGCACTTATGTTGTAAGTCACCCTGGATAAGGGCATCTGCCAAGAAATAAAAAATAATGTCACATAATCACCTGCTAAAATGATATGCATTTGAAGACTCTGTATAGGAAAGTTGAAGAAAGTGTTTTGTGATAATTATATAATGTTTTATATTGATGTTAGCATTAGAAATGGCTTGTATACAGACTGAGCAAATTAGCTTTATCTAGCCTAGAAAAACCAACAAAATGGTTGTTAAAGATGCATCCTATTGAAGTTATTCTCCTTTCCACTTTGACTTCTGTTTTTGGATGATAAGAGAAATGGGTTTTTCCGAATGTATTCACCCATGGGTTTGTCTGTGTGTAGATTTCCTGTTTCTCCTCTCAAAGCTAAAGATGTTACCTCGTTGTTAAGAAATCCACAAGATTTTACCGTTTGTCTGCTGTAACAGGACCAGACATCTGCCTCCATGATGACCTCTCCCCTTGGGAAGGGCAGCCTACAAACTTTCCAGAGCTTGCATCTTTTGAAGCCTTTGATTGGATGAACGGCCACAAGATTCTACGTCATTTTTCTATAAAGCTTCACTCATGTTTGTAAACATTAAGTTCTCACTGAAGGAATTCCCTGACGTGGTGCTTCCAAGCCGGCTTGATTAAAGTTCTATTTGCTTTATCTCAACGACTTTTCCAGTTATTTCAGAGACGTTTATGAAATAAATACCCAAATTCATACATACAGACCCATACAGTCCTGTTAAAGGCTGAGCTTTGGATTACCTTTCAGGTTTGAAACTGAGTCTAGTTGCCCAGCTAACACATTTAGTTCTGGCAACATTATGAGAAGTTGCATTTTGGTTCTGACAAAGATGAGAAAAATTATTCACAAATGACTGTGCATACAGACAGAGAAGTGGAGGACTCAAGTGCAGGAAGAAGCAGGTCCACGTCAAAGAGCCAGCAAACAAGGCAATAGAGGCAAGGCGAAAAGCAGTAGTGGGGGTCACAGGCAGTAGGTGAGTCGATCAATCAGGCATACAGTCAGAAGGCAACCCAGGAGTCAAAACACAGGTCATAAACAGGTCAGGAACAGATGCACTCAGTAATCAGGAGGAACACTTAGAAATGCAAGTCACCTGACAGGGGGTTTAAATACAGATCAGAGAAAAGCCGGGGGACAGGGATGCATAGTGCTGGTCCAATGGGAGTAGAGGGTTGATGGTGCATGTGTACATGGTGCTTAGGAATGTTAATTGAGTGATTGATCATTGTGCTGGGGAATGAGAGACAGGGTTAAAATTCAGGTGATGATGACCTCTGTAGGCGAACCGGGGAAGTGTGGAGAGCTGACGTAACAAATAGGTTGTGGAAACTTTAATAATCTGTTAATATGTATCATCATTTTTCATTGCATTCTATGGAAAGACCATCTGCAGGGACTGATGATTAATCAGGTCCAGGAAGGGGGTCCTTTATATGACAGATAAACACTGCTTAGTAATAACTCTTAAATCCAATCTGCTTTTCTTTTCCTCAAGTAAATGTTTTGCATTATTAACAAAAACAGGTTTATTTTTTAATGTATTTATTTATTTACATGTTCTTATGTTTAAGAACTATAGGTTCCCATAGGTATTAAGTACATCTTTTTTGAAGAATATGAAATACAGTACAGTACTTCCAGTACTGCAGGATATTATAAGGCTTATCTGCACTTTATTTTTATTGCACATAATATATTTTGACGTCAGAGTTGGAACTGCATGTAGTCTTGGTTTGATCAAATATTAAAGATGATTCCTAGTGAGATTATTAAAATGTATGAAAAGTTTTCAACCTTAGGGCACTTCACATAAGTCCATAAAGTTGCATATCTTCAACTCCCAATAGATCAAGACAAGGAAGGAAATAGAAGATTAATGAAAACAAGAAATGTCCAGAATATGTGCTAAGAATTGTGCTATCCACATGTCTTGGAAGACCCATTTTCAATAACTGTTTCACAAATGTAAAGTGAGCCAGAGCCTATCCCTGTAAGCAAGTCAGGTTACACCCTGGACAGAACATCAGTCCATCAGAGGACAGCACACACATACTTTACACTCACACTACTACAGGGCAATTTAGAATAGCTAATAAACCTAGCATATTGTAAGACTGTGGGAGGATACTGGAACACCAGGGAAAACCCACACAGACATAAGGAAAACATACAAACTCCACACAGGCAGACAACCATGGCAGTAATCAAACCCAGGAGCTGTGAGGCAGCAGCGCTAACCACTGCAGCCCTGAATATTTTTCCATTGACAGTTGTAGTTGTCACCCTTCATTTGAAACAATATTATTTGGTAGTTCATTTGCAAACTTTGGACTGCCACTAAATTGATTTTTATAGAGTGGCATTGAAAAGTTTACACAGCTCCTCATAATTTCTTAGGCAGAATAAGTGCTCAACAATCTCTGATAAGATGAAATAAGTAATGCATCATATTTATTAAACTAAATTAATAATTCAATATGTTCCAGAATGAAGGGTGTGAAAACCTTTAACTACATTTGAAAGTTACAGATATGAGTCTCTATTCATAGGCTTCAATATAATTCCCTGGAACAGTTCTAAGATGTCTTACTAAGTCATGAAAAAATATTAATGACTGCATTGGAAATTAAAGGAAAATAAAATAATGTTGTGCCCATCTCTTCAAATTTTTGTGAATGTCCAATCTCATTGACATGTGCAATTTAGTAACACTAAACGTGAGAGCTTGGGGGGCGGCGACAGTAAAAAAAAAAGTGAGAGCTGGGGGGGGGGGGGGGGATGATGACGGTAAAACAAACGTGAGAGCGTGGGAGGGTTTGCAACAGGATCGGCGTAAATACGTACCGGAACACAAACACTCAAATCCAAGATCCGGCAGGATCCGGCACAAATTAAGCCCTGATGGACACGAAGGGTCAATTGCAACTAACTTGCAGAGTTAGTACGGAGCTACGTACTAAAGGTAATGCCCACTGCAACGAAAAAAGAGGCAGAGCAAAGTGGGAGACTAGTTGATCCCCAGCTTTAGTACGGTTCTAAGGATTAAGTATGTTATGCTCCCAAACGGGAAGTGAATTCAATGAAGATGCCGGATCTGCCATTACTGGCAAATCTGAGTGGTTGTCTGCAGTGCATACACAAGCTGATGCGCATTGACAATGTTAATCATGTTAAAATGAGAAAGCCATTTCTCCAATATAATGCTACATTTATTTTAGTACCATAGTCAATAATAGTTTTGTCATTAGAATTTGCTTGTTTGAAAAAATATATAGGCTATTTAAATAAAAACTCAAGACAATTGTGTACGAAAATGTATTTATGGCACACAAATACATCTAAGGCTAAATTGCATTTCCCATTTATTTTATTGTCCCAAAAGAGACCCGACCCAACACTTTAATTTATACTAAACATTTAATACAACTTTAGTCTGAACATTGCAGGCGGAGGTTTCGGACCCGGGACCCCCCCACACGATAGGTTGAGAATGCAACCCCAATTATCTGAAAAAGGAAGCACTGCCCAAGGGGGAGGGGTTTCTGCACACTTCCTTAGTAACCCAATCAAAAATGTCATTCTATCAAATTTGCCATTGGCCCCTGTGCACGTCAGTAAGAACAGGTCCCTTCCCACTTCCTGTTCTATAAAACGTGACGTCAGCGCAGGTTCATCCTCTTTTACCAGGAGCTAGGACTCCCGCACGAACTTGCAACCTTTGGGCAGAGCTTCCTTTTTCAGATAAATGGGGCTGCATTCGCAACCCATCGTTAACAAAACCATTGCAAGGAAGGAGGCAGCGAGCTGATAAGAGAGTCTGCCCCAAGGTGTACTGCTAGGAGACCTCAGCAACACAACTCCAGACAGGAGCCACAGAGGCGTGGGTCAGGGTGCAGGAAGCAGATCATGCACCAACAAGTAACACTGGAGGAGTTGTCACCTATTAGCACAGCTAATGCAGGACAACAGCAGGCTCTACTATGACAATCAAACCATAAACATTGAGGTGTGCAGGAAAACCGTTCATGCACTCTTCGCATAACATGGGAGCATTGGCCGCTTGCTTCACTAGCCCAGCTAGGAGCGAGGCCACACCAGCTCTACAATGTCGTACAAATGAACTATATATACCACAGGGCGCCAGAACCAACTAATGCAGGGCAACATTAATCTATAGTGCTGACAAATAAACTATGTACACAGCAGAACATGAGAGCCTGCTCAAGTGCTTACCGCTGAGGACAGCAACAACGGACTCTTGCTCTATGGCACACAGCCAGAGCGGGCCACAGACCTGCTGACCAAGGAACTATGTACACAGCGAGGCAGCGAGAACAATTCCAGTGCCATCAGCTGGGAACAGTGGTGGTGAGCTCCAGTATACACAAGCTAGAATGGAGCTACAGTCCTGCTATTTACACGTTATATATATAGGTTACATATATATAGCGGGGTCCAAGCCAGAGGAGGAGGATGAAAAGCTATCAACTCAATAGGCCTGTTGACATGGAATGGAGCCAGGACTTTCGTGTGGAACGCAGGGTTAGACCGTAGCGTGACCCAGGAGCCATCTCCCGCAAAACGGACACACGATGGGACAAGTCGTGTAACTCGCTCACGTGTTTTGCAGAGGTGATTGCCAGCAAAAACGCAGTCTTAAGTGACACCAGTTTCAGCTCAGCTGAGTTCAGTGGCTCAAATGGGGCTTGGGAAAGTGCATCCAGCACTACATCAAGGCGCCATGCGGGCAGTGAAGGGGTGCGAGGAGCCCATAGCCGTCAAGCTCCCTTCAGAAACTGCGCAGCCAGAAAACCCAGGGGGCTTGCAATCAATCTGGACATGACATGAGATGAGATGGCTGCCAGATGCACGTTGAGTGTGGACGGGGATATATCCTGGTCCAACAGCTCTTGTAAAAATTATAATATGACCCCAATGGGACATTTAATTGGGTCTTGAGCACTGTCTTGGCACCAGGTGCTAAACGTCTACCAGCGGTAGGAATACTGCAACCTCGTAGAGGGAGCTCTGGAGGAGGCCCAGATTGGGGTGCCAAAGAGTGCCCTGCACCTGGGACAACAAGTCCGTTCTCATTGGGAGTTGCCAAGGCTCTCCGTTGAGGAGGGCGATCAGGTCTGCAAAACAGAATCTGCAAGGCAACCATGGGGCTATCAGCAGAACTGTCACTCGTTCTCTCCTGACCTTCTCCAGGACCACCGGGAGAAGGGGGAACAGTGGGAACGCGTAAAGGAGACAGCGTGACTGCTGTCTTTGATGGAGGACCATAGTGGGCAGTGGGTGGATTCTGCCGAGGCAAAGAGATCCACTTCCGCTCTGCCGAACCGGCTCCATAGTTGTTATATCACAAGCATGTGGAGGCATCATTCTGAAACCGTGGGGCCTCCCCAAGAGAGGAGGTCCACTGCTGTGTTGGATAGGCTGTGGAGGTGAACTGCTCTGATGGAGCGGAGCAGTAGCTGCGCCCACAGAAGCAGACGGAGTGCTAGACATTACAGTCTGTGCGACTGGAAACCCCCTTGCCTGTTGATGTAAGCAACCACCGCTGTGTTGTCCATCCGAACCAGCATATGTCTGTCCCGTAAGACTGGCAGGAAATGACACAGGCTCCGTCCACCTGGTTCAGACACCATGTCCGTTGCAGACTACTCCCCAACCTTATTTGGAGGCGTCTGTCAGACAGGAGGGCGCAGATGTGGTCCATCTTGCTATTCAGGGCAAGGATGGCCTCATCTCTCTCTCTGTCAGTGGAGCCGGACCTCCGTCGCCGACGGCGCGGCAGGGAGGGGGCTAGCAATGACTCAGAAGTGGGGGAGGGAGCCTGTGGGCGTCGCTCCACTGCTCTTCCCTGTCGCTCATGTGCTTGCATGGCAGCTCGCGGCCTTACACGTGCGCACCATGGGCACATCAGGTGGGGGGGCGTGGCTGCAGCAGGTGGAGCAGCTGTCATTGCAGAGAAGCGGGCGTGGGAGGCCTGGCTGTCTCCAAAGCCACGTATCTGGAGGAGTAGACGAAGGAGCTCGGAGAGAGGCGGAGGTCCAGAGCCACTGAACCCCTATCGCAACTCGCTGGAGGCAATTGCAGCAGCGACCGGTGGGTGGCTGGGGCTCCGGGCACACCGTAGCAGACCCAGAAGTCGTGGTCAATTCGCACCCACTGTCAGTGCCCAGACAGACGGGCAGAGGACCTCACCCCTCCAGGCAAGCAAGGTGCGTCAGCCTCAAGCTGCACAATGGCAGGGGCGAGAGGAGCTCATCGCCAAGCGTACATGCGCGTGACCAGGGAAACGTGCAGCTGGGGCACCGGTCAGTGTTTGCGCTGCTTTAAGTGCGTCTCTACTCAGCAACATTTATGGACACGGGGCACTGCAACACCAACCAGATGCAACCTTGTTGTTACCAGACAGAACACTGTATATTCCAAACACCAGGTGCCGGATATAAGTGCCGTGTAGGCCCATAGGCCTTACCACACCGTGTGTGCTGGGGTTTCAGGAGACACCGGGTGATGCTGGGTCCGGGGTCTGGGCAGCAGCCACGGGCTGTGGTGTGGGTGCAAGCTGGCAGAGGAGCACCCCTCGCGGGCAAGTTCATTTATAACAGACCAAGGCTTAGGCTGGGTGGCTGGGCCTCGGATTTTACTACCACTGCCAGTGCTCCTGCTGTGGAGGAAAAAGCCCTGTAGACAAAAATCCAACACAGCAAGCAATCGGCTAATATATGGCATTATATTAACACGATTATTATTTTAAAATGCTCTATTTGTAAACCGAAACTGAAACCGAAAGCGCAGCCAGAGCTCCAGTGCAGACGGACATGATTGAAATTAGCTATAAATATAACTAATAAGACACAAAACAGAGACAGAGCTGTAGTGAAACAGTGGTGAACAACACTATTAGTGATAATATAGTATATATAGTATAATGTTTTATAGAACAGGAAGTGGGAAGGGACCTGTTCTGAGTGACGTGCACAGGGGCCAATGGCAGCTTTGATAGACTGACATTTTCCGATCGGGTTCCTATGGAAGTGTGCAGAAACCCATCCCCCTTGGGCAGTGCTTCTGACTTGAAAGATAACCACTGCCCTGCCCAGGCACGGTGTACTAATATACTATATTGGTATACTGTACTAACATAAGTCGGGATACAGCTGTAACATACCGCGGGGCACAGTAGAGGTAGTCAGACAGGGGTGGGTCAGATACCGGCAGGACAGGGCAATCAAGGGCAAGGCGAAGATGTGGTCGTGGTCACAGGCAAGGGTAGGGCAATCAGGCAAACAGCAATGAGGAAAGTCCAAAGTCATAGTCGGTAGGTCAGGCAAGGAATTCAGGGAACGAGGCAATAATAAGACACGGGGAGTAACGCTCGGAGATGTAGTGGTAAAACTGACAAAACTTCGCAGTGACTGGGAGTGAGTGAAGGGTTTATATGTGAAGCAGAGAAACAAGATGAGAGGTGCAGGGCAAATGGGAGCAGACAGTGATTGCACAAGGCTTCCAGGAATGTTAATAGAATGATTGAAGGGAGCTGGGAGAAGTGACTGATAAGGAAGGGTGATGGTGACATCTAGTGGAGGAAAGTGGAAGTGCTAGATGGTAGCCGTGACAACAGCACATATAATATTGAATTACAATGCCAGCTGGGTAATAATTCCTGTAGAGCTTTCAATAGCCTATATTCTAAGTTAGTATTTAAAACAACTTTGCAACTTTTATTTTACATGTAAAAAAAACAGATATGTGGTTATGAATACAGTTTCAAAAGTTGTCAATATATTGTGATTTTTTAACATTTTGCTCCACTTACTACGGTACTATCCATAATTACTCCATAGCTTGGTTAGGTCTCAGTTAGTCCTGTACTTAGTCTCCTCTACAGGGCAGCAGCAGTGATTTCAGAGTTCATTGCAATAGAGACCGTTTTTAGTGCAGCTAGGGACTAACTTCAGTCGCAGAGTTAGTTGCAATGGGTATTTAACTAGCAGACTAGTTTAGTACAGAGCTGAGTACTAACCACAGGGTCATCTCCAGTTAGTATGCAGCTTTCAGTTCGTTGCAATTGACCCCAAATGAGCATTCTGGGCATTATGGGTTGAATGGCCTCCTCTCATTTGTAAAGACACAGCAAAGATCTGGCAAAAGGTTCTCTGATCCTGTTAATCAACAGTGTCCATCCAACGTGAGAGAAATTGAGCAATTTTGCCAGGCAGAATGGGTTATAATTATTGGTAGAGACTTGCCCTAAAAGACTCACAGCTGTAATTGCTGCCAAAGATGGTTCTAGCAAGTATTGATTCAGGAGGGTGAATACTTACGCAACTAACAAATTTCATTTTTTTATGTTTCATTAACTTTTGTAAGATTGTAACACTACAAAATGTGAAAAAGACCTTGGGGGTGAATACTTATGTAATCATATATATATATATATATATATATATATATATATATATATATATATATATATATATATATGTATTAAAATACCTAAGATTGTGTTAGACCAGGGGGTCAAACTGAGTTCCTGAGGAGCCCAAATGTCCTATGAATTTTGTTCTAACCCAGTTCACAGCTGAGTAATTGGGCTAATTTAATACTCCTCTTCAGGCTTCAACATTTTCTGTGCCTACTGTATCTTGATTCAACACCATATTTAAAGGTAACACCTGTAGAAAAAAAAAAAAAAAAAAAAAAATATATATATATATATATATATATATATATATATCTCAAATGAGTATTGAGAAAATAAATAAGTAGGTAATTGAGTGCTCTAGGTAGAACACAAGCTAGGAGAGACTTCAGCCCTCCAGGAAAAAAGTCTGACAGCATAGTGCAATGGTCTCCAAACCTGGTTCTGGAGAGCACCAATTCCAGTTTGTTTCATGGGTCAAAGATCAATTAAGGAAGTCACTTGTTCAGGTCTGGTACCCGAAGGATGTGTTTGTTCCAAATGGTCTCTAAATAACTGAATTTGCCAAAACAACTGTTTAATATAAATAAATGTTTCCAAGTCTTTATGGTAGAAGGATGACCTACAAAGTCTGCTAGAGTGGGCACATACATACATACATACATACATACATTAGGGCTGTCAGTCGATTAAAATATTTGATTGGTAAATCAATGGGCATTACTTGATGAATTGATTAATCTGGCACTTATAGAAATTGTCCCACACAGTAATACTTTAATAAATACTAGGCACTGGTATTACAATATAACAACGATGGGGAATGGTAAAAATAAATAAAAATGTATATTTAAAAAAACACTAAATAATTATAATCAGCAAACAAATTATAATGATACCATAAACTACTCACTTGTAAGAAAAGCATTGCTTTCAAATGAAACAGAAAACCTTTCCTTTGTCTACAATGTTTTATGCATAAATGCAAACATAAATAAGTTATAAACATGTTTACCTATCCAAAATCAGTTAAATCAGTCATTTAAATACATTATAAATAAATCCTGCCTGACCTTTACAAAATAGTCTCTAGTTGTGATCTTCCTCGCCTGTCTATGGTTAATGTACTTGAAAAACACAAGCATTGTATAGCATTACAAGTGTCTTCTTACAACTGTACTCAGATTGAGTGGACACAGTGATTACCCTGCACATAAACACTTGTTTCATTTATTTGTGTTTGACTGTGCAGTGTTTAGAAACAAACCGTTTTGATGTTATTTATACCAATAATTTTTATGTTGTATGTTCATATTTCCATTTAAATACTTAATTTGTTCTAGTTTTATATGATTGTTTGCCTTTCATTATTATATCACAGCGTTTAAAGAGCTATCGGTTAGAATTAGCCGGCACTTCTAGTGTGTGTGTGTATATATATATATATATATATATATATATATACACTCACCTAAAGGATTATTAGGAACACCTGTTCAATTTCTCATTAATGCAATTATCTAATCAACCAATCACATGGCATTTGCTTCAATGCATTTAGGGGTGTGGTCCTGGTCAAGACAATCTCCTGAACTCCAAACTGAATGTCTGAATGGGAAAGAAAGGTGATTTAAGCAATTTTGAGCGTGGCATGGTTGTTGGTGCCAGACGGGCCGGTCTGAGTATTTCACAATCTGCTCAGTTACTGGGATTTTCACACACAACCATTTCTAGGGTTTACAAAGAATGGTGTGAAAAGGGAAAAACATCCAGTATGCGGCAGTCCTGTGGGAGAAAATGCCTTGTTGATGCTAGAGGTCAGAGGAGAATAGGCCGACTGATTCAAGCTGATAGAAGAGCAACTTTGACTGAAATAACCACTCGTTACAACCGAGGTATGCAGCAAAGCATTTGTGAAGCCACAACACGTACAACCTTGAGGCGGATGGGCTAACACAGCAGAAGACCCCACCGGGTACCACTCATCTCCACTACAAATAGGAAAAAGAGGCTACAATTTGCACAAGCTCACCAAAATTGGACAGTTGAAGACTGGAAAAATGTTGCCTGGTCTGATGAGTCTCGATTTCTGTTGAGACATTCAGATGGTAGAGTCAGAATTTGGCGTAAACAGAATGAGAACATGGATCCATCATGCCTTGTTACCACTGTGCAGGCTGGTGGTGGTGGTGTAATGGTGTGGGGGATGTTTTCTTGGCACACTTTAGGCCCCTTAGTGCCAATTGGGCATCGTTTAAATGCCACGGCCTACCTGAGCATTGTTTCTGACCATGTCCATCCCTTTATGACCACCATGTACCCATCCTCTGATGGCTACTTCCAGCAGGATAATGCACCATGTCACAAAGGTCGAATCATTTCATATTGGTTTCTTGAACATGACAATGAGTTCACTGTACTAAACTGGCCCCCACAGTCACCAGATCTCAACCCAATAGAGCATCTTTGGGATGTGGTGGAACGGGAGCTTCGTGCCCTGGATGTGCATCCCACAAATCTCCATCAACTGCAAGATGCTATCCTATCAATATGGGCCAACATTTCTAAAGAATGCTTTCAGCACCTTGTTGAATCAATGCCACGTAGAAGGCAGTTCTGAAGGCGAAAGGGGGTCAAACACAGTATTAGTATGGTGTTCCTAATAATCCTTTAGGTGAGTGTATATTATCTATTTAAAGAGAGACCACTGGATTAGTGATACATGGCAGTCTTAATTGAGTGCTTTGGGAAATATGTACCCCCTTGCTCTGCCAAGCAATAGCTCCAGATTAAATTTGTAAGCTGTTATGCTCTTTAAATTCCCACTGCTCACCCACCCCCAATTTCACAATCCTATATTTTCACAAAAGCAGACGTTGACAAAATTACAGGAGTAACCAGTATGGCCTGTAGGTTGTTTATAGCTACACATTGCTCAAAATAATGCTTCTACAAGACATCAAATGCAGAAAATGTGTAATGTCTACATATTTTATTGTATTATTATTATTATTATTATTATTATTATTATTATTATTATTATTATTATTAATTTTGATTAAAAAATTATTAATACAAAAACAAGCACATCTGTTCTTGGGGAAATTCAGTTCACTTTGGAGAAGTATCAAAACAGATACAGCCCAAGGAAGCCAGACTGTAAAAGCAGTCACTCTATTGTACACTTATAGCAGCAGTAACTACAGACCTGGCACATACATTTGTATAAAATTATTTTTAAATTATGTTTTAAAATTAGGGTTTTGTAACAGCCATGCAGGGGGAAATTCCTTCAGCATAATCATTAACCTATAATCTATATATCACACAATTTTTTCAAGAAGAATACAGTAAAAAGTCAAAATAACATTTTGAGTTTGGGTGTAACCTTTTTTCTTGTTTCCTGTTAATACTATATTAACGATTTCACAATTGATCTACTCTCAGGTTTGATAAATCGTACATTATTTCCTAGACAGATGGTCTGTGACATTCTTAATGCAATTATAAGCGCTGTGTATTGAGTACGGATCCCCTACTGTTGACATTACAGTAAAAACATGCAGACAGGGGACTGCTTTGCAAGGTGAAGTATACATTCATCAAGGGTCTCTGTATTGCCTTAGGTATCCGCCTTTGGATTTTAAGATAAGATTGAAAGAGAGATTTTTAAAGTGAATGTTACAAGAGAATTATATTGCCACATGGTTTAATTGATTTTTTGTGGAATAATGCAGGAGCACGGAAAAGTCTGAAGTTGAACTGTGGAAACTAATTTGACACAATGAACTTTAGACAATAATCACCATTATGCACACCAGTACATGTCTTTCTTTATCATTCAATGTTGTTTGTGCTTTGATGATAAAATCACAGTTGCTGAGCCACAGAATAATGATGAATCATAATGTTAAATCCTAAATTGTCAAACTGAATGAGGTTTTCTCACATTTTTCTGAATGGGTTTATTGTACAAATATATATATATATATATATATATATATATATATAGCCACACTATATAATTTTGTAGCCCCAAATTTATTCTGCAGCATGACAGCGACCCCAAACATATAGTGAAAGTCATTAACAGCTATCTTCAGCGTAAAGAAGAACAAAGAGTCCTGGAAGCGATGGTATGGCCCCCACAGAGCCCTGATCTCAACATCATCGAGTCTGTCTGGGCTTACATGAAGAGAGAGAAGCAACTGAGGCTGTCTAAATCCACAGAAGAACTGTGGTTAGTTCTCCAAGATGTTTGGGCCAACCTGCCTGCCGAGTTCCTTCAAAAACTGTGCAAGTTTACCTAGAAAAATTGATGCTGTTTTGAAGGCAAAGGGTGGTCACACCAAATATGTATTTGATGTAGATTTTTCTTCTGTTCGCTCACATTGCAATTTATTAATTGATAAATATAATCTATTAACATGTCTATTTTTGAAAGCATTCTTACTTTACAGCATTTTTTCACACCTGCCTAATACTTTTGCACAGTACTGTATTTATATATACAGCTCTGGAAAAAATGAAGAGATTACTTAACATTGATTTCTGAACTTGGATAGGTCTCCACATATCCTTCACACAAGTAATATACTTAAAATAACAAATGTAAAATGTGCTAATTACTCCAAGGGGCACAGCAGACCATTAATGTATAAATGCATAAATATGTTCACTGCAAATTAAATCTAAATACAAGCAACTCTTTGATCATCAAAGTTTCAAATAAAACACTATTTCAGTCTGCATTTTTTCAGATTCTGAGAATTTCAATATTTTTCACATTATTTCAGCATATTGGACTAAATTATTGCAGCCACGGTAATGGGAAAATTATTCAAATTATTTTGAATGCACACTTGCCAGGGGATTCTGAGTTTATTTATTTCTTATACTTTTTTTTTCTGACAAACACTATGGGTTTAGATCTAATTCTGATTATATTATCTTCAAAATAAATGTCTTTCCAACATGAAGATTGTGACAGAATGCTTTTTGAAACAATTTTGAATAATACGAAGGCTGTGTCAAGCAAAATGTTCTTTACATCTGTTGGAATGAAATGGCTGAATTAACTAGGGAAAGATTGTTTTCAGAAAATATGTTGTGGCATCTGAAGTAAGATAACAAGGACTACTATCTCATCTATATTTGCATTGAATGTTTTCAATAATAATAATAAAATACCATTTGGTTTGGTTTCTTTCTTTTGAAAATAATTAATAGACTCAAACCATGCTATGCTTCCACAATAGCAGTTTTGCTGATTGCAAATCCAGTGACAGGAAGAGGCAATACAAAAAAATAAATACATATTTAAAATAAATAAATTATTAATTCATGTTATATTATAGCAGATGTAAATAAAAGAGTACATATGTGTATCGTATCATTCTAATATTCTGTATTCTTGTATACCACCGTGTGTTGTTTTTAATGGGTGCATATTTACCTATTATGACCTGTGGTACACCTGTACATAAAAGACATCGAAGTGGCTAACAACAAATGTATGCACACATAGTATATAAAGGTACTTTGTAAATTTGTAATTTTTACTAACAGTGTTACTAACAGCCTAGTTCTAATTGGGAATATGTCCAAATTCCTGCAAAAATTGCAAATATAGTTAGCCACTAATGCCATTAATGACATCTGTACACTACTTACCACAATGAGAAAAACGAACAAATATTAAAACACAAGATGGTATACAGCTATCATTTTTATTACGAAATCACTATGGACACATTTACCAAACAATATTAGAACGATACAGTATTATACTGTTAATGTTGACACATCTCAAATAATTATGGCACTACGGAAAAAATAGATGTCAGTAATGCATTATGAACTAGGTGAAAGAAAAAGTGAATAATATTTGTTTGTTGTATTTTGCCTGTTAGAAATGTTATTTTACTTTACAACATTAGTAATAATAATAATAATAATAATAATAATAATAATAATAATAATAATCTTATTCTGAAGCTCTTTGATCAGCGATGTAGCCCTTATGAATCCTTCCAGTGAGTCACTACACAAAGGAACACAATAAAAGACAGACATCCCATTGATACACAATACTTTATCAAATAATTACATATAAAACATTACAGTTATAAAATGTTTTTTTTTTGTTCTTTTTACTCGGTTAAGTTTTTAAGCATTTTCAATTCTGACAATTATTCACGCAAAATATAAAATATCAAGGAAAAACATTTTTACAATAACACCATTATTTTTATTATTATTTATTTTTATGTCGTTTCTTCAATGGCATAATTAAGGCCATGTGACCAATTGACAGTAAAATAACCTCAATCCGTTCATCAAACCCCTCCACTGAAGCCAATTTTAAGGATATTGACAACATATAAAATATCGTCTAGTAGTTAACCAGGCACACATATGCCATTCTACAATGGATGCGTTTACAAGCAAAACATACTTATTATATATGTATATTAATATATATCCATATATTTATCTTACTTCTTAAATTAATGAATAATAAACTAGTCAAATAGTAAGCAATACTTTGTATTGCACTTATGTTGTAAGTCGCACTGGATAAGCGTGTCTTCCAAGAAATAATAATAATAATAATAATAATAATAATAATAATAATAATAATAATAATTATTATTATTATTATTATTATTATTATTATTATTATCATCTGAAATAAATAAATAAATAAATAAATAAATAAATACTTAATTATTAACCTAGCAGAATTTCTCAAAAAAATAAAAAGGATTTGTAGTACAGTTTGTGATTATGAATTTGTCAAATATAAATTGTGATATACAAATTTTATGTCTGATCCTCTCTTGCATAGTACTTACATTAGTGATTTTTCAAACTGTATGAAGCATATTTCATCAAGCAGGAATGGCTAGCAAGACCTGATGTGAGCAATTAAATACATCGAACTAGAAACAAACCCTGAAGGATCCTTATCTGCTTATCGACTGGATTTTAAATAAAAAAACAGTCTAATGTGTATCATATTTGACTACTGTATTGTTATGAAGAACATCTGTCTATATATGTATGTATATATCTGTATATATGTATGTATACAAATATATGTGTATATAAATATATACACAAACAACAAACAAAAAAAAACATATATATATATATATACACACTGTTTCAACTAAACGCATCAACTGTAGAATGGAGTCAGTGCTCCCTTCTTACTAGGTTAGTAACTGCTGATATTATTGATGTGATTCGATATGTTTAATTGGAGTAACCTCCAATGAAATCAGGAAAATTGCCTACACAGCCAGGTCTTTCAAATGCACCTGTGAAACGAGTATGGGCCTGTCATACTTTACTTCAGTATTTAAAAAAATATGTATATACCTGTATGTATTTTTTTAACAGTATTTTTTTTAATACATGTTTTATTTATCTTGCATGGAAAGGCATTCAATTGTATCTGCTGTTTCCAAGAAAAATTTGGCCCTGTACTGAATTCCTACAATCACCCTTGAATTTGCTAAAATTCTTGTTTTCCTGGGTTCACCCTATGTCATGTGTGTTCACACCCAGTGACCTCTGGCAAAGCGGTCTGATTTTGTATCACCACTTGTGGAGGTGTTGGTAGAGACTGGCTGTGAGGAATGGAATTCTTCTGGAGTTCAATTCCAAAACCAGGTGGGGCACTTTGCAACTGTTTCCTGTACTGCACAAAGCTACAGGTCTTTAGGATGATGGCCAAGACATTTTTTCCCATTAAAATCCCTGAAACCCTCACGTCCCGATAAAAGACCATGTTGCTCCCTCTGATAAAGATGGTGATGATGTTTATAGTGACCAGGCTCAGTATAGGGTAGAGCATCATTTTGTGGGGTACTATGTTAATCCCTTGCATGCTAATTTCGCTTAAGGAGACACAGGGCAGGATCAGCAGCAAAATATAGCAGTAAAAGAACATCAGCCCTTCTGCCCAAAGAGGCAGTCCCTTTTTTTGAGGCTCCCACAAATTGGCTTGTATATCCAAAATATCCAGGAGGTCTACCACTACCCAAAAGAGACGGTTCCGTATTTCCTCCTTCTTCTTGAAGGGGCGCACATATTCCATGTGGTCGATGGCCACCAGGAGGATGTAGAGGGCTGGCATGCAAATTGACAGAAGCAGTGTTAGGGCTTTCCTCGCAATGGTGTCCAGGCTCTTCCTGTCTGCTTTGTAGTTCTGGTAGATGAAGTACACCTTAATCTCCAGGACAAAAATGTAAAGGAACCACAATATCATAGCATAGCCTCTCTTGGCAGTCCTGACCTCTGCCCCCACCCACACTGCCACATAGCGCAGTATGATCAAGAAACAGATGTCCCCCACCATCACCATAATGCAGATGCCAATCTTCCGCGGCCCTTGGTTCTGCTCCACCAGATAAGCATCCATCAGTGCCATGCTGCTCATGATGAGAATTGTGGACAGGCACACATGTGGCTTATTAGCTGGCGGAGGTGGTACCATTCTGAGAGACAGATCCACTCACCAGGGGGGAAGGGGGAAGTAGGAATGAGAGGCTCAGTTCACTGGATACAGCAATTCAGACACCGGTCAGAACTTAGCCTTTCTGGCTGCTGTGCTCATGTTTGACCAGCACTTCCTACAGGCTGGGCAGAATCCACCTTCTCAGTCTCCTGGCATGCAAAACACTGGCAAACAGGCAAAAAATAACTTTCAGTCGGTAAAACTGGAGCTTGCCCCATGGGATTTTTGTCTCTAGCCAAGTTTGTACAGTAACATTGATTCTCTGATTCAATAATACTATTCAGAATTCCTGGTGTTCAGAGTTATGTTTTCAATTATTTTCTTGATTTAGCTGTATTCTTTATTATCATGGATGTTATGCTTAAGATTTCAGTCTTTGGAAAATGCTTAATACGTTTTTATGGTTGCATTACTTTGGAAGCAATGTGACATAAATACAAATAAATTGTATATATGTGTATATGGGTTGGGTACTTACTTTTGTTTTTTCTTTATAATTTGTCATTATGATTGGCAGTGGATATTTTCCCCAAAGATGTCAATCTCAAACAGCCAAAGCCAGTTGTAATCCATTAAGAAGATAGAAATGAAAAAAAAAACCATGAAATGAAACGATACTGTTTAGGGATTGGTGTTAATGCACTTATTATATATTTTGTTTGTTTTAGTTCAAACAGTCAGTAAAGAGACGTTGCCTTCCTTTGACTGGTTTCATGATTTTAGCATATGATAGTAACCCATTTAGACAGTTTTAATTCTTGAATAAAAAATTAAGAGGTAAACACACGATAGGGGGGAAAAAAGTTTGAAGTTAAATCCAATATAAAAAAGACTTGACTTCTCTTTGTGGGAAAATAAAACACACACACACACACACACACACATTATATATATATATATATATATATATATATATATATATATATATATATACATATATATATATATATACATATATATATGTCTTACTTCAAAATCTGCTTCTACCCAGCAACAAGGGGATTGTATTCATTGTGATCGAGATCTGATCTTCTGGATGCCGATAACGCTGGAGGGATATTAGCTGTCCCCGGTCCCTTTAGCGATAGATGCAAATCTCTCAGCTGTTTCCACGGCTCCCCCTCGCAGAGGAACAGCCCCTTCTGGCAAACATCATCGAAGCCGTTTCTTCTCACCTCCAGCTGTAAGCGCAGTCACACTCTCTGTGCAGCATCCTCTGCCAAGGGGCAACGGTTAGTCAAACTGCAACTCTTCTAAGGTCCTCCTTTGTGTAGCTAGACCACTCCGTCTGTCCTGCCAGCGAAGTGCCAGTCGCATTTAAAACATTTTTTTCCTCCCTCCTTCTCCCTCCCATGAAAAGGCACTCAGTTGTCTGCGTGAGAGGCTAGCTACTTCCCAGAGGCGGCGACACGACTGTGAACACTCATACTCTTCTGGACTGGAACAAATGTGTACGTTGCAAGAACTTCTGTTTTGTAATCCAGATTATTTTCTGTTTTCTTTTTGGCGTGCCATTGAAAAGGGTCTCATTTCCGATTTGAATGAGCTGCTTTAAGAATGCGTGTTTTCATTTCTTTTGATGTGGTAGTTTGTTGTTGCTATTGATGTTTTAGCGTATTATTCGCTTACCATATAAGGACTAAAGAAAGAAAGAAAGACAGAGCCCAGGCAGTTGGAGCGTGGATGCTAAAGAGGCTGTTTGTGTGTTTCGCTGCAGTCCGAGGGAGAAGGCAGTGAGGGCGAGGTACTTGGCTTCTGCTGGAGCGTTAGCATTGATTGTGTGACAGCGCAGTGAATCAGAGAGTGAGTGAGCCAGAGAGAGAGAGAGAGAGAGAGAGAGAGAGAGAGAGAGAGAGAGAGAGACGCAATAGCTAGTTCCGTAAGGGAGCAAGCTAATTAGGGCACATTTGTGTAAGAATCTGATAGAATATACCCCCAGAATGAAGAAAGAAAAACTGTTAATATATAGGTGGTGGATTGGATTTTATGTTTGACCTACCTTAAGTAATTGGGTATCAAGAAGCAACATTATTATTATTATTATTATTATTATTATTATTATTATTATTATTATTATTATTTATTAATTACCACCAAGAACATTTGAACATTTCCTCAGACCAAGACATATAAGACATTTTGCTTCAAAGCTTTTAGGACCTGCCTTTTTTAAAAATTGGGTGTGATTTTGAAATTACTGCAGTTGTATCACTTATGTATAATGCATTTATACTCCTCTTCTTCCTCCTCCTACTGTCTACTACATTAAAAAAAAAGATTAAAAAAATATATAGTATTTACCATTTGGTACATTTTACAACATATAGCTAATGACTAATATCAATGATATTTATCAAACTAAATGATCCACGAAATAATATTATCTATCTTTACTATAACACTTCTGATTGACTGCACTCTGAATTAATGCATACAATTCATGACACACTGCACATTCATTGATATGTTTTTTTCATTTTGAACATGAATTGAAGAAGGGCTTATTGTCACTGAGACCTTCATTTCTTGTTAACATAATGAAAATATAGTACATACGCAAGTTTACAAATGAAAGGAGGCCATTTGACCCATCACCAGGAATGACCAAATAACTGTTTCAGATGAAGAGCGAATACTTTCAACTACAACTGTAGGTAACCTAATGTATAATTACACTGGAAGTACTGACACTAACTATTAAGTGTAACCAGTTCAGTGTCAGTAGTTTATTATGAATTCCCATGTTGGATACTTCAAACTATACGTCTTCGGAGTCATACAGTAACAAGTGTTATAAAATCACAGATTTATTCCTCCTACAGAATACTTTTTATTTATAATACATTAATTATAATGCCAGTAGTTCAAGGTTTTCATGTATTTTTAATTAAACATGTTAACACTTTAATAAAGAAAAATGTAATTCTAAAATAGAAATGGCATTTCATTCAAATAGGTCAGTGTTATTTAAGATGATTGCTCTTCTACTTAGCATTGTGGCATTTATCATTTATAAATAACTTCCCTCAAGAGTGAACAGGAGATTTGTATCATTAATACTTTATATTTGGTACCAATATTTTTCCCCAGAGTTGCCTCATGCATTTCAATCAGAAACAAAATAGAGCATGCACATGCTTCTCTGTATATCACAATCCCACATTCAGCTTAAAGGCTCACTATCACTGAAAATGATGTATACTTTAATTTTTAGGAACATAATCCAGTGTAATGGTATCATTTCTCTTGTATTTGAACAATGTGGCATCAGTGAGATATTTGTGATATTTGTGAATATTGTGACTTTCACATTTTATGAAGAAACTACAGAAATATTTATAATTTTCCCGTTGTTTTTTGTTTGTTTTTTCAAGTAACTAGATTGGACGTGTAATTGGAATGGAAATTACAGTTTAGTTAAGAATCTCAACAATCAGCAATCAGTAGCGTTTCTTCCTTAAAAGGTTCAACAGGGTCTTTTGATGAAGGTGAACTTGAAAACATGGAACTTGAGAACTGTAGACTTGGCATACAGCCATATTAGTTCCAACCTGTGCATGAAGCTGTTCCAAAAGTGCAAGCAATGTACAGACTCCCAAGCCATCATCTTTATAAAGTTCCACTAAATGCTCAAAAGACAACATTATCTTGTTTATAACACTGACACAGTCAACCAATCCTCAGAAAATGTGATTAAACATTATGTGTTTAGCTATGTGTATTCGTACTACTATTAATCAAATTATTATGAAGCATTACCATAATATATAATAGTGTGTAGGATATATTGTACTTTATAGCCCAAGTAAAGGTAACACACAGTGTTCAAATGGCAGTTTCAAAATATTTGTAATATTGTATATTTGTAAAGTTTATATATTATATATTTATAAAAGTGTAATTACAAAGATTTCCTAAATCTGTATACACACAAAATACATTTAAATTAAAATGTTTAAAAATGCATTGATTTGCATGTGGCACCCCATACACTTAAAACTGTGGGCCTATTTAAAAAAAATAATAATAATAAAATACAGCAGCTTTTGGTAGCCTACTACAGTAGGACAATGTAAGACAATAATGTAATTGTACTAGAACAATTCACAACAAAGTGAAACCTATATTTTCATATGTAGGTGTTTCCTGTATTAATGTGCAATGATATTTAAACAGTTCCCCAGGGAGCATGGGTAGTCACCTTTGACATGGATATTCATGAACAGCATTCTAGCAAAGCTGCCGATAGGCCCCTACATGCAGTGACCCTCTTGGTCCACCCCCTATTACAGCCCAAGGATACTACCTATTATAGAACTACGTATTTTGCCTATTCTCACAAGAGAAGCCTAACTCAGTGATATCACTTTGCTATATATGGTTAGGTTCATTAATATTTGGACAGTGACACAATTGTCATCATTTTGGATCTGTATGCCACCAAAATGCATTTGAAAGGAAACAATCAAGATGTGCTTTAAGTGTAGACTTTCATCACCCATTTTTATATGTGGTCCCCCCAAATTTAGGGACTGAAAAGTAATTGGAAAATTGGCTGCTCAGCTGTCTCAGCTGTTCCATGGCCAGGTATGTGTTATTCCTTCAATTACAGGTAGCAATGCAGATTAAAAACAAATTGTGATGCACAAAACCGTACAACATAGTGGTTACATTTATCATTAGAAGAAACTAAAAAATAAGCAGCAACTGTTTAAAATTGTGTAATTTTCTATTGAATAAGTGTTGATGTAATCCCAACTCTGAACATGGTGTCATACAAATTGCAATTTTTAATATAATTGTTTGAAACTGAACAGGGATGTGTACATCACTACAAAGTACATCATTTTCATATGTAGTGGCATGTAGTGAGTAAAACAGTCGGCTCGTGATTGGTCAGCCACTAGAGTGCAAACCGAGTCTACAGTATTTCATTGGATGCAGGCACCGTAATAGGGTTTAGTTTTGGTTGTATTAACGGAGGGTCCAAGGTTGAAAATCGCAGACCACTGCGATATGGATAGTGTACATGTCCATATTGCAATTTAATTCAAAATTCGATTAATTGTGCAGCCCTACCTGCTGGGTATTCCCCAAAGGACAGCAGACACCATGAATCTGCTGGTAAGTATGAATCTATCTCAGTTCAGTGCATGAAATGTTAGGCTCTAACTTTCTTCTCACAGATGCAGCAGTGCAGGAACAACAGAGCAAACAGATAGCAGCAGCTGGAGGAATTAATAAACACTTCAAAGTCACTTTGGGTTACGAGTCATTTAAAATCAATTGCAGAAAATCTCTTCACATTTTCGTGAGCACATCTTCTATCACCACCGTATGATTTAGCAACACCACAATGCTGAGCTTTCTTTAAAGCATCAAGTCCATCTGCACCAAGTACAACAGGTATTCCAAGGCAGACTGTACATCACCAATGTAGTTCACTTAACCAGCTGTATCTCCCGCTTCCACATTCGGCTCGGCCTGCTGTTTAGTTTGCAGAATCTCCACTGGGGTGTCTTCTCCCTTTGTTCCTCAAACACCTTGCTTTTAAACCCTCATATCAATAAGAGGGGAAGAGGAACAGGTGCAGACATGCTTGGGGAAGCCAGTTACCTAGCAATGCCCCTACAAGCAACAGGTGCGCTCAGGCGGAAATCAGGGGTCAATTAAATAAAACAGACAAACTATTTATACAATTACACCCTCTACTTACCTACATAATGGAAAAAGATATCCAGCACAAGAACAACAACAAAAACCCAAAAGGATATAAAACAACAAAAGTTAATAATAATAATAATAATAATAATAATAATAATAATAATAATAATACACTCAAATGTAAATAAGGCAATCAATACTATCACAATTAAACAATAATCAAGCACTAGTCACCTCCTGTGACACACATTTAGGAGAATACGTTTACCTGTTATATGTCTAATCCTGTCTGAATGTGCAAATTTAACACCATGAGTGTTCAATTCAACACTGTGTATATATGGGAACCACCACAAAAGTCTCAGAGTTAGTTTTCTAACACTTTGAGTGTTTGACATGAATACCACATGCTCAGTGTTGAAACAGCATTTTCCCAGCACTAGGTGGAGTCAAAAATGTACTCTACTAGTGTAAGTAAGTAGCACTACACAGCAAAAAATAATTCGCAAATTTAACAATGTAGATGTTAAAATCAACCCTTTTAAAGTGTACATACACGACCATCCAAAAACATTTTAAACTAACACTTCGAAAAATGATAATGAATTAACACACACGCATTCTTGGGTTCCCAACACTTCTAGCAATCCTTTATATATATAGATATATACATGCAGACAGGTGACAAATTAAGGGAAAAACCAAGATAAAGTGTCTCAGTAAGGTGTTGGGCCACTATGAGCCACCAGAACAGCTTCAATGCTCTTGGCATAGATTCTACGAGTATTTGGAACTGGAGGGATGAACTGGAGGGATGAATACCATTCTTACAACAGATATTCCCTCATTTGGTGTTTTGATAATGGTGGTGGAGCGCGCTGTCTAACATATCTGTCCAAAATCTACCATAGGTGTTCAATTGGGCTGAGATCTGGTGACTGCGAAGGCCATAGTATATGATTCACATCATTTTCATACACATCAAGCCATTCAGTGAGCCATCATGCCCTGTGGGGCATTGTCATCCTGGAAGAGACCACTCCCATCTGGATATTAATGTTTCATTATTGGATATTGGATGAACTCATTCAGGAAGATTTCATCTGTCTGAAAAGATGTGTCTCGAGTAAGTGCCAGAATGAGGTCAAGGACTCTGCTGTTTTGACTTCGGTGGGAAGGTCGTTCCACCATTTAGGGGCCAGGGATGAGAAGGAGCGGCTCTGGAGGAAGGAGAGTGGAGAGGAGGCAGAGTTAGTCTTCTGGCACTGGAAGACCACAGTAGTCTGGAGGGAAAGTATGGAGAGACAAGTGACTGAAGGTAACTAGGTGCAGTGTGGTTGAGACAGCGGTAGGTGAGGGTCAATGTCTTGAACTGAAAAACAGGAGATCCGATTTGGAGAGGTTGAGCTTGAGGTGGTGCGAGTGCATCCAGGTGGAGATAGCAGACAAGCAGGAAGAGATGCAAGAGTGGATGAGAGGGTCAGAAGAGGGAAAAGACAGGATGATCTGGGCATCATCTATGTAGACGTGGTAGGAGAAACCATGGGATGCGATGAGGGGGCCCAGGGAGCAAGTGTAGAGAGAGAACAGGAGGGGGCCCAGGACGGAGCCTTGGGGTACGCCTGTGAGGAGTGGTTGGGGGGGGTGGATGAGGAACCTGGCCATGTTACTTGATAGGTCCGGTCGCTGAGGTAGGAGGAGAACCAGGTGACAGCAGTTCCAGAGATTCCAAGGTCAGTGAGGCAGGAGAGGAGGATGGAGTGATTGACGGTGTCAAATGCTGTAGAGAGATCAAGGAGGATGAGGACTGAGGAGGGGGAGGCTGCCCGAGCACAGCTGAAGGAGTCAGTGACTGCCAGGAGAGCCGTCTCAGTGGAGTGAGCTGTGCGGAAGCCAGATTGCAGAGGATCAAGGAGTGAGTGTTGGGACAGAAAGTCAGAGAGCTGACAGTGGACCGCCCGCTCAAGAGTCTTGGAGAGGAAGGGGAGTAGGGAGACAGGGCAGTAGTTCTGAGGAGAGGTGGGGTCAATGATAAGTTTCTTGAGGAGTTGGATGACAGCAGCTTGTTTAAATGCAGAGGGGAAAGAGCCAGAGAGGAGTGAGGAGTTGAGGAGGGAGGAGATGAAGGGGAGTAGATCAGGAGCAGTCGCTTGGAGGAGGCGAGAAGGGAGAGGGTCCAGGGCACACATTGTAGGTTTGTGACGTAGGAGGAGAGCAGAAACGTCTCCGAGGGAAGTGAATAGTAGGAGACTTGATTCTTAGAGGCGTAGATCACACATTCTGTTCTAGTGATAAGGAGTCCCGCATGGTATCTTGCCTACCTGGTCCTCAGGTTGCAGATCTCCTTAAACTAGTAGATGGGCTACTGGCCAAAGCCGGGGGGATCCACTGGTCATGGTCCACATTAAAACCAATGACATAGGAAAGGGAAGGCCAGAGGTTCTGCAAGACAAATTTAAAGAGTTTAAAGAGAGGAACAAAGGAGCAGAACCTCTATGGTAGTTTTCTCCGAAATACTACAAGTACCATGTGCCAGGCCAGGGAGGCAAGCAGAGATCAGAAAGTTCAACACATGGTTGAAATGTTGGTGTAGGCATTGGTCTTTCGTCTGGGATAGAAGGGACCTGTACAAACAGGATGGTCTACATCTAAACAGAAGGGGGGCTAACGCATTGGGAGAGCTTTTTATCTCAATTTGTCAGGGAACCAACCAGAGAGAGAGTATGCATTGATTTGATTTTTTTGAATGACCAAGACAATTATATTTCAAGAATATACTACTATAGGCCCAGGAGAAATTTTTACTAATATGTTGTATTACGCATACAAAAGGGACAAAGACTAAACAAAATACAAAGAATATATAGAACTGCAAGGTGATGTTAAGAGAGGGATCAGGAAAGCAAAGGGGGAAATAGAAAGAAACATAGCACTAAAACTAATACAAAGAGCTTTTTTCAATACTGTAACAGCAAGAGGTCAATAAAGGAGGAAGAGAAACGGGTAAAGGCTAAAAATTTAGTATCTTAGAAAAGGAACAAGATGTGGAAAATGTTCAAAATTAGTATTTTACAGAGGTGTTTACAAAAGAAAGAAACAGATAACATGCCACAGGTTAACAGAGAGATCAGGATAAATGAATAGTGGGTACTAAAGGAATTAGCAGAATTATAAACAAACAAATCACCTGGGCCATATGGTATATTTCCAACAGTACTTAAAGAAATGACGGAATATATTTATAGACCACTAACTAAAATATTCAAAATTACACTTAGAACAGGGGATGTGCCAACTGATTTGACAACTGCTCATGTCAAACCAATCCACAAGAAAGGGGACAAAACTGAACCAGGGAATTACAGAACAATCAGTTTCATCTGTATTACCTGTATTACAATTTTGGAAAAAAAATTTAGACAGAATATCAAAGTTAATGAAAATCGTATTCTTGGAGATAGTCAACATGGGTTTAGACGAGGCAGATCATGTCTTTACTAGTTTTTGGAACATGCAGCTGCAACTCTAGATCACATGAAAGCATATGATATGATTTTTACAAAGTTTTTGACAAGATTGATCCTAAAATTGGAAGCTTTAGCAATTAAGAGTAATGTAAGTAGATTAATTATGAACTGGTTGATGTATAGGAAACAGAGGGTTGATCATAGGAGTTGCTTCTAACTGGAGTGAGGTTGTTAGTGGAGTTTCACAAGGATCAGTACTAGGGCCTGTGCTTCTTATAATCTATATTAATGATCTGGACTCTGGGATAGTTAGCAAACTTTTCAAATTTGCAGATTATACTAAAATAGGTGGCTCAGCAGATACAATCTCAGCAGCACAGATTATTCAAAGGGACTTAGATCATATTCAGGTGTGGGCTGACACCTGGCAGATGAAATTAAATGTGGACAAGTGCAAGGTATTACATGCAGGTGTAGCATAAGGTACACTTATAAATTTCAATTAAAGAAGTGAATTTATAGTATCACCTTATCACGAATCCTGGAATGTTGTAGAACTCAATTTCTGTAATAATTGGATGCAGACACCAATTCCAAAGATATAAATTGTCAAATTTATTAAAAAACAAAGACTAAATGTAGCACTACACTAATTATAAAAAAGGGAAAAACTAATTAAAATTCAACTCTAGATCAACAAATCAAAGACAAATCACTTCCGTGACCAAATCAAAGACCATGGGATCGCATATGATAACACACAAATCGTTAAACAAAAAAGGTTATAAACACATTGACTACAATACCGGTTAGTAAGACGAAGGTAAGTCTCTCATTAGTATTGTTAGTCAGACATTCAATAACTACGCAGGTTAGTATTTATGTCAGGTAACTTCTTGTTATATATATATATATATATATATATATATATATATATATATATATATATATATATATATATCAGTCTCATTTACGTTTAGGTGCCGAGAAAGATCCTATCATTACTTGTTACCACAATTTCCCTTAACTGATTATTATTCAATGATTAAGGATAGGCAGGGCCACCTATAATCTGGTGTCTATTAACTTGTGTCAATTTCAGACTAAGCAGTTAAACAGGAATGAGAAGATATTTCTCGGCGTTGACAGATTTTATTTCTAAAATTATCAACAAAACAGTTTAATGCAACACACATTTATATTTAAGAAAACTAAATGATATTCTAGACATTCTAGAGTTATGAATCACAGATTAACATTTCTAATTGATTTCTCAAATGTCATGAATCACAAACTCCAAACTGTTAAACTTATCTGAACTTCGTCGCAGAGAGGCCTCTCTGGCTTTGGGCTCAGATAACAGCACACGGCACGAGGTCCGTGTGTTTTGGAACAAAGGCAGTCCGGTTCGGCTTTGTCCAAGAACTTCCACTCAGTCGATGCACCTGGAAGTTGGGGTTTCGCGAAACAGAGTCTTTTCCAAACAGATTTTCCACTGGTTTGAAGGCTCCAAGGTTGTGCACAAAATCTTCTTGGCAAGCAGGGTCTCTCACCATACTTATTTGAAGGCAAAGTCTTTGAGGAAAGCAGTGCCCTGTTTGGTTCCAAGGGTCGAGTTTCTTAAGACTCAAATAGCTATTTAAATGACTGACACTTTCGTATTCAGTCGACTCCACTGATCAGGTGGGCACAGGCGGGCATGCACAGTCTGTAAAGTTCTTTATTTAATAAAGTCCTTTAAAAGAATTCTTCGTACGGCTCAATCTCCTTCTCCCAGTTTAACTCTTCTGTTGCCGGCAAAGACTTGATTGGTTTCTGGTTCCAGTTCGGGCAACAGAGCTACAGGTTGAGCTGTGGCAGCTAGTTTCTGGTTCAGGTGAGAGACAGAGAGAGAGAGAGAGAGAGAGACCGTGCACTGCCCTTTATATGCCTGTCAGATCAATAGGTGATTGGTTCTTGAGTTTTTGAGATTGGATTTTGGTTTCAGTCCCCAGTGTCCTATTGGAGGGGGGGGTTGATTTATGACTGATGTCAATCCATGCCATCTTTTGGAAATGCCGGTTGGCCCGGGTTCGTAGCTCTGTGTCGGGATTTCGGCTCTCGTCCATTTCAAAGAGTTTTTATTACCTACAGGCCACCTTCCCCAGACATCTCACAGCAGGATTCTAAACTTTGGCCTATTCTCGGTGCCATCCTCCCAAAACTGTCACTTTGATGTAAACCAGTTCCACACTTTAAGGAAATCTGATAACTTTGGGGGGAGAGGTCTTCTTTAGATCAGTGCTTCAGCTCAGAGCTAAAATGCTCTTATCAAAATACACCCAACGTAATGCTACACAGGTAACAAAAATGTCCACTATAATTGCACTATGGGAGGAATAGAACTAGATGAAGTAATGCATGAGAAAGACCTAGGAGTCTATGTGGACTCCTTACTTTCCCCATACAAACAATGTGGAGAAGCAATAAAACAGGCAAACAAAATGCTAAAGTATATTGTCATGTAGAATATAAAACAAATGAAGTAATGTTAAGGCATTACAATGCACTTGTTAGACTTCATCTGGAATACTGTTAACCGTTCTGGGCACCACACTTCAAGAAAATACTCTTTTGAGTGTATAGTCTCCTCTCCTCTCTTGCCGACCTTAGAATCTCTGGATCTGCTCTCGTCTGGCCTGCCTGAATGGCCGCACCTACCAAATGACATCAACATTTGGCTGCTTATCTGGTGTTCTCTCTGATTAGAACTCATTACTCTACTCCCTTCAATGGCTCCCAATCTCAGCGCACATCCAGTTCAACACTTTGACTCTTACCTACAATTGTCTCAACTAGACTGCACCGAACTACCTTCAGAACCTCATGTCTCTATACTCTCCCTCCAGATCTCTCCAATTTTCCAGCTCCAGAACTCTGCCTCCTCTCCACTTCCCTTCCCCCAGAGCCGCTCCTTTTCATCCTTGTCCCCTAAGTGGTGGAATGACCTTCCCACTGAAGTCAGGACACCAGAGTCCCTTACCACTTTCCAGCGGTTCACACTATTCAATTATTTCATAGGAATTACCATAGTTATTGCATTTTAATATGAAGTGATCAATTTAGTCATTATTTGTATATATATTATATAATCATAAATACACAAGATGGTTTTCAAAAGAATATAAGTCATTTTGCAAACATGATTACTTTAACCAAAACACTTAATTAATATTTTTAAGGGGCACAAAGTGAATACTATTACTCATAAATACTCATAAATACTATTTACATAAATCCATTTAAATAAGTTTAAATTAACAGAATACTAATTAAAAACAATCCATTCTTATTTTGCACATTATTCTTGACAGTGTTAATTTATATTTTGTGGATGGGTTTTTTTTGTAATATCATCCGAAACCCTAGATGTAATTTTTGACACTGTACTGTAATTTATTTATTCCTATAACTGAGAACAATATCTTTCCTTTAAGACCATGCATAGTAGTTTGGAGTGGCATGGTCTGAATGTGTTCTTTTTTACTGTGGTTTGTGATGTTTTGTAATCTTTTCTGTGATGACCTTATGATTCTATTAAGAGATGAAGTCTCTTTAAAGAGTGTGGATTTTAGCCATCTGGCTGTTCTCATTTGTTTTCACCTTCTGGCTCCCCAGGGTGTCTGGTCTTTTGCAGAGAAACCCAGTACTCTTCTCTGGTGTGCTTAGGTCAACACAGGACTGTATGGTAAAACATAGAAATTGCAAGGTGTGATAAGAATCCAAAGTTAAACATGTAACTTCAGTTTACTATCTAGTGATGCATGTTCATAAAGTATGTAGTTTTATAGAGGCTAAAATAAGATTATTTGACAAAACAACCTTTAGATACAATAAATAAATACAGTTTCCAATGTGTGAACTAATTGGGTTACTGAGATACATAAACACCACTGAAATGTGCATGAAGGCCTTGAGCAAGAATCATAAATCCAGACTTAATCATGCTTGCTTGTGAAAAAAGCAAAACATTTAAGTAATGTATTTACACAAGACTGGTAAATATGTGCCCTGGGCTGTAGGATTTGGAAGCCACTGAAATCCTACACTGCAATTGGAGAAATCTTCTATCAGCATATCAGTTTTACCTCTCGGTTATAACAGAAATAAACGATGTTCAAGCACTGTAAAACACGGCTTTATAAATCAAAACTCTACCTGCTATTTGATCTTAACAGTCATTATGTATGCCACTAACAATCTTAATCTATAGTTCAATTAGCCAAACCCGTTATTATAATGGATCAGGGGAAAAGAAATACCAAAATTAAGTTTTTCACTTCTGGTTATGTTCAAAAGCCAATAGACTGTGAAGTGAATATGACAGCTTTGTGTCCATCATGCACAACAGCACAATTCCAGTCAGTATACTGAACATTAAATTTACAAGCTAAATCTTCATCAGGTGATGGTTAACATTTCTGCTGATGAAATGCATCAAGGAAAAGACAATAAAGGGAAATAAAGGAAGACAATATATGAAGTTAGATTACATTTACATTTAATATTGAATGCTTCCCAGATACTTATGTTTACAGTAGGGGTCTCTAACTCAGTCTTCTGGTTTGTATTCCAACTGGAACTTATCAATTGCTGAATTAATCTAGTGTATTTAAAACATTGTATCAAGGCATTTTGCAGTTGATAGCTTAAAAAGATTATTTTGATTCAAGGTACACTACCTCAAAATAATTTGCAGCCTTGGGAGAACTATTAAATGTCAAGTGAATTAATTAATCAGACCAATTAATCAGAGCAACTTAGATTTAAAAATGGCTAATCTACCCTGAAGAATTGCACGGTTTTGTTCCTAACAGCCTCCAAAAAATTAAACCCTCTCAGTTAAAGCACGCCCCAATCGTCTCAAGCAGACTAAAACACTGGGAAATGCTGAACAAGCCTAGGACATATAACTGTAAACATCTTACATGACATGACAATTCTCTGTCACTCTTGTGGTGATATTGGACATATGGGGTTAGATGTACAAAAAAATTGCATGTTTTAAGACTAAGAAAACTATTGCAATCAAGTGGGAAATTTTGTGTGACAGGTTCTAAACAAGAGCAATTACTTTTGCATGGTTTAAAAAATAGTTTTGCAGAAATGTTTTGTCTCTGCAGTTATGCTGCCGAATTTCATTCTGGGCATTTGTACAGCAAGCCTCAAAAATGGAGACTGCAAATGAGGTGTACAATCGATTAAAATAGGATATAATAAAGTTGCTAGCAATAACAACTCTTATAATTGCATTGGTTAGTTAAGAACTGTGGAAAGAATATTTTTAACAATTGCAATCAGCAAACGTTTTGAAAGGCATTCTGGGAAAAACACCTTTAACTTACCAAAATCTAAAGATTTTTGCTAGCCACAACAATTATTGAGCTACTGGAGTCTGCCACCTACAGAAACAATGTGATTCTTATGGTAGTGAAACTAATATCCATCCTGCGGTTTATGGCCTCTGAGTCTTTTTAGGAGACCTAAGCAACACTTCTAATTTTGCATTTTCACAAACTTCCAAAATGTCCTAAATATGTAGGGAGCAATAGACATGCCCTTTTGAAACCTCCAACATATTCTTAGCACACCTATTGTATTTATCTTCAGGTGATTTAGGATTCAAACTTAATATTCTCAAATGTAAGCAAAAACCCCATTCAGACTGAAACAAATGCTGTCTTTTTGGTGGCATTTTGTTGCCGGCAAGGTCTGTGTGAAAGGGTTTATGCTGGCATACCAGCAGTTTTTCACCTCGGGACCTAGTCTAAAATGCCAGCATTTTTCCAGCAACGGGTCTATGTGAATGGAGCAGGAAAACAAATGCTGGCATATGACGCGTCATGTCCTTGCGTTGTTTACGCAGTACATTAGCTAACTGCCATAACCAATCAGAATAGGGGTGCTGTCATGGTTCCAAGCCCTTACCCTCTTTTCCCACTAGTGGCCGCCAATGTTCCCTTGCCTTTTCCTTCTCCCTTCACTGCTTTCCTTTGTCACTCTTTCAATTAACCAGAATGGACCCAGCAGTGCTCCTCTTTGAGATACGGCAGGGAAGCCATTCCATTGAGGAATATGTGGAGGATTTCTGCTCCCTGGCTGCCGAGGTAGACTTCAATGATGTCGCCCTTAAGACAATTTTTCGTTTAGGACAGAACGAGCCCCTACACTCCTTGCTACCTGATGGCAGATGTGGCTGGTCTTTGGTATCTTTTATTGACTTTGCCCTCATTTTGAGAGGCTCAACCTACACGGTGGGAACAGAAGAGGAGTCCCCGGTCCCAGCCCCCCAGTCAGAGGTCCAGATCCCGACCGCGCCCGCTGCCGAACCAGAGGTCCCGAAGAAAAGAAAAGAAAAAAGAAAAAGGTACCTGCCCCAGTCCTGGCCGCCCAACCAGAGTTCCCGGTTCCGGTCCCAACCCCGGCCGCACCTGCCGCCGAACCAGAGGTCCCGACCCTGGCTGCGCCCGCCGCCGAACCAGAGGTCCCGGTCCCGTCAGCGTCTGCTGACCCAGAGGTCCCGGTCCCGTCAGCGTCTGCCGACCCAGAGGTCCAGGTCCCAGTTCTGGTCCCGTCTACCCAGCCCGAGTGCCTGGCTGCCGCCGCTGCCCAGCCCGAATGCCTGGCCGCCGCCCAGCCCAAGTGCCCGCCCGCAGCCGCCGCCGTCCAGCCCGATGCCCCAGTTCCGGTCCCGGCCGCCGCCACCGTCCAGCCCAATGCTGGTGGCTGCCTCCCAGAACTCCCAACCCAGTTCCTGTCCCGTGGCCACCTCCCAGACCTCCTGACGTCCTTGCCGTGTCCGGCCCGTTTCGGCTACACCGATTGTGGAAGGGTGGGTACTGTCATGGTTCCAAGCCCTTACCCTCTTTCCCCACTAGTGGCTGCCAATGTTCCCTTGCCTTTTCCTTCTCCCTTCACTGCTTTCCTTTGTCACTCTTTCAATTAACATTCCTCCACACCCTTGTGCACTTCTGTTCCTTTCCTTTGCTCTCATTGGTCCTGCTCCTGCCTTCCTAGTTTCTGCTTCCCTTTATAAACCCCTCACTGCCCTCACTCAGGGCGAAGTGTCGTCAGTTCTTCCTGTGTCACCAAGCCTGGTTCCTTGTTCTCCCTAGCTCTTTCTGTCTCTCTCTTTCAGTCCTGTGTCTCTGTCTCTCTCGCTCCCAGTCCTCTCTCTAGTTCGCTCCCAGTCCTGTTTTTCTTTCTCTCTCTCTCTCTCTCTCTCTCTCTGTCTCTCTCTGTGTCTCCCTCTCGCTCTCGCGCCCTGTCCTAGTCCTGTCTCTCTCTTGACCTCCTTGATCTCGACCTTAGCCTGTGACCTCGACCACGTCTTTGATTAGTCATTGTGTCCTGTCCGCCAACTCTACGAGCGCTGCACCTGGGTCCTTACTCCTGTGCCCTGCAGTCCACCCCTGAGACCGTGACAGGTGCAAAATAATGTAGGTTTAAAATAATGTATTCACAGCAAGTCTGAGTGTTATTGATGAACCAACAGGTTGGTGATGTAGGTAATGCTAATATGTATTGTCACACATATGTCAGAAGTTATATACCAATAAATCATGCAAAATATAATATCTCTATAAATAGGCAAATGTTTTAGACTGCATTACAGTAACTGACTGTAGTTTTTTTCAAGGTTATTTAATTTGATTTTAAGGCAGTACTGTCAAACTTAAAAAAATTATAATAATAATAACAGTTGTTTTGAGCAATCAAATGCAGATCTGCACACCCAGATTTTTGGTATACATATAGATATACACACACTGTATAAATTGTTCAATACCTTGATTTTTCATATATGTAACTGTGCTGCATAAACAGTGATATGAGATATTAAATTAATGTATTATTACTATATTTGTTGTAAGGAGACGGTGTCTATTCTTTACACCCATGGATACTGATGCCTGTGCTGAATACAACTTCACCTAAACAGAGAGGATAACCTACAAGGAGTAGGGCAGACATTGAGCGAACCTTCTGTGTGCTCAAGACCAGGCTGGAGTAAAGCAGTAGGCTACACATGTCAGGCTAAGCACAATTAAGCTTCCACTATTGATTTCTTTGAATGTTACAAAGCTCACACAATACTTTTCATGCAAATATGGCATTACATATGTTTAAATCTGTATTTTGCTGGCTGTCTTCATTTACATATTTTCTCCTAGTACTTTTTTTATTTTGCAATTCTGCACAACAAAGCAGCTGCACTGCAGTATGTGTGCACTGTGATTGGCCTTTCTTGGTATATCTAGCCCATGGTGTTCTGTTGGTGATCCCATTATTGTGTAGCATGGGTAGCAGGTACTAGACAGGTACTTTCACAGGTCAGAAAAAAAGCTGGAGAAGACTCACTCTGACCACACCCCTATCACCTTAGCCAAGCTGGCAAAACTGACCAAATTGAAATCAGCTAAAGTCCCTAATTTTTAAATCCTCCTGAATCTTGCAAGTAATAAAAATGCTTGAGGTTAAAATATATATACTATAACCTCTCTAATAAACACTCAATTCCAATTAAAATGGTGGTGAAACTGTGCCAGATCATTAAGACATGTCCATAAAGCAGAAAGAGCAGTGACAGGTTTAATGTTAGTATGTGGTGACCTCCCCACACACTGCAAGTCTGTAGTAAGGATTTGGAATGGAGATTGCATTTGTGCTCCTTATGCGTTTGTTCCTAGAAATGCCTTTTCTGTGAGCCTACAATTACTACAATCCAGAGTCTTCTGGAGCTCAATAATCTTCCTCCTCCAGCTGCTTCTTAGAGGTTTTCAGGTTATCTGGACCTCTCCAATGTCCCACCATTGCTTATCAAAGTGAAATCTTGGTCTTTTCATCCACATTACCCTAAATAAACTATAATATTTATTGATGGAGTACAGGTCCAGCAGCTGTTGTAATGTTAATTAGGCAGTGACCATATTCTGGTGATGTCAAACATATTACATCATCTCCTCCTGCTGAACAACCTTACCTGATCCCCTTGTGTACTCCAAAAGAAGCATTATGTTGAATGTCACCATCAAACAGGCAGACCAGAGTTATTAAGCCAAGGCTGAACCCAAATCCCTTGGTGGTTTACCACAAGCAGTTTCTTCCCACCTGAACCAACTTGACTGAAGTCTTCAAAATCATGGATGGCACTGACCACATCAAACCAGAGGAGCTTTTCCAGATCAGCAGGGACACACGGACCCGGAGGACACAAATGGAAATTAGGCTTCAATGCATTCAAAACAGAAAACAGGAGACACTTCTTCACTCAGAGAGTTGTTACAATTTGGAACAAACTCCCCAGCGATGTGGTTGAAGCTGAACATTAAAAAAAAAACTAGATAGGATCCTTGGATCACTTGGTTATTAATGGACACTAAACAAGCACGATGGGTTGATTGGCCTCCTCTCATCTGTAAACTTTCTTATGTTCTTATGTTATAAAATAACATCAGCAAAATAAGGAATTCTAGGCCAAATATCCTAACCACAAATCTGGAAGATATCTGTCATGGGTGCAATGACACTACCCTCTTTTACACCACTTCAGTTTTTAATGAGGAGAGGAGAGACCACACCTGTACTCACCCCTCAACAAATTTCAAAACATTCCCGGGACACCACATTAGATACAGGCAAGTCCAATTATTCTTGTTTTTATTTTCTCTCCACAGGGTAAAATAAGCAACAAATTACAGTCTGCACAGTATAAGGAGCAGGTTAACTAACACTGAAACTAAAACTAATGCAATATAACAGTCTAGCACAATACAATAATGGAGTAAGGAACAGGGCCGGCCCGTAGCATAGGCGGAATAGGCAAATGCTAGGGGCGCCATCCATCCATAGGGGCGCCCAAATGAGTGAAGTTTTTTTTTTTTACGTTTACTATTTTTAACGAATACTATTTTAATACTATTAATTCTAAATATTAAAAAAAAGCGAAAGCCCCCACATCAACATGCATCAATCACCCCCCCTGCTCTAATAATCAGACTGACCTGATTGTGGGGGATGGGCTAGTTCACTTATCTGAAGCAATGAGTGACACTGAACGCGAAACATGATAAATTAGCATCAGTAGCCGACTGCAAACAATGTCAAAAAGACCAAAGCCCTCTGGTGTCCAGGGAATAAAAATAAGAACAGAAGAGGAGGAAACAGGATAAGGACAGAGGTGATGTGATAAATGAATAGTTTATCTAATTGCATAGTTACCGTTGGAGCAGTGTTACTACTAGCTAGCTTACTTTGGACGATACTAGTAATGCACTAAATCAATTTTAAATTAATTTTAAGTAAGGCTGTATGACAATGCTACATTATGCATATTGCACTGAGGTTTTTGTAATATAGTTCGTTTTTTATTACGATACTCTTCATAATAATTTGTTTTATGTCACTTGTTTGCTGCAAGAAAGGCAAGGCAAGTAAGGCCTGTAGAACAATGCTACATTATGCATAATGCACTAAGGTTTCTGTAATATAATTGGTTCGTGCAATACTCTTATTTATATTGTATTTATAATTCATTTTATGTCACTTGTTTCTTGAATACTGTTTTTATTTTGTGGGGGTTTTATGTTTCTAAAATAAAGAAAATCTCAAAGACATAAAACTATGCACTTTCTGTGTGAGTGTATGAACACAATGATTGGTGGTGGAATTGGATGCAAAAATCTTGCCTAGGGAACCAAATTGGTCAGGGCCGGCCCTGGTAAGGAATGAAAACCCTCGCTGTAATGATAGTCCACTCACTCATCCTTTGCTCCCCAGCATCCTCTGGCAGATCCAGCCAGCCTCCATTTGTCTGCGCTGCAGGTGGAATTAATGTAACCGATGGTTAGAACAGTACAGATAACCAGCATGCCTTCAGCAGGATAGATCAGCAAACATAGGTCAGCTTGCTTTGACCTGGGGATTATGAAGGGATGGACTACAGTAGACTCCGGTGGAGTGAATGGAAACCTTGCTCGCAAGCACGGGAAGTCTCAGTGCTAGATCGAACTCCAATCACACTTGAGCTTTGACCTTATAACACTCCTTGTGCACCTCCCTCTCATTGACTGGGTATCTCACACCAACTGGACCGGTCCGGATTCCCCGGGATCAGGATTCCACACACTCTGTGTGTGTAAATGTTGTTTCTTTATCTTTACAAGTCCAAAGCAGCACCTGAAGGAGCACTTATTTACACAACTTAAAAAAAAACTGTCTGAAAATCAGTACATTCCTTAATTCAGAACTGCTCTCCTTGCAGTATTCAATGTCCACAGCCTCCTTCTCAGAACTCAGATGAAGTGCATGACATATTCATGTGTTTATCCTGTGGTATTCATAAATTCATTCATGAGGAATCACAGTCTGTTAACTCGAAAAAGAGAGGATCCTATAATCTGCACACAGCAGTGAGAGGCACACTGTTCTCAATCTCACACAGATTACCTTGATCAAGCAACCTAACCCTGGCCCACACACAAAATCTTCTCGGTTGCATGTCTATCTATTTTCATATAAATCAAGTTTATTCTCATCCTTCCATTCTTAGCTGTATATTGATAAAATTGTCCTGGTGAAGCCAGTCCTGATGTGCAAACACTAAGGAAAGTTTTCAGTAGTGAGCTGCAATCCATGTGTTTATTTAAATCAAAAGAGCTAGCTGAGTCATTAAATAGGAAACAGATCTAATGACAGCATAACTGTGGTACAGACCAATTGGGAAGATCGTTGCTTTTCAGAGAGACTGCTGTTGCGGAGAGAAGGACGAACAGCGGAAGAATGACCTTTGTGAGCCAATCAGCTGGAACTTTGTTCTGCCAATAACAAAGTAGATAATCTACCCACAGCAGTGAAAGGGCTGATGATGAGATAGTCATGATTTTGATGCCCACCTTGTATTGAGAGGGGAAGAAACTAAAGTATGCATCTGTGTGTGACAGGCCACTGTCTGTCACGGCACGGCTGCTGCTGACACTCGCTGATTAGGTGCTCATGTGCCGCAGCTGTGTTGTCCACTCCCTCGCAAACAGGCTGCGGACTCACGGCTGCGGGCAATAAGCACCGTGGCGACTGTGACGTCAGCGGCAGCTGTGCCTTCTCTATTTAATCTCGCTCCCTCTCTAGGGTGGACAGCTAACTGATGAGAGCAAGGACAGTCTGTAACCCCTGACTGCCTGGAGCAGCCCATTTGTTTGGACGTTTATTTGGACATTTATTTTCTTGTTTTGCTTTTGTTTTCCCTCTGATAGTCTGTGTTCCCCCCCCCCCTTACGGAGCCTGTCAACCTCAATAAAGTCGGACACCGCCGAACCCGAGACTCTCTCTCCCTGTGTATTGTGTCCGGCTGTCACATTTGGTGGCTGATGTGGGGAAGCTCCGCGGCAGACTTACCCTGATCTCCCTACCTGGTGCATGGAAGGGCAGTGAACCTGGCTTGGGACGGCTTGAGGATCCCGAAGATGGGTCCGGAGGACGACCCAGAGGCTTTCCTTACCATCCTCGAGTGCACCGCCCGATGTTGCGGCTGGCCGGATTCGGAGTGGGCGGTACGCCTGGCCCCCCTGTTGACTGGGGAGGCTCAGTCCGCCGCCCGAGTGCTCCGTCCAGAGGATGCCCTGGACTATAAAAAACTGATGGACAGTATCCTGGACCGGGTCGGCCTGACATCGGACGGCCAGCGCTGAAAGCTCCGAAGCCTCCAGTTCGAACCCGGCTCCCGGCCCCCGGGCCTTAGCGCAACAGCTGTGGGATGCTTGCCACCGCTGGCTCAAGCCAGACGAGCACTCCGCTATGGAAGTTGCCGAACTGGTGGCCCTGGAGCAGTTCCTCTGCCATCTCCCATGTCCCTCCGCAGAGTGGGTGCAAGCCCACCAGTCCAAAAACCTGGAAGAGGCCACCAGGCTGGCAGAGAACCACCTCACTGCCCAGGATGACGTCACCTGTATGGTGTATTCAAGGAGGCATACACTGGTACCCAACGGCCCAGGTGAATATGATGATTGGTGGGGAAACGTATAAGATGAACGTGGGACTCACCCCTCGTTTTCCATTCCTGGTGGTCCTAGGGCGGGCTTGGTCTGAGTTTCTGTCCAATATAAAAGATCCTAGGGTCTTGTTGTCCAATTTGGGAGGGGCACAGTTGGGACATGGCTTTAGGGGCCGATCACCCTTAGTGGCTACCGGCGATGAGCAGGGCAGGGACAGGCTTCCCTCCGACCCCAGTCGTGCAGCAGCCGACAGTACTCTGTTGGACCCGGGGGAGGGAATGAGTGCAGAAGATGTTGGATCTGGGAGTCATTGAAAAGTCACAGTCGGAGTGGTGTAGCCCTATATTCTTGGTGCCAAAGCCTGACGGCAGCACTAGATTCTGTGTTGATTATAGGGGGCTCAACGCAGTGTCTAGGTTTGATGCCTATCCGATGCCCCGTGTGGACGAGTTGCTGGACTGGCTGGCCGCTGCTCACTTTTTTACGACACTGGACTTAACCAAGGGATACTGGCAGATCCCAGCGTCCGGAGAGAAAACCGCTTTCTCCACTGCTCGGGGTTTGTACCAGTTCCGCACTATGTCTTTAGGGCTGCATGGACCCCCGGCCACATTCCAAAGGCTGATGGACCGTGTGCTCCGACCCCACCAACAATATGCCTCTGCGTACTTGGACGATGTAGTGATTTTCAGTAAGGACTGGAATAGCCACCTCATCCACATCGCAGCTGTGCTCCGGTCCCTTCAGCAGGCGTGGCTCACGGCAAACCCGGGCAAGTGTGCAATTGGGAGGAGGGAGACCAAGTATCTAGGGTACCTCTTAGGAGGGGGGCAGGTACAAGGTAACCGCCATCGCCTCCTGTCCACCCCCTAAGTCCAAAAAGGATGTTCGGCAGTTTTGGGGATTGCCGGGTATTATCGCCAGTTTCTACCGGACTTATCCCCTGACCGAGCTAACGCAAAAAGGTGCTCCAGATGGACGGAGCAGTGCCAGGTAGCTTTCCAGGCTATTAAGGACCGCCTCTGCCTACACCCTGTATTGAAATGCCCTGACTTCTCTCTCCCCTTCATTTTACAGACAGATGCCTCGGAAGTTGGAGTGGGCGCGGTCCTTTCCCAGAGTGTTGGAGGTCAGGATCACCTGATCGTTTATTTAAGTAAAAAACTATCGCCCCAGGAGCGTAAATATAGCACCATTGAGAAGGAGTGTCTCACCACCAAGTGGGCTGTGGAGACGCTCTACTACTACCTCCTGGGGCGCCCCTTCACCCAGGAAACAGACTACACCCCCTTGCAGTGGCTGCACCGCATGAAGGACTCCAACCACCGCATCACCCTCTGGTATCTCGCGCTGCAGGACTTCAACTTCCGAGTCCATCACCACCCCAGCCCTCAGCACCTCAACGCAGACTTCCTCTCCTGTCCCTTTCCCTCCCCTTCCCCTGTCCCTTCCTCTTCTCCCTCCCTTCTCTCTCTCCTGGCCCGCCTGTTGGGCGGTCCTTTTCTGGGGGGGGGGGGGGGGTGGGTGACATGCCCCTGTCTGTCATGGCACAGCTGCTGCTGACGCTCGCTGATATGTGCTCATGTCGTCTGCTCCCTCCCAAACAGGCTGCGGACTCACGGCTGCGGGCAATGAGCACCGTGGCGACTGTGAAGTCAGCGGCAGCTGTGCCTTCTCTATTTAATCTCGCTCCCTCTCTAGGGTGGACACCTAACCAATGAGAGCGAGGACTGAGTCTGTAACCCCTGACTGCCTGGAGCACCCCGTTTGTTTGGACGTTTATTTGGACATTTATTTTCTTGTTTTGCTTTTGTTTTCCCTCTGATAGACTGTGTCCCCCCCCTTTCGGAGCCTGTCAACCTCAATAAAGTCGGACACCGCTGAACCCGAGACTCTATCTCCCTGTGTATTGTGTCCGGCTGTCACACTGTGGTATTCAGAATTCATGGCAACAGTTGTGGACAACTAGAACCATGAAATTGTTCCAAGGTTAAAAAAACAAAAACAGAACAAATGTGTCCACATATTAGATCAGTTTTGCAGATAGGAGGCAAGACGGCAAGTAGCAAAAAAGATGGTGAATTTACATCAGCCAAAGACAATTTGTACATGAAGCATAACAGTGGAAATAGGACGCATAAATCACATTAGCTGTACCCAGAGCCTTCATCGATTACCCACAGGAAAATGAATGGGGAACATTAAAGATTCCAGTCTCTGCAAATCTACATGGGAAGCCTAATGACCAGTAGGATGCATCAAAATACAGGAAAGCACTGTCCCTTGGGGGTCAGAAGAGACAGTGTGTGTGTGGGGGGGTGGGGGGGGTAACTGTACTAGAAAGGAAATTACACCAGGCACTAGCCTTAACCAAAACGACATAACTCTCAACGGTGTTTGAGAGTGCCGTCCTTGGGGAAATGAAGTGAAAGGTTTCATTTGTAAGCATGGAGTTTCCGGAGGGAATCTGAACACATTTCTGCATTTCTTCCTTCTCTATATGTTTTTTTTTCTTTCTTTTTGTGTTTTTTGCTTAGCCTAAATAAAAACATCTGTTCTAGTCTAGGCATTTCAAAAAAAAGAGAAAGAGATAGAAAGCAACAGATAGATATGTCTTTACTGTTTTCTCAGCATCATATTTGCATTTTTTGCATTTATTAAGTGGGGAATAAGCAATGTAATTGTTTACTATTTTTTTTTAATTTATTTTTTTATTTTTTTAACCATTACAATGTTATTTATTTGTTATATCAATGTTTGTATAACATGGTTGTATAACACCAATTTGTTATCTTCAGGTCTTCTTTCATTTTCTTTTTGGCCCTCTTTTTGGACTGCTTTTTTAGGTCTAATGAAAGGCAAGTCATTTAATTGTAATAAAAATGATAAGCAATTTAAAGAAGCTAAATCTGACAATGACAAAACTTTTCTTGAATGCTGGACACGGATCCTAATTAAATATACTTGGCTGTAATTGTATTGAACAATGCACAAAGATGTTGCACATTGATGGATCCTCTGCTTGTATAAATCTAGTCATTTTCACATAATGCTACAGCTAATCCAAACACTGCTTTCTGTAGCCAAAAAGGGATTTATTGAACAGAAAACAATGACTGTCTAGCCATTGATATGACTCAGGGGGGCTATTAATTCTTATATGCATGCTAGGTTAATTATTCTGTAATTAGTGGGGAGAGAAGTACCAGAGAATATGAACTGGATAATCAGTTGTTTCTTTGGGATTTCAATTTATAATATTTGTTCAGTTCAAATACAGGTGTTTCTTATTAAGTATTATTATGGGAGTAAATATACATGGAAGATGTGTCTGGTACATCAAATTAAATACATTAAATCATTAAACTGACACATTTATACAAACAATGACGTTTTTTTTTAATTAATAGTTAATAGTCATAATTATAGTAGCTTTCAATATTCAAATACGGAAGTTATACAAAAACAAATTAGAAAATTTAGAAAATGGTATTATTATCATGATTGTTATAATTTCTATTGTGCCCTGAAAAAGCATCAATATGAAATCAGACCAGAATCAAAACATGGACTGCTGCTCAGAACAAATGGCACAGCTTCGTATCAGCAAAATAATAACAAATCCTCATGTGTCACAGTAACAACCACCTGTCCCCGTTATTTTTGTACTCATGGAAAAAGCAACATTGCATTACAAATAGTGTTTTTTATTATTATTATTTCTAACAGCAAACAAATGTCTGAGTATCCTGAGATTTTGGTGGCACAGTTCCCAGACTCCTCAGAGCCAACCAATTGAAGGATGCTTATTTCAAGAATAGGGGGACCACACACTCCCATCTGCATTTCTTTAAAAAAATCTACAAAAACACATATAAATCCAAACAAGAATAAAGCTGACAAAACTACTGATAAAGTCATTTTAGAACAATATATGTTTTCAAAATTGTATTAAATTTAGTTTTGCTATAGGCCCAATGGATCAATAATGATCAAAGAAAAGCTGTATTTCATTTGCTGCTGCATGTTTATTCTTGGCACATGTAATTAATTGCAATTCTCAATTTAAGAAAAATATATTGCTGCATAGATTGTGATCATGCCCACAAATAATTTGTATTGTATTGGACTTGGTAAGAGGTTTTAACAACATTGTAAAAGAGAAATCACAAATACTTGTAAGAATAAAATGTGTATTTTTTGTAGACTTTTACTGTTGACAGATTTTAGCTGATGTAACAGATTCTCTGGTTCCCCTGCCATGCAGAGAGTATGCAATTAGCAGCATACACAGTATTCAAATAGCAATTGGCTCAATCAAGGAGGGGAATCCCTGTTAATTTCAATATTCGGTGTAGCGGCACTGAAAAGCTACAAGTACTTTTGCCCCCCACCCCTAGTAGACACACACACACATACATTCATAAACTAGATACATCTACTTTTCAATGTGTACATATGTTTTAACTGACCATACAGTCATTTTATTGTTATTATTTGAAAAAGATGGTATTGTACTTCAAATAGCACATGATGCGGGACAGTGCCCTGTTTGAATGCCAAATGCATTATATTTGCACCATTGTTGCAGCAAGATTGTGTAACCCATGTATGAATTTAAGCTTTGTGTATCGCTCCAGAGAAGAGCCAGGTGCAGCAGTTCTGTGTAGCTGATTTTAAGAAAAACATTTTCATCCAAGGCCCTAGAGAGGACAGAAGACAAAGGAGACATGTGTGATCAAGTTTGGGGTACCTCACTGACATCATCTAGTTGCCCAGCAACCAAAGGGAGTAATCTTGTATATGATAGTATGTTCTTTAGAAAAACTTTAGATGTGTCTTGACGACTGACCATCTCCGGAGCGCTTCATTGTAGCTGAATAAACTATTTTGGTATTATTTCAGTTAAATCGGGTCCTGAGTATTCCTTGTCCGCCTGTTTATAAAGGGAGTAAAATTTCTCCTTATCAGCTCACAATAGATATGTCTGTATTGTTATCTCAACATCATATTTGCCTTTTTAGCATTTATTAAGTGGGGACTAAGCAATGTAATTGTTTTCTAGTTTAGTTGTTTATTTATTATTTCAATGTTTGTAAAAATGGTTGTTGTTACACCTGGGTGGACAGGGGTGAAGGATCCAGTAGCGGAGAGGAAAACAAGGTCAGAAAACAGGCTGACGGCCTGGGGCCAGCAATCACTATTTCAAAGGTAATCCGTTAAGAGAGGTAAAGAGACTAGCTGGAGGTTGGGTGATCGGGCAAACTAGATAAGAGTGGTAAGTCCAATAGGCACAGTCGCAGAAAGCGATGGTCAAAAACTAGAAGTTAAACACTGAGAGTAAGGATCAGAAATGCTGCTATGTTTGGCAAACAAGACTTTGTGAAGAAGTCAACAGAAGCCAACAGAGGGGTATATATACTAGGGAAGGGGATAGGTAAGTGGTGACAGGTATGAGTGAAATGATTATGAGAGATTGGCCAATTATACAATTATGAGCAGGGAGGTAGTTATAGTAGGAGACTTGATTCTTAGAGGCATATATCACACAGTGTGTTCTAGTGATAAGGAGACCCACATGGTATCTTGCCTGCCTGGTGCTCATGTTGCAGATCTCCATGAACTAGTAGACGGGCTACTGGCCAAAGTGGGGGAATCCGCTGGTCATGGTATACATTGGAAGCAATGACATAGGAAAGGGTAGGACAGAGGTTCTGCAAGACAAATGTAAAGAGTTAGGAAAGAAACTAGAAAGCAGAACCTCATACCATGTGCCAGGCCAGGGAGACTCAGATATTCAGAAAGATGTTGCATTGTACAATGTAATCAGGACTGCATGTAGCAAGGATGTGGATGTTATAATGGGGGATTTCAATTTCCCAAACCTAGACTGGGAAAGCCCAGTTGGAACTACAGAAGCAGAAATATAAATGTTTGAGATGACAAACGACTGCTTCTAACTCAATTTGTCAGGGAACCAATCAGAGAGAGAGCATGCATTGATTTGATATTTTCAAATGACCAAGATAGAGTCAGAGGGACACTTGTTAGAGAACCAATGGCAAACTGTGATCACATTATGGTTAGCTTTGAGGCATACTTTCAAAAAACAAGGACACACTGGATACAGATTCAGTCACAAATGGATGGTTATATTTTAAGAATATTCTAACTGAGGCTCAGGAGAAATTTGTACCAAAACTTAGCAAATTGAGGACCAAAAAACATTGGCCCAAATGGATTAATAGAAGTATGCAAAAAAATATTAAGAGGAATGTTGTATAACGCATACAAAATCAATAGAGATTAAACAAAATACAAAGAATATGTTAAAATGCAAAGAGATTTTAATTTAAGAAAGGGATCAGGAAAGCAAAGAGGAAATAGAACGAAACATAGCCCATGGAGCTAAAACTAATGCAAAGAGCTTTTTTCAACACTACAACAGCAAGAGGTCAATAAAGGAGGAAGTGAAACAGATAAAGGGCAAACATCTTGGAAAACTAACAAGATGTGGCAAATGCTCTAAATGTTTATTTCACAGAGGTTTTTACAAAAGAAAAAAAACAGATAGCATGCCACAGGTTAACAACCAATCCAGTCAAACTGTAAGTGATATCAGGATACATGAGGAGGACCACAAACAAATCACCTGGGACATTAGGGAAATTATTTATAGGCTGCTAACTCAAATATTCCAAATGACACTTAGAACAGGGGATGTGCCAACTGACTGGAAGACAGCAAATGTCATACCAATCCACAAGAAAGGGGACAAAACTGAGCCAGGAAATTACAGACCAATCAGTCTCACCTGAATTCCTTTGTAAAATTGTGGATAAAATGATTAGACAGAAAATAGAGGAGCATCTTAATGAAAACCATATTCTTTGAGATAATCAACATTGGTTTAGATGAGGCAGATCATGTTTTACTAATTTTTTAGAGTTTTTTTTGAACATGCAGCTGCAGCTGTAGATCACATGAAAGCATATGATATGATATACTTAGATTTCCAAAAAGCTTTTGATAAGGTTCCACACCAAAGACTGATCCTCAAATTGGAAGCTGAGGCATTCAGGGTAATGTAAGTAGATGGATTATGAACTGGTTGATGTATAGGAAACAGAGGGTGTCAATTAGAGGAGTTGCTTCTAACTGGAGTGAGGTTGTAGTGGAGTTCCACAGGGATCAGTATTAGGCATGTGGTTTTTCTAATCTATATTAATGATCTGGACTCTGGGATAGTTAGCAAACTTCTCAAATTTGCCGAAGATACTAAATTAGGTGGCTCAGCACATACAATCTCCGCAGCACAGGTTATTCAAGGGACTTGGATAGTTTTCAGTTGTGGGCTGACACCTGTCAGATTAAATTGCAAGTGCAAGTTATTAAATGCAGGAAACAAAAATTTCCACTATAATTACACTATGGGAGGAATAGAACTAGAAGAAGTAACGCATGAGAAATACTTAGGAATCTATGTGAACTCCTCACTTTCCCCATCCAAACAATGTGGGGTGCAATAAAAAAGGCAAACAAAATGTTAGGGTATTTTGTCAAAAGTGTAGAATTTAAAACAAGGGAAGTAATGTTAAGACTGTACAATGCACTAGTTAGACCTCATCTGGAATACTGTGTGCAGTTCTGGGCACCACACTTCAAGAAGGATATTGCTGCTCTAGAGGCAGTTCAGAAGGAAACAAACTTATTCCAGGTTTTAAGTGAATGTCCTACTCTGAGAGACTGAGGGAACTTAACCTTTTCACCCTGGAACAGAGGAGACTACGTGGGGATTTCATTCAAGTGTTCATGAAAGGCATCAACCACATCAAACCAGAAGGGCTTTTCCAGATCAGCAGGGACACACGCACCCGAGGACACAAATGGAAGTTGAGCTTCAAGGCATTCAAGATGGAAAACAGGAGACACTTCTTCACACAGAGAGTTGTCACAAACTGGAACAAATTCTCCAGTGATGTGGTTGAAACTGACAATTTGGGAACATTCAAAAATAGACTGGATAGGATCCTTATTATTATTATTATTATTATTATTATTATTATTATTATTATTATTATTATTATTATTATTATTATTATTAATGGACAGCAAATGAGCATGATGGGTCAAATGACCTCCTTTCATTTGTAACCTGTCTTTTGTTCTTATGTTAAATTACTCACCCCGTTCACACTTCAGATTTAGGCCGGCCCTGGGCTGGGTCAAAACTAGTCCCGCTTTTTGACCCGGCCTAAATCTTCTGTGGCGGCCTAATGTCGGCCTAAATGAGAATGTGACGCTCCGGGCCCTGGGCCGGGTGGAAAGCTTCAGCGTGTGACGCAACTCAAGCCACGCCCCAAGAGACTGCGTGTCTGAGTCAGAGAGACGCGGAATAAACACAGAATAAACACAGGCACTGAAACAGCTACACCGCTGCAGGACACACAGTATTGTCTCTGTATTGATTGAATGTCATATCAATCTATAGCCTTAAATGTACTGTTACATTTCGCTAGCTCACATCTTTATATATATTTAAAAAGTCTAGGCTAAGTAATGAGTTATAATGATGTAAACAGTTCAAACTACTCGATCGATTAAAATAAATGTGTGTAGCTGGTAAACTTGCTGTTGTTTTTTTCTTGTACTAAGTATGATTGAAGTCTGACATTTAACAGCATGCATTTTACACGTGAAAATTGCATTGTGAAATTGTGAACGGGACCAGGTTATTAACTTTATTAAGTATCCGAATTTTGCATTAAAACGATAGAAATTTATCTGAAGCAGGTTTCTATTCAAATCAATGCATTTTAAAACGAGACCATTTATTTACTATGCAATCCAAAATGCAATTATATTGAGCTGAGCAGTACAATCACAAATGCCAGCGTTAGAGGTAACGACTGGAATGATGCAGAAATTAAAGCGCTGTTTACAATGTTGATGAAGATAAAGTTAAAACAGAAACCGCAGGAAGTGCACAGCGCTGCTGTCTGATATCACTATAGACGCATCACAGAGGCTGCTTTCGATGCATGCTATTGCATATGTGTACGATTTCTTGTGATTTAATGCAGATGTCCTAATAAAGGTGCTTCGCTTTCGGGTGAATTGTATAACAGCACTTTTTGACTTGCAGAACCGAAGATAGACATTTGAAAAGGGAAATATATAAATTCGATTCTCCATTGAACCAGCACATTTTTAAATTATATTAGAAAACTTCGGCTGCAAAGGGTTAAGATTACTTTAAAAGAAAATATAGAACCGATCAATAGCCTATATATTTACATCAATATTAATAAGTTGTGATTATAAATACATCGCATACACCTGTAAGCAAACGTAATGTCATACGTAACTGGTTTGTTTGAGCAGATTTGTTTACTTCCCAGCATGCATTTCGTTTAGGCCTCCTTTTCGATCACATATGTGACGCACTTAGGCTCCTAAAACCGCAAATGAGAACAGGGTGTCTGAAAAAAGCCAGACTAAATTTGAGGCGGCCCAGGGCCGGACTAAAGTGTGAACGGGGTCACTTTGACTGTTATATAACTTTCTTGGACTCGGGTTTCCCTCCAATATTGAGAGAAACCTTTGTCCAGCAGGGGGCATCGAGCTGTATTTGACAGTCTTCTTCTTTTCCTTGCAGGGAGCTGATCCATCAGGCCAGACCAGACGAGACGGGGAGGTGCCGGTTGACAGAGCTGCAGAGTCCTGGGTCCTTGGAGCGGTCCGGAGGCCGAGGCGAGTGGAGATTGGGACGGACCGGGAGCGACAGGGGACCTAGCCAGAGGAGTCGGCGGACTCCTCACGGAGTGGGTCCCACCCAGAAGCCCGGCCGACCATCTACCCGGAGCCCGGCCTGACCAGGACTGCTCCCTGCTGACGTCACCAGCCAGGATCCAGGAGAGGCCTCGGATTCCAGGGACCGACCAGGCCGATCGGCAACGTCCCTGAGGGAGGCCTCCTGCAGCCAGGGCCCGGACTTCTCCCCGCAAGGCCCGCTCCCTGCCAGAGCCCCGGAGGTGGAAGCTGCTCCCCAGCCAGGTGGACTTGCCCCGACCTCCGGATTGAGAGCCTCTGGACCCTTCTCCCAGGTAGGAAAGCGCAGCATGGCCCAGCGAACCGCCGGTGTGAGGCGCCATAATGCGGTGCGCTTCAGCCGTGAGGCTGGAGCCGAGACCGCGGCCCTCACCCGGCTGGAGTTCAGCAGGTCCGTGCTGCAGAGGGGCCTGGGCTTTGCCCCTTCTGAGCTGAACTGCGTGGTTAAACTGCCTGGACCTAGGGACGTGTTTGAGGTGAGCTTTAAGAACCCTCAAGTGCTGGAGAGTTTTTGGAATTTGTATAGAGAAAAAAAAAATAGTATGCCCCTGAGTGACTTTGTGGTCGATGCCCTGACAGATAGAGAGGTAAAAATAGTAACTATTCAGTTCTATAATGAAGCAGTGGCAGAGTACGACGTAGAGGTATGGCTGAGGAGACACTGCGAGATCCTGTCTGAAAGCAGGAGAGTTAATGATGAGGATGGGGTCTGGACCGGTGCTCGGCGGTGGCAGGTGGAAGTGGCCGCCATCGGCGGAGTACGCCATCTGCCAAGCACCGTGGTATTAGGAGCAAATAGGGGGCTTGTCTTCTACCATGGCATGCCCAAATTATGCAGGAACTGCGGGGCCCTGGGTCATTTAGCCGCAGCCTGCACTGTTGTTAAGTGCAAGGTCTGCGGCGGAGAACATCTGACCAGGGCCTGCAAGCAGGAGAGGGCCTGCAACCTGTGCGGTGGGGGAGGGCATCTCTTCAGGAATTGCCCCTCCTCCTATGCAAATAGGGCGCGGGCCCTCGGGGGTGGTGGAGAGAGAGAGAATCAAGTGGAGGCTCCTCCAAAGGTGATACCCCAAGATGGGGGTAGAGAGGAAACAATCCTCAGGAGCCTCATAGGCTCCCTCTCTGACTCTGGGTCAGAAGTGGAGGCAGAGGGGGAGTGGACAGTGGTAGCGGGGAAGAGGAGGAGGGCAGAGAAGAGGAGCATGGGTAGGGGGGGTATGATGAATAAAAGGATCCACTCTGCAGATTCTCCCCCCCCTGCCGGCTCCTCCCCCGCTGCAGAGACCTCTCCCTCTAATTTCTACACGCCCCACTCTGACTCCGGAGAGGAGAGCAGTGGGCCTTCTCCACTGCCCCGAGTGGGCAGCCTGGTGGATGAGAGGCCCCCTAGAAATAACATTCCTCCTGCCCCACAACTGAGACTCTCCCAGGGGAGGGGTCAGGTATGACCTCCCGGCAGTAGTGGGAGAGCCGCAGGTCCTCAAGAGACGAGAGTCGGCGCCAGTGTCCTTTCCCATAAAGACATCAGGGACGTAATGGCAAGGTCACTGGCGCTGGGGGAGGAAGCCTGCGGCGGCAGACAGCCGGGAAGGGAGAGACCACCCCCTCCCCCACCATTAGTCAAAAGAACAACTAGCGGGGTCTACACAGTTTTCTCCCCAGTTGTACATAAAGCCTCTGCCCTGCCATCTGCTCGTCGGGCCTCGGCCACAAAGGAACCAGGGAGAACCTCCAGCACCACGGGCCCTGAGCCCAGTGGAGTTTCGCCAGCCTTACCGGGTGGCGGGAGCCGAGCCCCCCCCATAGTCTTCCTAGAGGATCAAGCGGTGAGGCAAATGATTGAAATGATGGGTGCTAGCGCTAAGCTAGGTGAGGGAGAAGAGAGGAGTGGGGAAGAGAAAGGTTTCTTTACATGATTGTTACGGAGCGGGTAATTGCCCTCACAGCCATCATGGCATTAATTATTATATCAATAAATGTGAGGAGCATTGCTGAGGTGAAAAAGAGGACCAATGTTTTAAACTCTCTGGCTGGAATGAAGGCGGACATTATGTGTTCCAAAAAGAATATAAAGATCTCCGGGACACTTGGACCCTAGGAGAATCCTTCTGGTCGGGGTCCAATGTGTCCCGAGCGGACGGGATTGCCGTACTCCTGAAAAACCCCTTCATAGTCGTAAAAACATTTAGGGTTATAGAGGCGGGCAGACTGGCCAGCCTCGATTTTAAATACAAGGGGGCTGTATTGAGGCTGGTCAATGTCTATGCCCCCACCAGCCAGAGAGAGAGAGTCCTCTTTCTCCCTCAGCTAAGCCCGCTCCTGATCGGCACCTTGCCAGTTATCATTTCAGGTGATTTCAACTGTGCTCTGAGGGATGTAGACCGGAGTAAGCCCCGCAACGATAGATCCAGCAGGGACCTCGCTGCGTTCGTGGAGGACTTTGAACTCTGCGACGCAGGTCGGGACCTGGTCCCCTTGTTCAACTGGGTGAGTTCTTCTGGCTCCTCCTTCTCCAGGATAGATCTCGTCCTCCTCAGTAAGCCACTGGAGAGGACCGCCATGTCTTCGGAGGCGGTCTTCTTTTCAGACCACAGGCTCCTGACGACAGAGGTACTCATCCCGAGCACACGGGAGTCGGGGCCTGGGGTCTGGAAGCTCAACACCTCCCTGCTCGATGACCCTCGTGTTATTAAGACCTTTAGCAGACGCCTCGAGGAGTGGAGGACCCTGAAGGACCTTTTTGATTCTCCCATAGAGTGGTGGGAGATGGTGAAGAAAAGAACCAAGGGCTACTTCATTCAGCTGGGGAAACGGAAAGCTCGTGAGAGGCGGGCGAGATATTCCCATCTAAACGCCCACCTCCAGCGCCTGAGTCTTTTACAGCTCAGAGGCTTCGACCTAGCTGAGGAGGTGGCCCGGGTCAAACTGAGTCTCTCCGCCCTCTATCGGGAGGAGCAAGAGAAGATCAAGGTCCTTTCCAGGGTCCGCATCATGGAGGACGATGAGAAATGCAGCCGCTTCTTCTTCAAGAAAACGAAGGAGAGGCGGCCTGCAATGTCCTCCATGATCGACTCCTCGGGGCAAATGGTGGAGGGCAGAGAGGCTGTTGAGACAGTGGTGCGGGATTTCTACAGGGAGTTGTACGATCACAAGGTGGTGGATCAAAATCTGATCCATCACTTTCTGTCCCTGTTGGAGTCCCGCAATGTGGGGGACGAGGAGGAGGAGGAGGATCCAGAGATCACCACCACTGAACTCTCCCAGGTGATAAAGAGTCTTAACTCTGGAAGGACACCGGGTCCCGACGGGATCCCTGCTGAGTTCTATAAGATCTTTTGGGAGGTGCTTAAAGAAGATCTGGCCCAGGTCTTGGGGTCGATGTACAGAGAGGGCAGATTGGCCCCTTCTATGAAGAAGAGTATCCTCTCCCTTCTTCACAAGAAGGGAGACCAAAAAGATCTGAGGAACTGGCGGCCAGTCAGCCTCCTGTGCACCGACTACAAGATACTGGCCAAAGCACTGACGCTCCGGCTGCAGCGGCCACTCCCTCAAGTCGTGGGTCCCGACCAGGTCTGTGGTGCCCGGGGGAGATCGGCGGCCGACAACGCCATGCTGCTCAGGGATGTCGTGGCCTACTCGAACGAGAGAGGGCTTCCCCTGGTCCTAATCAGCTTGGACCAGGAGAAAGCCTTCGACAGAGTGGGCCAGCTCGTCATGGAGAGGATGGGTCTCGCTCTTGGCCTGAGGAAGTGGGTTAAGATCATCTACAGCGGCCTAAGCAGCAGGGTCCTTGTGAACCGCCACCTGACCGAACCATTTCCGGTCAGGTCGGGGGTCCGGCAGGGTTGTCCCCTGTCGGCCCTGCTGTACGTCCTCTGCTTGGAGCCGTTCATGCAGGCGATCCGCCGGGACGTCCGGGTGACAGGTTTCCATCTCCCGGGTTCCGGCGGAGAGCAACTGAAGGCCCTGGCCTATATGGACGACGTGGCCGTGGTTTGCACGGACGCTCCGTCCGTGGCCAGGGTCGAGGAACTGCTGGACGGCTTCTGCAGGGCGACGGGGGCCGCTGTCAACAAGGCCAAGAGCGAGGTCTACCTCTCCAGGGCATGGCCTGTCGGCCGGGGCCCGCCGACCGTGTTCCCTGTGAAGCCGTCTATCAAGGTTCTGGGGATCACGATCGACGGGACCAACACGGGCACCCGGAGCTGGGAGGAGGCCATAGCGAAGGTCCAAAGGAAGATCCACAGCTGGAGCACAAGGACCTTGACGATGGCTGGTAAGGTGCTGGTCGTAAAGGCCATCCTCTTCCCGATACTCCTCTACGTAGGAATGATCTTCCCCCCAGACAAGGTCATCGCAAAATTAGTGACCCGAATTATATTTCGGTTTGTCTGGGGGAGCAAAATGGAGAGGCTGAAAAGAGTACAGATGGTGAAGGGTACCCTGGATGGAGGCAGGGGGGTCCCGGACGTTGTGCGGCTGATTAAGGCGCAGGGGCTGGCCTATGTGGTCAAGAACATCCAGGCTGCTGGCAAGAAGGTGAGTTTCATGAACCGCTTTTATTTTGCCAGCAGCCTGAGACCATTCGGCCTCTGCGCCATGGATAACACCAGGCCGCACTCGTGGGATCCCCCACCGTTCTACAGGGCGCTCCGAGCCTTTGCGCTCGAAGTAGGCCTCCATAAAGTCGTGCTGGCCTCCTGGGATTATAAGACCATCTGTAGCCAGATGAGATCTACCCAGGAGACCAGCCGGATAGAAGATTTCCCTCCCGAAACCTGCCGGTTTATCTGGGCTAACGCTACGCACGTTTGCCTCACGAATACGCAGAAAGATGTCTCCTGGATGGCTGTGAGTCGGTGTCTCCCCACCCAAGTGTTCATGCACAGAAGGGGCATAGCCCCTTATGACACCTGCCCCTATAAGGGTTGCCTGGGGAAGGAGACGGAGGCTCACATCTTTAGTGAGTGCCCCTCCGCCCACAGGGTCTGGCTCCTGTATTCTCCGTTCCTCCACAGGTTTGCCGTTCCTGCGCGGGCGACCGCCCAGCAGATCCTGTACGGTCCGGCCAGGGGAATATCATCATCCACCCTGAGGTGCTGGTGGCGTGTCGTCTGCGCAGTGAAGCAGGCACTGTGGGAGGGACGGAACATCTGTTTATTCAACAAGCAGGAGCTGGACCCGATTGTCATCGCGCGGAGGGGCATGGTGTTCGTAAGGGACTATGTCAATCTGGAGGTCCATCAGAGGGGCAAGGAGGAAGTCTATAAGAACTGGCATATACAAGATCTAAGGGAGCTCAGGATCCCATGATGGGACCCACCTCCGGGGACGGTCAGTTCCCCCTGCTGGAGCCCGAGTCCAAGATCTTTTAAATATTTTATGGATGATTGTTTTTAAAAAGATTTTAAAAATGAATCTTAATTGCTTTTAAAGATTTAGTTGTTTTTAAATCACTAATTGTTTTAGGGGTTTTTTGGTTTCGTTTTGTTATATTCTTTTGTCAAATACATTGACCGTTTTGGATTTAATTTTAAATGCATTGGACCTTTTTTGTTTGTTTTTTATTTTTTACCTTTTTAATTGTTTCTTTATTTTGTCCAATGCATTTTCAGTTATTTTCAATGTATTTGACTTTTATGTTGGTGTGCAGTTTTGCATTAATCACGTTTGTTTTGTTGTTTTGGGCACGTTTATTTTGAAGTTAATTGTTTTGTTTTTTGTTAAAAATCACAAAGATTTTAAAAATTTTAAGTGATTTTAACCCTAACCCTGTTATACATGTGATTAACATAAGAACTCCAATGAAGTGCATGACATATTCATGTGTTTATCCTGTGATATTCATATATTAATGCATGAGTTATACCAGGTACTTATTGTGAAGTGTGACCATTTTTTCTTTTAATTTGTTCCCAAAAAATTATCACTTAACTATCCCTGCATGATCAGTTGTATTTGTTCTAGACCTAAGCCAGGGTTAACAAACCAAAATATTTTAATTGTATATTTTTCCACTACATTCCACTACTACCACCTTTTCTATGTCGGTTGACTGTATTGTATATTCTATTTTTCATTCTATATTCTACATTCTATATTTCACTACAGCACACACAACAGCTGTGATAAATCTAGCAGTCATATAATAGAACATTGTTGAATCTTAGGCAAAACATTCAGTCATATTCCATTCAAATTTATAATAAATCTATGCATTATACCAGGGCTTCCCAACTGGTGGAGTGCTTTGTAGATCTGGACACTGAAGCGTCTGCCACTAAAATGACCTCATAGTAATGAAGTGTGAGATTGTGATTGTGACTGGACCTTTGAGGAAAGAGCATATTAGCTAAGTGTACCTGAGATTAATAATGCTGGGAACCTCTGCATTAGGCAAATGTTTGTATATAGTTTTCCTGACTTAGTAAGGTGGCTCTATAATTTTTAACAGATTGGCTGGTTTAGCTGGCCTTGCTAATACAGTCCAATTTGTTTGAACATTTATGTGGAACTCGGATATCTTCTCCAAATTGGAAGTGCTTTACAGTATATGATGACAATAAGATTGACAATAATGAAAATGATGATGAAATGTATTTTAGAATGCATTCAAAATTTTAAGAGAGAAAAAAAAATACTCAGAAGATGATTAGGCTGTATATGTTCAGTGAATTAAGGGGAAAAAAATATCAATAATTTTTGGGTTCAGGAGCAGAGCAAGACTATATTTCTTAACAGGCTTTTAACAGCTTAGTTTCACTGTTCTGATAGGTAGCCAATTTCCAAATTACACTGCTAGACTGCCCCTAAGATGCTTGTTCTCCATTCCAGCTCCTCTGTATCTATTTTGCTGTTGGTTGAGTGACCTGAAGAGGCATTCTCAGAATGTGCTGAGGTGGAAGATTTGTGAAGAAGAGGGAGGGGGGCATTGTGTGTCTAAAGACCAGCTGTGAATCTGAGATAATGGAAATAAGGCAACATACAGAAGCCATTGTGATGCATTGCAATTCAGAACAGTTAAAAAATCCTAAATATACAAACTTTTGGGATGTGGGATAATGGATTTGATAAGTGTTGTGATTTACTGAAAACCCTTGGGTCTTAGAAAACACTACAGTCTGACAAACAAACAGCCCAGGGAGAAGAATGGAGAGACAGACTGACAGGATGATAAAGGGTATCTTCATGGGCTTTGTTCCTTGGAACCCAGTGATAGTTGCAGATTTGTAAATCAAATGTCCTCTAAATATTGCATTTGATCATGTGTGCCTCAGATCTGTAGAAAACAAAAAACATGTTCTGTCTGTTCACCACCAGCATCGTATTTGGGCCTTGAATGTACTGGATAGATAACTGAAGAAAAAAGCACCTTTGCTGTTTTTATTAAGAGAATACTGCCTTCCCAATATTTCCCTGAAATTCTATCTTTGAAACAGTTGTATTAATATTGTGAACTGTATGCAACTGTATGGGTTTAAAAGCGATTTTACAATAAATAAATAAAATTAAGGTGCTTTTGTAAATACTTATGCTCATCTTGAATGGGCTCTGTACTTGTGCCTGCAATGACAATATATTTGTGATAACTATAAATACACCATATTAAAGCCAAGAAGCAGCATAACTCGGATGCACCAAGCTAAATCCTTTAAAGATAAATCCGTACACATTTGGGTCTAATTGATTCCCCTTATACTCAGTTTTTGTGTTCACTTTGCATTATAGCCATCGATGTTTACACTGTACTTTTATCTCTTTGCTGGAATACCTGTAATCTCATGTCAAAACAAATATTGATTAAATTCACCGAACAACCACTAAACGTTTTGATGAAATGGAGGGTGACCTGGAGAGCTGTTCTATTCAGCTTAGAATAAAGCTGACAGACGCTTTAAGTCTGTTTATATGGTGTTTAGTGTAAGTCATTGCAAAAGACCCACTGGCTCACAAATTGGAAAAGCACCTTTCATAGCCTCTTAAAAGCTTAATGGGGTATGGTTTTTACACAATACTGTTTTCATACACCATCCCAGTGCACTCATGCAGAATGAAGAAAAAAGCAGTCCTTGTGAATGTGGTATACTATGGCACACCACTTTCTAAAGCAAGGCAAAGTGCAGTAAAACAGGGTGAATTAATAGGGGTAGATTGAGAGGTGAAACACAAAACATGGTAAGCAATGTTTACATGTGGTAAACCATGGTAAACTGAAGTAAAATAATAATGTATATTGAAACTGCCGTATCAGCTCCACAACTGTTGGATCACAAATGCAATGGGTTGCCATTCCAAAACCAGAGGTCTCCCCGAGAGAACCCATCTCGCCTCCACAATAGCTGCCATGGAGCGTCCATTCACTTGTGTGCAGTGGCGCATCACAATGACGAGCAGGTGCACCAACGCAGCCAACTTCCCAGTAGGCTGCGGGGCCCCTGACGTCGTGGCACCCGCATCCGGAGGCTCGGCCAGCTGTGGCAAGTAGAGGGCCAGAAGGGACTCCGTATTATGAAGGTGGGCTACCTGGGCCCCAGCCTTGTAAGCCCTGTGGAGATCACCTCGGTGACCCGACACTGCCTGTTAGGGCATGATGGAGTACAGAGGGGAAAACCCAGGTCCACCAAAGCCCCGCCCTCGCTTGGAAAGGAGGACAGCCTGGTGTCAACGTGCAGGCCATACATTCCTAGTCACACACCGTGTGCCTGGGTTACCGGGGACACCGGGTGCCGCGCTGTTTGGGATCTGGATGGCCCAAGGGTAGAACGGTCACCAGCTGAAGCGAGGCCTAACATGCGAGGACCGCTGCCACAGATCGGGTAGCGCGGCAGAGCTCAATCCCAGAAGCTGGGAGAGCAAGACCTCCTACAGCCTCAGCCACGGGCTGTAGTTTGGGTGCAAGCTGGCAGAGGAGCCCCTCATGCGGGTGAGGAGCCCTGTGGACAAAACCAACACAGCAAACTAGTCTGAATAATACATATCTATGTATATTTAAATTACTAGCAGTCATATGTGAAAATACCGAACTGAAAACCGAGGTACAGAACGGTATGGCTAATTTTAATACATTAAAACAAGGAAAGTACTATTTGGACTGCCAGCCAGCCGAAAAACGCAAGTTCCTTGTTTAGTACAATCACTCTTACACATCTTGACGAACCAAGGCAAACGGCAAAAAGAGCCTATATAGACGTCACCTTTTATACTAACAGGAAGTGGGAAGTGTTCTGCTGAGTGAATGGCACAGGGGCCAATGGCAGCTTTGATAGACAAATGTCTTTGATACGTTACAGCGGATGTGCACTGAAACCTCTCCACCTTGGGCAGTGTTTCTGATTTGAAAGATAACTCCCAGAATGTTAGAAACTATCAGTACAAACATGCATGTACATTTTTTTAATTCAAAGGCTGAGCTGAGGTGTCGTGACACATAAACTGTAAATATAATTGTGCAAACTGTTAAAAATGTGACTTCTACTTTTAGTTAGTGTTACACTAATATAACTCATTTTCATGTTATAACCAATTTATTATTATTATCATTATTTATTAGCAGACACTCTTATCCAAGATGATTTACAGTTTACACAGGAAACATTTTCAAAAGTGTCGAAAACCAATTGCAAACCCCTAACTGGTTAATGTGGAATTCTGGTTAGACCTGAAAACTCCCCTTTTTCAACTGCACCTGTCACGCCTCTAATACATTTCAATGCTTTTTTGCCTAGAAACTGTTACAAGAAGTACTGTGACCCTTGACACTAGTCCATCAAGCACACTTAACTGCACACACAAGTGAAAAAATATATTAGAAAAGTAGAGGAGAGAAAAGGAGAAAAGGAGAGAGAGGAAGTTGTTATGGAGCATAAAAAGTCATTCAAAAAGAGTGAACTACAACAATGTTTAAATCATGCAGTGAAGTACTTCAGACATAATGGAGTGCTTGCAGATAACAGAGGGGCTTACCAGGAGACATGCATAATATTTTTCATTTTTACATGAAGACAACCCACAATGATTACTCTACACTGGTAACATGAGTGAATATTAAGAAGGAGTGCATCTCCTTTACACAAGGCATTATGGGTGTCTTTAATCAGATAATCAGCCACATTGTTGTTGCAATCTTTCATCACAGGGCTGGATGAGGTCCTCGAATCACTATGGTAGTTGCATCAAAACTATTATTGAAAGCTGAATAGCTTCTATTTATATTCTAAAGAAACTTTTGGTGAAACACTTGGTTCTACTGTATGCTTCCTATCAACAAGTATTGTTTTGAATCCCCTCACCTCACCACAAGAGAAGGCTTCCCCTGGTCCTAATTAGCCTGAACCAGGTGAAGACCTTCAATAGAGTGGGCCATGAATACCTGCAGCTCGTGATGGAGAGGATGGGTCTTGCTCTTGGCTTGAGGAGATGGGTTAAGATCATTTACAGCAGCCAAACAGCAGGGTCCTCATGACCCGCCACCTGACTACCATTTCCGGTCAGGTTGGGGGTTCAACAGTTGTTCCCTGTCGGCCCTGCTGTATGTCCTTGCATCCTGATTTGTTTTTGTTCTATTGGTTTATGATTTGTCTGTTACATTGGCCATTCTACTTTCTTTTAAAAAAATGCATTACATTATTTTTGTTTGTTTTTCTGATGGTTTTATGTTTGTGTTTGTCTAATGCATTTACCATTAAGTTTTCAATGTAGCAGATTGTTTTGTTTCGATTTGAGATATTCACTTTTGCACTTGACTTAGTTCAATGTAATTATTGTTTAATGCACTTGATCACTTGATTTTGTTTTAGTTCTGAATATGATTTATATCAGGATTTTTAAATGGTTTTTAGAAATGGATTTAAGAAAAAGTTAATCATAAGAATAAAAAAATTTGAAACAATAAACACAGCATCTCCGCATGGCATGTCTAGATTGATTGAGATTTACACACCCTGTCCGTATACCCATTGTGTGTCCGTTTTGCGGGAGATGGTTCCATGGTCACCTTTTATCAAACAGGAAGTGGGAAGGGACCTGTTTGAGTGACGTGTACAGGGGCCAATGGCAGCTTTAATAGAGTGATATTTTTCGATTGGGTTCCTACGGAAGTGCACAGAAACCCCTCCCCCTTGGGCAGTGCTTCCTTTTTCAGATAATCGGGGTTGCATTCACAACCTATCATTCTAAACTGTATCAGTGATTATTAATATTATAATAATAAAATATAAGAAATATATTTTCTTATGGTTGGAAAATTTATTTTTTATTTTTCTAGATTGTAGTAAGTATCCAATTTTTCAGTAACATCACTGAAGGCTTAAACACCCCATGTGCAAGTGCTCTGTTTGTATTAATTCCTCAGGAGGCAGCTTTATGGGTAGAGAATAACCTTTTTGATCAATTATATCTTCCAAGTGGTCTTTTTTTCTGCTTGGACAATGCTAAAAAAACGTTTTATTACAGGTGCAATTAGTTGATCTGGTATTATCTAATCAGTCACACTATTAAAATCCACTCCACATGTGTTTAATCATTTTGCGAAGTCCAGAGCCAGCAAAGAGTAATTTACAGAGTGCAGATTTTATGATGTTAAATGTTGATCTATTTATCATCTTTTGAGTGTGGTTTACAGATAAATTAAGTTTGTGTGAAATAAGTATCCCTTGATGTAGAGTACAGTATTTACAACACATTACAGTGATCTGTCAAACACTGCACTCAAGCTGATAAGCTTCATATTTGATCAGCGATCTCCAGCACAGAATAATATTAACAATATATTATAACTGAGACATGACTTTCATTTTGAAACTAAATAGATTGAGATCTAATTTTTCAGTATGAGTGATACATGCTATGCTATACCTCCATTAACATTCACTATCATGAATGTGTCAATAAATGCAATTGCTGTAACACTTTAGCTGCTTTGCCTAGGGAATTCTGATTTTCTTTTCAGCAAAGTTATCAATAATACATTAAGTGAAGTTAATAAAGCCATTTTTTTTAACACTGAACATTGCTACGTGTTATATTCGCACCACAATATTTTTGAAAAAAACATGGGGCTCGCCTCCCCATAGGATCCCCAGCCAAAGCCAGTAATGACATAGGCTGGATTCAAAACCAGTGTCTTTACAGGATGTGGCACTCTGGTGGATTAAAGTCTTTAATCAATAATCAACAAGCAACTAATTCAGCAAAATGGACAAAATATTATAATCTGTTTTGTAACAAAAAATTTGAACCACATGCTAATAGCAAACAACAAACCTGTACATCATAGTGTATTTATGAGTAGGACATCTTTACAAAAACTAAAACTGCCACTGAGTATATAGTATTGCATTTTTCTATTAGTGAGTGGGTCAAAGCCCTAGTCATGCAAACCTAGTCATGCAATATGCTATTTTGCACATGACAGCTACACAAAACAAGAAGTTACCATGTCCCTAGATATTATTATTATTATTTCTTAGCAGACAACCTTACCCAGGTTAAGGACATTATAAGTACAATACAGTATACATTTACAGATCAAAACAAAGTACAAATTACAAGTTCAAAGCTACATAAGTTCATAAATACACAGTTTATACAAGTCCTACATCCTAGATTGTGAGCTAATAATTGCAGGCAAGATGTGAAGTCATCGTTAAGAGCTCAGGGGAAGGGGACAAAGGGGCAATCAATTTAAACAACACGAGTACTAGCAATGCAATAGCAAGTTGTACAATGAAAACTAGATATTTTCATTTAAGTGTAATTTTACAGGAGAGCTAAGCCACACAGGGGAATAACAACTAAATTAAAGGTACAGTCTGGATAGGTGTGTCTTGAGTAATCACCAAAAGGTGGTCAGGGACTGTACTGACTTCAGTGTGGAGGTCATTCCACCCCTTAGGGGCCAGGGATGAAAAGGAGCGGGCTCTAGAGGAAGGGGAGTGGAGAGGAGGCAAAGTTAATCTTCTGGCACAGGAAGATCAGAGAGGTCTGGAGGGGATGTTCAGAGAGGTCAGGGTCTGAAGGTAGCTCGGTGCAGTCTGGTCGAGACAGATGGAAGAGGACCAGGGACTGGAATAGCAGTAGTTGGTGAGGAAGGTGCGGATTTGGCATATGTTGCTAAGGAAGAATCGGCAGGTGCGTATCAGCGTGGTGATAAGCTAAGTACAGGAGATCACAGGACTGATGGCCGATCTTGATGGCCCAAACAACGTCTGTTTTCTTGCATGAAGGTATCTTCCACCATGAAATAATGTTTAATCTCCATGTATCTGTTTATTTATATTAATGGTTAAGAATAAATAACTTATATAATACTTCATAATCTTACTACAAAACAATCTCACAATCTCTTATCTTAGTTTTTCCTTTGAACAATTTAATGTTGATGGTGCAGTTAATGTAAAAGTCAAGATGCCGCAAAGTAAAACAAACTGTCGTAAATTAATTAAAAACCAAACCAAACAAAACAAAACATGAAAGTCCAGAGCGTAATGTTTATTGTAACAGCGATCAAACAGTATATGTTCTTGATGCTCAGAAACTGTATTTAAAGGGGTTTGTGGGGTTGCAAGATGCCTTATTGAACTGGTTGACATTGAAAAGTATTGCTTTGCGGTTTGTTTATTAATTTATGTATACATACCAGAGGAATTTGTTAATAATTGTTTTGTACTTGCACATGAAAGGCATTTAGAAATAGTTACATAGAAAAATAAGAAATAATAAGTTTCACACTATTTAATGATTGGTCTGAATTGAATAAGAAAAGAAAGAAAATTGCTTATCTCAAGTTTCAAAAATATGTTGCTTCATATTTCAGCTTTGACAGTCAGAAAACAAAATGTGCTGAAACTAGTGAGATAACATATGTATCAAACTATTAGCACAAATGATTGGCATAATCTTTGTTTGACTTTATCTGACTCGTATGTTTGCTGTCATAGATATAATTCGTTTCGGCTGGGATCAATAGAGGCCCTTGCATGCTTTAGCTGTGAGCACAGATGTGTGTGTGAACATCCGTGAGGCATGAACTGATCTTAGAAAACAGAAGAGAAAACATACTAAAATGGCTAAACATTTTGATTTTTATGTCAGACAGTGATGAGCAATTTATAAGCATACAGAGACACAGACACACACACATTATACACTATGTAGTGTCATGGATTTGTTATGAAACAGCAGAAATTAAATTCTGGGATGGATTTGAAGCCAAATTGTGTCTGTGTTTCTTCCATTAATGGATACACAAAGCTGACCAAGACACCCCATCTCAGCAGGAGTGCCTCCCACCTGTTGGCTGGACACACAACCAATCAAACATGGTGGGCTGTCTACTGACACTTGAAATTGAAATGAAGAGCAACCACAGTGTATAAGATCACAGCCCATGGATTTGTACTGTCCAATCACGTTTATTATATTATCCCCATTTATTTAATGTTTAAGTTTAAAGATAATTATTGTAAATGTTCATTGTGTGTAATTTTAATTAATTATCCATTGGCACTGAAAGATATTAATTATTCTGCTGTTAGCTATGTTGAATCTAAATTTAATGGGAGTTAATAGTCAATTGATTTGCGTATAGATCCTATCTATATCTAAAGTGATAACAACCAATTCTAATTCAATAATATGTGTATTGACAAAGACATCCCAACCAAAGTGGAACTGTAACAATCTTTTTGGGCATTAGATAATGGGACTGATATAATGATTTTTGGTACACAAAATACTAACACAATTAGATATTTGGGTCAGACTAACAATATTAATATACAGATTTTGACTTTATTAATGATTGTAGGCACTAAACCCCAAGTATTTTAGTCATATATACTATTAGTATATCTGACTCGTTACCTTTCCTCCTCTTGCATTACTAGTTTAGTTGCTGCTTTAATAAAATGTGTTATTCTGTATTTCTTTGAACCTGCATCTGTGTTAATTTATTCTAATACATGTGTGCTCTAGTGATTGATATATGTACAGTGAGAGAAAAAAGTATTTGATCCCCTGCTGATTTTGTACGTTTGCCCACTGACAAAGAAATGATCAGTTTATAATTTTAATGGTAGGTGTATTTTAACAGTGAGAGACAGAATAAAAAAACAAAAAAAAACAGAAAAACGCATTTCATAAAAGTTATAAATTGATTTGCATGTTAATGAGGGAAATAAGTATTTGATCCCCTATCAATCAGCAAGATTTCTGGCTCCCAGGTATCTTTTATACAGGTAACGAGCTGAGATTAGAAGCACTCTCTTAAAGGGAGTGCTCCTAATCTCAGCTCGTTACCTGTATAAAAGACACCTGTCCACAGAAGCAATCAATCAATCAGATTCCAAACTCTCCACCATGGCCAAGACCAAAGAGTTGTCCAAGGATGTCAGGGACAAGATTGTAGACCTACACAAGGCTGGAATGGGCTACAAGACCATCGCCAAGCAGCTTGGTGAGAAGGTGACAACAGTTGGTGTGATTATTCGCAAATGGAAGAAACACAAAATAACTGTCAGTCTCCCACGGTCTGGGGCTCCATGCAAGATCTCACCTCGTGGAGTTTCAATAATCATGAGAACGGTGAGGAATCAGCCCAGAACTACACGGGAGGATCTTGTTAATGATCTCAAGGCAGCTGGGACCATTGGTAACACACTATGCCGTGAAGGACTGAAATCCTGCAGTGCCCGCAAGGTCCCCCTGCTCAAGAAAGCACATGTACAGGCCCTGTATGATTCAGAGGAGAACTGGGTGAAAGTGTTGTGGTCAGATGAGACCAAAATCGAACTCTTTGGCATCAACTCAACTCGCCGTGTTTGGAGGAGGAGGAATGACCCCAAGAACACCATCCCCACCGTCAAACATGGAGGTGGAAACATTATGCTTTGGGGGTGTTTTTCTGCTAAGGGGATAGGACAACTGCACCGCATCAAAGGGACGATGGACGGGCCCATGTACCATCAAATCTTGGGTGAGAACCTCCTTCCCTCAGCCAGGGCATTGAAAATGGGTCGTGGATGGGTATTCCAGCATGACAATGACCCAAAAGCAACAAAGGAGTGGCTCAAGAAGAAGCACATTAAGGTCCTGGAGTGGCCTAGCCAGTCTCCAGACCTTAATCCCATAGAAAATCTGTGGAGGGAGCTGAAGGTTCGAGTTGCCAAATGTCAGCCTCAAAACCTTAATGACTTGGAGAGGATCTGCAAAGGGGAGTGGTACAAAATCCCTCCTGAGATGTGTGCAAACCTGGTGGCCAACAAGAAACATCTGACCTCTGTGATTGCCAGCAAGGGTTTTGCCAAGTACTACGTCAAAGGGGTCAAATACTTATTTCCCTCATTAAGAACATAAGAAAGTTTACAAACGAGAGGAGGCCATTCGACCCATAGTGCTCATTTGGTGTCCATTAATATCTAAGTGATCCAAGGATCCTATCCAGTCTATTTTTAAGTGTTCCCAAACTTTCAGCTTCTACCACATCGCTGGGTAGTTTATTCCAGATTGTGACTACTCTCTGTGTAAAGAAGTGTCTCCTGTTTTCCGTTTTGAATGCCTTGAAGCCCAATTTCCATTTGTGTCCCCGGGTGCGTGTGTCCCTGCTGATCTGGAAAAGCTCCTCTGGTTTGATGTGGTCGATGCCTTTCATGATTTTGAAGACTTGGATCAAGTCCCCACAGTCTCCTCTGTTCCAGGGTGAAAAGGTTCAGTTCCCTCAGTCTCTCCGAGTAGGACTTTCCCTTCATACCTGGAATAAGTCTGGTTGCTCTCCTCTGAACTGCCTCTAGAGCAGCAATATCCTTCTTTAAGTGTGGTGCCCAGAACTGCACACAGTATTCCAGATGAGGTCTAACTAGCGCATTGTACAGTCTTAACATTACTTCCCTTGTTTTAAATTCTACACTTTTGACAATATACCGTAGCATTCTGTTTGCCTTTTTTATTGCTTCCCCACATTGCTTGGATGGAGAAAGTGAGGAGTCCACATAGACTCCTAGATCTTTCTCATGCATTACTTCATCGACTCCTCTAATCGACACCCTCTGCTTCCTATACATCAACCAGTTCATAATCCATCTACTTACATTACCCTGAATGCCTTACAGCTTCCAATTTGAGGATCAGTCTTTGGTGTGGAACCTTATCAAAAGCTTTTTGAAAATATAAGTATATCATATCATATGCTTTCACGTGATCTACAGCTGCAGTTGCATGTTCAAAAAATTCTAATAAATTAGTAAGACATGATCTGCCTCGTCTAAACCCATGTTGACTATCTCCAAGAATATGGTTTTCTTTAAGATGCTCCTCTATTTTCCAACATTTTACAAGTGATGCAGGTGAGACTGATTGGTCTGTAATTTCCTGGCTCAGTTTTGTCCTCTTTCTTGTGGATTGGTATGACATTTGCTGTCTTCCAGTCAGTCGGCACATCCCCTGTTCTTAGTGTCATTTGGAATAATTGAGTTAGTGGCCTATAAATAATTTCCCTCATTTCTTTAAATACTGTTGGAAATATCCCATCTGGCCCAGGTGATTTGTTTGTTTTTAATTCTGCTAGTCCCTTTAGTACCTCCTCCTCATTTATCCTGATCTCTCTTAGGGTTTGACTGGACTGATTGATATAAACATGCAAATCAATTTATAACTTTTTTGAAATGCGTTTTTCTGGATTTTTTTGTTGTTATTCTGTCTCTCACTATTAAAATACACCATTAAAATTATAGACTGATAATTTCTTTGTCAGTGGGCAAACATACAAAATCAGCAGGGGATCAAATACTTTTTTCCCTCACTGTATATAGCTACATACATATAGATAGATAGATTGATAGATAGATTCAGGCAGGTGGCCACTTTACTCAGTGATTAATATTACTTATTTATTTATGTTTCAGTGACAAACAGCAGATAGCAAATGTTGTGAACAGTTCAGTTTATGAATCATGATTGTAATTCAACATGTATTTAAAGTGTCAAAAATATGTTGATTCATATTTCAGCTTTGACAGTCAGAAAACAATATGTGCTGGACAAAAAAAACAAATACAAGGCTTTTACATGAAGGCTAGAGAATGTGACTGGCTGCTGTGATAACATTAATCAAACTATTAGCAAAAATGATTGGCATGATATATTGGTGTTAATGGACTTTTTTCTGACACCTATTATCATAACAAATTAGATTAGGCTGAAATATGAGTAAGTCAGTGGAAATAGTCCAGGATTTCAAAATGTTCATCTTTGAACAGAAAACAGCAATGAAAGTTTAAAACAAGCTTAAAAAGCAAACGACTCCAGCTGAATACCTCAATAAAGTATTTCACTTTGGCTTCAGTTAGGTGAGACAGTCACTTTCATTTAATATTTGAGTTCAAGTTATCCCCGTATTAGATTAAATGTCAGTCAGTTTCAGAGTGCAATATTAACAAAGACTTTGCTTTTAGATACTGCTGTTCAATCCAATGATGTCCATAAACCTTTAAGGCAGGAGGGATTGTACTTTATCCCCCCACATCATGTACAACATTCTTTAGGGAATATAGCGGCTCTCCATACCATAGGTAAGCAAATTAGGGAACTCTCTATAGATGACGCAGAGACCCTGGAAATTCAAACTTTACCAGGTCTCCAGGAACCCTGGGCAGGTGATGCTTTTGCTATGACATTTGCTGTAACAAACATAAGGTCTCTAAACAGCACCTTATTTTAATAAATAAATTGGGCTGTCAACAATAGTCCTGGCAGGTTACAATCCAGCAGTCACACAGGTCACCCTTAAAACATCATACACATTTTGACCCTTTAATATGCATTACTATTTGTTGAATTATGTCATTTAGGGAGTATTGGGAATGTAAATGTATCCACATTTCAGCCTTCAAGTGACTTCAAGTAACAAATCACTTAATTTAACTATTTGGAGCTCAATATGAATAGATAGAAGACTGTAAAACACTAGTCTATATGTTCCACTTTTTGGCTTATTAAGCTATGATGAACACTCTGGGTTCGACAGACATTTGTACTAAAATAATTTTGATTCCTTAATTACCCAGCTAATGTATCACAGCCTTTAGATACATTTCAACTTTACTTGATGTTTCGCTGGAATATTAAACTGGACATATTTATAGTAAAGAAAAAAATGTCCAGGGTCCTTATTTTTTCTTTTGAATCCTTGTGAATTAATGGGGCTCATTAATACAATTAAACTGTAAAAACGATCTTTTGAAGTACATCAATGATTAGCTTCATTGAAGCTTAGTACTTCTGAGGATATGTTTTCAGTTGTGTGTGTATAATTCAAATATGTCTAATGCAGATTTGACAGGCTGAAATCCATTGTTAAACTTGTGTCTATTAAGGTACGTTCATTTTTGTAATAAATGATATTCAAGGATACAAAACAACCTCCAGTATGAAATCTATATTTTGTTTCATGGTCTCACATATTCCTTTCAATCAAGAAACTGTGGCTTTAGTAGATAAAAAGGAAAAGATAAGAAGACTTATCTTTGATCCAGTTTGCATAAGTTAACTAATATCAGAATTTTGCATGAAAGGCTTAGGGAAGCAAGAAGGCCATTAAAGAATTGTGTCACATTAATTCACATCAATTTTAAATTATATTAGAAGGATATTTTGTATGGTACTTTAAACTCTATTCAATGTCATTTAATGTAATGTCTTCAGCTTTAATGAAGTCTGAAAGATGTAAGCTAAATGGTGTTAGTTCATGGTGTTGAAGCGATTATATCTCACTTTTTAGAGCTTTTTTTTAATTATTATTTTTATAAAAAGCCTTGTCCATTTGGATAACAAGAAAAAAATATATAGGATTTAGGCACTTCAGTGTTTTTTAAAACAGATTTCTGGGGGATGGAGTTTTTAATTTTTCGTTTTTTATGTGTAAATGAGTAGTAAATGAGTAGTAAACCTAGAACCTAGGCGACATCCTCAAACAAATATGGCATACCAACCTACCTATATGGCATATCAACCTACCTATAGTTGCTCAAGTACCCACAGGTCAGTGCACATCGGGTTGGGTATGGGGAGGGAGGGGGATGTGTTGAGGGCTTTCAGTGTGTTATGGGAAGAAATCTCTTTCAAACATTCAGATACCGGGTTTTGTCTTGAAGCTTTGATATAATCCAGACCTAGGTCTATACACAGTGAGACAATTTTATTTGAGTTCAGTAAAGCAAGGCAATAAACAAAGAGGATATACTTCTGGGACAAGCAACAAGAAGAGGTCAATCGATACCAAAAAATACATTTTCAGATGTTTTAAAAATCTAGTCCTTCCCGATATTTGTTTCACGTGTTTTAACTAGTCATGTACTGGTTAAATTAAATATTATTCCAACAATAAAAACCAGTGTGCCTGTTTTTTATGTTTTTGTTATCTAATAAATCTCCAGACATATAAGTGTGGCTTTTAATATCAGCTCTGGCCTATTTCTCCTTCATCTCTGTAACAAATCATCCCCTGGAAAGAATCTGTTTTTGGTGCCTTAGTTACTCTCTGTATAGCTGACTGTCAGCCTGCAGCCAAAAACACATTTTCCAGTTCATAATAACCCAAGCTCACTTCTCAGAAGGCAGTGCATGGCAGATAATAGCTACTGTCATGGTCAGTCAACTAGCAGGTAATGCCTACTGCTCTGGTTATTAACGATATTAAATAAAAATATCAGGCACTCTGTGCAACGTTGTGTAGGGCTGTACTCCCCTGCAATGCAGAACGCAGGTTTCGCATTCTCCTTTCAGACTGCTATGGCATACATAGATGTTTGATCACACTCCCCTCCCCTAGCATATGTATATATATTTATATCTGTAGAGAAAATAGAATAGCATTGAGATTGAGATTTCACAGTTAAAGTAGTGAGATTTGAAAGGAGAAGAAAAGTGACTTTTTGAAATGAATTCAATTTTAAAGCACTGTCATTTCCAGTAACAAGTCTTATATTTTATATGTAGATGCATTATCCTCCTGTGATTGTATTGCTAAAAAAATCTATTAAACCCACGTGTGTGTGTAATGGCTTTGAAGCAATACATTTAAAGGTATATATTTCCCTTTGATCTCTGTATCACTTGTTTGAAACAACACACATCAAGCGGCTTGTTGTAAATACATGAAAGAGACAATTGCATTCTTGACTGGTCTGACACTTCTGTATAGAGAATTCCAGCAAAATGATAGGGCAAACAAATTTGACAATATCACAAAGAGATGAGACAGAGATGCAAAGTGCAGATAATGAGCCCATATTTTGTGAATGAGAGAACTGGATGGGAAGTAATTCTGTCAGGTTATACAGAAAAAGGGCATATGAGATATGCTCATATTCCTAAGGCTGATAGGAGAGCAGAGAACAAGGGATTGGAGAAGTACGAGAAAAAGCCATGAAATGTCACCTGCTGGTTTTGGACCGTGAAGGTGACACAGTAGGTGCTCTTTAATTATGATTTCTTTTGATAATCAAGCTTCCATAAACGAGTCCGCATTACCTAAAGGTGACCAGTGTATGTGTCTGATTGAAGCAGCCAGCATCTGGGACAATATAAGTAGAGCACAAATAAATTAGTGCAGGAAGTGGGTTGGAATTTTAATGGAGTCTATGAAGCACTTTGGACACTAAGGTATTTTGAATTTACTTAATGTGCTATTACTACAGACAATCCTAGTGGATGAATCTGATAGTTCACTGGCATGAACTTGAAGAGAGGATTGCTATACATATCAATTGACATATAAATTCTTTTTTAGTTTTGTTTTCCTAGAGGTTGATCTATACATGCTAATTTAGGCTCAGTCTTCCTAGTGGTGAATAGTCTAACGAGAGTATGTTAGATTTTCTTTTCTCTAAAAGCTATGTATTAACATACAGTATATGTTTCAAATTGGCACACAATTAATAGATATCCTAAGGGCATCAAACTATTTGTCTTACATTTTAATGGACCACATCAATATTAATCTGTTATATGCGCATGCTGAAGGCAGATAAAGCGTTAACATCTGCACTCCTCAGGGTAAGACTGAATAAGGTCAACATAACAATAATACAAAAAAAAATACTGACTGCTCCAGATAAACAAGAGAGATTGTCTGTATATGTATAAACATGATATATATCACCAGTTTATTGAAAGTACAGACAAGTAAAAAAAAAAAAAAAAAAAGACTTTCCATGACCATCTAACAATAATGGTATCACAATTGAACACCTAGTAAATACATAGATATAGATATTTTTTAAATACATATATTTGTTTTTCCCCATCATTTTGTAATAATAGTATGCTCTGAAACATCTTCATAATCAATGCCAAAGTGCAAAATCAGATTTGTATGTGCAGTCTTCTGAGAACATTTTTACTTGTCATGGCTCTTCTGAGTAAATGTTCTGAAAGTGACATTTACTGAGATGCCTGAAAGCAGCATCTTGTGTGGGGAATGAAAAGAAAAAGTGGCGTTGTTCTCATTTCCATTAATGATGACATCACGCTCAACCAGTTCCATCATATTTAGTGATAACTACAATCTTATTACATTTGGATATTGTTGTGCATTTGAAAACTGGAGAACACACTAGTTATAATTAAAAATGCAGTGCCCTGACATCACTTCCCATCAATATCATCAGTAAACACTACTGAAGCTATTTATTTTAAAAAATAACAAATCTAGAACTTGAAGTATGTTCTCCAAGACAAAATAACCTTGTTTTAAAACTGTGATATTGTCAAGGCGGTCCATGCACCAGACTGGAGAACCCAGGAGCAGAGAGACGGAGAAGACTCGAGACGGGCGAGGGTCAGGAGAAGACAAACGGGATCCGAAGGAGCAGGCAAAAGAGTAGTCAGGAAGGGAGGCGGTAGGTCAGGCGATGATACAAACAAATCCGGAAGGTGGTGGTCGAGGAGAAAAGGCAGGAGTCGTTAACTAGGCACAGGTAGAGATCGCTGGAATACTTAGAGTTGTCAACACGAAGAAGAGCAAAAATTTGCATTTATTGTAGGGACTCAGGGGTTTAAATGGAGTGAAGCAGTGAACAGGGATGTGAGGTGCGGGGCCAAATAAGGTTGGAGGCTGAAACTTGCATGTGGCGCTGTGGAATGTTAATGGATTGATTGACGCTGATGAATGGAAGGGATGGTTTAGAACCCGGGGGATGACAACCTCTGGTAGCGAACTGTGGGATGACACAGTTATGAACTGGAATCATGGATACTCAAATGCAGCAGCATCATAAAACTCATTCTGTTGTTTAGGGACTGGGTGAAATGCATTCCAGTGGTTTTATCACTGAAGTTTATGAGTGATAGTCTTTTTTTTTTTTTTTTTACTGTGGTAATTTTAAACGCCTGTATCAAAAAGTGGATTCATAACTTGCACAAACTTTTTTTTTTTAATGGCGCTTGATGTTAGAATTTATGGAAATAATAATTTATCCTTGACTAACTTTTTTGTGTAAATTGTCAATAAAACTCAACATATCCATTTGTAACCCTGTTTTTGTGCACGTTTTGATATTCTTTTACCTTATTTATTTATTTAATTAATCACGTTATTTCTTTACTTACAGCGCACTTTTCTTTTACATATTCACGTGTAGTTAATTTAGTGTGAGTACTAATTACTAGATTGGCTTGGGCTCTGATTGATTGAGACTCCTATACCAGGTGTGGTACCTTTTAAAAAAGGAACTTGGTTTGTATACCGGTAGCTGCTGCTGCATCGGTCTCCCTGCTCTTATGAAGGTTGGTTCTCCGTGCTGTGATTTTAACTGTGAACCCCCTGTTTTAAAGTGTAGAGCTGCTGCTGCAACGGTCTCCCTGCTCTTATGAAGGTCCTGTCCCCGGTCTGTCCTACCTGGTGTTTGCGATTTCCCCCGTCTGCGCGTTGGTCCAGCTGTGCGATTGCCGGAGCCTGTTATACTTCACCTGATCTGAGCCTGTCGCATCACGTCTGACCGCACGTTCAAGAGACTAACTGAGGGGAAAATTATAAACGTAAAGAAGTGTTTTTATTGTGTTCATTAGCGATCTTGAAGAGGGCGGCATTTGTGGGGATTTTAGCAGCTTTTATTGTATCTTTGTTTTTATAGTTTTATGGTTAGTATTGGGGGAATCACTATCTACAATTCTTCAAGCCAATTCCAGTGTTCTTTAGCACCCCTACCTGTAGCGGGTTCGTGGGGGTACTGCAGCCAAAATCTGTAGGCAGAATTGGTTATAGAATTGGAGCTGAAAATAGGCTAAAAGCATAGAGTATTAGAGGCGCCTAGAAAAGAGTGGGTTTCGGCGGTGACTCAGTTACTCTTATAGTGACTAGCTGGTTATCTTTCAAGTCGAAGCACTGCCCAAGGGGGAGGGGTTTCTGCGCACTTCCGTAGGAACCTGATCGAAACGTCACTCTATCAAAGCTGCCATTGGCCCCTCGCTCGTCATTCAGAACAGGTCCCTTACCACTTCCTGTTCTATAAAACGTGACGTCACTCTATCATCCTTGCTCTCAACAGCAGGATGGACTAAATCTGCACTCTCCTGGCTGCGCAGGCAGTGCAACAGGTGCCGCACCCTCCATACCATGATGCTCCGCTGCTGGCTCACACCGCACCGGTGGACACTGAGGGGAGTCTGTCTGCCCCATCCCAGGAGGAGGGCAGCAGACGGGCCACCTGGGAGGAGGACTGCCTGTTTCTGGGTCCTCACGAGGACTCGGAGCTCGAGGCGGAGCTCATGGAGGAGGAGCTGGTTGCTCCCACCCCTCCTCCTCTCTTGAGTGTGGACGCCCCTCCTGCTCCCACGGGACAGGACAGGGAGTTCTGGGCAGTCATTCCGAGGGCTGTGGAGTCTCTTCAGCTCCCCTGGCCCTCTGATCCTGCCCCGCCACTCTCCAGGTTCAAGAGGGGTCAGCACGCGCAGCGGCCCACACGGGCCCTCCCACTGCTGCCTGACCTCCTCGATGAGCTGAGGGCTACCTAGGACCATCTGGCAACAGCCCCCGCCCTACCCAGGAGATGGGAGGCTTATGCCAGGACCCAGGGCGTGGGAGAAGTGGGCTTGGTGGATTTTCCTCGCGTAAATTCCACCATAGTCGCACTCGTCTCCCTACCTCCGCTGTCCGTGGAGCCACGCGAGCTGGCCTGCCCCAATAGGCAGTGTTGCGTCACGGAGATGCTGCTCCGGAGGGCGTATAAAATACGGAAAGCCTGCTGGCCTTGTACTTGGCTCAACTAGCGGAGCCCTCCGAGCAACATGGCGCATCACCCACCCTGCCCCCTATCTCGGAGATAGCGGTGGCGGCGGATCACCTTGCGCCAGGGGGCAAGGGCGACAGGGCGATCCTTGGCAGCCATTGTGGCGGCGCACCACAAGCTTTGGCTGTCCCAGGCACGGCGGGTCCCTGAGGCGGACAGGACTCATGGACGCCCCTATCTCGCCGGGCTTTACTTTTGGCCACTCTGTGGAGGATATGCTATCGCGCACTCTTCAGGAGAGGGAGCAGTCCCTGCAACTGGCCCGAGTGTACCCAGTGGCACCTGCAGGTCGTCTGCAGCAGCTCGCCAGCGGGGAGGCCCCCTGACTGCAGCTCCCAGGCCACAGCCCGGGCCACAGGCCGGACCACAGCCCAGGTCTGAGCCCCGCCCACCTGCCGATCTCCGCCAGCACCTCACTGGCAGGCAGTCGCCCCCCCAGTGGCCCACTGCATCTCGTGGTAGGAGGGGACCCGGCCCAAGATGCTTCAAGATGCTCAACCTGCGCACCATGTCCCAGGCCATCAAGCCTGGCGACTGGTTCACCACGGTGGATCTGAAAGATGCTTACTTTCACATCCCCATTGTGCAGGCGCACAGGAAGTTTCTCCACTTCGCCTTCGAGGGCCGAGCGTTCGAGTTTGCTGTTCTCCCCTTTGGCCTGTCGCTAGCGCCACGCACTTTTTCCAAGTGCATGGACGTTGTGTTGGCCCGAATTGGGCCATCAGGTCAATCGAAAGAAGAGCCGCCTGACACCAACTCAGTAGACACAGTTCCTCCGACTGCCCCTCAATTCCGTTGCCATGCTCACCACGCTGGCGTCAGAGAGAGTTGCCTCAATACACACGTGTCTCTTCCTCTTCCGACTGAGAGCTCGTGTCAGGGTGTCCCTTCGCCAGAGGCTGCTGGGCCTCCTAGCGGCTGCATCACAGACCCTCCCCCCCAGCCTCCTCCAGTTGAGGCTGTTGCAGTGGTGGTTCAGGTCTCTCAGGATGCACCCTCGCCGCGATTAAGCACGCTGAGTCACAGTCACTCCCGCGTGCTGGAAAGCGCTCCGTTGGTGGCGGAGCCCCCACAATTTGACCCTCGGTGTTCCCCTGGGGCCAGTTTACCACCGAGCAGTCATGACGACAGACGCCTCCAAGCAGGGTTGGGGAGCAGTCTGCGACGGACGTGGAGTCCGAGGCAGGTGGACGGAGCCAGCACGGGCCCTCCATGTCAACGTCCTGGAGTTACAAGCAGTACTCCTTGGACTGTCTCATTTTCTGCCAGTCCTGCGGGACTGACATGTGCTGGTTCGGATGGACAACACAGAGGTGGTTGCCTATATCAACAGGCAAGGAGGTCTCCGGTCATGCAGACTGTAATGTATAGCACGCCGTCTGCTTCTGTGGGCGCAGCCACGGCTCCGCTCCATCAGAGCAGTTCACCTCCCGGGCATGTCCAACACGGCGGCAGACCTCCTCTGTCAGAAATGGCGCTTCCACCCGCTTGTGGTACAACAAATGTGGAGCCGGTTCGGCAGGGCAGACGTGGATCTCTTCGCCTCGGCAGAGTCCACACACTGCCCACTATGGTTCTCCGTCCGAGACCGCTCAGGAACCCTAGGCACATGTCTCCTTTATGCGTTCCCACCATTCCCCCTTCTCCCGGTGGTCCTGGAGAAGGTCAGGAGAGAACGAGCGACAGTTCTATCCCCCACGGTGGCCTCGCAGATTCTGGTTTGCAGACCTGATCGCCCTCCTCCAAGGAGAGCCTTGGCAGCTCCCAGTGAAAGCGGACTTGTTGTCCCAGGTGCAGGGCATGCTTTGGCACCCCAATCCGGGCCTCCAATTGATTGCCTGGGGTCTGCCAGACGCGGTAGTTGCCACTATTCAGTTAGTGAGAGCTCCCTCTACGAGGTCGCAGTATTCCTACCGCTGGCGGACGTTTAGCACCTGGTGCCAAGACAGCGATCAAGACCCAATTAATTTCCCCATCGGGGTTATATTGCAATTTCTACAAGAGCTGTTGGACCAGGGCAAGTCCCCGTCCACGCTTAAAGTGTATCTGGTGGCCATCTCTGCATGTCATGTCCGGATTAATGGCAAGCCTCCTGGGTCTCATTTTCTGGCTGTGCAGTTTAAAAAAAAATATCAAGAGGAAGAAAATGTTGTATAGCGCATACAAACGGGATAGAGATGAAACAAAATACAAAACATATGTTGAACTGCAAAGAGATCTTAAGTAAGGGATCAAGAAAGCAAAGAGGGAAATAAGAAACATAGCTCTTGGAGCTAAAACTATTGCAAAGAGGTTTTTTCAATACTACAACAGCAAGAGTTCAATAAAGGAAGAAGTGAAATAGATAATGGGCAAAAATGGAAGTATCTTGGAAAACTAACAAGATGTGGCAAATGTTCTAAATGAGTATTTCACAGAGGTTTTTACAAAAGAAAAAACAGATAACATGTCACAGGTTAACAATCAGTCCAGTCAAACCCTAAGAGAGATCAGGATAAATGAGCAGGAAGTACTAAAGGGACTAGCAGAATTAAAAACCAACAAATCACCTGGGCCAGATGGGATATTTCCAACAGTACTTAAAGAAATGAGGGAAGTTATTTTTAGGCCGCTAACTCAAATATTCCAAATGACACTTAGAACAGGGGATGTGCCAACTGACTGGAAGACAGCAAATGTTATACCAATCCACAAGAAAGGGGACAAAACTGAGCCAGGAAATTACAGACCAATCAGTCTCACCTGTAAAATGTTGGAATAAATTATTAGACAGAAAATAGAGGAACATCTTAATGAAAACCGTATTCTTGGAGATAGTCAACATGGGTTTAGATGAGGCAGATCATGTCAAATTTATTGGAGTTTTTTGAACATGCAACTGCAGCTGTAGATCAGGTGAAAGCATATGATATGATATACTTACTTTTCAAAAAGCTTTTGATAAGGTTCAACACCAAAGACTGATCCTCAAATTGGAAGCTGTAATTCAGGGTAATGTAAGTAGATGGATTATGAACTGGTTGATGTATAGGAAACAGAGGGTGTCGATTAGAGGAGTTGCTTCTGACTGGAGTGAGGTTTTTAGTGGAGGTTTTATGGATCAGTACTAGGGCCTTTGCTGTTTCTAATCTATATTAATGATCTGGACTCTGGGATAGTTTGCAAACTTGTCCAATTTGCAGATGATACTAAAATAGGTGGCTCAGCAGATACAATCTCGGCAGCACAGGCTATTCAAAGGGACTTAGATAATATTCAGTTGTGGGCCAAGACCTGGCAAATGAAATTCAATGTGGACAAGTGCAAGGTATTACATGCAGGTAACAAAAATGTCCACTATAATTACACTATGGGAGGGATAGAACTAGATGCAACGCAGTAACAAGCATGAGAAAGACCTAGGAGTCTATGTGGACTCCTCACTTTCTCCATACAAACAATGTGGGGAAGCAATAAAAAAAGGCAAACAATGTTAGGGTATATTGTCAAAAGTGTAGAACTTAAAACAAGGGAAGTAATGTTAAGGCTGTACAATGCACTAGTTAGAGCTCATATGGAATACTGTGTACAGTTCTGGGCTCCACATTTCAAGAAGGATATCACTGCTCTAGAGGCAGTTCAGAGAAGAGTAACCAGACTTATTCCAGGTTTGGAATGTCCTATTATGAGAGACTGAGGGAACTGAAGCTTTTCACCCTGGAACAGAGGAGACTACGTGGGGACTTGATCCAAGTCTTCAAAATCATGAAGGGCATCGACCACATCAAACCAGAGGAGATTTTCCAGATCAGCAGGGACACATGCTAGATCAATGCCTAGTATTTATTAAACTATTACTGTATGGCACAACCACTTAAAGACTGTTACACTTATTTTAAGTGCCCGATTAATCTACCGATTATTCAACTAATGCCCATTGATTAACCAATCAAATATAGTAATCGACCCTAATTATAAACAGCCCTAATACATACATATATATATATATATATATATATATATATATATATATATATACACTCACCTAAAGGATTATTAGGAACACCTGTTCAATTTCTCATTAATGCAATTATCTAACCAACCAATCACATGGTAGTTGCTTCAATGCATTTAGGGGTGTGGTCCTGGTCAAGACAATCTCCTGAACTCCAAACTGAATGTCTGAATGGGAAAGAAAGGTGATTTAAGCAATTTTGAGCGTGGCATGGTTGTTGGTGCCAGACGGGCCGGTCTGAGTATTTCACAATCTGCTCAGTTACTGGGATTTTCACGCACAACCATTTCTAGGGTTTACAAAGAATGGTGTGAAAAGGGAAAAACATCCAGTATGCGGCAGTCCTGTGGGCGAAAATGCCTTGTTGATGCTAGAGGTCAGAGGAGAATGGGCCGACTGATTCAAGCTGATAGAAGAGCAACTTTGACTGAAATAACCACTCGTTACAACCGAGGTATGCAGCAAAGCATTTGTGAAGCCACAACACGTACAACCTTGAGGCGGATGGGCTACAACAGTAGAAGACCCCACCGGGTACCACTCATCTCCACTACAAATAGGAAAAAGAGGCTACAATTTGCACAAGCTCACCAAAATTGGACAGTTGAAGACTGGAAAAATGTTGCCTGGTCTGATGAGTCTCGATTTCTGTTGAGACATTCAGATGGTAGAGTCAGAATTTGGCGTAAACAGAATGAGAACATGGATCCATCATGCCTTGTTACCACTGTGCAGGCTGGTGGTGGTGGTGTAATGGTGTGGGGGATGTTTTCTTGGCACACTTTAGGCCCCTTAGTGCCAATTGGGCATCGTTTAAATGCCACGGCCTACCTGAGCATTGTTTCTGACCATGTCCATCCCTTTATGACCACCATGTACCCATCCTCTGATGGCTACTTCCAGCAGGATAATGCACCATGTCACAAAGGTCGAATCATTTCAAATTGGTTTCTTGAACATGACAATGAGTTCACTGTACTAAACTGGCCCCAACAGTCACCAGATCTCAACCCAATAGAGCATCTTTGGGATGTGGTGGAACAGGAGATTCGTGCCATGGATGTGCAACCCACAAATCTCCATCGACTGCAAGATGCTATCCTATCAATATGGGCCAACATTTCTAAAGAATGCTTTCAGCACCTTGTTGAATCAATGCCACGTAGAATTAAGGCAGTTCTGAAGGCGAAAGGGGGTCAAACACAGTATTAGTATGGTGTTCCTAATAATCCTTTAGGTGAGTGTATATGTTCATTTTATGGCATTTGATGATTTTGTTTGGTTTGGTTAATGAGCCCTGCCAGGGTTCGAGTTATGGGGGGCCAGGGGGCCCCCAGAAGCAGCCAAAGGCAAAAAAGCCACTGCTGCTTTAATGTTTCCTTTTAGCTAGCATTGTTCCCCAAAAGTTTTAACTTTTATACCCCCTCTGGTACCCTCAAGGGGCATTACATTTCATAAACAGTGTCTGATTGGTCATACAAATTGTAGCAGTGATTTCATTAGCATTCTAAAATAAGCCTTCCCATCTCATCAATATTATAATCATTACTCATTAATAATAATCATTAACCTCTGAATTGCCAGTTGTATTGGAAGGTAATTTGCAGATAATACATTGCAAGGAAGGAATGTGAACTGCTGATAACCAAGATAGGAGTAACAGCACACAAAGGACAAAGGCAAAGAATAGGCTTTCTATATTTTCCCCCCACAGGTCCTACATAGGACTCTATCCTACATTGTAAAAATCCAGTTCCGGTCCTGTGTCAGATACAGTCCAACATCTGTTTAAACGTGCCTTTTGCATAGAAAAAGACGATTATCTTCTGGAAAAAGCCAAGCACAGCCTTTTGCAGCTTTTGAAAGTGTTGGAAGATACTTGAAACTTATGGGCTAAGCCCACCATCACAGAGTTTGAAATCAGTAAAAGTTAGAGAGAGAGAGAAGCAGGTTGAATATGGCAGCATCTTAGTCACACAGTCAGAAACATGGCCAACCACCTTCAGTAGATTCAAAGAAGCGCTTGAATGGACAGCCCCACTTCTGTCAAAAGAATGAATTGAAAAGCACAATAGACTATGCAGTCTGCAGTAATAGGAAGACAAGTGGAAGCAGAAAAGAGACTGTATACTTCTTCGAAATCTGCAGCAGAAAGCCAGGCTTACAACCAGGTGACTTATTCAAGAAGTATCACACACTGCAAAAATACAGAAAGACCACTGAGCATTGCAACAAAATTGAACATTGTATATAGTGTTTTAGGTTGATTGTTTTGTTTTTTTCATTATTTGTGTGATGTACATATTTGTCTTTCTTTTTTGTTTTCAAACTTCGCCACATGTAAATAGTTGTAAAAATGTATGTAAAACATTTTTGTATATGCTTTTTGCTGATTACCTTTTTAAGTGAAGAGCTGTAAAACCTTTTGTAACTTTGGTAATGAAAAACCTTATTTGCACCTGGAATAATTGTCAAAAAAATTACTAATAACAGCCTTTTTTTCCAAAATGTTTGCACTATTTTCAAATTTAAGGGTGTCCTTTGGAATAATACTGCTGTGCATTGTTTTTTGGAACTAAAGTGCAGATATTTCAACTTGAACAACACATGGTCTGAGATGTTATTTTTTTCACAAAATTTAATTGGACCTGAGCAGCCTGACAGCTGCAAAATAATTGGACTGCAAAACATGCCAAGATAACAATTAAAACTTTCTCACTTACCTGGTAGCTCTGGTGTGGCAAAGTCCCTTGGGTGGCAGAAAACTACAGAGAAACTGGATCCAGGCGGTTCCAGTGTAGACATCTGTGGGAGGAGAGAAGGGGAGCAGTGAGAAAGGGATGCACAATGCCGATGCATAATAGAAAGAATGGCAATTGTCAAAAAAAAAATATGGGGGGGGTATTTTAGATTTTAGTTTAAGGATTTTAAAGAAAGGAATCCATTTCTTGTTTCTTTTCTCCTTAGGTTAGAGTTTTATAGTTTTAACCATCCAGTTTTATATTATTAGTGTGGTGAGCATGTTTTCTTCTTTTATTGCCTGTTTAAAGAGAACCATAAAATAGAATTCCTTGAACTTACCTGGGTCTGTGGTGCATGTCCTGAGGTCCTAGGCTGAAGTTATGGTTGTAGTGCGGGTCCCTCACCCAAGCCCCCCCCCCCCCCCCCAGTAATTTTTAGGGGTGACATTGTCACTTATACAAATATAAATACAAATCTGAAAGCATTTTGAAAATAGTGTCCTAACAAAAGCATTCTGTAAACATTCTGTTTGATATTGTTTCCTTCATAATATACCAAAAGAAAGTAGAAGTACTATCCCATTTACAAAGAACTCCCAATCCTCTTTATGTTGTCTAGCTTCTGTACTAGTCTCATAAGACATTATTTTTTAACGGTATTTTTTAAAGGGTATTTTACAGTGCACTGTTGAAAGGGTAAGCACTTATGACTGAACACAAAGGCACCCATCTTTCACCTCTATATTGTTGGAACCCACTTGATATTCACAAAGTGAAGTCAAAGACTGTTGTCCTAATGACTTCAGATTGCCTGTGCTAAGTTTTACGCAGAAACCCTTTGAGTTTTCAAATGCTAGTTATCACCCCTGTATCAGAAGCATTTGCAATAGATGTTGCCGCTGGCTTGCAAATAAGGCATAATGCCAAAGCTGTTTTAATAATAATAATGTATAAGCATGCCCTTTTGAAAGCTATTTGCATGTTTTCTTTTTATTATTATTTTCCTTTTTAAGTTGCAACTTAAACGTTGTGCTTATCTAAGCTTTCCTGGCATAACCAGAGGAGAATAGTTGTTCTTTTGGAGAGATGAGACAAAGCATACGACCTCCAAAAGCACAAAGCCATTAATTTATCATTGCAAGTCCAGAATGCTTACAGCCCACATATTACACCAATTGAAGGATTAGATGAAGTAGGAACTACTAAATGTGAACTACTAGTGTAAACCTGGAGGTTCCCTAGAAGCAACTATGAGTGTGTAGAAATGAAGATTACTCAATTGCATGACCCCCTGGGAACTTCTGTCTAAACCTGGCAATAGCACACCCAGAGTTGGATAACAGATCAATGCAGGCCATAAGACAAATCCTACAATTCAAACCAGATGTGCCCTTCAGGAGAATATATATCTATCTATATATACACTCACCTAAAGGATTATTAGGAACACCATACTAATACTGTGTTTGACCCCCTTTCTCCTTCAGAACTGCCTTAATTCTACGTGGCATTGATTCAACAAGGTGCTGAAAGCATTCTTTAGAAATGTTGGCCCATATTGATAGGATCGCATCTTGCAGTTGATGGAGATTTGTGGGATGCACATCCAGGGCATGAAGCTCCCGTTCCACCACATCCCAAAGATGCTCTATTGGGTTGAGATCTGGTGACTGTGGGGGCCAGTTTAGTACAGTGAACTCATTGTCATGTTCAAGAAACCAATTTGAAATGATTCGACCTTTGTGACATGGTGCATTATCCTGCTGGAAGTAGCCATCAGAGGATGGGTACATGGTGGTCATAAAGGGATGGACATGGTCAGAAACAATGCTCAGGTAGGCCGTGGCATTTAAACGATGCCCAATTGGCACTAAGGGGCCTAAAGTGTGCCAAGAAAACATCCCCCACACCATTACACCACCACCACCAGCCTGCACAGTGGTAACAAGGCATGATGGATCCATGTTCTCATTATGTTTACGCCAAATTCTGACTCTACCATCTGAATGTCTCAACAGAAATCGAGACTCATCAGACCAGGCAACATTTTTCCAGTCTTCAACTGTCCAATTTTGGTGAGCTTGTGCAAATTGTAGCCTCTTTTTCCTATTTGTAGTGGAGATGAGTGGTATCCGGTGGGGTCTTCTGCTGTTGTAGCCCATCCGCCTCAAGGTTGTACGTGTTGTGGCTTCACAAATGCTTTGCTGCATACCTCGGTTGTAACGAGTGGTTATTTCAGTCAAAGTTGCTCTTCTATCAGCTTGAATCAGTCGGCCTATTCTCCTCTGACCTCTAGCATCAACAAGGCATTTTCGCCCACAGGACTGCCGCATACTGGATGTTTTTCCCTTTTCACACCATTCTTTGTAAACCCTTTATATACACTCACCTAAAGGATTATTAGGAACACCTGTTCAATTTCTCATTAATGCAATTATCTAACCAACCAATCACGTGGCAGTTGCTTCAATGCATTTAGGGGTGTGGTCCTGGTCAAGACAATCTCCTGAACTCCAAACTGAATGTCTGAATGGGAAAGAAAGGTGATTCAAGCAATTTTGAGCGTGGCATGGTTGTTGGTGCCAGACGGGCCGGTCTGAGTATTTCACAATCTGCTCAGTTACTGGGATTTTCACGCACAACCATTTCTAGGGTTTACAAAGACTGGTGTGAAAAGGGAAAAACATCCAGTATGCGGCAGTCCTGTGGGCGAAAATGCCTTGTTGATGCTAGAGGTCAGAGGAGAATGGGCCGACTGATTCAAGCTGATAGAAGAGCAACTTTGACTGAAATAACCACTCGTTACAACCGAGGTATGCAGCAAAGCATTTGTGAAGCCACAACACGTACAACCTTGAGGCGGATGGGCTACAACAGCAGAAGACCCCACCGGATACCACTCATCTCCACTACAAATAGGAAAAAGAGGCTACAATTTGCACAAGCTCACCAAAATTGGACAGTTGAAGACTGGAAAAATGTTGCCTGGTCTGATGAGTCTCGATTTCTGTTGAGACATTCAGATGGTAGAGTCAGAATTTGGCGTAAACATAATGAGAACATGGATCCATCATGCCTTGTTACCACTGTGCAGGCTGGTGGTGGTGGTGTAATGGTGTGGGGGATGTTTTCTTGGCACACTTTAGGCCCCTTAGTGCCAATTGGGCATCGTTTAAATGCCACGGCCTACCTGAGCATTGTTTCTGACCATGTCCATCCCTTTATGACCACCATGTACCCATCCTCTGATGGCTACTTCCAGCAGGATAATGCACCATGTCACAAAGGTCGAATCATTTCAAATTGGTTTCTTGAACATGACAATGAGTTCACTGTACTAAACTGGCCCCCACAGTCACCAGATCTCAACCCAATAGAGCATCTTTGGGATGTGGTGGAACGGGAGCTTCGTGCCCTGGATGTGCATCCCACAAATCTCCATCAACTGCAAGATGCTATCCTATCAATATGGGCCAACATTTCTAAAGAATGCTTTCAGCACCTTGTTGAATCAATGCCACGTAGAATTAAGGCAGTTCTGAAGGCGAAAGGGTGTCAAACACAGTATTAGTATGGTGTTCCTAATAATCCTTTAGGTGAGTGTGTGTATATATATATATATACACACACACAATACTGTGCAAAAGTTTTATTTTAACAGCTAAACCAGTCGTCAGGCAAGTGCGGGTGGAGGATGAAGCTAGTCCATGTGAGAGTGAAGTCAAAGATTTAAGGACTCAAATTGATGCGCTGCGGTCCCAGATGGCAGAGCTGACTGCTGGGCAATTGTAGCCCCCTCCTGTAATCAAACCCTTTACAGCAACACAGGCCGAAAAAGGAGCCAAAGGAAAGACCAACTGTGAGGTGCAGGCATTAAAGAAACAAGTGGAGGACCTGAAAAGCCAACTCGGGGTAATGGCCGTGATGTACACAGACTCTAGACCGCCTAGGGAGACTGGAGGAAGAACAGATCCCTGAGAGAACAAAGGGAAGATGAGTGGCCCAAATCGACAGAGTAACAAAGAGAGAGCCGGAGCCAGCAATCATGGTGATGACTTTTTCTGTTATCGATGTGGCGAAGATGGGCATATGGCTTCACACTGTTCATCTCCTGAGGACTTTGCTAAGGTCATACAGAAACTGATTCGCTCTTTGTGGAGATGTAAAGGTAGCTACAAAGAGCCACCCAAAACCAACTGCCCCGTTAAACGGAGTGCTATAGATACCAAAGAGGCCACAAACCTTCCCAAGGGGCTAGTGGGAGAGTCATCACTAAGTAAAGTAATCATTGAGGGCCAGCAAGCTACTGCACTGATGGACAGCGGCTCCAGTGTCACTATAATATTTGAAAGTTGGTATGCAGCCCATCTGTCTCACTTGCCTATCCATCCCATTTCTACCTTTGCCCTTTGGGGCCTCAGTGAGTCCAGCTATCCTTACAAGGGTTATGTCGCAATGAATGTGGAGTTCTTGGAAGATGGAACCCATCCAGAGCTTAAGACGGTGCTGGCACTAGTATGCCCAGATCCTAGTGGTCCAGATCAGGCCCCAGTAATTATTGGTACTAATGCTCGAAGTTTCCACCATGGGCCCAAGACTAGTGTTGGAGCAGAGAGAAATGTCCCCGCCCAGTCACGGCGAGTATGTGCCCAGGCACCGGTACAGGTTCAGCAACAACCCCATTCTGGGCCAATAAACGACAGTATTGAGCAAGTAAAATGGGTGGGCCCTGGACCCCTTAAAATTCCCCCCGGAAGTGCAGTATTAGCTGCCTGCAAAGTAACTGCCAAGGAGACAAGGGAGCAAGATGTATTAGTCATTGACGCCCCTGTGAACCACCCACTCCCAGCTGGCGTTGTGGTGCCCCCATGTGTTCTCCTCCCCACTGATATGAAGGTGGACAATTTCTCTGTGTTGTTGAGAAATAAATCACTGAAAGCCAAATCCATCCCAAAGGGCACTGTTGTAGCCTATGTCCATAAGGCTGAGATAGTGACTGAGTCCCAGAGAGATGAGAGGTCTTCTAGCACAGTAGATACAAGTTTGTTCAACTTTGGAGAGTCCCCCATTCACAGTCCATGGAAAGAGAGACTAGCTAAGAAGTTATCAGAGAGGGCTAGAGTATTTTCCCTTGGAGAATGGGATGTGGGGCTGGCTAAAAGTGTTGAGCATACCATCCACCTCAGTAACCCTCGACCTTTTATAGAAAGATCAAGACGTCTCGCGCCAGCCGACCTAGATGACGTGCGGCGGCACCTGCAATAACTACTCGCTGCAGGAATTAACAAAGAGTCGCACAGCCCCTATGCGTCGCCAATTGTGGTGGCGAGGACGAAGAATGGCTAGATCAGGATGTGTATAGATTACCGCACCCTCAATTCTCGTACCATTCCTGACTAGTATACTGTCCCCAGAATTGATGATGCCTTGGACTCTATGACAGGGAGTCGTTGGTTTTCAGTATTGGACCTCAGAAATGGCTATTACCAAATTTCCATGGCTGAAGAGGACAAAGAAAAACGGCGTTCATTTGCCATCTGGGGTTTTTCCAGTTTGAACGCATGCCCCAGGGCATCACTGGAGCTCCAGCCACGTTTCAGCGGCTAATGGAAAAAGCGGTAGGGGATATGAACCTGCTCCAGTGCTTGGTATATCTCGATGATCTGATCATATTTGGGAGAACGCTGGAAGAACACTAGGAACGCCTCCTCAAGGTGCTGGACAGGTTGCAGGAATATGGCCTCAAGTTATCCATCAACAAATGCCAATTCTGCCAGCCTCAAGTTAAATATGTTGGCCATATTGTGTCCGCCTCAGGGATAGCCACTGATCCTGAAAAAATCAGAGCCGTCACCCAATGGGACCAACCTACTGATCTTAAGACCCTGCAGTCTTTCCTGGGTTTCTTCGGACACTATAGACGATTTATTGCTAACTACTCCACCATTGTGAGACCCCTGACAGACCTGACAAAAGGCTACCAGCTTACACAACAAAATAAAAAATCTGTGACTGACCGGGCCACCTAGTTTAAGAAGTCTGAGTCTTTTGGAGATCGGTGGACCCCCGCCTGTACTGCCGCTTTTCAGAGGATAATTAATTGTCTCACACGTGCTCCTGTCCTGGCCTTTGCCGACTCCACCAAGCCCTATATACTGCACGTGGATGCTTGTATTGACAGGCTAGGTGCGGTGATCAACCAGGAGTACCCAGAAGGTTTGCGCCCTGTAGCTTTTGCCAGTTGTAAGTTGAGGAACTCTGAAAGAAACTACCCTATCCACCAACTTGAGTTCCTGGCACTGAAATGGGCAGTAGTTGACAAATTCCACGACTTCTTATATGGGGCTGAGTTCACAGTGAGAACTGACAACAATCCTCTGACCTATGTTCTCACGACGGCCAAACTCAATGCCACTGGCCATAGGTGGCTGGCAGCCCTATCCACCTATGATTTTGGCATACAGTATCGGCCAGGCAGAGAGAATATTGATGCTGACTTACTCTCCAGGAATGCTAGCACAGGAGATGATGGGTGGATACCCCCATCAGGAGTAAAGGCTCTCTGCAAAAGAGTGAGTGTCTGTGAGTCTCTAGGCCGCCCAAGTCAGTGCGTGGATCAACTAGGTGAATTGCCATCTGTTATCCCAGACTTGTATGTGAGCCCAGTGCGGCGGAGTGAAAGTTGAGCAGTGCAGACCTACAAAGGGACCAGGACTCAGATGAAGCCCTTGGAAAGGTGAAACAGGAAATGAGAGAAGGAAAGTGGCCCTGTACAACTCAGAGCACTCATCCAGAGACCTCTCTTTTCAGCGAGAAGGTGGAAAGTTACAGTTAAGAATGGGCTCCTGTATAGGAGGATAATAAAGTTATCTGGGAAAGAAGTGTTCCAGCTGGTACTTCCAGTAAAGCATCGTCGTCGAGTTCTGCAGTCTTTGCATGATGAATTTGGGCATCTTGGGATCGAGAAGACCACTGAGTTGGTACGAGATAGATTCTACTGGCCCAAAATGGCTGCCAACATAGATCAGTATGTAAAGACATGTGGGAGGTGTGTGGCCCAGAAGACGTCGCCTCATAAAGCCACTCCATTGCATCAGATTTCCAGTAGTGGTCGGATGGACCTCGTATGTATAGATTTTTTGTCAATAGAACCAGACTATCGGAGAGTGGCTAACGTCTTGGTGGTCACCAACCATTTCACCCGGTACGCCCAGGCTTTCCCCACCACCATTCAGAGAGCTTCAATAGTAGCCACAGTATTGTTAGAGAAGTTCTTTGTCCATTATGGTCTTCCTGCTCGCATCCACTCAGACCAAGGACGAGACTTTGAAAGTCAACTCATAAAAGAGCTCCTGAATATGTTAGGGATAAGAAAATCAAGAACTACCCCTTATCACCCACAGGGGGACCCCCAGCCTGAGTGATTCAATCACACCCTCCTATCCATGTTGGGCACTCTTGATCCTAAACACTAGCAGAGATAGAGTCAACACATATCCCTTATGGTGCACGCCTACAATGGCACCTGTACCACCAGTATTTGGAAAAGCTAAGGGATGAGTTGCGTCATGCATACCACCTGACGTCCAAAGCGTCACATAAAAACCATCAGAAAAACAAGTGAGGCTACGACAACCGAGTCTGAATCCATCACCTGCAAGAAGGTGACGGAGTACTAGTTAGAGCCTTGGGAGTTCCAGGAAAACATAAACTAAAAGAAAAGTGGAACTTGCAACCCTATGTGGTCATTGGAAAGCTTCCAAGCCTGCCGGTGTATCGGGTGAGGCCAGAAGGAGGAAGAGGGATAGTCAAAACTCTCCACCGAGACCATCTCCTACCCATTGGGTATCTGGTAAGGATGCCAGAAGTTCAAGAAGTGGGGTATTCATCTCAGAGGCCCTCTACCAGAGCTTCCAAAGCCCATACTCAGCAAAGAACACAAGGGAAGGAGGGACAGGCAGCTGGTGAGCTAGAACCCAGTGGTTCCAAGTCTGAGGAGGAGGAGGAGGACTCCTACTATTTTTCTGGAGGAATCACAAAAGGTGACTGGTCAAACTTTCCCCCTTCCTTTCAGTCTCTGGACCATGCTGATGACAGTCCAGATGTTAGCAGTGGAGAAGGAAGTGGTGCTCCTGGTACTTCTCCTGGCGAGGAAAGTTTGACTGACCCTACCTCTGCTGCAGAAGAGGAAGCTACTAGTGTTACATTACATCGGAGGACCCTGTGGTGGACACAGGACCGGAGGTGGGAGATGCCCCAGCCTCCAGTGAGCCCGATGATGGGGTGGACTCTGATAGTGTCCCTGTGGCCAAACGGGTAGTCGAGCCAGTCATTCATCTGAGTTATGATGAACCAGGAGTGCCCACTGACACACCACTTGTCATCGTGCACAGAGGAATGAGAATATGCCTCACTAAGGATACAAGAGAAACAGGCACAGAAACCCCTAACTCTTCCTGCAACTTCACCGTCCTGTGCTCCAAGTGCAGCAAAAGAGGACAAGTCCTCAGGACCGGACAACTCGGCTCCTCCTGTCTCATGATGAAAAGGAAATAGTCTGATAGGGATATCCAGACATTTAGTCAGGGAGGGTGTAGCCCATGGGTAAATCCCCAGAGCTAAATATACACAGTAGTAGAAATCCTACTTTAACTATTAGAGTAGGCTGTGTTCCTTTAAGGAGGTAACATTTCATAGTTTGTTTGGGATGTACATCCCTCAACACGAGGTGAGACAGATTAACCTGTTGCTTTTATTTAGCTGCCTCAGATTAGTCCATTGAGAGAGACATCAATTTTCTAGAGGTAAGATTGGTAAAGGGGCAGGATTATTGTTTATTTTGGTTTATTGCCGGCTTTTATTTTTGGGACCCATAAAAGTAAATTGCTGAGGTTTTTGATTAAGGCTAACTGGGTATCTGAAGGTATTTGTTGTTGAAGTTTTATGAGTATTGAATGTAAAAGGATATTGTTTATTGAATTACCCTCTGATATTTACATTACGAGTGTTGATGCAAAGGAGTCTTAAGTTTTCCATTTATCATTTTACAAGGTACAGTCAAACATGTAAGTTTTACAGTTTTGAAGAAAGAAAAGAACTGTTGTACATTTTTGTTTGGTAAGGTAATGTAAGGGACATCAAACAGAACTCTGAGTGGACTTTATTTTATTATATTTTACTTTAAAAAGTCTGGTGAATAAATACTGCCATTTCATATGATTTATCTCTTTGTCAGTTTAATAAATAGAAAGGTTTGAAGCAGGGGATTGCAGTGATAAAAGTGTAAAGATACACTTCTGCTCTATCCTATGTAATGTTGATATCATTTCAATTAAGTGTTCTAAAATACCAAGTGGTTTAAAGTAGTACAACTAATAATATAGGGTGTAGAGTACAAAGAAGAACCCAGGGCGCTGTATCCCAGGCTAGTTGATACGAAGAAAGCGCTACATAATTGTGAGTGGAGAAAATGTATTTTATTCCTAAACTTTACCTCAGCCATCCTTTTTTGAATTGAGTACTTGAATGTTGATCACCTGGCAAGCATAAGACAGCTAGGAGTACTTAATTACTCATTTAATATAATTATTTTATTGATTAGGCTTCTTTAAGATAAACATATTTTATTTTTACAGCTCATAGCCTAAAATATCCTGTATACCAGGGTTGTAGTGATGACTGAAGAGGTGGGTATACTCTAATTTGACAACAAAAGCAGTATTTTCTTTCCCTTGACCAATAGTGTAATGAACAAATTATGCAAGTTATTGTGAATACATACAAGCCATATGTTCAGACATTCATCTCATTACTCGTTACAGCACATGCATTAACAGTAACCTCAACCCATATTACAGTTTATGATCAATATCAATTGATATAAACCAACAGAATACATAGCCGAAACATTCACAATTTTATTAAATTGAACACATATTACAGAACATTATTAATTTAAACTCAAAATTAACATTTCAAAAGTAAATTGTCTGTAACCCCGCTGCTAGCTAGCCAGCTTGCTCGTGTACCTATTCTAGTTAAAAGTCACATTTTGTTGCAGGCAGGTACAGTAGCAGTACATTCACTTACCAATTGCACTGCCTCCCAAGTTGTTTGCTGTGGATTTGTCATGAGATTTTCCACCACCGAATTATGAAGCAGCTGACTCAAGGCCCTCCTCACATTTTCAACTCTGTGACTATCCATAGCTTGTCGTCTATTCATATATGCAATTAATGACACAATGGTGTTCGCTTTATAATGTAGTTGATAAAAGCTTTGGTAATGCTTTATTTGAATGCAGCTCTGTGTAGCCTACATAATGCCTCTATAAAGCCTACATAATATGTCAAAACAGCATTCATAATGTGTTATGACAGCTTATCCATGCATCATAACAGGTGCGTAATTATTCATAACACTCATAACATTTGTAATAGCATTATGACAACATTATGACAACACAGAGCTGCATTCAAATAAAGAGTTACCAATGCTTTTTGTATTTTTGTACTTCATGATGGTGGTCATTGGCCAAAGCTAGACACCTCCAGCCCCGAACAGAAAGGGATGGGTAAGTATGTAAGTATGTCATTGTTAATAAATTATGATTAATAGTAATCAGTAGTTGTAATGGTAGATCATTGCTGACATGTATCTATAATTGTAATAAAATTACAATTCCACTTTTGAGCAATAGTAATCCAACTTAACTCATTAACCTGAGCCTCAAAATGAGCAGTCCTTAAAAGGCTATTACTTTACATACCCCTGGAGGTATTGCAGTAACAGCTGCAATGAGACTGAAAATCATTATCAGAATACACCCTGGGGTGAGTCTCAGTGTTCACACCACAATGCTGGTGTGAAAACTCTGTGTTGCATTTAATTAATGTGCTGTCGCTATAACAATGTTTTAAAGAAGGCAATGTAACATTAATTTCTTTACAGATTAGAATGCAGCAGCCTGGAAAATAATAAAACTAGGAAGTATAGGAAGCCTTCAGGCCAGTCATACCAACAGCTACACAGCACAGTAACAATATGTCACTGTCTGTAATCAAGAGACTCTGGCAGTGGTATAAAGGAACAGGCCGGGATAGGTCCTAGAGAAGACATCAAGAGGATGTCCTGACAAAGGGAATGATGGCTCCATGATCGCTAGCAGAATGCTACACAGCTCTGGCAACAACTTCAGCAGAGCACAGGGGTCAACACCTAGGCAGTTCCAAACATGAAGCTTTTTTAAGAGCACGCAAACATACATCCCACTCCCCCTTACAGCCAGACATTGTCAGGCATGCCTAAACTCGTGTTGACATCATCCTTGTTGGCCCAGTGGGAACCTGATGCTTCATGATGAAACCTGATTCACCTTGGACTTCAGAGGTGATCGAGGTTTTGCTATCAGCCACCTGTAATGGTACCACTTGACCATTTTGGGAGAGGTTATTGTGTAGGGATCTTTCATGTCACAGGTGCCCTCTATAGGACAATATTGTCAGTGCCAGTGTTCCTTCCATTTATTCCATGCTTGTGGTCCAGCATTTGTGTCACATTGCCAGAGTTTACATTCACATTGTTCAGAATTGACAATCTGTGTCCTTTTTGAACTCCTCCACCATCACCAGGACCAGATGGTCAGCAATGTCTCCTGCTCTTTCTCAGATAGAACATCTATGGGATGCGCTGCCTATCTGAATGTTGGAGGTGAACTGACTCGATATCTAGCACCTGGGACATTCACCACCCAACCTCGTGTGTAAACCATTGGAGATACCATATTCATCCTACTAGAAGAGCATGCCCTAATAGAAGAGCACCCCCCTATTTCAGAAAAAAATATCTAATATCCAAATTTGTTTAAATGTTTCTATTTTTTGGGTGCATGACCCAAGATTATTGTTGCTCATGTAATGTGAACAGATTCTAGTAAACTTAAATTTAAAATAAGAATATTAAATAAACAGGAATACTTAATCACTGACTATGTCATCCACTGTATCAGGACTATCCACAAATTAACTACATATATCAGCACATTAAATGGACTAGAAAAAAAGGCACTCTCACTAACACTAACAAATTTAACATAACATAGCACCTGTTCGCTGATTTCAGGTTCCTGGATTTCTGGTTTTGTAAATGTGATATCCTCTTATGCAAGAAATAAACTCAAATGTGGTTGACTGTTCCGGCATAACAAAGTCAAGGTTGAATGTATATGTGTCGTGATCGATAAAACTCAAGGACAAATATTGTCATAGTGTTCAAACGATTCGATGTTGTGGATTTCATACTTCATAGATGTGCATGCAAAGGTTCTTGTATGGTATATATATGGTATATATAAAATGGCCATTACTTTCCACAAAGTTGTATTTCACATGCGTATATATTCCACAGATGGTGCAAATAAATCCTTCCTAAATGATGAAAGGATTATGTGAAGTACATATTACCTGCAGGTGTTACAAGTGCAAGCCCACTTTTACACACAGTATTGTAAGATATTTATTGTAAAATATGTATTGTAATATATATATATATATATATATATATAATACTTTCAACACTATTATTATTTTTATTATTTTATTTTGAATCAGCAATTATTTTTACCAATCCAGACAGACAGGACCTTATTTACTTACAATAAAGGAGAGTTTCTTTAGTATTCTTTAGCAAAATTCTGTCTGGTGGAACACAGGCTGGGAAAAACTTCTCTAGACCAATGGTTTTCATACCTGGTCCTGGAGTACCATTGTGTCTGCAGTTTTCTTTTTGTTTTGTTTTTTCTCTCTCAAGATGCTCTAAATGAAAACATAATGAAGCTATAATTGCTTAATTGGACCTTTTTCATTACTGCCAGCTGATAAACCATTTTGACATAATTCAGGTAAGGAATTCATTAAGGACCTGAGAGATCAGCTGTAGGATAAACTAGAAGACCAGGGTGGACAGCCAGTTCCTGGGTCCAATTACATACATTATCTTAGCTTGAACCACAACAGACATACACTTTATTTTTACGCAATCCAATACACTTGAGTTTAATGGTTACATTTTCCGCAAGCATCTGAGTTTAATCACTATTGTACTAGTGTAACAAGGCTCATAGTGTGTAAAATGAGCCTGTTACGTTACCCTTTTTCTATAGGCTTGATAGAGCATTCAAACCCCACATGTCAGGGGACTGGTCTTTTGGCAAAGCTGGTTTGTCCCTCTACTGGTGAGGTTGTGTGGATACCCTGCTAACACAGAATGTTTCCACAACCTAGTAGTAATGTAAATGACATTGCCACAATATTATACACTGTGTGTTAGCTGAGTAAGGTGTATATGAGAAGACAGTTTGAATCCTAGCAGGGGTCTGACTTCACATGCAGGCCTTTCATTGTAAAAATTTTGGAGAACAAACTCCATACTGAAAACAAATTATGCAAAAACTGCAAAAGAGTTCCTTGCCTTAACTGGTTAACTGACATTTTTGCTCAGGGTGCTGATAAACACAAATTTATATAAGTTTTTGTTTCTTTTTTTCATTTTTCTTTCATTAAAAATTAGAAGAAAATACATTGCCCTTAAAGTGCAAATCAAATTTAATAAAAGCTTTAAAAGGTTGCTCTACTACATGCTGTGTGAAAGATGTATTAATTTTGTATTTGTTTTTCTACTTTGTTATGCAGAAAAGAAAATTGCTGAACTAAAGTGAATTTAAATATAAATGTGTCAAACTTGGAAATGTGAGTGACACCAACAGTAGAAGCAGTCTACCTGTGTCTTTCCCAATGACACATATTTGGCAAATCACACCTAGAAGACTAATTTCTAAATCATATTAAAGCAATGGGAGGTATAACAAAATAAAATCTATGGGAAAACAAAGTACATGCATGATATAACCATAGAAAAACGAGGGGAAAATATCCAAATTACTATGGAGATTTAATGTGATTAATGTGATAAACCTCTACACAGAGTTGTCTTTTTATAAATGAAAGTAATTACTTATTAAAGGTTATCATCATAACCCCAGTTCCCTGAAAAAGAAAGACAGCCCACTGTTTTCCAAATGGGAAGAGCCTTCTGACCCATCAATCAGTGAAATCTTGCCCAATAGGGGCCCTGGTGGCAGGAGGAAGAAAGACCCACTCCCAGCGCCTGTGAAAAGCCTCCTCCGGCCATTTCTTCGCCATGAAGGCCATCTGGTTTAGCGACCCCTGTAGGGTAATGGCTGTATTTCTTTTTCAGGGACCCAAGGTTATGATAATAACCTATTGTTCCCTTTCAAGTCGAAAGACAGACATTACCAAATGGGAAGACTATACAGTGTCAGCCACCCAGTGTGCCAGACGTTGTTCGGAAACAGCCAACCCCCTCTGGTGGTAGACCTGTAGCAGACAAAAAGCTGGTTGGGTCTGCGGCAGTGTGCAGACCTCTCCATATACAGTGTCTCTAAAAAGTATTCACCCCCCTTGGACTTTGAAAATGAAATCAGAATAGAGTTAATCAGGAGTTTTTGCCACTGATCAACACAGAAAATGTCCATAATATCAAAGTGAAAAATATAATCTGCAAATTGTTCAAAATTAATTACAAATACAAAATAGAAAATACTTGAATGCATAAGTAATCACCCCTTTCAGTCAATATTTGGTAGAGGCACCTTTGGCAGCAATTAAAGCCATGAGTATATGTGTATAAGTCTCTACGAGCTTTGCACATCTGCCCATTCTTCTTTGCAAAATTGCTCAAGCTCCATCAAGTTGGATGGGGACTTTTGGTGAACAGCAACTTTAAACTCTTTCCACATATTCTCAATTGGATTGAGGTTTTGACTGGGCCACTCCAGGACATCCAGGATGTGCGATGCTAGGGAAAAACTCCTGATTACACTTCAAGGCCCTCACAGGACATAGTGTGTACAGTCTGCGGTCCTCATCCAACTCATGTGGAGGGGGATAAAATGACTCCAGGACAATAGGCTGGATGATGTGGAATGCCGACACAACCTTGGGTATGAAGATCGGGTTTGTCCTGAGATTGATCCTGTCCTCACTTCCTGAAAAGATCAGAAAGGCTTTAACCACGGACAAGGCATGATTTTTTCTGATTCTCCTTGTCGATGTTATCGCTACAAGGAAGGCAAGGACAGCAGAGCTCCATTGTGGAAATGTGCTCAAAGGGAGCTCTGCAAAGTCCTTTAAGAACCAATTCCAAATCCCATGCAGGAATTGAGTCCTTCAATGGTGGCCTGAGCCATCTGGCTCCCTTTAGGAATTGAGAAGCCAGAAAGTGGGATCCATCATGTCTTTTCCCTTCTCTGACCCTTTCATCCCCTCTCGCATCTCTTCGTGTTTGTCTGCTATCTCTGCCTGGATGTACTCGCAGCACCTGAAGCTCAAGCTCTCCAAATCGGATCTCCTCTTTTTCCCCCACTCCTCCTCACCTTCTGCTGACCTCTCCATCTCAATCCCCTTGGAATCTACGACACTTTCTCCCTCTTCTTCAGCCAAGAACCTTGGAGTCATCCTCGATCCTATGTTCTCCTACACTCAGCATATCATCATGCTGACATGCATCTGCAGATTCTTCCTGAGCAACATACGCCGAATCCGACCCTTCCTCATCAACTACTCGACTCAGTTGCTCGTTCAGGCTGGTATTCTCTCTGCCGTGATTTGCACACGCTACTCCATTGCTCTGCTCCCTCCACTGGCTCCCAATTCTTGGCACGCATTCAGTTGACCCTGAATATTGACATTGACCCTCACCTATTGTTGTCTGAACCAGACTGCATTGTGCTACCTTCAGTCCCTCATCTCTCCGTACATCCCCTCCAGACCTCTGTGCCAGAAGACTAACCTTGCCTCCTCTCTACTCCCCTTCCTCCAGAGCCTGCTCCTTTTCATCCCTGGCCCCTAAGTGGTGGAATAAATAAATAATAATAATAATAATAATCATAATAATAATAATAATAATAATAATAATAATAATAATAATGAGTCCTGGTAGTAGGGGCTAAACCATTCACCTCTAGACAGAGCCTTTCAGGGGCCAGGCCCACAACTGCAGCTGCGCTGGGTTGGGGTGCCACAGAAGTTCCCTTACTTTCTTAGTAAGTCCTTGCATTGTAGGAGTCACCGGGGGGTGATCAAGAGTACATGTCTTTGTGTTGACAGATGCAGCTTGTGGGCGTTTAGCCAGCATTGCAATGGACGCATTTGTATGAGTCCAAGGGGAAGAATTTTCGAGGCAGCCGCCATCAGTCCCAACAGGTTTTGAAAATTGGCCAGTTGTGTTTGAATAGTGTGAGGCAGCTCTCCAATACCTTGATCCTACGAGCAAGCATGGACACGGAGTCTAGATGCATTCCCAATAACACTGCTGTCTGTGCAGGTTTGAAGGAGCTTTTCTCCATGTGCACCGAGAGACCTAGAGCAGTCTGTGCACACCAGCCAGTTGTCCTGGTAGTTCAGGATCCTTATCCCCTTCTCTCTGAGGGGAGCCAACGCTGCGTCCATGCACTTTGAAAATGTCCGGGGCGCCACCGATAGACCGAACGGTAGTACACAGAACTCGTACGCCTGGCCTTGGAAGGCAAAGCACAGATATTTCTTGTGCACTGGGAGGATGGGGATGTGAAACTAGGCATCCCTGAGGTCAATTGATGTGAACCAGTTGTCCGGCCGGATGGACTGGAGTATATGGTATGCAGTCAACATGCAGAAGTTTATTTTTCTTCAGAAACATGTTGAGGACCCTCAGGTCAACAATGGGCCTGAAGCCTCCATATTTATTTTGTACTAGGAAGTATCCCAAGTAGAATCCTGCTTCGGAGTACTCTCTGTCCACTAGTTGTATCGCCCAGGGGCACAGTAGTGGTCAGCACTTCCCTGAAAGGGGGAAGGCCGGCTTGAAATTGGAGGGTATATCCTTTGCTAATGGTCATTAGCACCCAGGAGTCCTGGTTGCAGGCTTGCCAGGGGTCGTGTCTGGTAGGTCTGTTGGGAGGTGGTGGGGATGTTGATGGTGGCTGTGCCCCCTCAGGGACACACCTGCGGCTTCACCGGGGGCTTTTGGTTGTCATCCCAGCCTTTATGCAGATCTCTATGTAGGGGTCGAAACCTGCTCCCAGCTAGACTCCCACTGCAGACTTATCTCCATGGAGAAGTAATCCGAGCACACAATAATGCTCCAAAGAGTGCAGAAATCCTAAGAGTAGAGGAAAAAAACAACTCTGAAGAGAACGCAGCACAATTCTCATCACTAAGTGAATCTCAGAATAATTTTCAAGGCATCTCTCACTGAAAGAAGAAATGGCATGCTACAGCTGACAGGAGGAGACTTTTCACAGACGCCAGGGGTGAGTCTTCCTCTTGCCAGCAAGGCCCCTATTGGGCAGCTTTGGTATAAGCTTTCACTGATTGACAGATGAGAAGGCTCTTCCCATGCGGCTGTCTTTCAAAGGGAAATCTACTTGTTTTATCAGATTTTATTTAGTTAGTTTGTTGATTGGTTAGTTAGTTAAATAGTCAACCTACTGCTAGGTACTGCACTTCATAATGTGGTTCAATTATACTATTATATTATGTATTTAACCAAAATTAAATATCAATTTGAACTAAAGCTGTCAGAGCTGGTTAGATTAGCAGAAATATTTCTCAGTCCTCAATCTTTCCTCTGTAATGGCAGCTGATAAGGAGAGGCAATAATACCTAAATAATACAGATACCCAAGGCCTCCAAATAAAATTAAGATATATTACAGTGCTTTTAGTTCCATATGGTGGAGGTGCAATCTAATTGCCTCAAATGTCAGCACTCTGGACCACTTACACCACCAGCTGTCACTGCCAGTGCTTGAGCCTGGCATGTCACTTGGCATGCTTAACTGTCTGACACTCAGCAGTCAGTGATATCTTTGCATTACCTGGCATTGCCCTCAGTCACTTCTATGTTAAATATGTGTTAGTACCACTTGATTAACTTTCTTTGCAGTTCTTGAGTTTTTTTTTTTTTATTGTTTTATTTTGGTTTTGTCCCAGATGGGACACATAAGTGAGACAAATTTAACATTTTAAATTAGATCTTTATTGCTTGTCTTCCCCCAGTGGATTTGCTCTAGTAAGCTGCATGTTTATAATCCTGACAGAAAGGCTTAGATAGGCAGGCCATAGCCCCACACTGTGTTTCAGGATCAGACCGTAACAGGATGGCTTTTGCTCCAAGGATGAGAGAAGACTGCAGGCGATTCCTACTGCTGTGCTCTTTTATGAGGCACAACCGATCAATGTTTATGACCCCATTCATCATAGCCAAGGATCCCAAGGTTGTTCACAACAGGCAGACACAAACAATTATAGTTTGTGTTTCCATTTCTGCTTACCAGGAGTCAGTGGAGAGAAGCCTCCGAAAGTAAAGTTACATAACATTACATTAAAAAAATAGAAAAACATATTCTTGTTTAGCATTATGATTATTTTCTTTTAACCCATTTGAGAGATAGAGATAGAGATAGAGATAACCCATTTGATAAGATAGAGTTCAACTTTTTAGTTTGAAATTTTGCTAAAAAACAAGTTCCACCTAAAGGAAAAAAATAAACTCTTGTGAAAAAGATAAGAGGCTTACATTGCCCGCTTTTCTAAATGAAGCATAACAATATTTGTATTAAGAGCGTTCTAAGGCTGAGTATATCAAGACATCTGTAATGCAGTGGTGAATTTAACAGTTTAACAGAATTTAATACCATCACCCAGTTGGTTGAACTGCTGACCTCTCTGTCACATAGCTTGATGATTTATATGTGAGATGTGGCACCAGGTAGGCTGCATAGCAGTAGAGATGGAGATTACCTAATGTCAGACCCCTCACTCCATCCATCCAGGGGCGATTCTAGGATTTTTGAAATGGAGGGCCAAGATGTGCTAGGGGGTCCGGGAGCATGCTCCCCCGGCCAGAATGTTTTAGTAAAATGGCTTTTACACACTCAGTTTTTAAGCTAAGATTGAAGCAAATTACAAGGATAAGGAGGGCAATTCATAGGGAAATTCATAAAAATACAGCAAAAATGAAACACAATATTTGCTACCATTTGCTAGTGACCATTTAGACAACAATGATACCTTATTGCCATTAACACAATAGGCAATATAGACAACTTGTCCACCCCTCTCATCCTCAAAAGTGCTTCAATATGAATACATTCCATGTATTTGTTCACTACAATAAGGAATGGTATCAGTGAAAAAAATAGGGTCCCATTAATATGCAAAAATAAATAAAGAAAATGCCTGATTGGACAGAATGGGTTTACAGCCCCCACAAATCACTGGAATTCATTTTTAATACATTAAGCCCTTGCCTGCCTCCTCCTCTGCTCATCACACACCATTATGCAAGGACTCAGCACAATCTCTCTTCCTTCCTCTCTTTTTCTACAATCTCTCTGTATTTTCGCACTCTCCCGGACAGATTAAAATATTCAGTAGTGCAGTTTTTATTCTACTGTTTTTATGGGTGTTGCTAAATGAATAACAAATTAATGTATGTCTAATGACTTTGCCCACCTTGATTCAATGCTCAAGACTCCATGGTGGCTCAACTGGTCATCTCCCAATGTTGTCCTTAAGTGGTTATAAATAAGCTTGAGTGCAGAGAAGCATGGGTGTATTAAATTCATAACTCTTCCTCTCCCATCTGGATTCTTGGGGGGGTGGTGCTTGTTCTGGCCCTGTCCTAATAAAGTGGGTCTGACCACAGAAGGAAACCAATGGAAGCTGTAGTCCATGAAATTCAGTCCCTCAACTTTTCTAAAAGGTTCCAGACCAATCCAGAAACTTTGATACTTTGATTTCTTTGCCCAATCCTGATTTCCAGACCATTTATTTTGCAGAGTGATGCGATGGACAGGGGCTTGGGGGTGGTCCTGTTCCAGGACTGTTCCTGTTCACACTGACTGACAGTGAAGCATCACATATGAAGGAAGGGAGTTTATGGGTTCAAATTGGCAACATAACTAACGAATTCAAAATACTACACAAACACAAACCTAGTTGACCAATGGAGAACCATGACCTATGCCTCCCTCTAAACCCTGCCCTCATGAGACTACTGTGCCAAAACTCGTAAACAAAAAAAAGTGAAAGCAAAGAAACTGGCGGCGAAAGCAAAGATTGCAGCATCGTAACCAAAGGCAGTGACTCCAGTGTACTCGATTTAACATTACTTGCTTTCAATTTTTTATTTTTTTTGCTTTTGATATAATTATTTTTGTTTACAATTCTATACATTTTGCTTTAGTTTAATTTTTTTTCTCAACTTTATTTTTCTCGTTTACAATATTTTTTATTTCGAATTTGTTACTTATGGCGCTTATTTGAGCCCATAGGAGTTGACTAGCAGTGGTTCTGCCATTCCATTGTAGAAGTTATGTGTGTATTTGAAGGATGTTTTATTGACTAGTTTTAATTGACACAGTGCATTGTATGTGCCAAGCAAGAACACAGGAAGTGACTTCTGCTGTTATGTTGCTTTTATTGCAGCTGATGAGGTGCCCGACTTAACTCCATTGTGGTCAGATAGAGAAAGTGATACCTGGATTTTATGTGTTGTTTTATTATTTTATTGTATTATTTATATTTATATTTATATTTATATTATTTTTTAATTACTTTTTAGTCTTTGTCTCTAGGACTTGGTTTAAGCCATTTAAATTATTTAATTTGGTGGTAACACTAAGTTACATTTTGATTTTATTAATAAAGAAAAATAAAACTCTTAATTGAGATATTTTTCTCTCGGTTGTGTAAGTGGTACTGCTCCCCTAAATAGTAAAATAACCAGACTATTATTGTAGTGTAATTAGATCTGGGACCCATATTCCATTCTTAATAGACTTGAAATTAATAATATTTAATAAGTACAGACCACCTAATCTTTTTAATTGTCAATTTTGTGGAAATGAATTGTCACTTAAAAATAGAATTCAGAAACTGACTGACTGGATACATTAAGGTGAATATTTCTACAAAAGTTGTGTTTGCAGTTTACTTTGTTCTGCCTTTAAAGTGAATAACAAAGAGTTTTCTGTCAAGATTTGTGAACACACAAAAGTAGTCAAAAATCTCAGCCTGATCCCAATGGGAAGTGTTTTGAGAAAACCACAATGCAGGAAAGGATAATGAAGAGTAGAGTGGTGAGGTGAATGTGTAACGTGAGGAATATTAATAAAAGTAAAATTCCACATTAATAATGTCATGGCAGTAGGTTAATAGTAATGGAATGCGTAGTGCCCAGTCCAAGCTGCAATATGGTAGAAAAAGGGTTTATGGGGTCAGTAGTATCAGTGCAAGGGAAATTTAGTTATTTCTCTCTGTAATGGGGATAACATGCTATTTTACTCTCTGATTAATAATTTATTGTATAGCCTTGCCATAGTCTAAACTATAAATAACCTATAAAGACTGTATAGTGTAATCTTTATAGGTTACTACTGTGGTGATTGAGCTTGAATGTTAAGTTATATATAGATTTTTTTCTTTAAACAGCACAACATAACTACTGTATAAAAATGGCCACCTTGTCATCTGAGGAGTCTGTTGTTCTCTTTTAGCAACAAGTGAGGACTCAAATTGTAAGCTTGACTGGGTAATAATGCATTTTTGTTTTTAATAAATATTTTCATATCAATTCTGGTCTAAAAATGCCAACTACTTGTTTATATCATGAATGATTACTAACGTCATGTATGTAAATATCACATTCTCTGATGCAATTTGGAAGAATTCTCCAAAACCTATACAATAGAAATTAAAGCAGTAAAGAAGAAGAGATCTCAATGAACAGAAGTTAAATAACAGCTGTGATTCCAATAGAAGCAGGTTATGCCATAAAGAAAATTAAAATTGGAAGATGATGAAATCATAGTGTAGCTCTTAAAACAAGCTGGAGAAGAGATAGGGAATTGCCTTGCAAAACATTTCACTTGCACACGAACTGTCAGCATAACTTAATTGGTAAATTGTGTAAATACTGTGTACTTACCCTGTACCCAGGAAACGCTGGAGGGATTATATCTCCCGGCTGGCTTGGGAATGCCTGTGAATCCCCAAGGATTTGGAATCTGTGGCTTAGGAAAGGGAGGTTTGGTCTGCCCTGCTTAGTTGCTGCCGCCATGACACTGGGGATATGCAGGGATAGATGGATTGACATTGTCCATGCAATGTAACCAGTTACACAACCGAAATGACATTTAAGAAAAAAACTAATTACAAATGTAGTTGCAATTGTGTACTTGCATATACTGTTAATCATTTTTACACATTAATTACATTATAATAATACATAATTACACTGTAATACGGAGTACCTACTATGTAAATAGTGTAGCTAGGGACACATTGCAATGTGTTATCAAAAAAAACCTTTTACTCTTTAATAATTATTTGCGGTTGCAGGTATAACTGCAGGTAGAGTACATGGAAAAGCTATTAAGTTGACTAAAGCTCCTCTTAAACACATTCTACAAATATAAAAATATAAAAAAATCAAGATTACCCCTGTAATTTGAGTAAGTTGACACCCCTCCCCACCTGTCAAAGTGGTTACCTTTGACTGTCTTTTTTGTAATAGCACTACATTTTCTCTCACTGGGCAGCTCCAGTGAGCACAGTTAAAAGTGAAAGTTCTATCAAAAACTAGTTAGTGAAAGGGTCAACCACTTAAAGTACTTATTTTCAAATCACATCTGTTTTTATCTCAGAGTTTGCACTTGTCTCACTTGATAAAGGCTGATCACCTCCAACTGTCATAAAAGAGTGGTTCTAAATAATTTTCTGGCAGATAGACACACATCCTACAATTCCCAAGTTCGTCACCAGAGGTCATCATCACCGAATACTAACCCTGGCTCTACCTTGACCACTGATTTCTGGATTCTCTCTACTAGTGTGTTTGTTTCATCACTGACTTCCTGCTTGTCTTATTGACCACGACTTATGGATTCTCCTGGACATTACTGTGTGCTGGCATTGACCCCAGCCCATTCCTGACTACCTCTCTATCTACATCTGGGTTCCCCTCCACGGCAGTGCTGCATTACATCAGCACTCTTGAGAAGAACGCATTCAAAAATAAAGGCTGCTTGTTGAAATCAGTAAGACATGAAGGTGCATGCGCTCTTTTTAAGTGCAATGTTTAATTAAAAAGAACAAGAGAAAGTTTACGAATGAGAGGAGGCCATTCAACCCATCAAGCTCGTTTGGTGTCCATTAATAACTAAGTGATGCAATGATCCTATCCAGTCTACTTTGAATGTTCCCAAATTTTCAGCTTCAGCCACATCGCTGGGGAGTTTGTTCCAGATTGTAACAACTCTCTGTGTGAAGAAGTGTCTCCTGTTTTCCATTTTGAATGCATTGAAGCCCAATTTCCATTTGTGTCCCCACATCCGTGTGTCCCTGCTGATCTGGAAAAGCTCCTCTGGTTTGATGTGGTTGATGCCTTTCATGATTTTGAACACTTGAATCAAGTCCCCATGTAGTCTCCTCTGTTTCAGGGTGAAAAGGTTCAGTTCCATCAGTCTCTCCGAGTAGGACATTCCCTTCAAAGCTGGAATAAGTCTGGCTGCCTCTAGAGCAGCGATATCTTTCTTGAAGTGTGGAGCCCAGAACTGTACACAGTATTCCAAATGAGCTCTAACTAGTGCATTGTACAGTCTGAACATTACTTCCCTTGGTTTAAATTCTACACTTCCGACAATATACCCTAGCATTCTGTTTGCCTTTTTTATTGCTTTCCCACATTGTGAGGAATCCACATAGACTCCTAGGTCTTTCTCATGCGTTTCTTCATCTAGTTCTATTCCTCCCTTAGGATAATTATAGTGGACATTTTTTGTTACCTGGATGTAATGCCTTGCACTTGTCCACATTTAATTTCTTCTGCCAGGTGTCAACCCACACCTGAATATTATCTAAGTCCCTTTGAATATCCGATGCTGCCAAGATTATCTGTTGAGCCACCTATTTTTGTATCATCTGCAAATTTTACAAGTTTGCTAACTATCCCAGAGTCCAGATCATTAATATAGATTAGAAATGTCACGGACAGTGTTAATGAGCTCTTTAATCACTATTATATTTTTCACTTTCACTTTATTCAATACAGTTGTGTGTATTTTGTTTTGATAATTATATTGCCTTTATTTTGTGTTTCGATTTATCCGTCACCTTATTGTTTAATTTCTTATTCACTATTATTATGATTGTTTGCACGTGTGCCTTATTATAATTTGATTTCCTCTGAATGAATCACCGCTGCACAACTCACCTGGGTCCACCTGCATTCCTTCACCATGCGTCCTCACTAATCACCTTGCCCTGGGAGAGGATAAAAACAAAGCATCGGATACAAACAAGACAGACCTCCCCACATTGGAACCGGGACAGCAGGCGAGCCGGCTCACGGATTACTGGCAGACAGGAGGGGAGGTGGCAGAACGGGGCAGCAGGATCACCATGGCACAGAAGGGCAGAAAGACAGACAGGGTGCATGGCAGAGAGGGATGGATTCCTCCAGAGGCTGCAGTGAGTGCACTTTCGGTTTCCTTATTTCCATGGAGTGTGGAAGTACAAAGAAGCTTAAGACGCCAAGCTGCCAGGTTGATTTCCTGCCATTCTCCCCCCCTCTCTTCCTTGGGCTTACCTGACAAGAGCTTCTGGAACAGCAACTAAATGAAGGAGGATAATTTGTTTCTCCCCAAAAAAAGTATTATTATAGTGATTGGATGAATAATTACCGTCATTGTATATCTGTGTTTCTTTTGCCTGTGGAAATTGAGATTCTTATTAGTACTTATTGAGGAACAGTGTGGTGTATAGCTATTTTTATTGTATATTTTTATTAGCATTTGGTTTTCTTTTTTTGTATTTATGTGTTATAACAGTTATCCAGTGTGCCCCAGTGTAACTCTTTTAAGTGCTGCCTCATACCTTCAAGGTTTGCTATTCTAAAATTGTAGAACATGGTTTTAGACTTGGGCCTTGTTTTTTGAAAGTATGTCTCAAAGCTAACCATATTGTGATCACAGTTCACCATTGGCTCTCTAACTAGTGTCCTTCTGTCTCTATCTCTGTCATTTGAAAATATCAAATCAATGCATGTGCTTTCTCTGGTTGGTTCCCTGACAAATTGAGTTAGAAAGCAGTTTGCCATTTCAACCATTTCTATTTCTGCTTCTTTTGACTTTCCCAGTCTAGGTTTGGGAAATTGAAATCCCCCATTATAACAGCCACTTCCTTGCTACATGCAATCCTGATTACATTACATATTCCAAAACATAGTTTATCAACCCCCCCACCCCCTCCTCATTAATGCATATGAGGTCAGCTTAGGTAATGAAAAAAAATCATACGCAGTGCTCGTGGGCATTAACCCTATTTTGACATGGGCAACCGTGAGGTCTGAACCTGCAGGGAACACACATTGTGAGGAAAAATAAACAACAGTTCAGGTAAACAAAAAGGAAAATGTTTAAAGCAAAGGTATACAATGCTATAATCACATTTAATTAATTGCATTTACTGTGCACGTTTGATTGCAATGTAGTTTGCAAAACTTATGGAAAGAATTTAGAAATGTCCATTCTTGTTGTGTGGTTGTCTCAACGCACATAGATTTGTGCACAGTATGTTACAAACTTGTTAATCATTATTGCACTCTCTGCTTCCAAGAGTTAATTCACTGTATAATTCCACTGAATCTCATTTATTGCAAAACTGCTACTTTTCTGCCCACAGTCAGTGCCGGTGCATTGGACTTTAGGATTAGTGGAAGACTTTGCTACTACATGTCATTGGTGGTGTCAGGGTCAGTGGTAAAAGCTGCTGTCTCCGTATCTCCCTACCCTCCGGAGGCATTGTCTGACCCATTTATTGCAGACCTGACTCCTCTGCAAATGCCATTCATAAATGGTAATGAACTAGACCCAGGGCAAATTCATGCTAAGGCTGGGCACTATGTGCAGAAACAAATCACATCTACAAGAGTGAACTGCTACACTGTCTGCTGTTCATTAAGTGCATTTTACCACCTGATTTTACCACATTTTAATTAATTAATTGTTTTTTACTTTGTGGCAAGCACCTCGTTGTGATAAACTTTGATAAATGCTCTCTAATATTATACTAATATATGTACATATCTATAGGTCCACAATCCCTTATCCACAATTCTGAAATTTGAAAATCTCTGAAAACCTAAGGGGGTAGATATTCATAGGGTTTGCGCACTGCACAGAGGGGTTTGCGTGGGGAGCGTATCTTTTTGTCATGCACTTTTCATCATGCACATTTCATCACCAGCATCAGTTCATCACCATTTTGCATATTCATCAGTAATATGCATATTCAGTTACAAATTACACACGGCCTGTCTCTTTTGATTGAGATCGAATTTTGCTTAATGTCCTATGATTCCAAAACAGACTTTTAGTCCAGCAGTTGTAGTCGGTTTTTCAAATTACATATTCAATTCAGTAAATAAATATGGAGGGTAATTTGTGCAATCATAAATACATAAATAAATAAAGAAATACATAGGCCTACATGAATGAATAAATAAAAAATGACAAATACATAGATAATATAATATATATATATATATATATATACACTCACCTAAAGGATTATTAGGAACACCATACTAATATTGTGTTTGACCCCCTTTCGCCTTCAGAACTGCTTTAATTCTACGTGGCATTGATTCAACAAGGTGCTGAAAGCATTCTTTAGAAATGTTGGCCCATATTGATAGGATAGCATCTTGCAGTTGATGGAGATTTGTGGGATGCACATCCAGGGCACGAAGCTCCCGTTCCACCACATCCCAAAGATGCTCTATTGGGTTGAGATCTGGTGACTGTGGGGGCCAGTTTAGTACAGTGAACTCATTGTCATGTTCAAGAAACCAATTTGAAATGATTCGACCTTTGTGACATGGTGCATTATCCTGCTGGAAGTAGCCATCAGAGGATGGGTACATGGTGGTCATAAAGGGATGGACATGGTCAGAAACAATGCTGAGATAGGCCGTGGCATTTAAACGATGTCCAGTTGGCACTAAGGGGCCTAAAGTGTGCCAAGAAAACATCCCCCACACCATTACACCACCACCACCAGCCTGCACAGTGGTAACAAGGCATGATGGATCCATGTTCTCATTCTGTTTACGCCAAATTCTGACTCTACCATCTGAATGTCTCAACAGAAATCGAGACTCATCAGACCAGGCAACATTTTTCCAGTCTTCAACTGTCCAATTTTGGTGAGCTTGTGCAAATTGTAGCCTCTTTTTCCTATTTGTAGTGGAGATGAGTGGTACCCGGTGGGGTCTTCTGCTATTGTAGCCCATCCGCCTCAAGGTTGTACGTGTTGTGGCTTCACAAATGCTTTGCTGCATACCTCGGTTGTAACGAGTGGTTATTTCAGTCAAAGTTGCTCTTCTATCAGCTTGAATCAGTCGGCCCATTCTCCTCTGACCTCTAGCATCAACAAGGCATTTTCGCCCACAGGACTGCCGCATACTGGATGTTTTTCCCTTTTCACACCATTCTTTGTAAACCCTAGAAATGGTTGTGCGTGAAAATCCCAGTAACTGAGCAGATTGTGAAATACTCAGACCGGCCCGTCTGGCACCAACAACCATGCCACGCTCAAAATTGCTTAAATCACCTTTCTTTCCCATTCAGACATTCAGTTTGGAGTTCAGGAGATTGTCTTGACCAGGACCACACCCCTAAATGCATTGAAGCAACTGCCATGTGATTGGTTGGTTAGATAATTGCATTAATGAGAAATTGAACAGGTGTTCCTAATAATCCTTTAGGTGAGTGTATATATATATATATATATATATATATATATATATATATATTAGTTTTATTTCATTTTTAATTCATCTATGTATTTATTTTGTTTTTGTATATATGGGAACAATTAAATAAATAACTACATAGATGAATAAAAAATAAAATAAATCGAAATTTATCTATGTATTTATTTCATTTTTTAGAGTTTTTTTGCATTGATATGCAGTTGTAATAGACGAAGCCATTTCAAAGTGCTTTCATTGAATATTTTGTTGGTAATATTATGGCTGCCTAAAAAATGTTCATACCGATGTATACTCATAGTTTACATCATTTAAATGTTTACACAGTTTATTTTGCAAATTGAAGAATTGCAGGTGATCTAGCTTGTCTGCCTGTTCTCTGATTGGCTCAGCAAGTTCATAACTTTCCTTTTGAATTAAATATTTTGTATTGGTGTCAGGCTGGCGACAGGCTCAATTTCCAGCTAATACACAACATTGCCACAGCGTTTAGACTGCTGCTGGCACTACAATTCAGCATCTACACAGAACTGAAGGTGCCCCTCGCCCTTCATCCAGCTACCCTGGGGCACACGGAATAAAGACACTGCCATGTACTAAATGCAACACAAACAGCCCTGTTGAAAATGCATGTTTTCTTCATTGATGTACGCAGCTGTAATAGACAGACGGAGCCATTTCAAAGCGATTCACGTTGTATAAAGTACAAAGTAAAATATGTATTTCAAATTTCGATTAATACAAGTTTAATAAAATATGTATACCCATTTTAACATTGTAAAATATAAAGCATCAATAATTGTGCTATATCCCTATTTTAAACACCCCCCATCTCTCTCTCTCTCTCTCTCTCTCTAGTTATAATTACTAATATCCCCCACTCCTCCCCATCTCTCTCTTGTGAATAATTATTATTATTTAATACAACAACAACAAAAACTTACATTGAGTGACCACAAACAACAAATATTCACCTGGTGTATGCACATTATGTATACATGATAGTTCATATGTAAGTATTCCTCCCAATATGTATTACTAGAATATTAGATCATACGTAAACAGCTTTCTTCACACTGACAGCAGACTGAGTGATGCATAAATCGATAAAAAGGGGTGAAATTAAAGAGTTGAAAAACAGACCAAAACTGCCGTCAATGTTGTATTTGATAAAAGTCTGTTTTGGAATCGTAGGTCATTAAAGAATATTCTACCTAAATCAAAAGAGACCGTGCGTGTGTAGAGTGCGCGTGTTTAGTTTGTAACTGAATATGCAAAGTGCTGATGAATATCCAAATTGGTGATAAACTGATGCTGGTGATTAAATGTCCCCATGATGAAGTGTGCATGATGAAAAGTGCTTGATGAAAAAACGTAGACCCGTTTGCGTGGCACACATGGCTATTCAGCAAAAATGCACATTATTTGCCACATTCAAAACCCCATCTTGCGTGGTGTAATCCATTCTGTGCCATTCACCCTTTAATTGTATGCAAGGCGCAAAATGGGGGGAGTGGCTGAAATTATGTGTGATTCCTGCTATTTTTGTAGCTGTGCGCCGGGCAAAAAACAGGTTTGCAACTCCATGCACAGCACTATTTCAGGGAACAGTGACTGGACAGCAATTACAGAATGACAATACATACATACATACATACATACATACATACATAAATACATACATATGAAACGTAGTTGGTATCATGCAGCGCTTCCATAATCATTGCTTGTAATGAACAATTATAAGGTGATTAATAAGGCTTTAACACAGCTTCTCTTCATTAGAATTGCGTTTCAATAACACGGTTCAGGGAACGTTAACTCCTGGCAAATGTATGACAATGCAAGGAAAATGAACTGATTGATATCCAGTTAGAGTGAATCAATAATAGATTTCAGCCAAACTAAATGTAAGAAATCTGATAATAATAATAGGACATCTAAATATGAACTGAATTTAATAACAATACTTAAGTAAAATAAATTAACATATCATCCCTTTGTGCAGTGTAATTAATATATTTATTTTCAAAAGATAAAAACAAGCTTACTTATTGAAATCAAAAGCATATGGCGGCTACACAGCACTAGGTTTTGGACACACATCAGCAGTAATGCAAATACTATTATGTTTGATTCTGTGATGATCTACATACATACATACAGACAATTATGGGTATTGGGTAATATTTATTACTACTACGTCCCCAATATGTGCATCAGGTGCTCTCTGACAGTGGCTCTCCATGGGGGGCCCCATGGGGGCCAGGGCATGTTTGGAAAAAAATACATGTGAATCGAGCTTCCCGCAAGGTATTTGAACTGCTCACCTCAGGTACTCGGAGCACCCCAGTACTGTGTTATACCTGCTAGGCCAATCGGGTGTATATGTGAATGACGGCTTAACACTGTACTTATTTATTCTGAGGGTTATGTTACTTGCAATGTGCTTATATTACAAGTGATGTTCAATGTGCTAAAACTACTAAAAACATATTTGTGCTCCAACTATGAAAAAATAAAGAATTTATGGGATTGTGCACCTGTACATAAATAAGGACCTCAAACTAATTTATGGAGAATTCGGGTGTCACAACAAGCGCCAGAAACTGCGTCTAGTTTGCCTGCATAATGTCAGTTGATGTATATTTTTTCACTGGATGTGTTCCATTGTGATATGTGGTTGTGAAGTAAAGATATGTTTGATTTCATGGAGATTTTGAGCTAAGTTTTTTTACTCCAATATGACTCAAAATCACGCATTTCAAATATTTAATTTTCAAAATTGTATGGGGGAGGACCCACAGACACCCCGCCATGAATTCCTCATTTGTTTTACTCTCATTATGCCCCCCCCCCCCCCCCACACAGTACATATACTGTACTATATATACTGTACTACCTTTCTGAAATAAAAACTGAAATAAAAATTCACATCTGGCCCCAAGGGTTTCGGATAAGGGATTACATACACAAACCATGCAATTGTGTGGGGCCCCAAGGGGCTAGGGGGCCCCCTGATGCCTATTAGCAGTGTCAACATTACAAGCTGAACTGTAACTTTGCAACAAATGACTTATTTTCTCAGATGAAAAATAATGTATTGTTAATCCCGCCTTTTATTTTTAATGTAGCAATTCTGAAGCCTGTCTGTGTGGTGCTGCCGTAAGGCCTCTGCATGGTGGTGCAGAAAACATGGGTTCAAATTTTACTGTGGCCGTTCAATTAGCAGTTTTTGAGTTTCATTTTTAATTTCTTTTTTAACATTGTGGGCTATTTTTGTTTCAGTATTTAGTACTGTTATGCTAAGAAGTATGTTTGTATTCATAGCTCTGAAGTCACACGAATCAGACAGAAGTCTGAGCATTCATTGACTCAATGTTCAGATTCCTTGGAGAATGACAAAGGTCTGTGCAACGTGAACGCACCCCATGTCAGTAAGCTGACAGAGTGATGCCTGTAGTTGTGTAGTTTCTATAGGAAGCTTTCTTAGTTACAACCATGTAGCCGGACTTATCGATAAAAAGGGCTGAGATTAAAGAGTTGAAAAGACTACAACTACCGTGGCTAACTGTATGATTTACTTAAAGGCTGTTTTGGAACCGTTTGGAACATTAAGAAGTATCGATCTCAATCAAACGAGACAGTAAGTGATCAGGTTATATTTTTGTATCTGTTATGTATTATTTATTATAGTGCTATTTGTTTTTAACACAGCTTAAGTAGTGATTTCCAAAAGATAAATTGATGACAATCTTTTGTCAGTGACCTTATTGTTTGTGATAAAAAAGCTTGTGATTAAATGTGTGTGGCAAATTGACATGATACCTTATGCTCCATTTAAGAAGTGTTTTTTTTTTTTTTTAACAAATAGTGTACATTGCAGCTCCGATCATTGTGAAAGGCAGAGAGTTATGTCGGTATTTGTGGCACAGAACCTCCACACTGTTTCCACCTTAGTTCACCACCAGAGGTCTCCCTCTCCCGAATACTAGTCTAGTGCTTCTCCTTTCCTTTGTCCAGTCAAACCAGTCTTTCCACATTCTGTCCTACCAGGTGCACCTGTTCTGTCCTCCTCTCCTATCATTGGCCAATCTTTCATTCACCTCATTCAAACCCTCTCTCCTTCACAGTACTTAAACCACTCTGTTTCATAGATTCATTGCAAAGTCTTGCTTTCTCTCTAGAATCAATTCCGAGCCTTGTTTTGTGTTTGCGTCTCCGTGTTATTTGACCTCTTGCTACTCTCTCTCGTTTACCCCTTCAGGATCTCCCCACTAGCCTGTTCGCCTGATCGATTGACCTTGGACTGTCTCTTTTTTTCTCTCTCTCGTTTTGCCCTTATTGGATTATCTGCTTCAACTTCTAGCCTGCACTTGGATCCCTTCCTTTGGTCCTTGTGGACGTCACACACAACATCACTGAATGTAATTGCAAATTGCAATGTAATTTGCACATCCATCTTTTAAATATTTATTTCATTCAGTTTGTGTTGCGTATTTATTAATACTACCTTTATTTTGTATTAGTGTAGTAACTAGTTCTACAGTTTGGTTGAACAATAAAACAGAATAGCTGAACAAAGCCACCTGAATTCCGTGATCCTGTCAGTGTTCTCCGCAACCCAGATTTCATAGCGCCCTACACACCCCATCTGCATGTCTATATACAAACGGTACTTTCATTCAGCCTCATGACACATTTGAGCCATCGTACCAGCCAGCTTCAGTCAGTGAAAGAGCGCAAAGTGAAGAAGTTTTCCAAGCTAATAAAATCCTTCACTCTCCTATTTTATAGTTCGAGTGCACTGATGATACTCTAGCCCCCCCTTATAATGACACAGGATTGTGGCAGACACTGGTGTGTGTGGTGATGCTAAAATTGTCATGAGAGGTAGAGGTGGAGGGGCCCTAAACTGAGCTTTGATTGGGGCCCCAAAATTGACAAACACGCCCCTGCTGTGCACAAAAGAGCTGCTTGTCTGTCCCCTGTGCACCTGCCAATGGTGGTTGTGCATGCAGTGTTATTTTGGCATGTATGCTTACTGTTGGTTGGTGCTTGGGGGGACAGGGTGGGTTGTAAAAATAGGTGATAAATATGGGTGTGTTGCTGGGAGGGGCAGAATGATCCAGAACTGGGGAACCGAGAGGTATGTGAAATGAATGCGGTGTGAAAACCTGTTTTTCTGATAGTCTAAAAGACGAGTGTGCTCTTGCTGTCCTGCTGTAGACTACAGCCAATAGTAGTCAGTGTAAACCATGTACTCGTAAATGGTACATAAGTCTCTGCTATTTATTTTCTTGTTTTGGGGACATTACAATATATATACATACATACATACAATCACACACTTACATATATTGTAAAAGTTGTCATTCTCACACAGTTTTTTTAGATCAGTTTTTGGATTGAATGGAAATGAAAAATAAGTTCTTATCTAATTTAATTTACTTGTGTCACAACTTGCTGTACTACAATAAAGAGCTACACTACTGACACTAGCTGCACTATATCTTTGAACAACTTTGTGCTGTGCCGTATGTTTCATCATCCAGCTTCTCCTGTTTTGAGTTATCTACAATCTAAAGAGATTTATGTAACACAGCCCTCACAGGAAATGTGACTGTTCCAGTTCATTGAACTTGGTAGTGTGACAAACTGGTAATGCCATTCCTTTCTCCTCTCTAATTAACCAGCAAGCAATCTCATAGCAGATGATCAACTTTCAACATAATTGCTTCAAATGTAGAACTGTGTATTCATTGTATTTTTTCTGTGAACTCTGTAAAGAACAAAATGGAGTTGGAATTATAACAATTACACCACTTCGGTCCATTAATTAGTAGAGTCCAGTTATTTCAATGGGTTAGACAAAAAGATTTAAAAGAAATTATTAATCTTTAGATTTAAAAAGTCCTGCTTCTTTTACAGATAAGTAATAAAGATAAAATAAACAATGTTATGAATTATTAACGAGAAAGCTGCCAAAGAATTTTGTAATGATGCACTGAGCCAGCTGATTTCACTTCTGTACTTTTAATGCTCATTTAACAGATAAGCATCACTGTCCCTTCAAGAACTGAATTAATTGCTAATGCAGACAAAACACATATTGTGAAGCAGAGCTGTAGTACTCAAGACAGGTCTCACATCATCATGTTTAGTTCATATGGGTGAACAATTGCAATGAACTGAAAGCAGCGCACTAATTGATGATCCTGATGTGCACTGACTCGTTCTGGTTCTAATAAATCTATCTAACCAATCCTGATTTAGTCTGCATTGTTTGGTTTCATGTAATTGAATCAGTGATTCAAATTAATGAATTGAATCGATTTACTAAACTGAACTGAATCAAATTATCGAGTCACTAAAAGGAATCATTGTAGTGTGTGGTCTCGGGTGTACTCCCACTAACCCCCCTTTTCCACTGAAGCTCTCCAAATCTATCCAATCAGCACTCTCAGGCTGTTGACCAATTACAGGGATTTATTAGACTAGAAGATGCCCCTAAAATAAACAGGGCATGGTTTAGGAATAACTGCATTAGAAGTTGGTATCAGACTCTCCACCTGAGGACTCAATGTCTTGGCCAAGCGTGGGCAGAGACCGTGTGAAAAGGATCAGTCAGTATTTCACGAAATTCAATTTCCTGTACCTGCAACAATAAAAAGTTGACACAATACAACTAATGGAAAAGCAGGATATCATTACAAAATAAAATTATAATACAGTTAATTAAATAATACGCACAATACATCCAGTGCTTCTAAGTTCCTCCTACGTAGCTTGTGTAGAAATCATGTGACCTGAAAATTGCATAAAGTAGCCAAGGTCATCCACAATTTTAAATGGCAATAACCTTCAGCAATGAAGAACTGTTACTCTGCTGACTCATCTTTCTATCAAAATGCAGATAGCTTTGTACAATACAGACAGACACTGTGCTTTGAAAACTCAAAATGAAAAACAAACCATTGTTTGACCTAGAGAATAAAGAATAACAGCCAAAGTAGAGTTAGCTTCATGCTCCATACATTCCCAGCTCTCATCTCCCTTCTACAGTGTAGATCACATTTAAACTAAATATATTAAATTTGGTAATTCAATTATTAATACTATATAGAACAATATAGTTTATCATTGACTAAGCAACGTCAAAGTACATTGCACATATTGATAATAAATATACTGTATATGAATCATTATTTACAAATTAATAATAATGCATAAGAACATGAGAAAGTTTACAAATGAGAAGATGCCTTTCGACCCATCATGATCATTTTATGTCCATTAAACTAACTGATCCAAGGATCCTATCCAGTCTATTTTTGAATGTTCCCAAATTTTCAGCTTCAACCACATCGCTGGGGAGTTTGTTCCAGATTGTGACAACTCTCTGTGTGAAGAAGTGTCTCCTGTTTTCTGTCTTGAATGCCTTGAAGCCCAATTTCCATTCATGTCCCCAGGTCCGTGTGTCCCTGCTGATCTGGAAAAGCTCCTCTGGTTTGATGTGGTCGATTCCTTTCATTATTTTGAACACTTGAATCATGTCCTCACAAAGTCTCCTCTGTTCCAGGGTGAAAAGGTTCAGTTCCTTCAGTCTCTCAGTAGGACACTCCCTTCAGACCTGGAATAAGTCTGGTTGCTCTCCTCTGAACTGCCTCTAGAGCAGCGCTATCTTTCTTGAAGTGTGGAGCCCAGAACTGTACACAGTATCCAGATGAGATCTAACTAGTGCATTGTACAGTCTTAACATTACTTCCCTTGGTTTAAATTCTACACTTTTGACAATATACCCTAACATTCTGTTTGCTTTTTTAATTGCTTCCCCACATGTTTGGATGGAGAAAGTGAGGAGTCAATGTAGACTAGTTCTATTCCTCCCATAGTGTAATTATAGTGGGCATTTTTATTACCTGCATGTAATACCTTGCAATTGTCCACATTGAATTTCATCTGCCAGGTGTCGGCCCACACCTGATTATTATCCAAGTCCCATTGAATAACTTGTGCTGCCAAGATTGTATCTGCTGAGCCACCTATTTTTGTATCATCTGCAAATTTTACAACTTTGCTAACTATCCCAGAGTCCAGATCATTAATATAGATTAGAAGAAGCACAGGCCCTAGTATTGATCCCTGTGGAACTCCACTAACAATGTCACTCCAGTTAGAAGCAACTCCTCTAATCGACACCCTCTTATTTGATTCCTTTCAAATCCATTGTGGTGGTGTACAGACCACAATGATGACAATTGTATCACTGTCCAAATAATGATGGACCTAACTGTATATAATACATATATATATACACTCACCTAAAGGATTATTAGGAACACCATACTAATACTGTGTTTGACCCCCTTTCGCCTTCAGAACTGCCTTAATTCTACGTGGCATTGATTCAACAAGGTGCTGAATGCATTCTTTAGAAATGTTGGCCCATATTGATAGGATAGCATCTTGCAGTTGATGGAGATTTGTGGGATGCACATCCAGGGCACGAAGCTCCCGTTCCACCACATCCCAAAGATGCTCTATTGGGTTGAGATCTGGTGACTGTGGGGGCCAGTTTAGTACAGTGAACTCATTGTCATGTTCAAGAAACCAATTTGAAATGATTCGACCTTTGTGACATGGTGCATTATCCTGCTGGAAGTAGCCATCAGAGGATGGGTACATGGTGGTCATAAAGGGATGGACATGGTCAGAAACAATGCTCAGGTAGGCCGTGGCATTTAAACGATGCCCAATTGGCACTAAGGGGCCTAAAGTGTGCCAAGAAAACATCCCCCACACCATTACACCACCACCACCAGCCTGCACAGTGGTAACAAGGCATGATGGATCCATGTTCTCATTCTGTTTATGCCAAATTCTGACTCTACCATCTGAATGTCTGCATGTTTGCAAAATGTACTTCAATAGTTCAGAATTAAAATTACAACTATGGAACAATGGGAAAAAATGTTTTGGTGTAGAGTTTGTAGAAGTTTTGTCATTAACTTAGACTAATGAATGTAATCATTGTTATTTTGTTTTATTCTATAGATTTTTGGTCTTTGTGTCAAGTAATGTATAATGTATTATTTGTAATGTGATAATCAAATAGAGCCACATCAACTCTTGTTAATCATTATGAGTACAGATGTATTTCAATTATAGTTATAGATTAAATAGGTCCATACATATTTTCCAAAACATAAAATATCAAATTAAGACAAGGTAATAATCAAACAAAGTTGAAGAGCTTGGGTTGCTCAATTTGTGGCTAAGCAAACAACAAAGTAAGGTATTAGTATTACTAAGTCCAGCACTGCAAAAATAGTACACTGTTTTGCAAGACAAATGTTGATCATATTTTTCCATTAGCAAGATGCATTACGCATAAGTTACCGTTCCTGTAACCAATAAGAAATAAACATCAGTAATATGGTAGACATTTAAAAAAATGCATACATTATAATGGAGTTTCAAAATACATGTATGTATTGTCTATCACAATCACCTCACAATTACATAAAAATAAGTTTTAAAACTTTAAAGATAAACATGTATGCTAGCTAGTAGACATTCTGAAGTGTTAGCTATGCAGCAGCTAGTTATATTGACTATTTTAGAACAGCCTGGAAACTGGATAGCAAAACTATGCCTCAAAGACAATTTGGTGTATTTTCATTGTTGTAGCTGCTTTTGTATCTGAAGGGAAGCCCTTTATGGTGGGGAGTAAACTTAAAAAAATAATAATAATAAAAAAAATGAATCGTCATCTATTGCTCCCTAATACCCTTCAAGAGACTACTCTCAAATGGGCTAAAATCTTGTATCTTTCCCTTCTTTTTGGTAGTTGGATGTTTTGGAAGTCATCTCTGACCACTGGCTACCCCCCAAAGTATGCACCGCTCAAGTTAAAACAAATTAAACTGGAGCGCACAGCTTCTCCCTGCCGGTACATGCCAGTTACCCCACGTCACCACACCGCGAGTTTGCAGGAGCCTCCCCATTGACTGAAAAAATTGTGTTGGAATGCAAATTGCATAGTTTTACAATAATTAACTGTGTGATCACTCATCTTGGCTCATTCATAACAAGCGACAAGGGCAACATTCTAATTGAAAAATACACTACGCAGGCAAACTATGCAACAAACCATGCATATGCAATGAAAACTAGAAATTAATCTACCAGCCTACCAAATTAGGTGTTTAAACTTTTTAGTTATTTGAGGTCCCAAAAACTAATCTTGACATATTGTTAAAACGTTTTTTAGACACTGTAACTTTTAAATTACCATATGAATTCTCATGATCAGTACAACAAAAGATTATCTCTGTCAACATGGACACCAAACAAGCTAAATACTGCCCTAGTTTTAAAACAGCCAAGAAAACAGAGGTCAGCCAGCCAGCCACTTACATAATGACTAAAGTGTAGGGAAGCAAACTAAAACAAGATATAGCATATAACCAAGGACAATTATAGCAAAGAACATGCATGATAAAACCATGGGACATTGGCCAAATGAGCCTGCAAGCTTTCATCAGGAAGTGCAGGGGTGTATCTTAGTGGAGGCTTTTCAAAAACTACTAAAAGACTGAGGATATGAAGAGGAGGCTCAGGGAGCAGTTTCTATGGCCATATTTCAAATACTGAAAGGGATTAATAATGTCAAACTTTGTCACTGTTTCACCCTTACTATTAGTGTTTCAAAAAGTATTTGGAATAGTTACTTGAGTAAAAGTAATGCAATTCAATAAAAATACCATATACTGTATATGTGAACCTATCAAACAAGTATTCTAGTAACAAAAAGTAGCATTCCTATCATTCTTTCACAAACATTTATATACATTTAAATCTCAAAAGTAAATCCATCCAACCATTCATTTTCAATAACTGATTCATCCACCACATGGTCATGATGAGCCAGAGTACAAGGCAGGGTTTGCTGAACAGGATGCATTGCAGGGCAGCACTAACACACACACACCACACTCACATGATTACAGGGCAATTTATACTAGCCAAACCAGAACCCACTGAAATCCCTAGCGGCCCCAGGGAGAAAATGCAGACTCCACGCTGGCAGACACCCAAGGCTGGAATCAAACCCAGTTCGCAGGAGCTATAAGGCAGCAGTGCTAATTTGAAACCTGTTTTAAGTAGCCTCTAGCCACCGCAGCCAACTGTCCTGATTAATTGTATAGGACTGAATTATTGGAGTTATAGTATGTGTAGCATTATGTTGGGTGTATTTTGATAAGAGCATTTTAGCTCTGAGCTGAAGCACTGATCTAAAGAAGACCTCTCCCCCCAAAGTTATCAGATTTCTTTAAAGTGTGGAACTGGTTTACATCAAAGTGACAGTTTTGGGAGGATGGCACCGAGAATAGGCCAAATAGTTTGGAATCCTGCTGTGAGATGTCTGGGGAAGGGGGCCTATAGGTAATAAAAACTCTTTGAAATGGACGAGAGCCGAAATCCAGACACAGAGCAACGAACCCGGGCCAACCGGCATTTCCAAAAGATGGCATGGATTGACATCAGTCATAAATCAAGCCCCCCTCCAATAGGACACTGGGGGCTGAAACCGAAATCCAATCTCACAAACTCAAGAACCAATCACCTATTGATCTGACAGGCGTATAAAGAACAGTGTATGGTCTCTTTCTCTCTCTCTCTCTCTCTCTCTCTCTCTCTCTCACCTGAACCAGAAACTCGCTGCCACAGCTCAACCTGTAGCTCTATTGCCCGAACCGGAACCAGAAACCAAGCAAGTCTTTGCCGGCAACAGAAGAGTTAAACTGGGAGAAGGAGATTGAGCCGTACGAAGAAATCTTTTAAAGGACTTTATTAAATTTCTTTATTTTAAAGAACTTTACAGACTGCGCATGCCCACCTGTGCCCACCTGATCAGTGGAGTTTTACAGCTGGACAATTGACTGTATACGAAAGTGTCAGTCATTAAATAGCTATTTGAGTCTTAAGAAACTTGACCTTGGAACCAAACAGGACCCTGCTTTCCTCAAAGACTTTGTCTTCAAATAAGTACGGTGAGAGACCCTGCTTGCCAAGAAGATTTTGTGCACAACCTTGGAGCCTTCAAACCAGTGGAAAATCTGTTTGGAAAAGACTCTGTTTCGCGTAGACAGAGACAGAGAGGCCTCTCTGCGACGAAGTTCAGATAAGTTTAACAGTTTGGAGTTCATGATTCATGACATTTGAGAAATCAATTAGAAATGTTAATCTGTGATTCATAACTCTAGAATGTGTAATATCATTTAGTTTTCTTAAATATAAATGTGTGTTGCATTAAACTGTTTTGTTGATAATTTTAGAAATAAAATCTGTCAACGCCGAGAAATATCTTCTCATTCCTGTTTAACTGTTTAGTCTGAAATTGACACAAGTTAATAGACATTAGACTATTGGTGGCACTGCCTATCCTTAATCATTGAATAATAATCAGTTAAGGGAAATTGTGGTAACAAGTAATGATAGGATCTTTCTCGGCACCTAAACGTAAATGAGATATATATATATATATATATATACACTCACCTAAAGGATTATTAGGAACACCATACTAATACTGTGTTTGACCCCCTTTCGCCTTCAGAACTGCCTTAATTCTATGTGGCATTGATTCAACAAGGTGCTGAAAGCATTCTTTAGAAATGTTGGCCCATATGGATAGGATAGCATCTTGCAGTTGATGGAGATTTGTGGGATGCACATCCAGGGCACGAAGCTCCCGTTCCACCACATCCCAAAGATGCTCTATTGGGTTGAGATCTGGTGACTGTGGGGGCCAGTTTAGTACAGTGAATTCATTGTCATGTTCAAGAAACCAATTTGAAATGATTCGACCTTTGTGACATGGTGCATTATCCTGCTGGAAGTAGCCATCAGAGGATGGGTACATGGTGGTCATAAAGGGATGGACATGGTCAGAAACAATGCTCAGGTAGGCCGTGGCATTTAAACGATGCCCAATTGGCACTAAGGGGCCTAAAGTGTGCCAAGAAAACATCCCCCACACCATTACACCACCACCACCAGCCTGCACAGTGGTAACAAGGCATGATGGATCCATGTTCTCATTCTGTTTACGCCAAATTCTGACTCTACCATCTGAATGTCTCAACAGAAATCGAGACTCATCAGACCAGGCAACATTTTTCCAGTCTTCAACTGTCCAATTTTGGTGAGCTTGTGCAAATTGTAGCCTCTTTTTCCTATTTGTACTGGAGATGAGTGGTACCCGGTGGGGTCTTCTGCTGTTGTAGCCCATCCGCCTCAAGGGTGTACGTGTTGTGGCTTCACAAATGCTTTGCTGCATACCTCGGTTGTAACGAGTGGTTATTTCAGTCAAAGTTGCTCTTCTATCAGCTTGAATCAGTCGGCCCATTCTCCTCTGACCTCTAGCATCAACAAGGCATTTTCGCCCACAGGACTGCCGCATACTGGATGTTTTTCCCTTTTCACACCATTCTTTGTAAACCCTAGAAATTGTTGTGCGTGAAAATCCCAGTAACTGAGCAGATTGTGAAATACTCAGACCGGCCCGTCTGGCACCAACAACCATACCACGCTCAAAATTGCTTAAATCACCTTTCTTTCCCATTCAGACATTCAGTTTGGAGTTCAGGAGATTGTCTTGACCAGGACCACACCCCTAAATGCATTGAAGCAACTGCCATGTGATTGGTTGGTTAGATAATTGCATTAATGAGAAATTGAACAGGTGTTCCTAATAATCCTTTAGGTGAGTGTATATATATATAACGAGAAGTTACCTGACATAAATACTAACCTGCGTAGTTATTTAATGTCTGACTAATAATACTAACGAGAGACTCACCTTCATCTTACTAACCGGTATTGTAGTCAATGTGTTTATAACCTTTTTTGTTTAACGATTTGTGTTATCATATGTGATCCCATGGTCTTTGATTTGGTCACGGAAGTGATTTGTCTTTGATTTGTTGATCTAGAGTTGAATTTTAATTAGTTTTTCCCTTTTGTATAATTCGTGTAGTGCTACATTTAGTCTTTGTTTTGAATAAATTTGACAATTTATATCTTTGGAATTGGTGTCTGCGTCCAATTATTACAGAAATTGAGTTCTACAAGATTCCAGGATTCGTGATAAGGTGATACTATAAATTCACTTCTTTAATTGAAATTTATAAGTGTACCTTACGCTACATATGTTATAATAAATAATGAAACATATGTGTGTCTGTGTATTTATATATATTTATATAGCCTACCTGTATATGTACAGTACTGTGCAAATGTTTTAGGCAGGTGTGAAGAAAATGCTGTAAAGTAAGAATGCTTTCAAAAATAGACGTTAATAGATTATATTTATCAATTGCAAAGTGAGTGAACAGAAGAAAAATCTACATCAATTCAATATTTGGTGTGAACCACCCTTTGCCTTCAAAACAGCATCAATTCTTCTAGGTACACTTACACACAGTTTTTGAAGGAACTTGGCAGGTAGGTTGGCCCAAACATCTTGGAGAACTAACCACAGTTCAGTTAGTTCTCTCTCTTCATGCAATTCCTGATTCATGTAATCACTTCCAGGACTTCTCATTCTTCTTTATGCTGAAGATAGTTCTTAATGACTTTTGCTGTATGTTTGGGTTTTTTGTCATCCTGCAAAGTAAATTTGGGGCCAATCAGATGCCTCCCTGATGGTATTGCATGATGGATAAGTATCTGCCTGTACTTCTCAGCACTGAGGAGACCATTAATTCAGACCAAATCCCCAACTCCATTTGCAGAAATTCAGACCCAAACTTGCAAGGAACCTCCACCATGCTTCACTGTTGCAGACACTCATTCGTGGACCGCTCTCCATCCCTTTGGCGAACAAACTGCCTTCTGCTATAGCCAAATATTTCAAATTTTGACTCATCAGTCCAGAGCACCAGCTGCCATTTTTCTGCACCCCAGTTCCTGTGTTTTCATGCATAGTTTAGTCCCTTGGCCTTGTTTCCACGTTTTTTGGCCACAAGTCTTCTCCGGGCAGTAGATGGGTGTACCAGGGTCCCACTGTTTTCGTCCAATTCTGCGCTAATGGCACTGCTGGACATGTTCCGATTGCGAAGGGAAGTAAGCATGATGTGTCTTTCATCTGCTGCAGTAAGTTTCCTTGGCCGATCACTGCATCTATGGTCCTCAACGTTGCCCGTTTCTTTGTGCTTCTTCAAAAGACCTTGCTGATGCAGTATAAGTACCTTGTAACTTGTTGGTGTGCTCAGTCTTGGTGTATGACTTTTGGCAGTAAACTGTCTTCAGCAACCTCAACTTGTTAGCCGAGTTTGGCTGTTCCTCAACCAGTTTTATTCCTCCTACACAGCTGTTTCAGCTGTTTCAGTTAATGATTGTGTTTCAACCTACATATTGAATTGATGATCATTAGCACCTGTTTGGTATAATTGTTTAATCATACATCTGACTATATGCCTACAAAATCCCTGACTTTGTGCAAGTGTACCTAGAAGAAGTGATGCAGTTTTGAAGGCAAAGGTTGATCACACCAAATATGGATTTGATTTAGATTTTTCTGCTGTTCACTCACTTTGCATTTCGTTAATTGATAAATATGATCTATTAACATGTCAATTTTTGAAAGCATTCTTACTTTACAGCATTTTTTCACACCTGCCTAAAACATTTGTACAGTACTGTATATGTGTCCTATGGCACTACGATAAGTTAATGTTCTCATGGTTACTGAAATGCTGAAGTGGAGAGAACATATGATGGGGGTGAACTGACGTCGGGGCGAATTGTCATCGGGGATTAATTGTAATAAAGGCGAATTGATGTGGGGACAAATTGTCACAGGGACCAATTATCGCGGGGATGGAATGTCTGGGACGAATTGTCATGGACACGTTTTTTAAGTGTTTGTAAACTGTAATGTCCTGTTCAACTCTTATTCTAAATATAATTAATTATTCATGATTAGTAACCTTTGTGTAGATTGCTTACATTCTGTTGTGGAGAATCATGATAAGCTTGACAACAGAGAGTGCACCGAAGTGTTATTCATGAGAAAAACAACCAACAGTAACCAAAGGCTTGGAGAAACTTGGAGTAAAAGTAAATCTTAGTCTTAAATTTGCTTAAATATTTAAGTAAATTACAAATCAAGTATAACTAATTAATATGTTCTACTTTTTTGCTTTCCATCTGCTTAACACAGATGACAGGAGTTGAACAGATTAAAAATGTAGACAAGAACAAGGCTAGACTCAGGAGCTGAAATAATGAGAATGACCAGTGAATGTAAAGAATGAATTACCAATACATGTTGTGAATATAATTTTTCTAGGATCTTACACTAATCCACTTTATAGAGATATTGAATGGATAAGATACCAGCAACAGAGTAAGTGAAACAGATTTAATAGCTTTTTATTGCTTGTAACCTTTCTTCTGATATTTGTGTTCTTAAATGGAAATTCAGTTTCTCACTAGACTCCAAGAAACCCTATAATGTGCAACACAGTATATTGACATTATTTAAATTATTTATCCTAATGTTTAAAACAAATATGAGAATAGCTAAATGTTTATAATTTGCTGCCAAATTTGCAAAACGTAAATCTGCTTCATTGAAGTACAAGAGAACACTATATAATAAGGCCCAGCAAACAGATGTTTACTGCCTCTACAATCCAGACTCATTCATTCATTCATTCAGCACTTCAAAGCTGTCAAGGGATGGATTCAGGGTATTTGCATATATTTGCATATCTGTAAACACAGTTTAATTATCTGCAGATGTTGAAATAAATTACTTGCATTGTGAAGGGAAAAATATTAGTAGAGTGTTAAAGGTTTGTCTAATCTTAGCATTTTACCAAATACATTTCTGCAATTTGAATTCTTGTTTGTTGCTTTGTCTATTGATTGATTGATTTTTCACTTTTTAAAAGCTTGGATTTTACTACATTTCAGCAATGCAACATAGGGTGATTCAAAAGGCCACACACAGAGTTAAGAGGCCTAGAAACCTGCAACATATTGGAATAGAAGCAAATTCCTGTTTTGCTGCAGGCACATTGTGCAGCAATGGGATTGGTATATTATGTAGCATTTTCTTCAGAAGAAATTTCAGATATTGAAATGGATTGTGCCATTAATTAACTGAGACATTTTGGGTGGACTATACTACTCCTATTCCATTTAGCCATGTTTTGTTTTGAAATGCATTGCTGAAATTCAATAGCATCATTTCCATTTTATTTTCTATAGACCTTTGGGCCGGTTTTATTTCTTGAACTCTGTGTCCAGTGCATAAACTGAACCTGCAAATCCACATGATCCCTCATAAAAGATTGGTAACTTTTATTTCTCAGTTTATATCTGAGTTTTCAAATTAAATGTGGGTCTGGAGAATACCTGTTCTCACAAACTTCATTCACACTTGACCACTTGAAATAGAGAGATACATCCATTTGGAATTACAAAACAAGACAAGGCAAGTTTCAGAGGACACATTTCCATTAAGAATTTCCTATTTTTTTGAATGGATGATTTTAACATTTCCTGGGTCAACTTTGCTCTGATCATGCTACAATTATCTCTCCCGTGTTTTTGATCCATTTCCAACACTCCTCTCCATATTGACTTCTTAATAACAAAGAATGTACATTTCCAAGGCACAATTCTAGGGCTGGAATGGTTATTTTGTTAGCTGAGGCATACGTGTATTTTGTGACTTTGGGCAGGATTAAGAATTAAAACAAAAATATTCTCCTGTTGTGTCGCCCGAATCCATCAATAACATCAGCAGACATTCCTTATGTACAGGTGCACTGCCTATAAAGACTTTCTTCTGCCATAGTGGAGCACAAATATGTTTTAAGTAGTTTTAGCTCACTGAACACATATGAGCACATTACAAGTGACATAACCCTCCGAATAAATAAGTACAGTGTTAAGCCATCTGCTTTAACATATCTATCCGATTGGCATAGTGAGTGTAACACAGCATTTGGCTGCTCTAAGTGCCTGTGGTGTGCGGCTTGAATCCCAAGCCAGGAGCTCTGTCCACATTTATTTTTTCAAAATTGCCATGGCACCGTGTCCCACCCCCCCACATACACCACTGCTGCGAGAAGGTCATTTTGCGGCATAAATCGGGTTAGATTTAATACCACGAAAGTTTAGCAGCACAATATCCATTCTCAGACATGACGCTAATGCTTCTGCGAGCCACTCGCAGCGCAACTTTTTTTTATTTAATCCTGCACTTTATCTAACCTTGCAGATATTACAAAATAGGTATGAATATAGCTGTGAAATAGACAAATTACTGTAATGCATAAAATCAAATATATTTCCAATATTTTAGAAGTATGTATCAGATATATTGTCTATGCAACTTCATGCTCAAGTTATAATATTGAATTGTAAAATTATTTTGCTTCTTATGGAGACTGTAGAAAACAATGCATTTAAAAAAACATAACAAATTTATGAGTATGTGTGTGTGTGTGTGTGTGTGTGTGTGTGTGTGTGTATATGCAGAGGGGGTGAAGGGATGGAAGGGATTGTTTTGTACTGACTAAAACATTGTGACTCAGGGTAAAAGAAATGTCACTTTCTCTCTGATCTAAGAGCTTTCCTTAAACAATGTTCCTATATCAAATCTAATTAAATACAGACCCATAGAAAGAAATTAAGTAAGTTTTACTGAAATCTCAGACCGTGATTCTGATATTTAGAGATCCCAGGGTGTCTGACACACAGTAAATCAATCTTAATTCCCCTTTATGAACATCAGAAAAATTGTAAGAGGTCCTGCTTCAGCAGGAAAGACAAAATAAAAAAGGACCTAAACAACTATAAGGTAATTAAGTTACATGCTGAAAAGGGCAAAACTTTAAACTGTTTCTTAATCTTAATACAACAGTCTGGAATTTGTGGAGGCAGCAGATAAAGTTTGTTAGTATTAAATTTGCTCTTGGTTGTGATCCAGAAGTCTGTTTAAAAGCAAAGTAAACAGCCACATTCCAATGGGCCATTTGATCCTTTCTTACCTATATGCAGTGGCGTGGTTTCCCAACACACACACAATGCAAAAATGAAACATAGCTCTGTGAGCTAAAACAGCTTTTATATTATTACAGCAAGAGGTCAATAAAGGAGGAGGTGAAACGGGTAAAAGCTAAAAATTGAAGTATCTTAAAAAACGAACAAGATATGACAAATGTTCTAAATTAGTATTTCATAGAGGTTTTTACAAAATAAAAATCTGATAACATGCCCGTGACAGGCTGCTGTATGTCACGGCACGCCTGCTGCTGACACTCGCTGATTAGGTGCTCATGTGCCGCAGGCTGTGTTGTCCGCTCCCTCGCAAACAGGCTGCAGACTCACGGCTGCAGGCAATGAGCACCGAGGCGACTTTGACGTCAGCGGCAGCTGTGCCTCGTCTATTTAATCCCTCTCCTTCCCTGACAGAGGCAGCTAACCAATGAGAGGGAGGACTGCCACTAGAACTCCTGACTGCCCGTGGGAACCCCATTTGTTTTCTTGTTGTGCTTTTGTTTTCCCCTGATTGTGTGTGTTCCCCCCCGGGCGAGCGGGCGGCATGCCTGGCCCCCCTGTTGACCGGGGAGTCACTGTCTGCCACCTGAGCGCTCTGTCCAGAGGACGCCCTGGACTACAAAAGGCTTAAGGGCAGTGTCCTGGACTGGGTCAGCCTGACAACGGATGGCCAGCACCGAAAGCTCCGAAGCCTCCAGTTCGAACCCGGCTCCCGGCCCCGGGCCTTCGCACAACAACTGCAGGATGCCTGCACCACTGGCTCAAACCGGACGAGCACTCTGGCACGGAAGTCTCCGACCTGGTGGCTCTGGAGCAGTTCCTCAGCCATCTCCCACGTCCCTCCGCAGAGTGGGTGTAAGCCCACCAGCCCAAAGACCTGGAGGAGGCCACCAGGCTGGCAGAGAACCACCTCGCTGCCTGGGACGATGTCACCTCCTGACGCCCGACAGCGGGCACCCTCCCACCCGTTCCCACGACCCTCTCTGACCGGACTCCCCCGGATACCAGTACTTGTAATATTAGTCCTCTATCCTCTGCTAGATAGCACTTCACAATTTTTATTATGCTTCTCGCATTCTTGATTGTATTCCTCCTTGCTCCCTTTCCCGTAGCCATTGACTGTGACCCTACATCTTGACAGCACTTAGCTTTCACCATCCAGGATGTAGGACCTCACTTACTGTACGTGTGTAAATTGTAAATTTGTAATTTGTAAAATGTATTATTTTGAATTGCTATGTTTTAGTTAAATTGAATTTGTAATGATTGATGGTTTGTACTTAACTGTATTTTTGCACTTTGTTTGCACTTATGTTGTAAGTCGCCCTGGATAAGGGCGTCTGCCAAGAAATAAAAATAATAATAATAATAATACCAGCATGTCCCCGAAAACCCCAGTTCCTAAACCTGTCTCTCCCCGACCCGCTTTCCTTCTCCCTTGCCCATCCCAAACACAAACCTGTCTCCTTAGCCCCCTCCTTTTCTCTCTCTCCAGATAGTTTGCGGTCCCCTGGAACAGCCACAGTGATGTGTCGGCATTGTGGGCAGCCTGGACATCGCCCGGCCGAGTGCCCGCTGGTGAAAAGGAATCACTCCACAGTTTGTGCTGCTCTCCCCTCCGCTCACCCCGGTTCAGCAAAAGACTTCATAGTACCGGTAAGAATCGGGGGTCGTGAAGTCAAGGCCCTCCTGGACTCCGGCTGTACCAAGACGCTGGTCAAGGATGGCCTGTCTCCCCGGGGCACCGGCAGGCGAGGCACTGTCTATACGGTGTATTCACGGGGACATACACTGGTACCCCATGGCCCAGGTGACTATGATGATTGGTGGGGAAACTTATAAGATGAACGTGGGGCTCGCTCCTCATTTGCCATTCCCAGTAGTCCTAGGGCAGGATTGGTCTGAATTTCTGTCAAATATTAAAGATCCTAAGCTCTCATTGTCCAATTTGGCTGGGGCACAATTGGGACATGGCTCTGGGGGCCGATCACCCTTAGTGGGGCGGGGATAGCCTTCCCTCTGACTCCAGTCATGCAGCAGCCGACAGTACTCTGTCGGACCTGGGGGAAGGAACGAGTTCCGGGACTCGGCAGCTCTCTCCTTCCTCCACCAGGAGGGCCAGATCCCGCCTTCTCCCGGGTTTCCTATTTCGCTCTGGACCAGTCACGGGATGATGCCCTGGGTCGTTTATATGACCAGGTCGCAGTTGTGGAAGGTCACATAGTGAATGCACAGAGGTCGCGCTCGTATCCCCAGTTCCATATCGAAAAAGACTTACTGTACACTCACCTAAAGGATTATTAGGAACACCTGTTCAATTTCTCATTAATGCAATTATCTAACCAACCAATCACATGGCAGTTGCTTCAATGCATTTAGGGGTGTGGTCCTGGTCAAGACAATCTCCTGAACTCCAAACTGAATGTCTGAATGGGAAAGAAAGGTGATTTAAGCAATTTTGAGCGTGGCATGGTTGTTGGTGCCAGACGGGCCGGTCTGAGTATTTCACAATCTGCTCAGTTACTGGGATTTTCACGCACAAACATTTCTAGGGTTTACAAAGAATGGTGTGAAAAGGGAAAAACATCCAGTATGCGGCAGTCCTGTGGGCGAAAATGCCTTGTTGATGCTAGAGGTCAGAGGAGAATGGGCCGACTGATTCAAGCTGATAGAAGAGCAACTTTGACTGAAATAACCACTCGTTACAACCGAGGTATGCAGCAAAGCATTTGTGAAGCCACAACACGTACAACCTTGAGGCGGATGGGCTACAACAGCAGAAGACCCCACCGGGTACCACTCATCTCCACTACAAATAGGAAAAAGAGGCTACAATTTGCACAAGCTCACCAAAATTGGACAGTTGCCTGTCTGATGAGTCTCGATTTCTGTTGAGACATTCAGATGGTAGAGTCAGAATTTGGCATAAACAGAATGAGAACATGGATCCATCATGCCTTGTTACCACTGTGCAGGCTGGTGGTGGTGGTGTAATGGTGTGGGGGATGTTTTCTTGGCACACTTTAGGCCCCTTAGTGCCAATTGGGCATCATTTAAATGCCACGGCCTACCTGAGCATTGTTTCTGACCATGTCCATCCCTTTATGACCACCATGTACCCATCCTCTGATGGCTACTTCCAGCAGGATAATGCACCATGTCACAAAGGTCGAATCAAACGGGAGCTTCGTGCCCTGGATGTGCATCCCACAAATCTCCATCAACTGCAAGATGCTATCCTATCAATATGGGCCAACATTTCTAAAGAATGCTTTCAGCACCTTGTTGAATCAATGCCACATAGAATTAAGGCAGTTCTGAAGGCGAAAGGGGGTCAAACACAGTATTAGTATGGTGTTCCTAATAATCCTTTAGGTGAGTGTATAGAGTAACCAAAAATCATGGGGGGGACCCGGTCATGAAACAATTGTTGGTACCACGTTTGCGCAGGCGCTTTGTGTTTCTCTCTGCACACAAAGTACCTATGGCAGGTCACCTGGGTCATGACAAGACTTTAAGCTGGATAACAGGCCGGTTCTTCTGGCCAGGCATCAAAAAGGAAGTAGAAAGGTGGTGTGCTGCCTGTCCAGAGTCCCAAAAGACCAATGCTCTTGGTACTGCTGCCTCTCATGGTGATACCATTTGAGCACATTGGGATGGACTTGATCGGTCCGTTAGAGAAAAGCTCCGCAGGGTATCGATATGTGCTGGTCATAGTGGATTATGCCACTCGGTACCCGGAAGCGATTCCTCTACAGACAATGTCAGTGTCTAGGATCGCCGAGGAGGAGCTGTTTAAGGTCTTCACTAGGGTGGGGATCCCAAAGGAAATCCTGACAGATCAGGGCACTCCCTTCATGTCACACGTGATGCGTGACCTCTGTAGGCTGTTGGGGATAAAGTCCATCAGGACCTCAATTTATCATCCCCAGACCGACTGCCTAGTGGAGCGCTTTAATAAAACACTGAAAAACATGATCTGTACGTTTGTGAGCACAGACGCTCGAGACTGGGACAAGTTATTGCCGCCCCTGCTGTTCGCTGTATGCGAGGTTCCCCCCTCCGCTCCCCTCCCAGAGCTCTATGGTACAGCACGTCCTGGACCTGAGAGATCGACTATCGGCACTGGGGAAAATTGCACAGTCGAATCTCTTACAGGCCCAGGAGCGACAACAGCGCTTGGACAACAGGGGAGCCCGGTTACGATCATTCACACCGGGGGACAAGGTATTGGTGTTACTCCCAACTTCAACATCTAAGCTGTTGGCTAAGTGGCAGGGACCCTTTGTAGTCACACGCTGCTTAGGGGATGTCAATTATGAGGTGTGTCGCCCGGACCGTCGGAGAGAAAAGCAGATATACCATCTGAACATGCTGAAGAAGTGGCGAGAGGAGGAAGCATTATGTGCTACTAGTTCCTCCCACAGTAAAGAGTCTGAACCCGCTATTTCTGAGGTTCGCATTGACCCCAATTTAACTAATGCCCAGAAACAGCAGGTTCGCTCTTTATTGACTGCTACTAGAACTCCTGACTGCCCAGAGCACCCCGTTTGTGTGGACGTTTGTTTTCTTGTTGTGCTTTTGTTTTCCCCCGATTGTGTGTGTTACCCCTGGACGAGCCTGAAGCTAAATAAAGCCGGACACCGCCAAACCCGAGACTCTCTCTCTTCTACAGATTTGTTCCTTAGTCCAGTGGTTCTCAACCTTTTTGTAGGGTAGGCACACCCAGACACTTGGAAGTATCCTGACGCACAACACATTATTTAATCACAGATTGTATTGCTTCTATATTGCTAATTGTACATAGGCAATCAGTGCACCATGCATTCCCAACAGGCAAATAATTATTGACAAAAATACAAAATATCCTACCATTATAAACTTATCAGTCCAGTTGCACTGTCCAGTCTGAAACCAATTGAGGTTTAGACTGGATTTTTAGAACAGATTTTCTGTGCAGTTGCACCATTTTGTTTCAAGATAAACAATGTATCCATGTTTTTGACTAAAGACTTTGACTAAAATGTAACAAGTGACAATCTTAAACATTGCAATGAGCATTCCTATTCGAATCTGAATTAAGCATTGTATTAATTTTAAATTATTAATCAAAGTATTAATTCAAATAAAAACTAGTTTAAACTAGTTTATTTTGCTAAATAGGCAATATAAAAGTCAAGAAAAATCATGTCAGAATACTCAAAACTGAAACCACTGTCTTTAACATGGTAAACATATATATGTGTGTAACACCCTGTAAAATGTGCCTCTGTTGAATTGCTTTTGTGTATATATGTATGCTGTCTGAGATGTAAACCCACCCTCCTGGGTCTGTACAATGTTTGTTTTTTTTGTTTTGTTTTAATAATTAAAAAATAAAAACTGCTAGTTACTTGTTGGTCTGGCAACGCCTTTAGCATTTATTTTGCCCCCCTATTTTAACTGCAATTCGGTTTGTTTTTAAAATGAGGCTGGTTGGGTCTGACCAATCACATCTTGTAGATTGATAACTTATTTACATCGTCCAATCACTATTCGGGCCCCCTACGCCTCAACAACCGTTGCCAACGGATATCTAATAAAACTTCATGCCCCAAACAATTGGGGGGTCAGTTCAGAGTGCATTTGCAATAAAGAGGTTAATTAGTGTGTTGCAGTGTAGGGTGGACGGAGATTCTAATGAGCCCGTAAAACAAAATCTGTTTTCTGTTTATCTTTCTGGACATCGTTCCCAATTTATTTTCTGTACTGTGTTTATTGTTGTTCATTCGTTACGTTTATTTTATTATTATAAGTCAAAGAGTAAACAGTGTAGAAGTGTAGGCGGTAACCAGTGCTTTCTAAAAACAAAACAAAAGTACATGTCTGGGAATCGGCGCCAAGAGGAAGGAAGGACTCATGACTAGCGAAGGTTACATGATACTTCATCAGGCCTGCTGGCACTGACCGGAACGGGAGTCCGGACGAGAGGCTTGGAATAACTCGGACCTGTTTGCTGTGTCGTGAGGAAGTGGTGTGAGTTTGTGGTTGGGGCGTGCTTATATATTGATTTACGTTTGTCAGCTGGCGGGACTATGTTTTTTTAATCACTTCAATTATATTTTTGTGTGATTGAATAAGTCCTCGTTGAACTGTGTTGTGTATAACCAAGGTGAAGAGGTTTTTTTTCTGCAGTACAATTTGATTAAGCCCTCAGCAGTGAGGCCAAAGAGGACAATTTTGACTTGTTCATTTATTTTTTACCAATCTTATTATTATTTTGAGATCTCCAACAAATTAAAAAGTACACCAACGATAAAAACAAGGGATTCAACCTATCTGGACATTTGGCCATTTATAGATTTTTCACGACAATTTGGACTTGTGGGTATATTTTTATTTGTTTCACAGTGAATTGTGTTTTTTATTTTGTTTCTGGGACTGCGAGATCAATTCTGTGGTTTTATTTTCTTGATTCTTTACATTTACCCAATTGACTATTTGATTTCATGCTATTTCTCTACTCACATGTGTTTAAATAAATCAACAGGATTGTTGTTGTTGTTTTTTTTTTACTAAATTTGTGTGTATTGCTATTATTATTATTATTATTATTATTATTATTATTATTATTATTATTATTATTATTATTATTATTATTAGTGCTAGAGTGGGGTCGAAGTTAAATGCACTACAGGCCCTGGTGTTAATTTGTGGCATTATTAATAATAACTCTGTGCCGCTTATAGTTTCTTTTTAGTAACTGTTAAAACAGTTTTTTTACAGGTATTATTAGTGTTGTGGTTACTTAGTTGCTGAAAGTTTGGGGGTGTTGTATATTTTTTTGTCCCCGGTTAACTGTATAGTGGCACTTCTTTCTGTTGGCATTACCAGGGTGGAGTCACCACACCATTTTTAAAAATAACGGAAGAAAAACAAAACAAAACAGATCAGCCAATTCACCATCTACTGCTGAGTCACAGGATTCTCCTTGTTTGATTTTATTTCTCCAATTTTCATCCAATGATAACCTCCCTTTATTTACAGCAGACCCACAGCCCCCAGTTATCCTGGGAACTGGGTGGAGGTACTCTGCAGGCAGAGTGGTCAGGGTAGGGTTATATATAGACCGATCAGCCATAACATTATGACCACCTGCCTAATATTGTGTAGGTCCCCCTTTTGCCGCCAAAACAGCCCTGACCTGTCGAGGCATGGACTCCACAAGACCTCTGATGGTGTACCGTGAAATCTGGCACCAAGACGTTAGCAGCAGATCCTTTAAGTCCTGTAATTTGCGAGGTGGGTCCTCCATGGATTGGACCTTGTTTGTCCAAAACATCCCACAGATGCTCGATTGGATTGAGATCTGGGGAATTTGGAGGCCAAGTCAACACCTTGAACTCATGATTCATCAGACTAGGCCACCTTCTTCCATTGCTCCGTGGTCCAGTTCTGATGCTCACGTGCCCATTGTAGGCGCTTTCGGCAGTGGACAGGGGTCAGCATGGACACCCTGGCTGGTCTGCGGCTATGCAGCCCCATACGCAACAAACCACGATGCACTGTGTGTTCTGACACCTTTCCATCAGAACCAGCAATAACTTTTTCAGCAATTTGAGCTACAGTAGCTCATCTGTTTGATCGGACCACACAGGGCAGCCTTCGCTCCCCACGTGCATCAATGAGACTTGGCCGCTCATGACCCTGTCGCCAGTTCACCGCTTTTCCTTCCTTGGACCACTTTTGATAGGTACTGACCACTGCAGACCAGGAACACCCCACAAGAGCTGCAGTTTTGGAGATGCTCTGATCCAGTTGTCTAACCATCACAATTTGGCCCTTGTCAAAGTCGCTCAGATCCTTACACTTGCCCATTTTTCCTGCTACTAACACATCAACTTTGAGGACAAAATGTTCACTTGCTGCCTAATATATCCCACCCACTGACAGGTGCCATGATAATGAGATTATGAGTGATATTCACTTCACCTGTCAGTGGTCATAATGTTATGGGTGATCGGTGCATATATATATATATATATATATATATATATATGTTAAAATAACGTATTTAATTGGAATAAATTAAAAACAATTAGTTGACATATACTGTGTGTACTGCTATTCATAGTCTGTTGTGAAAAGTTAAAAAAAATATATATATAGTGCGATACCTGTGCCTGTTTTGTGGCACAGAGGTGTTTACTCCTTGGGGGGATTATTGACACTGACACTCTGAGCTCTTGTTCCACAGATTGCAGCCTCTCTTTGTTTGTTCTTGATGTTTTGAGACCTTATTTGCTCAACTGTAACAGTTTGGTTGTTTTCAAAAGTGATGTGCTGTTGTAGAGCTTTGCCATTTATTCAGCTGCATGGCAGTTCCTTTTTAGAGGCTGCAAGTATTGCAAAACAATTATGATGTAGGATTTTAAATAATTTCATAAATATTGGGCATAGTTTTAACCAACATTGTCTGAGAGGTCCGTTTTCTTTAGGGTTTTCTTTTTCTTTTTCACTGTGATCTCCAGTCAACGGCTGATATTTAGTCAACGTCATCAGCAAACATTTACCATAATTTATTTATTTTGTGAATTTTGAAAAGCGATTTTAATGCACTTCTATGCCACAGTATACGGTAATCTGCAAAACAAAAATAAACACTAATGGAAGCATACTCAAATGCAGCGTCACTTTAAAAAATATTTTCTGTTGGTTTAGAGGGTTTTAGTAAAACATGTTGTGTTGGTTTATAAGCCCTGTCTTTGTCAATTGTATGAGTTATGAGCAACACTGTATTAGCTAACTTTAGTTTACCATTTCAAACATGAATGTAACGTTAGCTAGTAACAGAATGATTTTCTATTTTTTTTTTTTTTCATGGAACACCTGCACCCATCCTACAGAAGATCGGTTGAGAATCACCGCCCTAGTCAACTCCTTGGCATTTTGTTACAGAGAAAAAGCGCAGCTCTCCCAACAGCAGTTTTAAGTACCTTTTATCTACCTGTCACCAATTCACACCTAAGTGGCTCCACCTGGTTCCACATTGAACAGAATTCCTGCTAGTATTTGACTAAATCACCTTTCCTTTAACCTATTTACTTTAAACAACTCAGCAGCTGTACTGAATTTACTTAAATTAAGGCAAACTACAGACAAGATTAACTTCAATTAAGGCAAAGTTAAGTAATGCTTTCATCCAATTTGATCTAAAATGTACCTAATTTTAAAGTTGAGGTTGACAGTAGTGGCTTAACAAGTTCATTGACTCTAGGAGACATGCGTGCTTCTCAGTAGAAGAGGTTGTGGCATCCCTAAGTCTAATCAAACTGCTACAATTTAAGAATAACAACTGGAAATAGTGAGACTGTAGAGCTGATGAAACTACATGTTAAAGCATAAGTAAAACACATCAATTAAAATATGAAATAACAAGGATATATTACAATCAGCAAGTTGTCATGTGTGGTGACAAGGTACAATTAAAATGCTGTTTGTTTATAATTTTAACTGTTTCTTGACTATTTGATTTTCCTTCTTTTGTTGGAGTCTTGATGATTAATGATTATTACTTTCTGGATGGTTTGCATTATATATTTGGTTCTTGCATGCTTTTTCATTGCTGAGCTTAGTCACTAAAATAGACACACCTATGCTCATTAGGGCTATGGCTGTCTCCAGTCTCCAGAGACCCACACATCTGTTTCCCCCTCTACATTATAGGAATATCATCCCCTGTGAAAGAAAAACAAACAAAAAAACGATTTATCTGGTTTTAGTGGTTGGGTGTGTGGACATCCCAGCCTTCCTGTGGAGTATATGGGTGGTACTAAGGCTTCCCATCCTCATAAAAATCCTGGTGGTGTAGTCAGGGTATTAAGGAGCTGAATGTCTCTACTACCTATTACATAAACAAACTAGCAGGCTAATACAATATACAATACAAATACAAATACAATATATATATATATATAATTAAGACTTTATTATTAATTTTGTAATATTCTGTGACAAGTGTGGAGCAATTTACCATTATGAATGAGTTTAGGTAGGTACCCACTATCATTGACATTTCCATTGTAGTGCACCCACAGCATGCAGCGAGGATTGTCCTGACAACTTTTGATTGTTGGTTGTACACCTGCCTTGTCCAGTTCCAAAACTAAGTGGGATTCGGGAATGCATGCTAATCAACAATGTAAAAATGCATGTACCATTGATAATTATGCATACACATACATACCAATCACTTACTAAGCAGGAAAAGGAAGAACACCTGGAACAATATAAATTAATTCATATATATTCAATATAAAGTAATAAAGAGTTTTCAATTTTAGTTTTTAATTCAAACGTGAAGGAATGGTCTTACAACATTTGAGAGACAGAGAGAGAGAGAGAGAGAGAGAGATGCTTTTTCTCTGTGCTTTATGCTTTATTTGCTTTAAATAGATTTTTTTAAGACAGGACTCATACCCACTGAGAAGTAAGATTAGCAGGAGATCTGAATAATGTGATAGATTGACTTTGTTAGTGTGTGTAACACCTGCAACCTAGATAGAGGCCACACCATTTCAGAGACAATGTAACTTAAGAAGCGGTTATGCTGCTGGAGGAATTGCAGTTCCAAAAATACTTTCAAGGCAAATACCTGCAGGGATGCAGACAGAATGGGAACACAGCACACCAGTACTCCAATAACAACATCAATTGTAATTATTTCTTAAATTCTAAAAATTTTCTCAAAAAACATATTTCCATTTCCTAATTGGTTGAAACTAACAACACAGACACAGATCCAGAAAAAGATGAAAGGCAAGTTTTGCAAAGCCTTTGTCTGTCTAAACCAAACTCAGAAAATTAGAGATTAGGATTAATATCCAAAATTGTGACTTGTGACATGTAGTAGGGTCTTTATCATGTTGATAATTAAATTCCTTCTTAAATTGTGACCCCCCAGTAAGGTAATGCTCATTTTAAATTAAGAACAATGTAACCTGTGAATTGAATGGATTTCAAATCGGATTATTTTACAAGCAGAGGAACACAGCACTTTAGGTGTTTAATGTATCCAAGAAAGGTACTTTGTTTTATAGTTATGCTTCTACAGTTCTCATATATTGGATCAGTCATGGATTTATATTACCTAGAGACGTTCAGGCGATTAGCATTAATACCTTCAGTATAAATATCAAGTAAGTTTTAAGATAGCATCTAGGCCAAGTGAGGGATTTAATTAAAATCTATATTTTCACAAATGCACCATAGGGACACGACCAAAAGGATACAGACAATATGTTACAAAGGTCATACACCCATAGCAGAGGAGTCAAAACACAGAAACAAATATGAAAGCTAATTTATCAATTTGGTTCCTTGACCAACTCAACATATCCTCTCTTGCTTCAAGCTAATTTCCTTTGATTCTCTGGGCTTCGTCTCGTATAACAATCTTCTTCAAACCAAGTGCTTGAGTGCAACAAATTTGTTTTATTTTTTTATAATCACCTGCATTAGACCTGGGAAAAAAGGTAAAATCAGCCAAGTGAATAATTACTCCAGTTAACTAATTGAAAGCATACAAAGGATTTTGAATGTTCTTTTCACACAAAATATCATCATCCCTGCTTTACTATTTTATATGAAGCAGTGGTGTCTATCCCTGGTGCTGGAGAGCCTAAATCCTTATTTTAATAGGTCACCATCAATCAACAAGACTGGGAACACATGTCAGCTATTTGTTAATTAATTAAGGGGAATCTGATAATTGAGGGCTGAAGTGTATTCTTGTGTTTGTTCTGAATTATCTTTAAGAATTTACCCAAACACCTGCTAATTGCATAATAATTAAATGTCTTTATACATTCTTGGTTTAAAAGTGACTTAAACTGAAGGGTTAGGTCTCTTGGAGACCCCTAATATGTAGAGATATGATATAAAATTGAATGAGTGAAATCCAGAATGGATAAGTACTGGACTTTCAAATCTGTCCTCTCTTTAATTTGCATATCTAGATTATTGTATTTTACAGAGCTGTATTGCATGCAATGTTTGGCCTTACCTGTGCTTAATTGTATATTCAGAGAAAATTACTGATGTTATTATTTATAATTTTGAAAGGATGACCTTCGCAGGATCAATTAAAGAAGACAGTGCAGTGGGAAATCATAGATTAGTCCCCCCAGGATCTTTATTCATCTAGTACCAAATTACAGTTGCAGTTGTCAGGAAAGACAACCTAGTTCCTCCACAGCAGCAGTAGAAAGGGGATATGTTATAATGAGCTATCTCTGTGATAGTGACTAGCCCGCGGCTCCTAATTCTGTACTCAAACTCAGAGTGTTTTCTTTATTTTATGACACAAATCTTTTTTGTGCAATAAGACCAGGGGCTAGCAACAATGCACACAGACGGAAAAGTCTCTCATCATACTATCCCCTTGGGTATGTGGGTTTTTGCCTTCATTGTCACAAGATGTTAGGTATGAAAAAATGTTGTGTTGTATTTTCAACCTTTGGGGCTCAGGCTCTAAAATAAAGAGGGGCTGATGTTTGGCTGTGACTTCTACATGCATCGAGCTGGAAAATCTATAGTTATAAAACAAAGGCATTATATGTATGTATATATATATATATATATATATATATATATATATATATATATATATAAATTCACTTTTTCTGAAATAAATTTGCCTGCAGTATGCGACAGGCAGTGGTTAACACAGCTGTTCATATGATTTGGTGGGGGACTGTCCAGGGGTTGAGGTGATTGTAGAAGGGGTCTGACACCTTGTATCTTGGATACGGGCTCCCAAGTAACTTTATTTAGTGAGACTTTCTTTAAAACATACTTGGGATCCCATAACATGGGAGACCAAAAAGAGATTGCCTAGTTAAAGCTTTGGACCACTAACAGTTTACAAATCCCCTATATCGGCTGTGCCCTTTTGGACTTGGGGGGGTTACCATTCCTCAAAAAGGGGTAGTTATCATAATCAATGGAAATCTTAGAGCTACAGAAGGCATATTGAGGATGAATGTGATCATCCCCATGTGGAAACAGTTATTTGAAGGACAGATGACTCAGTGGGACAAGTTTCGGGGGGCAGCCAGAAGAACTGAGACGTGGGGGCAGGCCTTCGCTGTCTGCCAGGGGCTAGAGACAGAAACCAGGCAAGCCACAAGAGTGGGGATGGCTCGATTGACACGCCAGGCCCCCGTGCAGATTCAACCCTGAATTCCGTCGCCGAATTCTCCCACAAGGCCGAGCACTGCATCCTGATCGAGGCTTTGGATGACGCACAGGAGTGGCAAGTGTTGCGGATGGTGGCATGGGTTCACCAGGGTATGGTCCCAGTAAAATTACTCAACCTTTGTGCTTACCCCGTTGATGTGCCCCAGCGCAGGCCACTTGCACGATTGTCCTGTATTGACCCGATGGAGATTCATAAAGAGCGAGAGGTGGTATTTCACTTTCAATACCCTGATGTAGTGGAGGTGGATGTGTGGCCAGTCCACTCCACTGAGATGGGAGGCCCGGTAGAGTGGACCAGAGGAGCCAAGGGGTTGTCTGCTGAACAACAGGAGTGGCTAGAGACTTTGCTCTGGCGATGGCGCTGTGTATTCACTGCCCATGACGAGGACTTTGGCTGGACAGAGGCTGTGTACCACCACATCCCTAACATAGCTGCCCACCCCGTGCCCCGGCGATCTTTCCAGAGCTCAGTGGGCTGATTCAGCAGATGAGGACCCAATTTGTCATCTCCGAAAGTAGCAGTCCCTAGTCAAAAAGAAAGATGTATAGTATTTTGTATTTTGTGTAGACTACTGACGATTAAATTCAGTCACCCATCAGGATGCCTACCCTCTACCCTGAGTGGTACTCGACCCTCGACCTTGTGAGTGGGTATCGGCAGGTGGCTGTAGACCCCAGGGATAGGGAAAAGATGGCTTTTGCTCCAGTAGGGCTGTATGAATTTGAGAGAACAGGATGGGCACCGCTGCAACCGGGGAGCGGTGAGTACCCCCTTTTTATGGTAGAGAGGGTCTTCATATGGAATTTCAGATGCAGAGCCCAGAGCAAGCTGGCGCTGCACTGGGCTCCAGACCCTTTTGTGGTGGTATCATGTTTACGGGACGGGGGCCCAGTGTAACAGCTTCACCCAGAGGGTAGGGAGGGCCATCTTCGTACAATTTATCGATGACACTTAAGGTGTTGCCGGGCTTGGGGGGAGGTGCAAGAGGGAAATGTCCCTTGTGTGAATAATGAACAAATATAACCAAGGGAGGCCACGCACCCCAAGCTGGCATGGTGGGCCTTTCCCCTGCGATCCCATCTTACACTGCCTGTACCTTTGCCGGGACCTGCTCCTCATTCTCCAGACCTAGAGGTAGGTGGGGAGGAAGAACTTGAGGCAGAGGATCCGGAACTGGTTGACCCACCTGCGGTACCCATAGTAGAGAGAGTGTGCAAGGACTAAGCGGTCTAACTTTGGGGTTAGGCCCCAGCGCTACAGAGAAAGGGGTGGTTCATTATAACTTGTTAAGGGATGTTCTGGGACGACCATCGGTCCAGTGGGGTAGAGTGTCACGGGTGAGGCATGACGGGCTTTAATTTATTGCTCTGATTATTGAATTGCTTATTATGGTTCTTATCACTTTTTGAAATATGTATATATATTGTTTATATTCACGGGTTGTTTATTCTTATTGAAGCGTTTCTTCTTTGACTTTCATTTGTGTGGTTTGGTTATAATTTATTTTTGGTGGTTGGGTTATTATTGTTCTTCTTCCTGCTGCACACTACCAACCACGTGGACTCACCTGAACTCACCCCTTGTGATTGTTTTCACCTGTTTAGCCATTGCTCCAGTAGGGCTGTATGAATTTGATAAAATGCCGTTTGGCTAATGTAATGCCCCGGCCATTTTTCAGCACCTTATGCAAAGGTGTCTCGGAGATCAGGTAAACAGGGTATGCTGGTGCGTAACTTAGTAGGCTCGGTGATAGGGGAACACGTTTGGCAGATTGTGTCACCCAGAGTGAAGGGAAGGCAGGTATGGGTCCAGTACCACGAGGCCACCAGTCATGGGAGCAGTACTTGAAAGGATACACACAGTTTAGGAGAGACAGGCAAAATCAAAGAGATGGTGGGGTAGCATTATCTGTCAGAAATGACATTAAGGAAGAAGAACTCAAATTAGATCCTAGTAATGAAACAGAATCTTTGTGGGTTAAGCTTTTGAATAAAATATTTGGAGGATTAGTGGTAGGAGTGTGTTACAGACCACCCAATTCAATTTTTCAGAAAGATGTTGTATTGTACATGTAATCAGGACTGCATGTAGCAAGGATGTCGCTCTTATAATGGGGGATTTCAATTTCCCAAACATAGACTGGGTCTATTCAGTCACAAATGGATGGTTATATTTTAAGAATATTCTAATTGAGGCTCAGGAGAAATATGTACCAAAACCTAGCAAACTGAGGACCAAAAAACATTGATCCAAATGGTTTAATAGAATATGTTGAAATGCAAAAGAGATCTTAAGAAAGGGATCAGGAAAGCAAAGAGGGAGACAGAAATAAACAGTTATTGGAGCTAAAACTATTGCAAAGAGTTGTTTTCAATACTATAACAGCAAGAGGTCAATAAAGGAGGAAGTGAAATGTGTAAAGGCTAAAAATGGAAGTATCTTAGAAAACATACAAGATATGGCAAATGTTCTAAATGAGTATTTCACAGAGGTTTTTACAAAAGTAAAATCAGATAACATGCCACAGGTTAACAATCAGTCCAGTCAAACTGTAAGATATATCAGGATATATGAGGAGGTACTAAAGGGACAAGCAGAATTCAAAACAAACAAATCACCTGGCTAGATGGTATATTTCCAACAGTAGTTAAAGAAATGAGGGAAATTATTTTTAGGCCGCTAACTAAAATATTCCAACTGACACTTAGAACAGGGAATGTGTCAACTGACTGGAAAACTGCAACTGTCATACCCATCCACAAGAAAGGGGACAAAACTGATCCAGGAAATTGCAGACCAATCAGTCTTACCTGCATTACCTGTACAATTGTGGAAAAAATGATTAGACAGAAAATCAAGGAGCATCTTAATGAAAACCATATTCTTGGTGATAGTCAACATGGGTTTAGATGAGGCGGATCATGTCTTATTAATCTATTTGAGTTTTTTGAACATGTAGATCACATGAAAGCATATGATATGATATACTTAGATTTTCAGAAAGCTTTTGATAAGGTTCCACAGCAAAGATTTATCCTAGGATTGGAAAATATAGGTATTCACGGTATTGTAAGTAGATGGATTATAAACTGGTTGATGTATAGGAAACAGTGGGTGTCGATTAGAGGAGTTGCTTCTAACTGGAGTGAGGTTGTTAGTGGAGTTCCACAGGGATAGTATTAGGGCCGGTGGTTTTTCTAATCTATATTAATGATCTCGGCAGCACAGGTTATTCAAATATTCAGCCGATACCTGGCAGATGGAATTCAATCTGGAGAATTGCACCACACTTCAAGAAATAAATTGCTGCTCTAGAGGCAGTTCAGAGGCAAGCAACTAGACTTATTTCAGGTTTGAAGGGAATGTCCTACTCGGAGAGACTGAGGGAAATTAACCTTTTAACCCTGGGACAGAGGAGACTATGTGGGGATTTGATTCAAGTCTTCAAAATCATGAAAGGCATTGACCACATCAACCCAGAGGAGCTTTTCCAGACCAGCAGGGACACATGGACCCCGGGACAGAAAACAGGAGACACTTCACACAGAGAGTTGTTACAATCGGGGAAAAAAACTCCCCAGCAATGTGGTTGAAGCTGAAAACTTGGGAGCATTCAAAAATAGACAGGATAGGATCCTTGGATCACTTCGTTATTAATGGACATCAAACAAGCACAATGGATTGAATTACCTCCTCTCATTTGAAAACTTTCTTATGTTCTTATGTGTTACTTCATTTAGGAACATCTCTATCCGTTTACTATGTTGGAAGGTGGGCTGTCAGTATCCCGCACTGCCTTTGTACTCTATTGTTACATGGTTTGTCCAAGTCTGCATTACCGGAATGAATTGGAAGATGGAAAGATTCTTTCAGATTTTTGCCTCTCCTGAACCCACACTGAAAGGTAGAGGAACTTTGATTAGAAAAATTGGCAGCAAACTAAATGCCAGCAATACAATACTTGCAGACACTGGCTTTTCTATTTATAAAGCTTTAAAAAGTATATTTTGGTACATATCATGATTCTGTTATGAAACTTCTGTTTTTAGTATTATCGTATGGTGAATGCCAAGTGACCCCATGATGTCAACCATAAATGTTTTGAATTATTTCAATTCCTTTAGTCAATAATGCTTTATTTTCTGTTACGAAGGGCATATTTTGACAAGTCAGACATTGCCAAAAATTCTGCTTCAAAAGTAATTTGAACAAAACTAAAATTAATCTTGAGACTGCAGGGGAAAAAAAATGTCCTTTCCTGATTCCCAGATGACCTCATAGCTTATAAAGATCACTTTTATTTTTGGTTTTCTTTGGTAGAATGTGAACTTAAAGTAACCTTGACAATATATTCTGTTCTTTACTTTGAAGCTGACCTTTAATGCTTTGAAAAAAGAACAAGCACAAATGCTCATAATGTTTCGTATGGATCTATAGATATGCTTGTATTATCAAGTATGCAGTTTGTCAATTTTCATTTAATAATATTATATGCTGTTGTTGTTCTCTCTTATGGTGATGTTCACCAGTTTGTACTGACCTGCAAGTTAATTTGCTGTAGTCAATTGTATGTGTTAGTATGTTTATCAGTCTGTGAATCCTGGTCAATTGTTTCCCTTGTTTTTTAAAAGGAAGCTTTTAATTACCCTAATGCCATTGTATCAATTTAGGAGCACTTTGAAAATGAACATGAGCATTTGGATGTTTGAGTCTGATTTTTAATGGTCGCATAGATCACCGAATTAATGTGACCCAAATTAAAATTGTATTGCATTACAACTTAATTTTTGGAAGTCAGCGATACAGGGGAACAAATGATCTAACTCAACAAGAAAAGCAAAGACTTGATTTATGATTTATACTCCATTATCCATTTCAAATTACTCATTCGTAATACAGTTTAGAAGTTGTTACAGAGCTAAATGGTGTGCAAGTTTGGCTACAGAAAGGAATATTTAAAACCGCACCACCCCCCAATACACAGACAGTACACACACATACACACACAGCCCCCTGTGTCTCCCATTAATAGTCAGTTTGCCGGGTTGCTACAATATCTTTACAGTGGATTATTTTTTTAACAACCAACACCACTTCTCCCCATCTAAAAACTGGTTTGGTCCAGGATCCACTGTCACTACATACACAGTAGCCGATCTGTTTAGTGTTCTAAAGTCCAAAGTAAAGAAACTATTAAAAAAAAAAAAAGCACATCCTGTAAAACTTGCACGACTAGCACTGAACTGTACTGACTTCAGTGGTAAATGATGAGTGGTAAATGAAAAGTTGCTCTGATGTGTTGCAGGTTGGTATTAGTATGGCTATCAGAGCGGGGGAGGGGGCTTTTACATGAAGAAATGTATTTAACTCCTGTTTATTGTTTTCCGTGAAGTTAAAAACCCTTGGCTGTTCTGAGCCAACTTTTTACGGGTCAATTTTCAAAATGAGGTTGTATCATTAGTGACATTGGGGCTGTTTAGACCACCTTGGTGATTTGTGGTCTGTAATGTTGATAGTTGATAAGTACAACAAAGTTATATATGGCAGGTAGGCCATTAGGGTTTTCATGTGGGCACCATCCAATTTCATTATTTTGTTGATTTTATCACATATAATCTGTAGAAGACTCAACAGTGAATTCTGCCATACACAAATCACCCCCTTCTTTATTCTTTTCCTGCACGTTTACCATTGGGCAACTCCATGATAAAGTGAGCCTGACCATGAAAAAATAAAAATGCATATATCCAAATAATATCTTTCTCAGTTTTTACTAAAAGGTGTATATTTATGCATGCTATATTACTTTGTGCTTTTTGTTTACATTACAGCCTTTTAAAGTAATAGTAGAAAAACGAAAAACACAAATTTTAGGTTTCAATTGTGGGATATCTGTTATGTATAGTTTTGTAAATATGCCCAATTTGAACTCAATGGGTATGTAAAGAAATTATAATACTACATTTTGTTGATAAAAGGAAATGATGTTATAGCAGTTTAAAATAATGTTGTTTATAAATAATGCAAATGTCACATCCATAACATTTTATTGGTAAAGTTTTTCTAAAAGTACAATATTTGTTTTTCAAACTTTCTATGTAAAAAAAAAAAAAAAAAAATGTTTTATCTCATAACATACGTTTAACAACGTTTACCATTTATTAATAAAAATTGCCCAAATTAGCGTTATGGGTGTGACAGTTACGGCTGTGACAATGTTCTAAAGTAATACTAACCGTGATGAGATGTGATTGCAAATAATGTCTTACAATGTAAAAGCAAAATACATATTAAAATTACTAATAATAGCACATTTTTATGCCATACTGGATGTATTACATCATGCCAGAAATCCTGTAAGTCATTTTAATAGGGGGGTTAAGGCATAATTTGAAATGTTGTCGAATATTTGTTTTAACATCACCCAAACCCGTTCCTTAAAACTGAAAATACACACAATCTTAAAAGGGAACTCCACCGAAATTACTTAATTTCTCAGTGTATTCTATAAGTATGTGGATTGAGTTTATCAAGTCCAGCTCATTCTATGTACCAGAATTCAGAGATCGAGAAGAAGGCCATGGAATCATGCAGGTGCTAACTCTGGAGCTGCTTTGCTGGGAGTCAATAGGCAAATTCAGAAAAGTCACGGAAATCATTAAACACTAAATTTGATGCACGTTCGATTGCCTTATTTTTCCCAAAGAACCATCAGTTTGTAGTTATAAAAAGTTTATTTCACCACACAGAACTGTCGCCTATTATTTTACATGATTATTTTATTCGAGGGACTGGCGTATAGACTACAATGGAGCACTCCACTCTAGCCTACATGTCAGTCGCTCAAATAAAATAAGAGGGTGATGGATCGACCGTGCATAAAATGTTTTTAATGATTTTCTGAATTTCCCCATTGACTTCCAGAAAAGCAGCTCCAGAGTTAGCACAAAGCTTACAATCCTTACAATCCAGAAAGTTTGTTTGATTGTTTTTTTTTAATTTGAAAATACATCAACAATATGCATGCCACCATTACGTTTCTATGCAATAGTTTTTGCTTCGGTTTTCTAGTACTTTCTACTTTGTTGTGATTCACAACTTGCTTCCTCTTACTGACACTGACAGCACTGACAGGGTCCCAGGTAATTAATGTTAGTGTTTTTTTAATAAAGGTTTCAATACATTTCAATACAATTCAGATTGTATCCATAATGCTGCACTTCCAAGTTATACTATGAAAATATAAAAAATCTGAGGTATTACATACTATGATTTTGGGGAGCTGCCAAGTTGTTGTTTTAAAATGGCATTAAATGTTTTGAGTCTAAGTTCCACAAATCACAGATTTTTGAAAATATGCAAGTGACCCCAGCAATGGTTGTCCATTTCTGTCACATCCATAACACAAGTTTCTTTGGGCGATAAAGAAGGAATGGTGAAACTTTGAACCTTGAAATTTGAACATGACAGAGTCCAAAATACACATGATCTAAATCATCAATCTCATTTAGTTAATTATTTAAATGAGCCCTTAAATAAGGCAACAAAGTTGCATTTTGTGTGCAAATGTCACATCCATAATGCTGGAATTACCCCATTACTACAACGTGGTACTGTAATCTGTAATCACCCTGTATTGGGACAACTGTTTGTTTTGATGGCCTGATGACACATCTTTGAGGTCACAGCATGTAACATTGTGGCTTTTTACACTTGTATCATTTGTCTCACAGGAGGAATTTATGCCAAAATTGAAGCCCCCCCCCCAAATAAACAAATGACAAAAGATGCATTGAAGTCCATTCTCATGGAACATAAAGGAAGTATAAAGGTTGTTTTTTAAACATTAATTATACATTTCTTAATATGTGTTTCTAACTGCAACACAGATGTCCTGGTAATCATCAAAAAGCACTGCTTTTCATTATTGCTTTAATGACAAGCATCTATACACATTTTTTTTTTTTGTATTACCGAATTCATCCCAGGTGCACACAGATTACACTGTGTCTAAACAATTGGTGGAAATGTAGGAATTAATGTTGGAAACTAAAAAGAAAATAGACAATATCGAGAGAAAGTTGTCAGTAGGAAGAAGAGGTAAGAGGTAATGGTATTATAAAATAGTCTATTAGTCAATCTTGTTAAGTTTAGTATACCAGTCTCATAATGATTTAACTTAGTTTGACATTTTAATTAGTAATTAAATTAATAAATATAATTGAAATTGACATGATAGTTAGTCAAATGAAATTTCTATTGTTGTTCCAACAACAGCAGAGAGTGTGGAAAGATCACCATTGCAAGGGGCTGCAAAGGAGGCACACACCGATTCATCACCCACCCAGGTAACAAGCTATCAACTTACTCTGTCATTCAATCCAAAAGTTGAATGTGTGTGCAGTCACATTTAAACTAATTCTCCACCATGAAGTATAATTGTAGAAACCATTGACCATATAGGAGAATATAGTGTCCAAATCTTTTTGATGGAGTAATAAGAAAATAATAATAGAAAACAATTAGTTGTTTATTTCAAACTAACTTATTTTGTTTGTGTGGAATGCTACTGTAAAGTACAGCTTTTAATGTGCATTAATGCATTAGTGATAGTCTTTACTGATATCTAATACTAATTATTTCAATTCATACTGTCCAAAAATACTTGCTTTGTATTTTGGATATTCACTGCATCTCACTGTGTGTTGTGATGATAGACATTTTATAATACTGGGTAAAGTTGAGGGTACAGCATAGGTAGGAGTGTCAAACAAAGGTGCATGGTCAAACAGCTGGCCATTACTAATTTTTCCATTACTGTTTTAGGTGACAATTGGACCTAACCCTGAGTCACAGTTAGGCAATATGCTGTCAAATGGACAGAGCCCAGGAAGGCTATAAAAGATCTCCTCCTATCAGTTTTTGGCAGAAGTACATTGGCATCACACAGCTACACTGGGAAATAAAATGCTTTTGAGGGAAGAGAGGCCAATCCCAATTAGAGCCTGAGAAAGTGTGTGATATCAAGTGAGTAAACTGTTTTCTAATGGTTCTAAGGTAACAGCAACCAGTGTTATTTGTCACTATATTTACCTTACATCTTTCATTTAAAAGGAACATTTAATTCATGCCCCTGAAGTTGGCACTTTATAAGTTCTAAAGCAGTTTGGCGTGGAGGTGGTCCAGTCATATAAGTTCCTGGGGATCCACATTAACTACAAACTGGACTGTTCCACAGGGATCAGTATTAGGGCCTGTTCTTTTTCTAATCTATATTAACGATCTGGACTTGGAATGTGGACAAGTGCAAGGTATTACATGCGGGTAATAAAAACGTCCTCTATAATTACAATAAAAACGCAAACAAAATGCAGGGGTATATTGTAAAAAGTGTAGAATTTAAAACAAGGGAAGTAATGTTAAGACTGTAAAATGCACTAGTTAGAGCTCATCTGGAATACTGTGTACAGTTCTGGGCTCCACACTTCAAGAATGATATCGCTGCTCTAGAGGCAGAGGAGAGCAACTAGACTTATTCTAGGTTTGAAGGGAATGTCCTACTCCGAGAGATTGAGGGAACTGAACCTTTTCACAGGAACAGAGAAGACTACGAAGGGACTTGATTCATGTGTTCAAAATCATGAAAGGCATCAACCACATCAAACCAGAGGTCGGGACCTCATTCTTGTGTTAATGTCTGTTGGTACTCAGACAGTAGTCTTCAACTGTTTTTCAAGCCCTCCAAAAGATTTGTATTTAAGCCAGACTGATTCTTTAGTAAAATAGATATTTTTCTCTTTACACGTGTGAAGTGATTCTGGGTCTTCAGCATGTCCGACTGTATCTACGAGAAAACACCCGAGAGGAAAACCCGGGCTAGGGTTCCTTCACGATATGATGTGAGACTCGACCGAATCTGGGTTCTAGAGGATGATGAGACAAGGCGTGGATACCGTTTTAAAATGGACAAGGGATATGTCGGTCTGGAGCTTTTTGAGTTAAGAGCTGGTGAAGAGATGTCTACGCCTTTTGTAACCAGAATTGAGAACGCTTACAAGGATTGGATGCATGTAAAGGACTGGACAAGGGAAGGGGATGTGGATAAAGCGTTAGAGGCGTTGAAACAGTGGAATAGAGATCGTGAAACTGCACCTGTTTGAAAGTCAAGACTGGGAAAGCGCTCTATCTGTGAATCATAGTAGAACTGTAATGACTCTAACTATGACAGGGTACAACAGAATAGTGTTTAGGAAAACACGCTATGCCAAACAAATTAGCTTTTTTTACGATGCTGAACCTATTTTTATGGATCCTGAGGATGAAAATGAATATGTTACTGAAATTGATTTCTACGCTCAGGATTGGTCGAAAATGAAAATGGTCATAAAAGAAAATAATGAGGGTTTTTTAGGTCTTGAGGAAATATGTAGAGTTTGACTCTGTTAAAAAGAGACTTTATTTCAACAGCGAGGACGGGCAAAAATGTGGCAGGGGTTGGTTGCATGCTGCCAAAGACATCGACAAGGACTTTGTCGACATTACCCCCACGCCCCCACCCATCTAACTGTGATGTAATACATGACGTAGTTAAAATATTGTATAAAAGAAGCCACCCCCCTTGCTCTTGGTTTTGAATAAAAGAGCATGTCTGTTACGAGACTCTACAGCCCTCTTACGAACAAGGACCTCCCTTGGTCCTACAATCCTGACATTTTATACCAGCCTGAGCGCTCTTACCGAGGCTACCCGCCACTACCTCAAGACGAAACAGCCCACTGTTCAATGGAAGTAACAACTAACACCACCGACTCCCCGGCTCAAGAGACCCCGAACATCGCTGCTTTTGCGGCGGCGTCTCAGGAGAGCTGTACTATGGCTCTACAAACACCTCAACCAGCGCTGAGCGAACCAATGATCATCAAACCTGCCGGGGGGCGTGACAAAGGCGACGGTTTTAGACCAGAGGTCCGCGCTGAAGTAAGTAGAATTATTAAGAATGCCCTGGTGTATATACTGAATGCTCTCATCGATCGAGCCCTGAAAGAAGTCTGCCTGGGGTGTGAAGTGAATCATACTAGCCAGATGAGACACAGCTGTCTGTTTGAACCAGAAACATATTATTTCCATCTCTATTTCAAGGATATTTACAAAAAACTGAACAAACCTTGGTTGAAACCAGCGCTAGTCAAAGCATTATCTTATCATCATCTGCATGTTTGTCCCGTGCAGGTCCAGAAAATTATAGATGAAATTTTGTTGGAGCTGAAAAAGGAGCCGTACATCAGAGAGAAACTCAACCAGCTGTTCGACGAGTTGGATGAGAGCAGCAGAAAAACCTCCGGCAAGCTGAAGGAATATTTCTTCCGTAAACAAAGTAAAGCAGAGTACAAGGAGAAGGAATTTGATCTGTACAAAACCGACTCAGAGGCTGAGAGCAACTGAAAGCACCTGAAGATGGGGAATGTTCTGGATTGTTTCTGTAACCGGATTTGTCACCAACAAACCGCAACAAATCTGAGGGCTCTATTGTACAAAGTATTGGAAAAGAAAGTGGCCGACGAGCACCTTTTCCCTACAGATTTGACTGTCGACGATGCTCAACTTTCAAACCTGGAGCATTTAATGGATGATGTGAAAAAGACTGAGGGGTATGAAAACTGGGCGGCTATGATTGCTGTTGCAAGGAACGATGTTAGACCATTTCATCAACATTTATATAATCTTTTACAAGTCATGTTTAATGAACGGTTGTTTATTTTTAAAATAGCACATATTATTGTTTTATACATGTATGTAATCGATGTGTGTACTTATAAAATAAAAGCCGGTGTAGTAGTGGATATAGAGCAAGTAACCAATCAGTTGATATCTTTTTGTTTAAATAATGGGAAAAATTGCTGTATGTGTTATACTTTTCTCAATTGCTTAAAAATGGGTTTGTACTCTGAAAATGAATAAAAGAGCCATTTTCTAAATACTTTGGTCATTGTTTTTGTGTGCTCTTACAGAATGTCTCGACAAGCTCCTAGGATGAAGGATTTGTACTACAACCCCGCCAAAGTAGGGAGTTTGGGGGGTCGGAAGGGATTCCGGAGAGGGCTGTCAGAGCAGGGTATTAAGGCAGATAAGATAAGTGTGGCCGAGTGGTTGTCTGCGCAAGATGCTTACACCCTACATAAACCGGCTAGAATTAACTTTAAAAGAAATCGTGTGTATGTTTCAGACATAGATTCACAATGGCAGGTGGATCTAGTGGATATGTCAAATTTATCAAAACATAATAAAGGGCACACATTCATGTTGACGTGTATAGATATATTATCAAAATATGCGTGGGTGCCATACCCCGCGGATATCCGCACAGGATTTTACACCCTTTATATCTACACGGACATAATTTCACACCAGAGGATGGGAGATAGTTACGTCCCCCTTTTAAGAAATGTACATATTAAGGGTAAAAACAACTATGTGGTCACAATTACTTATGACAAGCCACACTACGTACCTGTCTCCAAGACTCATTTTGACAATATTACGATCGAAGTGAAATCGGATCAGAATATTGACATACCCTTCCGTTTTGGTAAGGTTATAAGCAAACTACATTTTCGACCTGTGAAACATTGTGTACACGGCTAAAATGACTATCATGAGGGGTTATGTCGATCCTAAAAACTATGTGAACTATTACAAAATGCAGGCCGGTAACGGTTTGCCAGGGTTCGCTGGGGCTAATGTGATGTATGGTAGTGGAATAGGTGGACTCTTTCGAGGACTTTTCAGGATGGCTATGCCTCTTCTCAGGAGAGGTTTTGATATAGCGAAACCGCATCTTAAATCAGCCGCCAAACACATCGTAAGCGATGTGATCAGCAGCGCTATGGCCAGATCCAACAACAATGATAATCAGGAGGGTTCGGGTCTAATGGTCCTGGCCAGAGGATCTCGTAAAAGACAATGCCCACCCGGAGGGCGGAGAGTGGTAGCTAACAAAAGACAGAGACTTACTTATTCAGCGACAGACCGTAGTAGAACTCGTAAGAGTAGGCAGCCAAAAAAGAAGAAGAAGAAGAAGACCGTTAAAAGAAAACCTAAAAGAAAGTCAAGAACCTGTTTGGGATATATATTTTAATCATGGCTTTTGTACACAACATGTCGGAAGAATGTGTGAAATCAGAACTGGATCTGTTTACGGTCCTTTACACACAAACAAGTATCGATAAAAGCATCTATGTGGAGATTCCGCCTCTTTCGGCCATTTCAGAATCCGCCCCTCTGGAATTTTTCATAACCGGTAATGGTGAAGATTATTTAGATTTGAATAATACCCTTATTTTACTCACTTGTAAAATTGTGACTGAAGAAGGACAGGCTATCGAGAGGGAGGCCAAAGTGGGGGTTATCAACAACCCGGTGGCCACCATCTTCTCGCAAGTGGATGTAACCCTGGGGGATAGACTGATAAGTCAAAGCAGTAATACATACCCCTATAGAGCACTGATGGAGTGTATACTTAATTATAGCGAGGAGACTCTAAACAAACAGTTCAGCCCCGGGCTGTTTGCCAAAGACACACCGGCCGCCATGGATGTCAAGGATCCAGGTGGCACCAACGCGGGTCTGAAAAAAAGAGCAACATTTTCTACAGCAAGTAAAACAATTGAGCTTTTTGGTCATGTTCATTCAGACATATTTTTTCAAGAGAAACTGATGCTCAACGGGGTTGATATTAAGATAAAAATGATTCGGAACAAAAATTAATTTTGTCTGATGAGCGATGATGATGAAAAATATAAACTCATTATTTTATCGGCCTCTCTGTTTGTTAAAAAGGTGTCTGTTTCACCGGCTGTTAAACTAGGCAATGCTCAGGCTCTAATGACCACTAACGCCAAGTACCCCATTGAAAGAGTCTATATGAAAGTGCACAGCATCGCGGCAGGAACTCGCGTTATGAATCAGGAAAACCACTTCCTCGGACAGCTCCCAAAACATGTCATTATCGGGCTGGTGGATAATGACACATTTACAGGGTCATATACAGTGGGGGAAAAAAGTATTTGATCCCCTGCTGATTTTGTACGTTTGCCCACTGACAAAGAAATGATCAGTCTATAATTTTAATGGTAGGTGTATTTTAAAAGTGAGAGACAGAATAACAGCAAAAAAATCCAAAAAAACGCATTTCAAAAAAGTTATACATTGATTTGCATGTTAATGAGGGAAATAAGTATTTGATCCCCTATCAATCAGCAAGATTTCTGGCTCCCAGGTGTCTTTTATACAGGTAACGAGCTGAGATTAGGAGCACTCTCTTAAAGGGAGTGCTCCTAATCCCAGCTCGTTACCTGTATAAAAGACACCTGTCCACAGAAGCAATCAATCAATCAGATTCCAAACTCTCCACCATGGCCAAGACCAAAGAGCTGTCCAAGGATGTCAGGGACAAGATTGTAGACCTACACAAGGCTGGAATGGGCTACAAGACCATCGCCAAGCAGCTTGGTGAGAAGGTGACAACAGTTGGTGCGATTATTCGCAAATGGAAGAAACACAAAATAACTGTCAGTCTCCCTCGGTCTGGGTTTCCATGCAAGATCTCGCCTCGTGGAGTTTCAATGATCATGAGAACGGTGAGGAATCAGCCCAGAACTACACGGGAGGATCTTGTTAATGATCTCAAGGCAGCTGGGACCATAGTCACCAAGAAAATAATTGGTAACACACTATGCCGTGAAGGACTGAAATCCTGCAGCGCCCACAAGGCCCTCCTGTTCAAGAAAGCACATGTACAGGCCCGTCTGAAGTTTGCCAACATCTGAATGATTCAGAGGAGAACTAGGTGAAAGTGTTGTGGTCAGATGAGACCAAAATCGAGCTCTTTGGTATCAACTCAACTCGCCGTGTTTGAAGGAGGAGGAATGACCCCAAGAACACCATCCCCACCGTCAAATATGGAGGTGGAAACATTATGCTTTGGGGGTGTTTTTCTGCTAAGGGGACAGGACAACTGCACCGCATCAAAGGGACGATGGACGGGGCCATGTACCGTCAAATCTTGGGTGAGAACCTCCTTCCCTCAGCCAGGGCATTGAAAATGGGTCATGGATGGGTATTCCAGCATGACAATGACCCAAAACACACAGCCAAGGCAACAAAGGAGTGGCTCAAGAAGAAGCACATTAAGGTCCTGGAGTGGCCTAGCCAGTCTCCAGACCTTAATCCCATAGAAAATCTGTGGAGGGAGCTGAAGGTTCGAGTTGGCAAACGTCGGCCTCGAAACCTTAATGACTTGGAGAGGATCTGCAAAGAGGAGTGGGACAAAATCCCTCCTGAGATGTGTGCAAACCTGGTGGCCAACTACAAGAAACGTCTGACCTCTGTGATTGCCAACAAGGGTTTTGCCACCAAGTACTAAGTCGAAGGGGTCAAATACTTATTTCCCTCATTAACATGCAAATCAATGTATAACTTTTTTGAAATGCATTTTTCTGGATTTTTTTGTTGTTATTCGGTCTCTCACTGTTAAAATACACTTACCATTACAATTATAGACTGATCATTTCTTTGTCAGTGGGCAAACATACAAAATCAGCAGGGGATCAAACACTTTTTTCCCCCACTGTACAAAGAATCCATTTAATTTTATAATTTTATAATGCAGAATTTATAGCTTTGTACGTTGATGGCACGCAGGTCCCCGCCAAACCTTTTCAACCTGATTTTGAAATTGGTTGCGCGGTCCGTGAATATTACAGTCTAGTTCTCGCTACAGGGAGACATCTGAAGGACCAGCCTCTGCTGATAAACTGCGCTGAATACATCAACGGCTACACTTTGTATGCCTTCAACCTAACCCCCGATGAAGAGTGCGGGCAACATTTCTCCCTGGTGAAAACAGGAAACATAAGACTGGAAATACGTTTTAAGCAACCCCTAGCCGGTACTGTAAATATGGTTGTGTACGCCGTGTTTGACAATATTATAGAAGTGAATCAGAGAAGGAATGTGCTCTATGATTATTATTAACCATGAACACCAGAGAGCTCACGGCTGTCATGAACTGTAACCCCTACACTAAGAAGCTGTTTCACGGAGTCTATGCCTGCGATCAATTACCTGAATCGAAGCTAAAGAACTTACCCGCCATGTTTATAATTAACACTCACCCTGAAACCATGCCTGGAGAGCACTGGCTGGCTATTTATCTGACGGAAGGTCATCGCAGCAAATTTTTTGATTCTTACGGAAACCCTCCAGATATTATTCATTTTCCAGCTACGATCAACAACTTTTTAATAAACAATTGTAAAGAACCGGTTTATAACTGTCGCCAAGTGCAAAGTCTACAGACTACAACCTGCGGTCAACACTGTGTGTTTTTCTTATATCATAGAGCTAAAGGTCTCCCCTACACAAATGTTATGACGCTGTATGGCCCTGATTTAGGAAAAAACTATAAAACTGTGTCCTGGTTTGTTCAAACATTGTGTCCTAATAATAACTATGTTAAATACCTAACATGTATACAGAATGTCTGTTCTTGTAAAGATTTAAAAAAATGTCATGCATGTTAAAGAGAAGAAAAGCTTTAATACAAAAGCATTTTTATTTGACATAATCCTATATAATCATTACATTATAAAATGTTAAAAAAAACATTACAGAATAAGAATATATCATGTTGTAAAAATTGTGTAATACATGTCAAAATATGGATATACAACGTAATAAAAGTATCAAACATTACATACAAAGACTTTGCTTTTCCCATTTCCAACTGCAAGTATACATTTATACCGTTAATAAGGTGTCCATCTATGTTGTGATGCAGGTTTCATTCTTTTCTTTCTGGCGGGGGGTTCAACCCAATCACTCTCACCGGCCTTATAGAGGCAGATTTTGTTACGGGTGGTTTGGTTAGGGATTGTTGATTGAGGCATGTTCAGACACGCCAAAGCTTGGAGGAAATCTCTCTACCCTGTAGGCCTCCTACTATCCAGAATCTTATTAGAACTCGTTACATTCTTGATCAGATCAAACATGTGCGATCCTTTAATCACCCGACCTTTAAAAATAAATTCACCTTGGTTATTCCAGGAGGTCACCCGAGGGGTGTTAAACATTTTATGTAGAATATATTTTGCATTTCTTTGACTTCTTACAGGCATGCTTTTCAATACATCTGATAAAACCACATCTGCCTCTACAGGGTGTTCTTCTTCTTCTTTTTCAATAACCGCACTACTTTCAGAAAGCTGCTCTTTCTCCGAAGGCAACATTAAAGTTAGAGTACCCTGGCTTTTTGCACCCTGTTTAACGATACTCAGATATCTCTGTAAGGCAGCTGTATAAAGCTGTACTTTTTCATAAGGGTTTAAATCGCATCGCGATAATATAGACTTCATTTCAGAGTCTAGATTATTTTCCACAGTCTGTCGGAGGGATTCTGGAGGCGGCAGGGTTTTTGTTAGTTTGTCAAGTTGTTCTTGAGGTACCAAAAACATTTTTTGGGTGTATTCCATCGCTACTATACAGATCTGGAAGCTAGAAGGTTGGTTAAGAAAGGCAAGGCTATGCTCAAGAGGGGTCCAATAAAACCACCTTTCTGGTTAATAGCCTTTCTCTTCTTTTTAACGGATAACTTCTTGTTAGTGAGGATCTTTATAACAGACTTTTGTTGTTTCAGTTCACCCAGTTGAAAAGCTGTTAAAGGTATATTGCCCTGTAGAACGTTTAAGGCGATTTCACATAAAGTTTCTATCAGATCAGAAGGGGTGGCCAACAACACAGCTTTCCTCTGACGAGGATTACCCTCATATAATATCTTTAAAAGCGGTAGGTTTCTTCTTATCCTAGCCGACATTCTATTTTTTATTTCTTCTCTTTAGCACGTAGACTACAGGCCAATCTGGGGGCAGCAAACCCGCTCTGAGTAGATAGTCTTCGGGAGTTTGCGCTTTTAAATCCACTAGCAAGTATCCGTAAGGGTTTTTAGTCGCGTCTTCAAACGATTCCAAAAATAATTTAGATTGTCTGGGGTACATTTGCCGGGCCAAAGTGTTCACCTGCAGCTTATCTCTAGGATTTTTGAAAAGAATAATATAATTAGCATTTAAATTGATCGTTCGACTCTTTTTACCTTGAAAAAATAAATGTTGAACTAGATAGACGATGCTCAAATTTCTATGGTGTGTATATTTTGTAAAAGCTTTCTCCACTTCGCTATTGTCACTAGCCGTTTCCATGAGATCGTCTATCACAAATTGCATTTGTCACTGGGTAACAAATCATCATCACAAAGCGATGCGGGGACACCTTCCACAAATTTTAGATTTTTAATTTTAACCATTAGCTCATCGTACAGAGGCTGCCAACATGAGTAACACCAAACTATGTTATCGAGAGTTTGTGTTATAGCCGTTGCAGAATTCTCTAAAAGCCTTTTAAGAAAAAAACTTTTACCAGAATTGGAAGGACCTGATATAATACATGAAAAGGGGTGTTGAAGTCTGTTATCGAATCGCCCGTCAATATCCATAGGGTAGCGTATTATAGTCTGGCAAAAGAACTCTTTTGTTGTACACTACCCGAAACCTTTTCTGTAGTGGCCTGTTTTCGAGAGTGTACACCTTATTATTTCGGACGATCTGATTTCCGGAAGTAATCACCTCTTGAGGTTGAATTCCTTGATCTAGGCCTGCAACATAATTTTGAACCAAAGTCGTTAGAGACTTGATATTGATCAGTTTCTTGTTAGTGTGATTCAAAGTTATACCTTTCACCTTCATACAGCTCTTTCCTGAAGCTGTTTTATAAGCGTATGTCTTTGGACCCCCAGAAACAAACTCTACGATGTGATCTTGGGGGTCTAGCTCATTTGTTAACTCGCCCAGATAATCTCCAAGCAGCGGCATCCAATCACCTGGTCTGCTGACAAAGACTACATAGTCCGTATCGTGATATAAAGTTCGCTCCTGCAGACGCTCCATTAAACTATACAATTCTAATCTAGCATAAGCTGTTGTAAAAACAGCTATAAAAACGTTGACATTCCCCGGCTTGGTCGGGAAATCTTGAGGTCGTCGCCACTGAACCTGAGCTACTCTGTCAGTTACAAAGCTAAAGTGTGACACATCATGCTCTTTGGAAAACAGAAATTGAAGAAACTGCGACGGATCTTTAATCAAGGTAGTGTTTATTCTATTAGTCCGCTCTCCAAATTTACCCCACAGACCATTTAGAATCAGTTTTGATATCTGTCTCTTCGCTGGGTTTACAGTTATGTTGCTCAGATCCAACCTGATTCCCTCTTTTTCAAGATATTTCTGAATATAGCTCTCTTTACTGGTTTCATCAGTACACCATGAAGGGTAGCCGGAAGCCTCCTGCTTCCCTTTAAGGTGTGTCATGATGTAATCGGCAAAAAGCGTGTCAGATTTTTCAGAGAAATGCCAGACCTCATACACTTTACCGACTCTGTAGCCTTTCTCAATCGCTTTATAAAGCTCCACGCTGCACCACACCCCTGTCAATGACCTCTCATCATCCTCATGCGGACACTCCACCATCTGGTTTTCAGTTTCAACGCACGTTCTACATAGCGGAAACATCAATTTTCCTGAAGCTCTATAAGGCAAAACTGGCAAGAAAAGCCCCCTGGGTGGATACATCGTGACCTTGATTAAGCCAAAGTATTGCTGGAGATCGAGAAAGTCGCGATAAATTATGGTGGGGTGTCCTACGGGGTAAATTTTTGTCTTGTTGACAAAGGGATACAGGCTAGTGAAATTATAGTAATCTATTCTCTCCTCAGCCTTCGCCTCGTAATGTAAACAGATTGCGTTAGTGCGCCCTCCGAACAAAGCGTCTCTCGGTTCGAGACGTTCAGGAAAATCAAAGGTTTTCATAAACGTTCGTACACTACCGTCCTGTTTTTTCATAGCCGTCCACTCATGTTCCTACATCACTTTCACAGTTAAACCATAGGTGTTTTTTAGAGTCTCGATTCTTTGTAAGAAATCAAAGTGCATATCTCCACAGATTTGATGAGTGATAGGATTAAAAGTGTTTGCGTAAAAGCACCGAGGACAACCGTGGTAAATACAACCGGCAAACTCATAAGCAGTACAAACCCCATTTTCCTCTGAAAAACCATCCAGAAAGTAGGGACCCATTCTAACCTCGCCATAATTCAAAGCGTGTCTGATCAAGATGTTATGATTGTCAGACATATATTCCAACCATTGGATGGAGGCCGTAGAAAAACTCTTTTGTCGGGATCTGTAATTGTCCGGCGTTGTAATGGCGATGGTGTTTTTCTGCAAGAAATTGGCTCAAAATATTTTCATACAGAGAGAAGCTATTGTCGTACACTGTAAAGGGTCAAGACCCGCTGTCTTAATGACTTCATGCCTGAACCTAACACATGATTCTTTAAGGATCAACACATAATTTCTACAATAGGCGGCCATGTCCTTTCTGAAATCAAAAATGCCATCCTTAACCGTATCATACCAGTTGAAGAAGTCCTGCCTTTCCCGAGTCATCATGGATTCAACCCCATAATAACTGGGTGCCGGGTAGGCGCGTCTATAATTCTGTGTTTCGACTGTGTTAAAAAAGTGGCAGAACCAGCCCTTTTCTTGCGTTTGAAACCCCAACGCTTTAGTTAAAGCGCTCAGTTTCATGGGTAAGAAGTTGAGCGAGTCTATGTAACGCTGGTTGAAATCATGGTCTGTGAAACACATTATTTTACATCCCTGCGCTATGATGTCGGGGGTTACACCGCTTTCCACCAAATATTTCATCCATACCCCCTAGCATTATGAGCTATGAATGTGTAATCTCGGTACTTTGGACAGCGGTATTTTTGAAAGAAACCCTCAACACATGACTCACTGGCCGCAGCCCACTCGTGATCCAACATGTCTATACAGTGAATATAATTCGCTATATAAACGCCTCCTTCCTGCCTACACTCAAAGTCATAAAAGACATACTTGTTATGTTTAACAGACTGTATGAAACATTGGTGTTCGGTCTCGGGTATTAAGTCGGCGTTACAGAGATGACACCTCAGAGCGGCACACTTGTGGGATTTATCCTCTTTATAGGTGTACTGTCTATAACACTGGAGACAGAATTTTGTTTTATCGCAAGGGCTGATGCTTTGACCCGTACCCCCTCTAGGTATTTTGTGTTCGGAAAAACAGAAAGCGGACCGACAGATCCTTAAACAATCCTTACACCGCACTGTGGGAGCTTCACCCTTTCAACATTGCGGATGGTAACACACATTACAGTACCCGGCGCATTGATGGTTCTTCCTATCGTTTAAACCCTTGTAGCAAAAATCACAGACGTAAGTTGGGGTTGTTTTGTTAAATTGTTTGCGTTCGGAAGGGGTAGGTGTTCTAAGGAATCAACCATTTGTAACAAGTCAGAATTTACAGAGGGATACAAGTCTATAGCAGGCGCCGGTCGGTTGTTTATTTCAGCCACCATTTCTAATAGCTCGGGGGTAATCGGTACATTTGCTATGGTCTCAGGATCCTTCGTGTCAGGATCATTCTCTCTAGATCTTTTGGACTCCTGCTCGTGAATGTCTGCATCATTGGTCCTTTTATTACTTTCAGACATGTTCAATCCCCGATCCTGTTTATATAGCTTGCTAAGGCATTAATTAAGATTGTTTGACCCTCAATTACCTGTCTTTGGTTATTCAACACTATATGTAGCAACTCACGCAGGTCCGTAGATGCCAACTCAACCTGTAGATTGATAGTCTCCCGCAAGGTTGTAGTTAGATCTTCTTCTTCTTCACTCGATACGACGCTGACTGGTGATGCAGGCGGTCCAGGCGGTGTTTGAATATGCGTCGGGGAGTCCTGGCTCCTAACTTGCGGAGACACCCGGGCGATTTCTCGGGGTGTTGTTGGTGAATAACTGGGGCTACCTTGCTGCGTAATCAGCCGCAGTAATGAACTGTCTGAAATAGACTCCGATTAACCTGAAACACATGAGAACGGATACGTTTAATCACAGACGGTAACACACAAAAAGAAAAATTAAAAGAAAAAAAAAAATTATAATAATAATAATAATAATAAAATAATTAATAATAATAATAATAAATACATAACAATAATAATGATAATAATAACATAAATAACATCCTTAAACAAACAATACATTATTATCATAATTCGATTTATGTAAACCTATAGCTTTTAAATGAACTATTCTTACTCTTATTAATACAATAGTGCTCAGATTATTATAGACCATTCATAATAAAAATATATATAAAAATGTTTAAAAGAATAACTACATCTAGAATGTTGTATTACAACAATAGACAACGTTAATAATTGTCTCAATAAAGCGTGTGCTACGAAAACATTAATAATAATGGTCTAAGTAAGTACATTGTAAAATGACAAGAACCCGGACAATATTATCGTTTCATAAATAATAGTTTTAAATACTCGGTTGTAAAAACGTATAAACGATGCAAACAGACCGTTTAAATGCAGACGTCTTCTTAGATCCGGCGTTCCTGATTCAAGATCATCATCACTTTCGGTGTCTTAAATGGAGACATGTATAAACATAAGTTAATACCCTAGCTTAGTCTGGGCGCCGCAGCCAGTTTACTTTCACTTTCAAACGTAGACTACTACAATCCTTTAAACACTACAGATCCCAGCATGCCCGGACAGCGCAAGAAATTAGAGCCGTTGTGCGCACTGTGTACAATATGAGCACGGCTCCATCTCTTGGAGTAATGAAATAAAGGTCTCACTCACCCTCGGAAAGCGTTCTTTTCCGTAAATACTTGACACAGGTCGTTCTGGATAGATCCTCTGATAAAAACACAAAATAATATAAAAATCCACCCCGTATAGATCCATAATTTAACATCACACATCCTGGCGATATTTATTACATGTATAAAATGGAAAGTATAACTTACGCGGCTCAGCGTTTGACGTGCTGGGTCGCTCGTCATCTAATGTCGGGAACAAATCTGAAAGTAAATATGGTTATATGAAAATAAAATGTACATACGTTCATAACGCGTATAATTAATACGGTCGATACATTATTAAATGAGTCTTACCCGTGTTCATTGATTCGCTCGTGTAGAAATCGAGCACATTGTATGGGGCGCTCGGTAATCCTGCAGATACACGGGTGCTTGTTAGAAACATCGCGCTGTGCCTATTATTTATAAATATTAAATAATATATCAATAAATAATAGTACCTAGTGTAAAAGGCTCTTGAGACGTTTGAAAATCAGCGTTTCCTATAAACAGAATTTAAACGTTTAAATACAATTCAAATATATTTAAAACATTTCAAATATTAGATTTCTTTAATACGTATGTAAATGTAGCATATTTTTAATCTTTCTGAACTAGTGTACGGATATCTAAATATTTCTTGATTAATTGAATTATACTTACCATCAAAGTTTGAGAAGTTTAGTGTCCGCTCCGCATGGTCGTGGCCGGGCATCTTGATGTCTCTTTGTGTGTTCTGGTCCGTGCAGGCAGCGTGTTGACCAAATGGACTGAATCTCCGCCGCCACCCGCATTTAAACACCGCGCTGACCACCGCAATCCCCGCAAACTTTCCGTTCACGAGCTTGAAAAAATGTCTCGAGGCGCTCGAGGATAAGTAATCTAAGTTTGTTCATGAAAATATCGGGCTTATTAGATTTATTTAACCTTAATATTGTTAAATGTTCTGTAAATTACACGTATCTATCATATGTTGTACATCATGTACAACGCTTGTTGTTGACATATGTTTAATAAAGTTTTCTGTAGGTCTTTCCATTTATTTTGATATATAATATATATATCCCTACGTGTTTAAAACTGTGTAAAGAATATATTTATATAAACAGTCGAGCCTAAACATTGTGACATCAACATTAAATACACACGTTTAAAGTGAAATAAATAAAGTTGTCTTTTCTAGGTTTGTATACATCTCTTATTATATTTTATTACATTTTAGAACCAAAATACCTATTTAGACAAGGGGGCTTATTAAGTGCTCTCTCTCTCTCTCTCTCTCTCTCTCTCTCTCTCTCTACGCGTGATTGATGTTACAACATCCCCCACCACTACCACACGTGTTATTTTTTAACACATAGCGGCTGTATGTACCACCAGATTCCTAAATGTTTTGTGGTAACCATCATTCGTTAATTAAATCGTTATCATGTTTTTATATCTTCATACAGCCTAATGGTTAAGAATAACTCTTATATTTTGATAGCCTTATAGTTACAGGTTTCCAACATCGTTTCGGATAGGATTCTTTATCACATTATTGTGTTAAGTTAAACTTTTTTTTTTTTTTTTAAATACAAGCGGCTAGATAACAGCTTGTTCTCATCAGAATCTGAGCCCTTGAGATAAGCGTTCCAGCCTGCACTCGGTATATATGTAAACACACACACACACACACACACACACAGAGGATGTTCTGAGATCGTATTGAGTGTATTTACTTAATCTTAACGCGTGAATGGTTTATATTACATAATAATTTGATGTTTGATTACAAATATTATTACAAATGCTGCTTTTATTGAGTTGTATTGAAATGTCCCAGTTTCTACATATATAGTCTATGCTTCTTATATAACATATATATTCTATAACTCTTCTATATTTAAGGATTTCTTAACTTAGTAACGTTACATTGCTTTTACATCACCGGGTGTTGTGAACACACACACACACACACACACACACACACACACACATCAATGAGCCTTGGCCACCCATGACCCTGTCGCCGGTTCACTGCTTTTCCTTTCTTGGACCACTTTTGATAGGTACTGACCACTGCAGACCGGGAACACCCCACAAGAGCTGCAGTTTTGGAGATGCTCTGACCCAGTCGTCTAGCCATCACAATTTGGCACTTGTCAAAGTCGCTCAGATCCTTACGCTTGCCCATTTTTCCTGCTTCTAACACATCAACATTGAGGACAAAATGTTCACATGCTGCCTAATATATCCCACCCACTGACCGGTGCCATGATAACGAGATTATCAGTGTTATTCACTTCACCTGTCAGTGGTCATAATGTTATGGCTGATGGGTGTGATATATATATATATATATATATATATATATATATATATATATATATATATATAGAACAATTATCCGGTCAAGGAAGGATGGACAGCAGCTCCCGTCTAAAAACAGTCCACATTCACCGATGTCTCAAAAATTCTCAAAAATCGTCATGCTCTGAGGAAGATAAGTCGAAACGCTTAAGCATCATGATGTTCACTTTTTCTCCAATAAATAATTTTTGAGACATCGGTGAATGTGGACTGTTTTCAAATGGGAGCTGCTGTCCATCCTTCCTTGACCGGATAATTGTTCTATATAAACTCCCTGGGATAAAGCACCCCACATTTAAGATTTATTAAAACTATTGTAGCGACAGCTTTTTTTAAACTTATATATATATATATATATATATATATATATATATATATATATATATATATATATATATATATCTGTATATACTGTATATAACCAGATCTGTAAACACTTAAGTGCCATTCATTTAGTTTCTTAGTGTTCTATGATTCCTTAAGAGCCTTTTATTAAATCCTACAGTGAGTTACCCATGGCAGTTGTAGTCTGTTAATTTCACCCCTTTTTTCGATAACTCTAATGCGTCACTCTGTCTGCCTTTACACAGGGGTGCGTTCACAATGTGCAGGCTTTTCTTCATTCTGCACAAAATATGATTTGTCACAATGGTTCCTACTCCGTTATTACTAAGCACATTATTTATGTTTTGAGCACATTAATACTTTATATATATTATTTAGCTACGTAGGCCCTAGCCAGTAGTGGGAATTTTGTTTTTATTAGTGTGGATTTTTATGGACATTTCAACTCTTGAAATAAAATCAATTTATTAATCTGGTCTGCCTCACTGCTGCTGTTCTGATCACATTTTAAAAAGGAATGGCAGTGTACAATTGTGTAACTTTGGGCATTGCCTGATTATTATTATTTATTTATTAGCAGACACCCTTATCCAGGGCAACTTATAACATAAGAGCAATACAAAGTGCAATAATACAGTGCATTTGAAGGCATAATACATTTTAAATTCCCATTTACACAAGTTTATGAGATATACAGTAAATAATATAAGGTCTTACATCCTAGATTGTAAAAGATGATAAGTGCAGACAAGATGTTAAGTCACAGTCAAGGGCCAGGGAAAGGGAGCATAGGGGAAATCAAAATAAACAATACGAGTACTAGTAATGCAAAGCAAAAATAATCGTACAGGAGAGTAAATTACAAGTACTTTCTGAAAAGATGTGTCTTCAGTAACCTTCGGAAGGAGGTCAGAGACTCTGCTGTTTTGACTTCAGTGGGAAGGTCGTTCCACCACTTACACCACTTACACCTCCTTCCGACTATGCCAGTCAGGCTATGCTGACAATTAACACTTGAGATATTCAATCAGTTCCTATTAGGCTAGGGCACAGATTAATTTCCTAGAGGGCTTAAATAGAACTGGGATATAGACCAAAGAGACACTGGCAACCAGCATACAAAGTTAAAGTATTTTATTTTTCAAAACAAATCTGCAGCACATTAACATACAATTGGGATACCACATAATGTACACTTTAAATCACCCATAATATACATGCACTGGAATATTGCACTTAACCCAAACTAATTCATATAGTGAAGAGAATAATCATTTCACCTCACAATAAATAACATCTTATAAACATTTTCCCAATACAAACTCCTCTTCTTAAGAAACTGCAGTTTGAACATATCCACATATTCCTATCAATACAATGGACATTGGGTAATGTAGAACACCTAAGCTCCAGTGTGTTTTTTTCCAGCAATAACATCTAGTCAACAGGTCTTTTACTATTAGGTTTAGCATGGATGTCATGTGACTGAAATCACACAACTTGATTGGTGTGATGTCACAGAAAGGGGCAGGTCAGTAACTAGGTCAGTGACATAATCCGACAAGATTAATGTTAAGCATATAAATCTGTCAAAAATAAGTCAATGTTCCTAATTGTTATCAAATTATGTTTGTGATCTGTTCAAGCAACAAAATATGCATTAAAGCAAGGAAAATGTGTTTTAGTTTTTTTGCTATCAACCGTTTTGTAGTTGTCCCACTTTATCAAATATGATTGATAATCTGGCACAGTCATTTAAGTTCTTCAAATGGGGGAAATATGCATTTAGGGACTTCCTGTTTGTGTGTGTGTACAGAACATTGTCTACAGGCATTAGATGTATAAACCTTGAATAACTATGTATGAATACACAGTTATTCAAGGTTTATAGGTTTATACGTCTAATGCCAGTGGACAATGTTCTGTACACACACACGCAGACACTCTCTCTTTCTCTCTCGCTCCCTCTCTCCCTTTCTCTTCATCACTGCCAGAAATTATCCATGCCCTATAATTAACAAAATGAAATGTATTACAGAATACAATGGCACCACAGAAATAGGAAAAGAGAAGGCAACAGAAAGAGCGAGGAAGAGAGAGAGAGAAGTAAGAAGAAGCTAAACCAATGGAGTGAGACTAGAATGAAGGGAGCTATAGCTGAGTACAGGGAGTTAGTGGAGGCAGGCAGTGTCCCTCAGCTTCGTTTGTTGGCCAGGGCCAGGAATGTTCCGATGTCGACCCTTCAGCAAAGATTCAAAGGCACAGGGGAGCACAAACACACAATTGGGAGGAAGCCCTTTATCTCCAAAGAAGACAAAAATGTCCTCACAGTTCTTGCGAAGACACTTGGGAAAAGGGGATTTCCCCTAAGGATGGAAGACATCCAGAACCTTGCATTCCAATTTGCAGGAAAAAAGGGATAAAGGGCTTCTTGGAAACCAAGAAAAAAGCTGTCTATGCCTGGTTTCAGGGGTTCCTGAAGCGCAACCCTAACCTGAGTATCAGAAAGCCTGAGGGTCTTTCCACTTCTGGAGCAGCCAGCTTCAACCGACCTCTAATAACAAAGTGGTTCAGTGAATATGAGTCCAGTCAAGTCCCTGGGCTTAGAAAATGTGCCAGACCATCTTGGGAACTGTGACAAGATGGGCCTGCAGGACCACTTCCTCTCCTCCAGGGTGGCTGCACAGGTTGGGGGGCCATGTTTCGAGGTCACTGCTGGTGAGAAGGGAGTGACCACCACCTGCCTTGCAAGTGTGAATGCTGCCGGTGGGTATGGCACCACAAATGGCTGAAGGCAGAGTAGCTCCTGGGGTGTCCACCAAACACAATTGTAAAATGTCTGACAATGGGTGGATAAAGCTTGCCAACAGATGACCCACGTTCACATGTTCTTCTGCTTGATGGGCACAGCTCCCACGTTTATAACGTGGATTTTTTAAATCTAATGAAGGACAACAATGTCTATGTCCTTGGCCTACCATCACACACCACACACTACTTGCAACCAGCAGACAGGGCTCTCTTCAAGAGCCTCAAGCATTACTGGAGGCTGGAGGGGAGGGCCATCACCAGGGAGAGTGGGGGGAAAAGGCTAGATAGAGCCTCGTTTTTGGCAGTCTTTTCGAAGGTCTGGAGCAAGGCAGCAACACCTTCAAATGCCAGAGCTGGCTTTCGGGGAAGTGGTATCTATCCATTAGACCTAGCCCACATCAACGCTGCCCTCTTTGCACCAAGTCAAGCAACAGAGAGAGAGCAACAAGAGAGACCACCGAGTGCTCCACCAACCCATCACACTCCACAGCATCTTCTGCAGAAAGCCATCAATCCTCCTCACCTCCGTCCCGAGGCCCAACCTATACATGCCTAGGGTTGGGTATTGTTTGAATTTTATCGATTCCAATTCCAATTCCAATTCTGATTATCGACTCCGATTCTTATCGATACCCAGTTTCGATTCCAATGTGGTAAAAAAAATGAAGTAAAACGTTTTGATATCAAACACATTTATTCTGTGTCTTATTTTACAAAACATTTAGTTGCAGCTGAATACCATAAACAAAAATCAGCAGGCTACTGAGGACTCGTTTATGAGCTGTATGTGTGCAAAACTGTTAAATTAAAGTGCTTTTAATACACAACACTTGTTGGCTGCAACCAAATAAATAAAATGTGAATAAAAAAATACATGGGACTCGTTTAAGCACTGTTTGTAAGAGTGCAAATATAGAGGTCTAGGGTTAGCACCAGTGCTTAACAGTTTTTGTTAAGAAATATCAACATATCAGCTTTTTCTGGAAGTATATGAGACCTTTCAGGGCAAATAGTGTCTCCAGCAGTGGAGAAAACCCTTTCACTTGGGGTTGAAGAGGCCTGCACACATAAATATGAAGAGGCAAAATCTGACAGCAAAGGATATGTGTTTTTCTGTTTCCACCACCAGGCAGCAGGGTCATCAGATGTCGTTGTAGGTGGCATGTCTTGGTACATCTTTAGCTCTGCACCCACTTTGTTCTCAATGGACGTTGTTCTGCTCTCTGTGGAATTCATTTTCAATTTATCATCCGCAGCAAAAAGCTCCTCCAATGGGGATATTGTGGCTCTCTTGCAGGGAGGTGGCTACAGAGAGAGCAGGGTTATTACTTAAGACAATAAGAAGATTCTAAAGAAAAAATCTGAAAAACATAGATACATCATTGTTAAGATTTTAGTTTTTAAATATAATTTTATTTTTATTATATATTTGCTAAATATCTGCTCAATAAATGTAAATATTTACATGATCGTCCTCTTCCTCACTCTCCTCTCTGTCTGCATCATCATTCTCTCCTTGTTGTCTTTTCTTCTCCTTTGGCTGCATTGTAACCCCATCTTCTTGTCCACAATCCACTCTTGGCTAGAGACAATTGAGATTTAGACATTTAGGTATTTCATCATCACTGAGGATAGTAGACCAACATATTTGTGTGTACATGTCACAATTTTCACCTGTTCAGACTCTGATAGATTTGCCGCCATCAACTTCTCTTTTATCCGGACCCAGACACTACTGCTGTCCTCAACTTTGTGTTTGAAGTGGGGCTCCATGGCAGTGGCCTCCTCAAGAAAGCTTCTGATGTCATCCTTCTGTGAGACAAATATGTATTAAAACAAGAAAGGTACCAGGCATATCATTATTCTTTTTTGTTCCTTTCCTTCTTTAAAACTCATATTTACCTGGTATCGCTTGGACAGGTTTTCCCAGAGAGCCTGCTTAATGCTTGACACAAACACTGTGTCCTCCTCTTCAACTCTGAAGCGTATCTCAAGCTTTTGAAGAATTGGCAGGATCTGACCACATGTAGGGCTCTTCTCAGAAGAGACACAGAGTGTAGATTTGTACAAAATTCTAACCAGATGGATGAATTCTTCTCCTTTTCTGAGATATTCATCAGTCAGCCGAGCAAGTCTGTTTGAGAAAGAATATTTATAAAAAAAGTGCATTTTACTCTCCATAACAAATAAGGCAAGGAAACTTAGTTTTCACCTTTACATTCACTCATAACAAAGAACTATCCAAACTCTTCTTTCTTACCTGTCCCTCTCTATTGGCTTTCTCAAACGCCGATCCAAGCTGGCTGCTTGAATAGCAGGGTACTGTTCAAGAAAGCGTTCTATCATCAAGTACAGGGAATTCCAGCAGGTTCTTACATCAAGAATAAGGGAGTGTTGAGGCAAATCTTTGACACAAGCATAAGTGAGATGAAATATAGGTTCACATTGTTTAAACAAATTTTAACACTTCATTATAATGCACATAACACACTGCTGGTAAAGAGAGGCGTTCTTACTTAGGAGTCATTGCTTTTCCCACAGCACAGTCTTTGCCATAGTCTCTTCATCCAAACAACAACATTCCAGATTTTTGCTGTCCATTTTGCCACTGACGACACTGAATAGACACTCTGAGCTCCAAGATAAAGTGTATGGGCAAAGCAGCATAGCTTTATAAACTTTAGCCTTTTTATTGCCTCATCCATATTTGCAGCATTATCAACAGTGACAGCCACTATTTTATTCATTATGCCAAATTCTTGCAAAATGTCGCTTATTTATTCAGCAACAACTGGCCCTGTCTGTGCTTCGTATACTGCTTTTGTTGTTAAAACTTTCTGTCTTGTTTCCCCTTCAAGAATATAGTGTGCCATCACTGTGAGATAATGATCTTGGGAGAGGCTTGTCCAGCAATCGCTGGTCAGAGCAACTTTCCCTACACTAGTTAGGTCCGTTATTAAGTTTGTCTTTTCTACCTTATACATTGCAGGTATTAAAACATTGGACAAGCTGTCCCTGGAAGGGGGTGTGTACTTCGGGTTGAGCGCCCTGGTCATCTCCCTGGGAATGAACAAACATTGCTTCCTAGCACCGCTAGGCTAGCTCAAAACTATTTCTAAAATTAAGCTTGCCTCTAATGTAACACCTAACTAAACGAGGGCGACTCAACGATGGAAAAGGGATGCAACCCTTTAACTATGAATGTTGTGACCGACCTGTGACACTCCTCAGTTTTTTCCTTTGTCAGCTTTCCCTTCGAAGCGAGGGAGAACAGGGTCTCGCAGGTAACGTTTGCCATACTAGTGGCAAATGAAGGAGCAGATGATGAGGCACTTGGGCAATGCAAGGCATCAAACACAGTGCAGTCTTGTAAATCTATACGGTGAACCAACCGCAGATGCTTTGTCATGTTGGTGGTGACACCTCTCTTGCAACATATTTGCTTATGACAAATATTACACTTAGTTTTTTCGGCTTCTGACTTTGCAAAGTGTAGCCACATTTTCGAGTGCTTCCCGTGGTGCATCGCGACTGATGTTTACATGACGATGACATAGATTAAAGTGAAAATGCGCACACAGGAATCGATAAGTGGAATCGAAATTTTAATTTTATAACAAGTATCCAATTCCAGAATTAGAATCGATACTCGATTCCCAACCTATACATGCCCCTCTCCAGCAGCATCATTGTCGGTGCCCACTGGCAGTGCCTGAGGATGCTGTACCATCTTTGGCACATGAGGTTAAGGTTGAGACAGCAGTGGTACAGGTTGTGCAGGAAAAAGCGGTCTCATTTAAGGACTTGGTCCAGTTTCCGGTCCAAGAAACACCAACCACCGTCCGGAAGAGATCCAAACCGCCTTCCATGAACTTCACCAGTGATGAACATTTTGTTTATGTTCAAGGGAAGGGCAAGGGGAAATGGCCAAAGCCGGGACCAAAGCAAAAGACAAATCCCAAGAAGAAGAAGGAGGAGCCATGCATCATCTGCCACCATGCATATGGGGACAGAGATGATTCAAAAATCACAGAAGAGTGGCTGTCCTGTGCGGTCTGCAGCCTATGGTATCATCAAACCTGTGCAGAAGATAATGGCGTCATAGATGATGACGGGTCTCTCACCTGCAAGGACAGTTTGTTTCCGGAGTAGCCCCAATGTAAATAGTTCTATAGAGAATTTAAGTAATAACCAAATTAATAATCCGTTAATAATTGTTGCTTGTTGCTTGAATTTTAGTAAATTTGTACAAATGTTGTAGCCAATCATTTTAATACATTTCAAATTAATTAACACAGTAGATCTGTCAGTCCAGTTGTATGATAATGATTCATACCCAGGAATCATTGAAGATTCTAATATAAATCCTAATTCATAATATGGGAAATTAAAATAAACCCCTTCTTGATCCACACTATTATACTTCTTGTCAGGTTTAAAGAATAAAAAAGCAACTCTTGTAAAAATTATTGAGAACAACAACAAATAATAATAATAAAAATATTAAATGTTTTACTGACTGCATTTGGCACAGAAATGATGCTACAAGTTAAAAGTTAAGAACATGAATTTGTTAGAGTATGACATGCATTAATTTAGCCTGACACTATTTTGTTTGGTGTATCGATTAAAGATAGAAAGCAATATTTTTTATGATTGCATGTTCTGAAGTACAAATATTTACAATAAAAAAAGTTTTTCAGAAGCTTCGCAGTGTTATTTGTCTTTTAAATCATGTTTTAAATCCATTTTTAAAGTGGCATTACTGTAATAAGCTGTCCTTACCTTAACTATAGTGTCATCACTGTAACAAAGGCTGTTTTAACAAAGAGCTGCAGTATCAGGGGTGGGGATTATACTGTCAATGGGTTCAGAGATTCATGTCTGAAATAATAAAGAAGTTTGTTATGTTTGTTTCACTGCTTATTTTACAATAAAACATATCTATACAAAACCTCATGCACTTGCAAAGAATACATTTATATTTAATTTTAATAGTCAATAAAAACTGAAAATCTTTTTTTTCTAAATATGAATTATTATTTTGTATTAATATGCAATATTATAATATTTAATCAATATGGTGTGTATTTTTCTTTATACAAGACATTTTATTAGTGTTTCGGTAATGACAAATGCATAAGTTTAACAAAATGAAAATCCCCATATATATAAAAATATAAAATATATAAAAATACTAAAATTTCAGCTTGGCCAAGTACATTTCCATACAAATGAGATCTTGAAATAGTTCATTCTGATTGTTTCAATGAAAATAAAATAACATCAATTTAAAAAATATTTGGAACTACAATTTGTCCCATTGCCATAGAATGACCCATATATGCCCTCACATCCCATGATTGGCTGCCCCGCTAACCCATGAACCCGGAACTCACTATTTCCTGCAAACTAACACTGCAGATATTACAATGGTACCACAAAATGTCCCTTCCAGGACTTTGGGTGTTTTTATTCCTTTACAGGACAATCGGAAACCATTCATACAATAGAGATCTCATTGGTAAGCCTTGAAATTCTCTGCTCGGTCTCTGATTGGCGGATTACTCCTTATTGATTTTGAGCAACAGGATTGGTTGTATGCTTGTTGGTGATTTGCCTTTGATATTCAGATAAATGTATCTGTATCTGTAATTAAAATATTCTCAGCATCCTGACTTTGCATGGGATTGCTTATTGCTTTGAATTAAAGTGATTTCCACTTGTGCCATTTGCTTTTAATGTTAAAAAATTAAAATTAAATTAAAGTTAACTTGTTTTATTAACCTTGTGTTTCTAAGTTTTTATGTTTTGACATACCTTCTTATTTTTATACCAGCACTTGTGTTCTTTAAAAGTAAAATATGTATTTCTGATTTTGAGTTTAATAAAATAATGTTGAAACTGTTTTGTTATAAAATATAATGCCAATAATTGTGCTATTGTAAAGGGGTTGAATATTAGGGATTATATGGGTTTGTTTTAATTGGGTAATGGTCAACAGATGACAATGCTTGAAGTGATTGCTGCACCTGTATAAAAGCAGGGAGGAATGTTTCAGAAGGCAGAGAGCGTCAGGGAAAGCGTAGACAGGCAGGTTGTGGGAAGCCCAGAGACACACGCCGGGACGCGGTGACTGAGGGGTATGCAGCATAGTTAACTGCCTTATGTGGCTTGGTGAGTTGTAGAGCCACTACATCACTGCATTATTGTAGGAGTTTGGTGGAAAACCACGGATTTGAACTTGTCATGTCGGCAGTGGACGGGTGTGTCTGGGTTCTCGCAAACCCCGTTGTGGGCTGGGTTTCTGACGATAAATTTATAGGGTGAATTCGAGTAATCTGGGATTTTTTTTTGCATTTTTGTCTTGTGCGACTAAATCCAATATCTATCTAACACATTCAATCCTCACATTAGACCTTTTTGAAATCCCTGAGATGTTTCCTAGCCACACCACAAAAAAGAATGTTGATATCATACTCGGAGAAGACATGCCACACCTTTTACTGTTATTTATGTCAAAAAAACAACAACATGAATTTGATAATCTGGGACAGGTCACTTTGTAATGAAAAAATTACAAGGACAGAAATCTGAATAAGAAAATGTATTCATATAAATATTTTTCTATGAAGAACTAATCAAAGAAAATATAAAGAAAATTTCCCATATTATGAATTAGGATTTCTGTTGCTTTCAGATCAAGTGTTCATTTTGGAGGAAAGAAATCCTTAAAAAATAAAGTGCTCATACCCCCAGCTTTAAACACACTGCCTCAAATGCCAGTGCATCTACTTGGACATGGTGTTGTGTCACTTGTTCAGGTGCAGAAATCAAAGTGATTAGTTTTTCTGAAGTATATAAAATTTTGTCTTCGATATGTGGCCAAAAGAAATGGTTCCTGCCAACGCAGTGCATCACCTTAACTTCAACTGCTTCAGCATCCACATCTTCAATGATTCCTGGGTATGGATCATTATAATATGAAACAATGCACCATCTCCCAATGAGTTCGTCATTAACATCATCCACTGGTTGGAGTGTTTTATGTTGCATCTTTCGTTGGATTCTTTGAATGATCACTTCCTTCAGCTGAAGACTTGGTTTCAACCTTTTCTTCCACAGGCATCTGTAATGTACATGGACTGTAGCATGAACAAACTCCTGGCCTGTCACAGAACCAGGTGCGAGTTCTGCACTGTATCTTACCATGACAGGTGCTAACAACTTGATGCAATTTGAGAGTACCATGAACTACAGGGAGCTCTTTGGTAGACTTTCTTGATGTCTTCCTTTGTGACATAAAACAGGATGATAGAAGTACAAGGAAGTAGAGCATCATAAAGAGCCCTTGCATTTGGGATGTCCAATCCTTTGACCACCAGGGAGTCAGCTGCCATTCCTTTTCCATGACCAACCTCTAGGAAATTCCAATTCACAGCAGTGAATCCTTTGTAAAAGGAGGAAAAAGATTTGCTTTCCAAGGTACTGTGTTGTTGTTCCATCGCTGATGAAATAAAGCTTTGAAATGTCTGGATAATGTTCCTGTATCAACTGAGGAAGAGGTTCAAGTTGTGCCCAAATGGCAGCTGGGTCATGCTTCATTGATGGGGATATGGTACAAAAAGCCTGAGCACTCTGATTTGTGTACAACACACCATCATGCTATGTAGCTTGCTGCTGTGAAGCACCAAAGTGCACTGCTTGCACTTCAGTGGCATACTTGCAGTTCCAGTTCTCAGCATAAACAATGTGTAGAATGGCTTCATCAGACTGGAGTGTAGAGTGCAGTTTTCTCAGCTCTGAATACTGGTGGTATATGTTATACATTTGCTTGCATACTTTCTGTTTTATTTCAGTTTGAAAATCTTAAAAAAGTTGGTGTATTGTACCTTCACATTTTTACTTCACTGTCTTGCTTACAGAGATTTTTGCTTTCAGCCCTCCCTTTTCCTTCTCATACTCTTCCGTCTGCCGTACCCATTCAAACCACCATGGACATGTGTCTGATTCTTTCAAGTAATACAGCAGTTTTTTTTTTCATTGCAAACTTCACACTCTTGATGCATGCTTGTCTGATTTTTAGTGTCACAGCATATGTCCTCCACAATCCTCTCCAGATTCTAGGTACATATTACTTGTGGTAATTAGCTTTCAGCTGAGCATTTTCGTGGACTTTGCAAAGGTATGTATCTTGGTCTTGAACAGTTGGAAAAACTATCCAGAAGGGTCTCATTCTGCAGAACAGGGAATAAGAAAGTTTAACATGTGGCTGTTCCAAAAGGAATTTGGAATGAAGATTTTTCTGAGAATCTGAAAGGAAACACTTTTGCTTTTATGTTTTTTGTCTTGTGATGGTCTCTTTCTTTCCAGCTGAAGACCTGCTGTTGTCATCTCTTTCAAGGAACTCCTTTACCATTTTTAGAATGCCTGTGGAGTACATCTTAGCAATTTGAGTGCTCATTTGAGAACTCAAGACTTGGTTTATTTTCCATTTTTCTGTATTTTTTGTGAGAGATGCAAATCGATTATTTTGCTTTCACAATTAGTCGTTATTTTTTCAGGAACTTGGTGCATAAATGTCTTTCTTTCTGACATTTTATGTTGTGATAGTTTTCTTTGAGTTCACTTGCAAGTGTGTTATTGCACAAGAGTGTTTTTCTTATGTTATTTGGTAAAGTGACATTTTTCAGTTCACTTGTTGTTTTTGACCTTGGAGATTCTGCCATTTGCAGCTTTGCTTTTAGTCTTTGTAGTCGTTTTTTGGATTTGCCTGCCCTCTTCTTATTTATCTAAATTTCATATTTCAATTTTTGGATACTTTTGTATGCCTTTGCCCTATCCCTTTTCACATACTTTCAGCCTCTACTTCTCTGTGCTGAACTTCTTGGTGTGCCACTGTCACTATCACTTGGTGTGTTTGGGGGTGTGGTTGCTGAACAAAACTTCTCAATTTCTTGCCTATTTTTTACTGCCTGTCTGTGTCTCTTTTGATTAACCTTCCACCTTTTGCGTTGGCCTCGCTGTTCCGTTTGACATTTCATTCACACTTTTCAGTTTGCCCTCTCTTTTTCTTCGAGCATTTCTTTCCCTTTCCTGCCTGCCATGGTATTTTTGTGAATCTTGTTTTAGTTTTTCCCTGAAATGTCTCTCTGAAATGAACTCTGTCAGCAATACTTTGTGGCATTTTGTCTGCTCTGACTTCCTTTCTATCTTTCTTTGTTACTCTAAAATATAAACACATTTAAAAGCATTAGCATTATTCATATTCATGATAAACTAAAAAAAAATAATTATTAAGAAAAAAGTCATCAACACAATGCTAGATCGTTTGTCTTCAGTTTATTTCTGCTACAGCACACAGTTTTATACATGTCAGTAGTCCGTTTCGGGGCAGGACATATTACAGATCTAGTTGCTAGGCAGACATGGAATGTGTCCGATATCACAACGCCTAACACACTCAAGAGTTTCGGTTGACATATCCACACGGTTTGCCTAGCAGTAGATGACGTGGGACTCTATCTTATTTCTGGTTTGTCTGAAGAGCAGCATGTATATTGTTTATGTTGTCAGCTCTGAGCTGTTCCTCAAAATATAATATAAATATAGGGAGATTGTGGTTTGACATTTCCAAGATAGAGTCGAGGGGAAGGCCGTGGGTTCAAGTGTCTAGACTTACACAGAAACACAGTTATGCACGAGTATGTTATTTTTGCAATAATTACAAGTTTCAGCCCCCGCACCACGGCAACATTTCCAGATATATCAATGTCAAATCTGCAGCAGCTGTTCTAATCTAATCCTACAATAAGAATACAATACAATGAGTTACATGGTTACAGTAGGTTAAATAATCAGTATCCTACCAAACTTAATTATCCCCAACAGTAAGTATATGAATATGTTACATAACAATCCTTACAGTGTCACTTCCATAACAGTTTGGTCATTACCAAAACATTGCAAGTTGTTACGTTAATGACTGTTACGGTAATGACAATTTTAAGCATTTTTAGGATTGTATTACAAATTGAGGCCTACACATCCTAACCTTTTTATTTTGAAGACAGAAATTATAAAGTAATTTACATTTACATTAATTTATTTTGAAATACATGTACTTATTATGTTAAACCAATGATGACAAATAATAAACCTAACTCATGATTTTCAGACATTTTAAGTAATTTTTAAAACAAGTGTTTGAAAGAGATCTACTCACCATGTGCTCAAATTGGAAAATGATGCAACCTCTTCTTATGATCACATGATCAAGGGGTAATATATGTTTGAACTAGGGGACATATAAAACTAGGGACAGAAATTGGCACACTTTTAAAAATATATGTATTAATATGTTTTAAAAAATACTTTAACATTTGTAAATAATAAAACATTATTTATTAAAATTATATTTCCATATTTCAGAGTTACTACTTTTTACAGGAGTTGGACGTGGGGACAATGTACATTTGTAATTATTGACCCATGAATGCTAAAATTGCATAAAAAATACAATGGACATTTTACCATTTTTCATGATAGCAGCTATGAAATCAGTGTATATTGCATATGACAAAATATTACATACATTATCAGTTTTTAAAATACAAATTTGAGGTGAGGTCTGCAATTTTTCCCATTCCCATAGAATGACCCATATAGGGGTGCCCCAGAGCCGTTTCTGGGTGTTTCTATAATATTGTGCTTGTGTATTTGCATCTATAGCGAATTGTACCTTTAATAGGATCTGCAAGAGGTTTGTTCATTTTTTTCCAGTACAAATATATGCTATAACACTGTTAACTAGTTCTGCAGCATCAATGATCAAGTGGTTGTGGTTGTTTTCATACAGTGTTCTGGACCATTCATGCAGAAGCAGGGGGCACCTAGTGTAATGACTATTTCTCCTTAACCCTTATGTGGTGTTCGGGTCAAATTGACCCATTTCAAATTTTTGCTTTTTATCATTTTTCAACCTGAAACTCCATGGCCTTGGCTTATTTTCTGAGAAGAACATGTAAAAGAAAAAAAAAATCAATGAGTTCACATGCTACAATGCCCCCACACATTCATGTCCTTCATACGATGTTCCGGTCAATCTGACAAGCATACACACAGAGACACACAGAAACATGCACACACGCACACATGCACACACACACACGCACGCACTCACACACACACAGATAGAGAGAGAGACGTACACACACATACACCTGCTACATTGTTACAATCCAAGCACCGAGAAGCCGTCTGCTCCCGCTTTCCCGCTCACTTTACCCTCTGTAGTGTGGGAACCTGCACAATGTTATTCCAAACCTTCGAAACATTTAACATTTTCTCGCACTGTACCCCTCTCACCTGCACATCAGGGGGGACAAAACAGATAAATAACTCTACATCACAGTGTACAGCTCACTTCAACTACAATCCACCACCAGCAATATGAGCAAAAGATTTACTGCTCAGAGGGCCTTCGAGCTAATACTGGAAGAGAGTGAGACACGTAGTGAAGTGGAAGAGGAGGATGTTTCAGAATATGAGGATAATGTAGAAACAAATTCTGAGTATGAAAGTGAACTTGAAGATGAGCTTAACTCAGAGCATGCACCAGAAGGAGCCCCACAGCCAGCTGCTGGAGGAACCCCACAGCACACATATATGTCATGTGTTGTGTAGACAGGCATGCTCATGTGCGCACACAATGTTATCCAATGTAATTTCAGAATTATTTGAGAGATGTATTTTTTATGTACTGTATTTCATTGACAGTAACTAAACCAGTGTATATTTAGTTCATGTTTTGCGTTTCTATTCGTTGTTCATCACCTGTATTTGCTTTACGGCTTTGATTATAATAAGATAAAGGTGATAATCAATTGAGAATATCAGTTCAAAATAAGAATCATTAATGAAAACATTGTTTAATTAAAAATTTTCCTAGATAAGCATGATTTATGACATCCAAGTCTTTATTATAGTGGATTTTTTACACAAATTATAACTTCATCACAAAAAACGAATGACACTTCCATTGTTAAATGTGATCTAGCAGAGATTAATTGCAAACATTAATCATAAATGTCATCTATATTGTTTGGAATTGAGATAAAGACAATATATGTTAAGAGATTTTGATGTATTTTTTTTTCTCTATTGCTTTTAAAACCCCAATAATGTCCCGGGTCAATTTGACCCGAACAGTACCAAAGGGTCCAAAAAGTGAACACCACACAAGGGTTAATGCAACGATTAATTAAGTAGATCTATGACAATAGTCTGTTTGTTTCTTTTTCTTTTCATGTCAAGTAGAAATGTTTTTTTTAATTATTAATATGGTACTAAAAGCTAATGCATAAGAATTAAGGTAATAGAACATTATTTAGCCTTACATGTATTTTTAGTAAAGTGGACTGGTCCAATCATGGGAGGAGCTACAGGAAGGAGATAAAATAGGCCTTACCTCAACCTGTAGTCAGTTTTCTGTTTGGTTGAAACCTGTGTAAGGTAGTGGCTGCTCTGTTTGATTCTACTCTATAGTCTGATTTTTCTGAGAGCAATTAAAAGGGGATTCTTCAGTTGGCGTCACGAACAGCATATCGCTGGAAAACCGGGTGTTCCCCACTGACCGTCTCCAAATGGGTGAGTAGGTTAATTTACCACCTATATAGATTAAGAGAGACGTAGTTGGGGAGGCCCTGGGATGCCGCACAGACGCGATATCAAAACAAAACCAAAACATCAGACAGGCTGTTTGAGTGATTGCTTTATACAGAACTGGTTGTGATCTTGAGATATTGTGTTTTGTGCGCTCGGTTTTGTGCATTCCCCCAAGCGCATCTGCGCAGCCTGAGTGTCTGGCGCAGATTTTGTGTGCGCTCAGTTTTGGGCATTCCCCCAAGCAGGTCTGCGCAGCCTGAGTGTCTGGCGCAGATATTTTGTGTTTTGTGCACTCGGTTTTGGGAATTCCCCCGAGCGGATCTGCGCAGCCTGAGTGTCTGGCGCAGATATTATGTGCGCTCGGTTTTGGGCATTCCCCTGAGTGGATCTGTGCAGCCTGAGTGTCTGGCGCAGATATTTTGTGTTTTGTGCGCACGGTTTTGGGCATTCCCCTGAGTGGATCTGTGCAGCCTGAGTGTCTGGCGCAGATATTTTGTGTTTTGTGCATTCCCCCGAGCGGATCTGTATAGCCTGAGTGTCTGGCACAGATATTGTGTGCGCTCGGTTTTGGGCAATCCCCCAAGCGGATCTGCGCAGCCTGAGTGTCTGGTGAAGATATTGTGTGCGCTCGGTTTTGGGCATTCCCCTGAGTGGATCTGTGCAGCCTGAGTGTCTGGCGCAGATATTTTGTGTTTTGTGCGCACGGTTTTGGGCATTCCCCTGAGTGGATCTGTGCAGCCTGAGTGTCTGGCGCAGATATTTTGTGTTTTGTGCATTCCCCCGAGCGGATCTGTATAGCCTGAGTGTCTGGCACAGATATTGTGTGCGCTCGGTTTTGGGCAATCCCCCAAGCGGATCTGCGCAGCCTGAGTGTCTGGTGAAGATATTGTGTGCGCTCGGTTTTGGGCATTCCCCCGAGCGGATCTCCGCAGCTTGGATTAGATGGCACAGATATTTGTGTGTTATAGTTGTGTGTTTAGCGCCCGGTTGCACCGAGTGGGTCTGCGCAGCTTGGATTAGCTGGCGCAGATATTTGTGTTTGGGACAACTGTCTCATACTTGACGACTGATTTGACATATTTGTATTGACTTTCTGAATTCAGACACTCGGTTACCCCGGGTGAGTCTCTGCAGGAGAATACTGTCTTAGACATTCGGACTGGACTATTTCAAATCATGTCTGACGAAAATGAGATTGAATTTTTGAGGGGAAAACATTAGAAGGTAGAGAAACAGATGTTAGATAATGGATGGTCACAGGACTGGTCCCCCAGAATCATAGAGACTGGTGGAATCAAGGAAATACAAGATAAAACCGACAAAGTTTCCATAAGCCTTTGTCAGAATAATAAGAATTTAGAGAATAACTTGATCACATTGGACCAAGAAAACTGAGGTAGTGAAATAATTAAATAATCAAGTGGGATTATTTGACATTTTATTCTAAATAATAAGAAGCTTCATAAATAAACAAATACCATCATAAAGAGGTTATAACGGCTGTTAGAGACACCGCAGGGTCAATAAAACATGCCACAGATCGGATATCTGAATTATATCTGAATTATCTTTGGATATCAATGTGTATGTACTTTATGTGTTTATATATATATGTGTATATTTTGAAGGTGATATAAAGTAAATGTCTATGTTTTGTATGTGTTGTATTTTTAATATTGTCCATAGTCCAGAATAAGGCTAACAACTGAAGTAACCAGTACTTTCAGAATTATATTTAAAGATTCATGAGGAGCTCATCATGAGGACTTTTAACTCTATACAGAGTGCCTCAGGCATCAGAACTAAGAGAAATAATATGATTCTACAAGAAAAATGTTAAAACAATACCAAATGTACTATGAATAAACAGGTCAATAATACTAGTAATACATATACAGTGAGGGGAAAAAAGTATTTGATCCCCTGCTGTTTCTGTACGTTTGCCCACTGACAAAGAAATGATCAGTCTATAATTTTAATGGTAGGTGTATTTTAACAGTGAGACAGAATAACAACAAAACAATCTAGTAAAACGCATTTCAAAAAAGTTATAAATTGATTTGCATGTTAATGAGGGAAATAAGTATTTGACCCCTTCGACTTAGTACTTGGTGGCAAAACCCTTGTTGGCAATCACAGAGGTCAGACATTTCTTGTAGTTGGCCACCAGGTTTGCACACATCTCAGGAGGGATTTTGTCCCACTCCTCTTTGCAGATCCTCTCCAAGTCATTAAGGTTTCGAGGCTGACGTTTGGAAACTCGAACCTTCAGCTCACTCCACAGATGTTCAATGGGATTAAGGTCTGGAGACTGGCTAGGCCACTCCAGGACCTTAATGTGCTTCTTCTTGAGCCACTCCTTTGTTGCCTTGGCTGTGTGTTTTGGGTAATTGTCATGCTGGAATACCCATCCACGACCCATTTTCAATGCCCTGGCTGAGGGAAGGAGGTTCTCACCCAAGATTTGATGGTACTTGGCCCCGTCCATCGTCCCTTGGATGCGGTGCAGTTGTCCTGTCCCCTTAGCAGAAAAACACCCCCAAAGCATAATGTTTCCACCTCCATGTTTGATGGTGGGGATGGTGTTCTTGGGGTCATAGATACCTGGGAGCCAGAAATCTTGCTGATTGATAGGGGATCAAATACTTATTTCCCTCATTAACATGCAAATCAATTTATAACTTTTTTGAAATGCGTTTTTCTGGATTTTTTTTCAGTTATTCTGTCTCTCACTGTTAAAATACACCTACCATTAAAATTATAGACTGATCATTTCTTTGTCAGTGGGCAAACGTACAAAATCAGCAGGGGATCAAATACTTTTTTCCCTCACTGTATAGTCATGGTGTCCCCACAGAAGAACCAGAATTTGTTTGTTAAACATCATGTTATGGACAAGTCCTCTAAAGTCAATTTAAAGGAAACAAAAGGCTACACATGAGACAGACAGCCTGATGTAAAATCCAAGCTGGAGAATGTTAACCGTTTAGTGACATATTATAGTCTTTCAGAAAATGTGGTGAAGATATGAATACATAGAAAACCAGATACTCTAGGAAAATAAAATGTGGTCATTTGGTAGCTATGAGTTCCACAATGAAGAGTTTTTGAAATACCTAGATTCAGATTTAGATTTAGAACGCACAGCATGGGAATATGAGCAAAATAATAATAGCGGAGGATTTGGCGTGGCACCCCCACCAGGTCATTCGGGATTATATCCATACCTGTTGCCTTTCCAACCCGGTCATAAAGAGCCAGATGTGAAAACAGTGCCTGCCGCTCCGATACAGGTTAAAACCCGCACTAAAAGAGACAAGGACGGTAAAACCACAGAATATACCTCCCGAGTGCATACTCCCTTACCCAGGGGAAAAGTAAATGATTTGCACTTCATTACCTAAATTGAAAATAAATCAAGGTAATACAGAATTTTGGGAAAACCTGAATGAATGAGGTTGATTCATCTTCTTCACCCGAGAGATGTTCATGTCATAGTGAAAGCCTAAGCCCTTCCAATGTATGGCTTCAATTGGAAAAACTCAGACATAGGACTGGGGACTGGGCTTGTGTGGAAACAAAAGACGTGCAAGAATGCGCAGATTTGATCGAGGCATTTGGCAAGGACGTAAAGCAAGCCCTAGGACAAAGTAAGGGGAATTGGGGAATAGTAGTAGGCATTAAACAAAATCAAGGCGAGTCAGTAATAGATTATGCCAAAAGAAAGTTCACAGCCTACCAAGCCTATCAAGAACACTCTGGAGACGATAGAGCCGACAGAGACCAAGCCGTGTCACAGACATCAAAACACCCTAGCTATGGGAATATCTGTTGGAAACACATATCAGGAGATGGTGCGGTGGGCTGCTGAGGTAGAAACTAAAGCAAACAAACAAGAAGAAACTAACAAAAGAATCCCCTTCTGGTGTAGGGGGGGCTGCTTTAGTTGCGTTTTTAAGCACCCCCCAGCTTCTAGAAATTGGAGATCTCTTGATCCCCGTCTCTTTATGGGTGTGCAACAATCCAGAAGGAACCATATTTGGCATTGACATCCTCCGCGAAGCAGGGGCTTTACTAGAAGCAAGGAATAATCAGATACATTGGACAACTCCTACGGGCTCGCACAATAGCTTAACACATACACCGCGAAACTGTGTGTCAGTATCAGCCATTTCTCCCACTGACATTACGCCCCCCACAGTGGCCTGCTGATGGCTGTGGAGCTGTCTGTCTGTGCTGCACTTCCCCATATCTGGGCCAGACACAAACAAGATTGTGGTTTGGCTCAGGTCCCACCTATTTCTGTTTCTGGTGAAGTGCACCCAGCACACAAGCAATATCTGATTAAATATGTTCTAAAATATATTTTATTAGGTACATATCTTAATTCATTAACTCAAATAGATGGAGAGAAATGTGTATAAATAGTAATAATATCAATCGATCAAATATAACTTGAATTTTCTAGTAAGAAATCAGGAAAAGGAGGAAGAACAGCTGTTGGGATACAGAGCGATGTTTTAAGAGGCTCTGAGCGATGTCGATGAAGGTTTGAGGACGTTGACGAGGGGTTTAAGAGTTAATCAGGCTTGGGAAGCTGGAAAAAGGGAGTTTGATATGTGTGACAGAAATGTGCTGACACTTCCAGCACAAGAGTTTTGATGTTTATTGAATGGAATATGAGGGAAAATAAGGCAGTTATTGAAGATATAACTTGATGGAAAATAATGTATTAGATATTAGGAAGGGAAACCGGTCTGTGGCCTGGGCTTCCCCTGCTCGGCGCAGACAGCACTCTCAGAGGAAATACATAAATTGACCAGTGTAAGGCACTGAGATGAGGGAGATGCCCTATGACACAGTGTGTGTGTTCTACTGCAAACAGGTGCTACAGTGTCTTTACAGTGTCTGTGGTTTCCTGGGATATAAGGAGTAGTTACATTACTAATGCTAAAAATATTGATGTTGGTACTGACGGATAGGAAATTGACTACTATTATCTGTCTTCACAGGAGCCAGCGACACTGAATATCTCCCACAGGTTGGTACACCTCTGCTTATTGCAACTGGAGGGTGGTGATGCCCAGGAATAGGCGGACTGAGCATTAACGATTCATTTCTCCACAGGTGATGAAACTAACATAATTTTATCTTTCAGAAAAATTGAAGAAAGGCCTGAAGAACTCACCAGACAAGACAACACATTGAAAAGGGACTTGCTGTTTATGCAAACAAATGATTATGGATATAGATTAGAAAGGAATCAAGCATACTCAAACAACTGGAACTACTGGATTTCAATAATTATGCTGTTTGGCTGTATGACTGAAATGTGAAATTATATGTAATGTTTCGATGTAACTGTAAGTGGGTACACATTGAAAAATGCTACTACGGTGTATTGTATTATTGCTATGGGAATAGTGTGATTAATCTATACATTGTTTGCTTTTATTCACATAACCAGTCATGATTTGTACACATGATTAACACCATTTGTTACAAAGGAATTAGGCATGAATTCATGAGGAATATACTGGAGAAAAAAAGACCCTTAATAACTGTAATGTTTCAGAGGACAGCTGAGGTGGACCCAAGCACAAGCTCTAATACAGAGAAAGCACGGCTAACAATACATAGAGGAAATCCAAGAGACGATGTTTAAAGACAGCCAAGGGGTCAATAGATGAGGCAAACAGGCTGAAACAGGCAATCCAAAGGGGTGGTTGAAAGGCAAAGGCAGGAAGTCAGGAACACAGTAAAGTCAAAAGCCAGAGGTAGTGCTTAGAAATGCAACAAAGAATGAGACAAGACTTTACAGAGAGTGAAGGACAAACAGGGGTTTTAGTGCAGGGCAGAGTGGTGACAGTGGAGCTGGTGGGGAGAGGTAGAACCAATGAGTGTAGAGGGTTATTGGGACAAGTGCACATGGTATGTAGGAATGTTAATTGGATGATTGCAGGGTTAGTATTCAGGGGATGATTACCTCTGGTGGTGAACAGGGGAACTGTGGCTGACAGGTGTGACAATAACCATGAATCTTAATGAATTTATACCCTCTTTCTTGCTTGCCAGGGGGTTATGAAAAATCTGAACTAATGTATGAAAACATGGTTTATACATAAGATCAACTTAATTTATTAAAAAGGATTTCCAAATTATTAAAAGCCTTTAAATCATTATGAATTCACATACTTACAAATGAATTGAATCTGAGTTCACAATAATAACATCATGTATTAATGTGTGATTTCCTGTGTTGTACTGTTGGAATTCATGAGTGATTAATGGCCAGTCTTACCAATATTTGTAATACGAGAGTTCTAACAGTATTTATTGGGGTTAAAATGTAATGTTTCATCCTAGTAAATGGAATAGTTATCCATTGCTAGTCCATATAAATAATGTCTAAGAAACTGATTAAATTATCTTTAAACTGCCTTTTATTGAGGGCTTAATTTCCCATTCATATATACATTTGTAGAAGAAAAATAATAACCTTTAACCGTTCTACTTTAACCATACATTCATTCAGTGGTGTAGGTTTCGTTTCAGAATTGGTGGGACACATCCACTGCACCTATGGAGCTGGGCACACATTATTGGGGGGGGACTATTAAATGTTCTTTCAACATTGGGGGGACGCACCCCCCCTAAACCTACACCTATGTATTAATTATAATAGAAGACAACCAGTGCAATATGAAACATTTAACCACTTGAAATACCACAATTAAATACTTGCTGCAATGTTATTCTTGCATTCATTGGAATAGCACAGACACACTTCCCTGCCAAAAGCAATTAGGCATTAGAAGATCCTTAAATAATGCATGAAATTGAAATAAAAAGTTATAAAAATTTCATTGGCCAACTGTTATGTCCTCACTTAATGACAAAATCTCCCCTTTTCTACTTACATAAATGAGCTCCATTTGTGTCCTCACTTCAAAGTGGCTTAAAAAACATTTGTAAGTCATAAATGATTGAGTACCTCATGGATATAAAGCATATGACAGCATAAGAAATAAAAATAATTGAGCTACCAAACTTCCAGAATTATATAGACAGGTGACGTGTAAGTTAATCTGTTTGTGACACAGGGAGGATAATAAATTCACACCCACAATATAAAGAGCTGATTTCCACCAATAACATAGTCATTGCATTGTAAGCCAAGAGTTCAATTCTAGTCCTGGGGAGCTCCAGTACAGCACACTCCTCATCACCAGAGTCCTCGCTCTAGGATTTTCTTATGTTCTTATGCTTTTTTATTTCATTCTAGTAAGCCTGTTGTTACTGTTCAACCCATGCTGTTGGCAAAGGGAACTAGAGTTTGAAAATAAATGGCCCTGGGCTTTTGGGTTAGGCATTCCTAATATAAAAGAATGATTTACACATCTTCCTTCCTAAAGAATGGACTCCTAAAATGTAAAATATGGAACATGCTGGGCATACAGGAATAGCACCAGCCTCATCAATCTGTGGTGTACTGCAGCCACTTAACCTGGCAGGGGAAATAGTTCAAAGAATCACTTTGTTTGAATGTTTTCAATAAGCTCTCTTACTACTAATAAAATAATGGTTGTAAAGATACCTAATTAGGTATTATATCAAACATATCCTTCGTCTGTGGACACCCATCTAATGCTACCAATGGTTCACATAAAATAAAGCAACACTTTAACAGCTTTCCCTTAGTAAATCTTTACAATCAGTAAATCAATGTACAGTCACCTCAAAGCTAGCCAAATAACTTTGTGGCAACACTGTAATAACATGAGCATGGATTATAAGATTGTAGCAACACAGATTTCTAGACTCCAGGGTATGTTGTCAAGACACTAAAATAATGTTGTAAAATAAATTACATTCTAGAGAGAAAATATGGACAAATAGCAAAATATTATTAGAAAACATTAACTTAAATTGAAACTGAAAACATTTAACATAATAAACTGTATTAATGCATCGAAAATAATATAATTGCATTTCATATGTATTTTGTAATTCCATAAATGGACTAATAAAAAAAATATAAAATAACTGTAACACTGTATGGTGTAATACATGTTGACAACATTTGTCTGATGTTATATTTGTCAAAATCAATGTACAACCAAAATACAACACTGAAAGAACAACATGTGTTAGCTAGGCTCTTAAAATAATCAGATCATAGGTAGGAACTGCAAAGATTCCATCAGCAATGCAGACATTTACATTATGTGCTGCCCAGCGTTTGAATACACCTTTGAGAAACATTTCTAATAACAATCAGTTATTCCCCCATCCTGAATAATTAATGCACAGTGCTTATATTTTAATAATGTACCAGTGTACATTCTGGGCATACAACTCCCTTTATAATGCTAATTTGCTGATGGTGTTGTTTCAGTGTGAAATGAACATAAAACCACACAATCTGTCCTTTCTTGTAAGCACCAGATACCTATGGTTAAGTCTCAGGCTGTTCTAAGTGACCAGCATGGTGGAAAGGAGTCTACTGCTTCGATCTATCAATTTACTAATTTATGTCCCTGGATAATTCAGTTTACATGATCATTTGCTTATGTAGCGTAAGGTACACTTATACATTTCAATTAAAGAAGTTAATTTATAGTATCACGAATCCTGGAATCTTGTAGAACTCAATTTCTGTAATAATTGGACGCAGACACCAATTCCAAAGATATAAATTGTCAAATTTATTCAAAAACAAAGACTAAATGTAGCACTACACTAATTATACAAAAGGGAAAAACTAATTAAAATTAATCTCTAGATCAACAAATCAAAGACAAATCACTTCCGTGACCAAATCAAAGACCATGGGATCGCATATGATATCACACAAATCGTTAAACAAAAAAAGGTTATAAACACATTGACTACAATACCGGTTAGTAAGACGAAGGTGAGTCTCTCAATAGTATTGTTAGTCAGACATTAAATAACTACGCAGGTTAGTATTTATGTCAGGTAACTTCTCGTTATATATGTATATCAGTCTCATTTACGTTTAGGTGCCGAGAAAGATCCTATCATTTCTTGTTACCACAATTTCCATTAACTGATTATTATTAAATGATTAAGGATAGGCAGGGCCACCTATAATCTGGTGTCTATTAACTTGTGTCAATTTCAGACTAAACAGTTAAACAGGAATGAGAAGATATTTCTCGGCGTTGACAGATTTTATTTCTAAAATTATCAACAAAACAGTTTAATGCAACACACATTTATATTTAAGAAAACTAAATGATATTACACATTCTAGAGTTATGAATCACAGATTAACATTTCTAATTGATTTCTCAAATGTCATGAATGATGAACTCCAAACTGTTAAACTTATCTGAACTTCGTCGCAGAGAGGCCTCTCTGTCTTCGGGCTCAGATAACAGCACACGGCACGAGGTCCGTGTGGTTGGAACAAAGGCAGTCCGGTTCGGCTTTGTCCAAGAACTTCCACTCAGTCGATGCACCTGGAAGTTGAGGTTTCGCGAAAGTAGAGTCTTTTCCAAACAGATTTTCCACTGGTTTGAAGGCTCCAAGGTTGTGCACAACATCTTCTTTGTAAGCAGGGTTTCCACCGTAGTTACTTGAAGACAAAATCTTTGAGGAAAGCAGGGGCCTGTTCGTTCCAAGGGTCGAGTTTCTTAAGACTCAAATAGCTATTTAAATGACTGACACTTTCGTATACAGTCGACTTAGTCAATTGTCCAGCTGTAAAACTCCACTGATCAGGTGGGTACAGGCGGGCATGCGCAGTCTGTAAAGTTCTTTATTTAATAAAGTCCTTTAAAAGAATTCTTCGTATGGCTCAATCTCCTTCTCCCAGTTTAACTCTTCTGTTGCCGGCAAAGACTTAGTTGGTTTCTGGTTCCGGTTCGGGCTACAGAGCTACAGGTTGAGCTGTGGCAGCGAGTTTCTGGTTCAGGTGAGAGAGAGAGAGAGAGAGAGAGAGAGAGAGAGAGAGAGAGAGAGAGAGAGAGAGAGAGAGAGAGAGAGAGAGAGAGAGAGAGAGAGAGAGAGAGAGAGAGAGAGAGAGAGAGAGAGAGAGAGAGAGAGAGAGAGAGAGAGAGAGAGAGAGAGAGAGAGACCGAGACCGTGCGCTGTTCTTTATATGCCTGTCATATCAATAGGTGATTGGTTCTTGAGTTTGTGAGATTGGATTTTGGTTTCAGCCCCCAGTGTCCTATTGGAGGGGGGCTTGATTTATGACTGATGTCAATCCATGCCATCTTTTGGAAATGCCGGTTGGCCCGGGTTCGTTGCTCTGTGTCTGGATTTCGGCTCTCGTCCATTTCAAAGAGTTTTTATTACTTCAGGTATTCATGACTTTCTTAACTGAATGCTCCATGTCTTGTTTTAATCATTTCAATAGAAACAACATAAACATGACAATAAAATATGTATGGCACTGTATATTTATAATGCATGTTTGTATTTCAATCTAGAAACTGCATTATTAAAAACATAAAAATATAATGTAAATGGAAAGTTTTGTTTTTTATTTTCCTTTTGGTAATTCCACTGAGTGACTACAAATGAGAAGTACATTAAGATGGATGGACAAAGCTAGGCTAATGGAGTTATTCACACTGGAGAAAAATAATCAATGTCCCATTTTTATTTACTTTTAAACTCACGACATTTTTTGTATTTTTTTTTTGTATCTCAGAATATATTTGCAGATATGAAAATGAGTGTGTGTGTCTGCCTATTGAATGCATCAATACAATCTCAGTGATGTACATCATAATTGGTTTGCCACTAAATAAGGATTCATTCTGATGTTCAATCATTCATTTAAATTGAATGGATAAGTCTAATAATTACAATATAATTACATTTTGAAAAAAAAGGTCTGTTGTAATTCAACACAGGACAGGGTGAAGAGGACACAGACAAAAGGACTGTGATAAAAAAACAATGAGAAAAATAATTATTACATTTACATAAGGTTCATATTGTATGTATGAATCTCACAGTTTGCAACAATGTGCGATTTGGTGCGAGAAAAGTTCTGATTTAATCCAGCCCTAAATTAGCACTCTTGCTTGTCTGAAGTGCCAGAGACAGATAGTTATATTTCTCCTGAATAGGTTGATCTGATAATTACATTACATATTTCTGTAATGTTCAAGCAGATAGATTTGAAAAGAGTAAACATTGCACAATAAGGTAAGGAATATAATTAAAATTAACTTTTTTGATAGAATATTTCATAGGCAATACAATTTCAGTTTGATAGTCATTAATCAATTGACCATTGGCAAATAGACTTTTGAGTCAAGTGTGACTAGCCAGTTTGAAGTGAACAAAAAATATTCAATTTAAACTTTAAAGCTTTCAATAAGATCTATTAGATACATATTTTCCGCTGTAGTAAAGTTTGGGATATTTTAGAGGCCAACATTGTTCTAACTGAGAACTGATTCATCATCTGATTTATAGATTACTTAACATTATTTTATTTATTATCATAATAACAAGTGGGGGTTGGGGAGTAATGGATACAAGTAGCGGTATTACGTAATCAGATTACATAATTTGATACTTGTATTTCCGTTACGTTGCTCCTGTCAGACGAGTATTCTGATTACCGATACTTTCTTAAAAGAGTAAGAGATTACTGATTACTTATACATAATTTACATCAAAGTGTACAAGTGTAAGGGCCCATGTGTAGTATTTTTGCAACATTGTTTTTATTTACGCTCTCTGGCCAAAGAGCGGCTGATTCTGCGCCATTCTGCAACAAGCAGCAGAATGGAGCTGCTAGTCAGCGATATCCCAGCCAGTAACATGCAGTTCTACTGTGGCCGCTGTGGCAACACTGTGTGTGAGCAAGGATTGAACTCTGGAAGTATAGGCAACTGTTCACTTCCAAAGAAAGAAAAAGTAGCAAATATTAAAGTGAAATACAAGATGTGCTGACTATGGGACAATGTACTGTCTGCTTCCGAGGACTAAATTAAATTAAAAATAAAAAAATCTGGAGGTAAGATTTTATTGTTTTAAATGTGTTTAACTGTAATACAATTATGCTTGACATGTGAGTAGAAAATATGCATTATAACAATTATAATAAATGCGATTTAATAATTACATATTTTTTTAAAGCATAATAACCAAAATGGTAGCACAGAAATAGCATAACCAAAAACGTTATTGATAGTTTGTATTTGCAGTAATAAGTTATCCTATCTCAATTTAAGACACATCCACGTACATTAAATATAGTTCCTGTGCATCCTAACTGGTTTTGTGATCTTAACAATGAAAAACTTAATATAATACCAAAATAACAACATACAGCATGTTTATAGTCTAAAACAAAACAATTTTCACAAACTGAATAAACTCGTCCTAACCAGTGCCATGCTGTGCCGTGCTCTTTAACAGTGTGTGTTTAGGGGATCCTCACGTCAAACCTTTAAACTTTTACAAACCAATAGATATCACTTAAAAGAAGGTAAGACATCAATAATGTGTTAATTGCAGAAACAAGATGCATAATATTCCTCACTTGTTGATACTTACAAATAACACCCTAATTGCATTGATTTCAAACTGTTTTTCGGTGCTGGTGAATTGAAACTGGCGATAACAACAATATGGATAACAATACATGGCGTTTAAAGCCCCTTTATTAAAACAAGTTGCTTTATCCATGTATCTTCACAGATATAACAAAATAAACTGTAGTCTTTATAAGCATTATGTACTTACAATTTACAGACAAGGTACCTGTTTAATTTTTCAAGAAAATGTGTTTCAATTAGCAGAAAATTGAAACCAACTTCTGCATTAAAATGACCTTCTAAAATTCACCTTCTTTGACATTAACACATTATTGATATGTCTGATTTATGTCGGTTTGTAAAAAATAAGGGTATCAAGATCAGGCCCGGTGCCAGGGGGGAGCAAAAGGGGGCAATGCCCGCTCAGTTGGAATATTGTGCCCATCACATTTTATTTTGATCAGGTTATTAATTGTCCTTGTAGAAATGTCTTACCGTAATGTGCATTCTTGTTACAAAACTGATGTGCATTGCTGCATTCTGTAATTTTACTTCCCCCCAGAGCACACTTCACCAGCAATTCAAACATTGACCACACTAGTAACTAGCAAATAAAAATAAGCCACAACTGTTAATTTGAAATCGTCTGTTTCCACAACTGATGTAGGAGTTTCTATGTGAATGCAAGTCCCCTGCTGTGAATCAATCAATAACATCAACTTACCTTAGTTTGAGGTCCTTATGTACAGGTGCACGAGCCCATAAAGTCTTTCTTCTGTCATAGTGGAGCACAAATAAGTAGTTTTAGCTCACTGAACATAACTTGTAATATGAGCACATTACAAGTGACATAACCCTCCGAATACATAAGTACAGTCTTAAGCCACTCCCTTCAACATATCTACCTGATTGGCTTAGCGGGTGTAACACAGCATTGGGGTGCTCTGAGTGCCTGAGTTGTGGAATTAAAATCCCGAGCGGGGAGCTCTGCCTGCATTTATTTGTTCAAAATTGTCATGGCACCGTGCCCGCCCAAAATATGCCACTACTGGACACGATGTTGTGACATAAACGCCTATTGCAATTTGTATTATCATCACTTGAAACTGAACATTGATGTGTACATCATTACACAAAGTACCCAGCGGGCACAGTTAGTTGGAATAACGTTGCATTGACGTCAGAGTCCGACAACAGATTTTGGTCATATAGTGGTTGTATATGAAAGTTGGATTGAATAATGTTACAACGTCAGAATCTGACGTCATTCCAACTTTCACATACAACCATTATATGACCACAATCTGACGTCGGATTATGACTTCTGTACAACATTATATCAATATCAATGTTGCAAGTCTGATTTTAAGTTCCTAAATTAAAAAATGCTAGTAGTGCACCACTGTATTAATATAATTTTAATAATGCAAGGCTTTTGTAGAAAGAAACTGAATTCAAGTCATACTTCATTTAATACAAGTTTGCATTAACAGTAAAATTAGCAATAAAAACTAAATAAAAACATGTCATTTAGCTAGGCCAGTGGTTCCCAAACCTGATCCTGGAGGACCCCCTACCCATTCTGTTTCGTGTTCCTATTGAGCTCTCATTTACTTAATTGAACTAATAATTTGCCTAATCTGAGCCTTACAATAGTTCAATTTAAGCATAATATGTTATAAGAAACTTGAATTGGAACATTTGATAAGATAAAGGCCTACATTTTAAAAAGTCTTATTTATGTAAATTATTATTCCAATGAAAGTGTTCAATTAAATAACCGTGGAATCTTAGAAATTAGAATTCTGACTGAAGAAACAATATACCCAAAATCATTATCATTATTACTGTCATGTCCTTATACTTTCTCCACATCACTCAGAATATCAATATTTCTGTCTGCTTGTTCATGAACATCACATCTGTTTCTGAGGACTACAACTGTCTTCTTGTTCCTCATTGCTGCTACTAACTTCAGCAAGCGCTCTGACTTCAGCATGACATTTTCTTCTTCGTTTCATAAATTCAATTTTTCAGTTTCAGATGGGGGGACACGGCAAATATAAGGTTGTTGTTTTTTTTGTATCCTGAATATGGACAGCGATAAACACATTTTAAATAACTACACCAGCTGACCTATTCAAGATTCAATATTCTTGTCACAAATTAATTAATATAACGCAACACAATCGACAAGACCTGAAGCCAGTTGCATTAAATCCAAGCAGGACTTAAAATCCACTTACTTCAAAACAACATTTCCTGTCATGCTTTAACTAGAATCTAGTTTTGAAGTGAGTGGATTTTAAATCCTGCTTTAAGTATAAGTACTTGAGTTAAGTAACCAGCTAAAAAACGTTATTATTATTATTATTATTGACAATTATATTCTTCAGCTTTAGAGAAAAAAAATTGTCCACCAGACAATGTGTGAAACTGGAGGTTTCAAATCGAAAGACAGCCATTACCAAATGGGAAGAGCCTTCTGACCTGCCAATCAGTGAAAACATGTACCAAAGCTCCCCAATAGGGGCCTTGCTGGCAGGAGGAGGACACGCCCACGGTGTTTATGAAGTCTCCTCCTGACTGCAGCTCCCTGCCATTTCTTCTTTCACCCTGCCAGTGATACTGCTTTTAGTCTCGTTTCGCTTGCATGCATACTAAAAGTTCGAGAAGTGTGCTCACCTGCTCTTCAGAGTCTGGATGATTTTTGGAGAACCTCTTCTGAGTGTTGTTTACAATTTCTTCCCTCTTTGGAGTCTAGACTATGGTCTTTATCGAGCTTTTGCATCTCTTCGGAGGTAAGTGTGCAGCGGGAGTCTTGCTTGGAGCCGGCCTCAGTCCCTCCACTGAGTTTTGCTGTACGATTATTGCTTCCTGTACCATCTGTTCTTCTTTTACAGATTTGAGTGACGAAAGGAGAAAAAGGGGAGAGGAGACTAATGGTCAAATTTCAAAAACTGTTGGGGCTGATGGCGGCCGCCTCGAATATTCTCCCCCTGGGCCTTATGCACATGCGCCCATTACAACGCTGGGTAAATGCCCACAGGCTGCACCCAGCGAGACACAAACACCACCCACTGACAGTGACCTCAACATGCTGGCAGGCACTGTCCTGTTGGAGAAATCGGAAAACAATCTGCGCCTCGGCTCCCCCACTTGGATACCCACACAGATGGGAAGTCATCACCATAGACACCTCATCTCAGGCTGGGGCGCTGTCTGGAATGAGATGGAGTGTGGAGCGGTCTCTGGTCGGCTGCACACATCAACATACAGGAGCTGCAAGCAGTGCGGCTCCAATGGGAGTGGATGCTTTTGCTCACCCATACCTGCAGGAACTGCTCTATGCCTTCCCCCACTCCCACTTCTTCCACTTACACTTGAAGAACCCAGTAAAGAATTGAAGTCTTGAAGCACAGAGGATAATGTATTTATTTAACATGCCCAGCCTGGAAGGGTTGCAACGCTTTCACAGATAATCAGTGCGGATCCATGGCTTCCGCTTCGACAGGAATTGCTGAGCGAAGCAGAGGGACTGCTGTTACACCCCAACCCAACACAGCTGCAGTTGTGGGTTTGGCCCCTGAAAGGCACCGCCTGATGTCTATGGGGCTGCCTGGGGCTGCAGGGCTGCCTGCAGTCAGCCAGGGCCTAATATACTTATAAGTGGTCAGCCTTCCAGAGTTGGTGTCTGGACAGACGTGTGGATTCGGTGTCGTGCCCCATATCGACCATCCTGTGCTTCCTGCAACAGCTGCTTGAAGACGGGAAATCTGCATCCACACGCTTCATTCTGGCACCTCACCAGCTCAGAAGACACTGTCCAGTGGGAAAAGTGCTGTTCAGCTTGCAAGCAAGTGCAAAGGGTGTGCTTTCCAGCCCGTCCCAACAGGGTTAGGCTAGGTCTTGCAGGCTCATCCCTGCCGAGGAGCATGGTTTATAATCTGTCTGATTCCATGGTCTGTCTTTCTATTGCACTCAGTTTCCAAGCATTGCTCATTCAAGAGGCACCTAGTTTCAGCAGGCAAAAATGCACAAGTAGCTCTGTCTGGCCAATCTTGGAGCTGTCCATTGAACGTACATGGCATCACTCCTCAAAAAATGACAAAAAATGAAAGCCCCTGACAAAGGTGGAATTCAAACCCATTGCCTTAACCACTCGGCCACCTCATCCAGCTGTGCTGTGAGGAGCAAGATTCATGGCAGGTGAATGGTACATTGGCAGTGGATAGGAAAAGAAGCGGTGTATGAGGTCTTGACAGTCAGGCAGGCATTTTGGGCAAAGTCGGCATTCCAGAAAAGTTAGAATTAAAAGGCCTCTACTAAACACTTGAATGCAAGATAATTCCAGTTTTTTTTTTTTTAATCCCTGCCTTGCTGATATTGAGATGGAAGGAAATGATGGATTCTTCTTTTTGCTAAAGCGGCTCATATTGACTTGACTGTGAGAAGAAGTATTTGACAGGCAGACCACACACTTCGTTCTGGTACCTCACCAGCTCACAGTCTGCTGCTATCGGCCTAAAGAACAAAACACTGTCCAGTGGGAAAAGTACTTGCAGTCTAATACTTGCAGTCTAATACTTGCAAGCAAGTGCAAAGTGTGTGCTTTCCACAGCACTATTTTCTAAACGCACACACTACAGTCAACACATGAATAACTATATAGCCTACAATACACAAAAAGCTCAAAAATGGCATACAATAAGGGAATGAAACAAGTGTAAACATAAGTATTGGAATAATGCTCAAAAGCAATATTTTATAGGTCAAAAATAACTATTGCATTTATCAAAACATGATTTCACACTAAACATTTTCAACATCGTGTTGACTTTGTTTTCAACATACAACGGTTTTATTCACTGTAGCTTTGTATTTCACCAGAACTACACAGGAGGATCTTGTTAATGATCTCAAGGCAGCTGGGACCATAGTCACCAAGAAAACAATTGGTAACACACTACGCTGTGAAGGACTGAAATCCTGCAGCGCCGCAAGGTCCCCCTGCTCAAGAAAGCCAGTCTGAAGTTTGCCAATGAACATCTGAATGATTCAGAGGAGAACTGGGTGAAAGTGTTGTGGTCAGATGAGACCAAAATCAAGCTCTTTGGCATCAACTCAACTCAAGAACACCATCCCCACCATCAAACATGGAGGTGGAAAAATTATGCTTTGGGGGTGTTTTTCTGCTAAGGGGACAGGACAACTGCACCGCATCAAAGGGACGATGGATGGGGCCATGTACCGTCAAATCTTGGGTGAGAACCTCCTTCCCTCAGCCAGGGCATTGAAAATGGGTTGTGGATGGGTATTCCAGCATGACAATGACCCAAAACACACAGCCAAGGCAACAAAGGAGTGACTCAAGAAGAAGCACATTAAGGTCCTGGAGTGGTCTAGCCAGTCTCCAGACCTTAATCCCATAGAAAATCTGTGGAGGGAGCTGAAGGTTCGAGTTGCCAAACGTCAGCCTCGCAACCTTAATGACTTGGAGAGGATCTGCAAAGAGGAGCGGGACAAAATCCCTCCTGAGATGTGTGCAAACCTGGTGGCCAACTACAAGAAATGTCTGACCTCTGTGATTGCCAACAAGGGTTTTGCCACCAAGTACTAAGTCGAAGGGGTCAAATACTTATTTCCCTTATTAACATGCAAATCAATTTATAACTTTTTTGAAATGCGTTTTTTTCTGGATTTTTTTGTTGTTATTCTGTCTCTCACTGTTAAAATACACCTACCATTAAAATTATAGACTGATTATTTCTTTGTCAGTGGGCAAACGTACAAAATCAGCAGGGGATCAAATACTTTTTTCCCTCACTGTATATATATATACAGCTCTGGAACAAATTGAGACCACTCCAAGAAATCAATGTCAAGTGTTATTATATATACACTCACCTAAAGGATTATTAGGAACACCATACTAATACTGTGTTTGACCCCCTTTCACCTTCAGAACTGCCTTAATTCTACGTGGCATTGATTCAACAAGGTGCTGAAAGCATTCTTTAGAAATGTTGGCCCATATTGATAGGATAGCATCTTGCAGTTGATGGAGATTTGTGGGATGCACATCCAGGGCACGAAGCTCCCGTTCCACCACATCCCAAAGATGCTCTATTGGGTTGAGATCTGGTGACTGTGGGGGCCAGTTTAGTACAGTGAACTCATTGTCATGTTCAAGAAACCAATTTGAAAAGATTTGACCTTTGTGACATGGTGCATTATCCTGCTGGAAGTAGCCATCAGAGAATGGGTACATGGTAGTCACAAAGGGATGGACATGGTCAGAAACAATGCTCAGGTAGGCCGTGGCATTTAAACGTTGCCCAATTGGCACGAAGGGGCCTAAAGTGTGCCAAGAAAACATCCCCCACACCATTACACCACCACCACCAGCCTGCACAGTGGTAACAAGGCATGATGGATCCATGTTCTCATTCTGTTTACGCCAAATTCTGACTCTACCATCTGAATGTCTCAACAGAAATCGAGACTCATCAGACCAGGCAACATTTTTCCAGTCTTCAACTGTCCAATTTTGGTGAGCTTGTGCAAATTGTAGCCTATTTTTCCTATTTGTAGTGGAGATGAGTGGTACCCGGTGGGGTCTTCTGCTGTTGTAGCCCATCCGCCTCAAGGTTGTACGTGTTGTGGCTTCACAAATGCTTTGCTGCATACCTCGGTTGTAACGAGTGGTTATTTCAGTCAAAGTTGCTCTTCTATCAGCTTGAATCAGTCGGCCCATTCTCCTCTGACCTCTAGCATCAACAAGGCATTTTCGCCCACAGGACTGCCGCATACTGGATGTTTTTCCCTTTTCACACCATTCTTTGTAAACCCTAGAAATGGTTGTGCGTGAAAATCCCAGTAACTGAGCAGATTGTGAAATACTCAGACCGGCCCGTCTGGCACCAACAACCATGCCACGCTCAAAATTGCTTAAATCACCTTTCTTTCCCATTCAGACATTCAGTTTGGAGTTCAGGACATTGTCTTGACCAGGACCACACCCCTAAATGCATTGAAGCAACTGCCATGTGATTGGTTGGTTAGATAATTGCATTCATGAGAAATTGAACAGGTGTTCCTAATAATCCTTTAGGTGAGTGTATATATATATATATATATGTGAGTTATGAAATCACTAGTGCTTGTTTACATGTGTAATATCTATTAAATAAATGCATACGGTTTAGTAGTTGTTATAATCCTTTATGTTTACAGAAACCTTGCTTAAAGTCTATTCCAATGTTATATTCCCTAAGGAAATTCTTCTGAGAAGTCTTCTCAAGCCCCTGGTGAATGTGCTTCTCTATGATTGCTCCCTTCCCATCTAAGTAAGGGAGGACTTTGTAATTGTATAAGGTTTGTCAGGTGTAATTGGATTTATGGATTAAGGAATTGATTTGTCAATGCAGCACCTTTATGTCAGCAATTTTATACTAAGCTGCCATCTTCCTGTGAACTAATTTCCATGACCATTGGGCATGCCAGGGGTAACTGACACACCATAAGGCCTCTGAGCAGGGAAGATCAAATGTGGATGGGAATGCACAGATCGACAAAGCTAGATATTCATTTGGACATCCTAAATCACTACGTATATTCCACATGATTTCTCTCAAGACAAGACCAATGTGATATCTTAATTTCTCTATTAAATTAGACAGCTGGAAAACAACTGAATAAAATTGCAGGAAGCTTCACCAACCGCAGATGGCACACCAAGAGTTCAAACAAAGCACTGTGAATCATGACAGTAAAAGGATGGGTGCTCATTCAAAAGGTCAGGCTTTTCAAACTAATAAATGAAGTATATTTTGTTTATTTAAAAAAAAAATGCTAATAATGTATGTCAATTTATTTAAGCTGTATCTCAGCTCTAATACTTTAGTTAAGCATAATCCTGGGCTTGTCAGAGATCACTAGAAAGAAAACAATAAATGCTAAGGAACAAGCATAATGGCATACTGAAAGAAGCTCCATTACAGAATACAGAACAAGGCACCTTTTACCTAGTTAGTGTACTGTTGCATAATTCTTCAAGTGAAAAGATAGCCATTGTTAGTTGTGTTGTTGATAAAAATACAGAAACAGCTCAACTAATGTGATTGGCTCTCCGCGGCTCTTCTGATTTCACTTGAAGAATTCCCTGATGGCAAACTGACTGACTACTTCAGTTGTGCATTTCCTGATTACTGGTTGATTGGCATTTTAAGTTAAAACAATTACGAATAATTGTGTAATTCCTCATCGGATCACTGTGAATTAATTTAGAAAAGGACATGGTTTAACAATGCTAATTACAGCTTTTAAGGTAGGTTAGGAAAGTTAAAATAAAAAGGGAAAATAGGCAGCCCTATTAACAGGGATTATTCCTTTGTAATGTAAAAATAAAAGCAGAGCGACTTGTACCTGACTTTTTGTAATTGACAAAATCCAAGACAGAAGCTTTTTTACCAAGACACAACAGGCCCCAGTTATTGAATGCTGGCATGATAGATTGAAGTGCAGGTTATTTTCAGGCACATCTAAACTTTGAGTGCGAGGTTGAAGGCATTTTATACATACTAACTTACAATTAGTATGAGGAGATAGTGGCTCTCCAGGCATACTTAACCATTATGGCTTGTTCACAATTAGATCATTGTACAATTCAGGCATGGATGCAGGGGGCTTGGACTGTAATTTTATTTTATATATTTTATTTTATTTCAATTAAAATCCTCATTATAATCAGGCATATTAGATTAAGGTCCACTGGCAGCAGACTGAGGAAGTAATGGACATTATAATAGCATTGCAGAGTATCACTCTATAGTCCTGTCCATGACTTGCTTTATCACTCTGTGTTGTATTGTAATTTGTTTCACTGTATTCTATTTTTGAATGTCACTCTCCTAAAGTCAAGTAAAATAAGAAGACCAAAAAAGCAGAGGGAGAGGAATTAGATGAAAAAATAACTATATTTTCAAGATATCTACATTGGAATCCTTAAAATCAATGGATCTTAAGAGGCTCCTTAGTGGTGCATCAATTAAAGGTCTGTAAGGTGCAGGATGCATCCGATAGCTAGTAACCCAAGTGTACTGTTGCTGGGTTTTGATGGGAGTCTCAGTGGGGCAGCCAATTCCAGGGTCAGAGGTCTGCTGGACTCCTCACATCATCACACTCCAGCGACTCCCTGTGGCTTTTTGGGCGCCTGTAGGTTTTGAATGTTAGCAATTGTAAGCTGCAATAAATCCTTCAGTGAGTGTAATAGCTGAGGCTGGGCATACTGCATTTGCAGAGAAAGAAATCAAGAATGATTTTGACAACAAGCATTTCAGGGGACACTCAATAAACAAGGCAGGAAATAATTGGATGTTCTTAATTTTTTTAAGGAACAATAAATACAAAATAAATGGGTCTCATGGATAGACACTGGATCGCTTCTGGCTGCCAGAAGTCTTATCTGTCAGTTGCAGATTGCAGACAGATTGTCCTCTACAGAATGATTCAGATTGTGCTGCCTCATACAACTGAACCCTGATGAGACATTTGATTCAGTCTCTTCTACTGAGTTCTGATGTTCTCGATACCCACCTTCTGGCACCATAATCTGTGAATGTAAGAGAAAGAAGAAGTCTTGTTTTTCTGCCTGTGTTTTTACTAATCTAAACAGATACTATTGTCTGCTTCCTAGGTAAAAGAGTAGGTGAAATAATCTTTTCATCTCAGCCCCAACCAACTTCATTTTATTTGGAGATTACCAGCACTTTCCGCACCATCACTGTTGCAAATCCTGTCACATTTTAATTCCTGAAGGTGGTTAAAAAACAAATCCTGTAGAATTCTTTAGCATTTACTATAAAAGCAGGATGCTCATATGAGTAACACCTTGTGACAGTTGTTCTTTGCAAAAAGCACAACAGGGAGGTGTTCTTCAGGGATAGCTAAAGAGAAATTGAACATTCACAAATGGTTCAAGAACCTCAAAAGCTTGGAAGCATTGAGTTTGTAAGGAGTCTCTGAAGAAATCTTCTCAGTGGATGATTGACTGGAGACTTCTGAATAAACAAGTTAATATTTCATGATTTAATTCAGCAGCTGCAGGAGCTGCCTGTAGATCTATTGTTTGGTTCGGTTAAGGACAAGCTGCAATGCAGTCAAAAGGCATTTTGTGGCAATATAATGATATTCGCAAGTAACTGTGAGTCCTCACCAGCACTAAGTCAGAGGTCAAGCTCCAGTGAGCAGACTTAATGGCTGTCACCCTGTACCCCAAAGGAACCCATTTCTCTGTTCTGCTTAACCAAGTATCTGGATGTCTGCCATTGTGTATTTTATTATTTATTACTGGAAAGGCATTATACCATGCGACCATTAAATTATGTGTTCAGGAGGTTTGCATAGCAGCGCATTTAGAATGGCACTGCAAGATTAAAAAAAAAAAAAAAAAAAAACCATAAACAGGCTTATCTTCACAGGAGACTGCTGCAGTTAGGTCATTGTTCAGAATTGCAAATAACAATATATATATATATGAATACTGAATATCCACACACAGTCTCAGCCAACACTGAAAATGAGAAAAAAAATAAGAAAAACAAACTAGGAATTATGGGAAACACTTTAAAATACCGTACCCTTATTATAGTTTACTTACACTGTAATTACACAGTAACAAGAATTTACCATGTAGTTTGTGTATAGTTAAAGATTAAATACTAGTATGAATGATGTAATTACAGCACAAGCTTACATACACTTAACAACAAGTAGTATGGATTAGTTACATGTAGTTTGGATTATTTACTTTACATATTCATGTAAAATGGTGCCAACCTTTGTGATGTTACTGATGACCTTAATCTCATCCCTTGTTACAGTGTAACAACATGTGATGATCAGCACTTCCCTCTTACATGTAATTACATAAAAATGCATTACTAGTCCAGTACATGTAACAACAAATAACAAAAGCAGTATCAAGGACAGATTATCTTTGGGGTGGATTAAATAACTGCCTGACAAGACCAAAATACATGTGTATGTGTGAGAAATTCTCATATGGATGTATTTTTTCATACGTGTGTGTGCAAGAGATTTCACAGTATACACACAATTTCAGTATATTCAGAAGTTATTTCACTATATCTGGAAGGTCCATGACAATTTGTCCTCATTCATTTGACCTGTGACAATTGGTTCCCGACAATTCAACCCCTTCATACGTCCACAACACGAGCATTGTAACCATGAGTGCATTAACATAGTGTATAGTCATAGAACACTGACACACACACACACACACACATACTTTTTTTTGTATATATATATATTTTGTTTCTTAATTTATACATTTATTTGAGACAAACTTCAATAATTCAGTTATATCCAACTAATCAGGACAGTGTGGGTGTGAGTGTTTCATATATGTTTGTGAGCATTTCGCATTAATGTGTGCATGTGTCATATGCATATGTGTGAGCATTTAATATGTTTGTGTATGTGTGTGAGTGTTTCATATGTATGTGTGAGTATTCAATAGTAGATGCATGTGTGAATGTTTCACATGTGTATGAGTGAGTATTTCATATGTGTGTGTGCACCAAGGTTTGAAATAATTCCTAAAGGGCACCTCATACAAATCGTATCACACTTGCATCATCAGCCCAAATACGTGCCCTGTGTTATATGTCACAGATGCCTATTTTATTACGCTAGGGCGCTGTTGTCACGAGTACCTCGAGGCACGGGAACAGGGGACCCAGTTGCGGTGTGTGATCGAGGGATGGTCAGGCAAGCATGGGTCGGATATCGGCAGACAGGGCAATAAAGGAAAGACGGAGACGTGATCATGGTCACAGGCGAGGGTCGTGGGATCAGGCAAACAAAGCAACAAGGGAGAGAAGTCAGGCAAGGGTTTGTAGATACTAAGGCTAGACAGGGCTCAAGGATAATGCTCGGGATTGCAGATAAGACCGGCAAAACTTCACCCCGACTGAGGGAAGTGAAGGGATTATAAAGGGAACAGGAAACTAGGTTGGGAGGTGCAGGGCAAATGAGAGCAGAGGGTGGTAACAAGAGTGCACAAGGGCTTCCGGAATGTTAATAGAATGATTGAAGCTGGGAGAAGTGACTGGACCTGACAGTGTAATGGCGACATCTAGCAGGGATGGAGTATAAGGGCTAGTTGGAAGCCGTGCCAGCTGTATTGTAATTTACAGCTATTTTGGAAGAAAGTGGATCATTATTAAACCACTTTATACATACTGACTATTTGGTTAGTTTAAGTAAATTTAGTTTTGTTATTGTATGTTAATTCATAGCAGAGGCGCAAGTTTCATTTTTGTTTCAGAAGTGTAAGTGTGTGGTGGGGGGTGCACCACTCGAAAGTTATTGAGATGTCAAATTGACACTCTCTTAATATTGGGGGGAGGGAGGACAAGTCGCCTATGGACTTTTTATTTGAGCTGGACATACATTATTATTTTTTTTAGGGGGGGTAATATTAATATTCTTTCAAGTCATTGTCCTTGACCAATACCAGGACTTAGATTCTGATGAGAGCATAACGAACAAATTGAGAAAAACAATACTACGTCAGTTAGCACATCCTAATTTTGTCGAGGGATGTGTGATCCTGGGGAAAAAAACACTACAACAAATATTGGTCCTGGATCAATAAATCGAACATCCAATCAGAAAACAATACAATTCAAATGCGCTGTGACATCATCAACCCTTGTCGGTCCATTTCTGCCTGTACTGGAGGGAACTTCAAATATAAGCCGCCTTGGAGAAAATTTCAGTTAGACCTGATGATGAGGTGCAGGTAAGATGTATTTCAGAAATTATTTTTTTACAGTTTCCACTTCTCTCTTTGAAATAATTCCTACTATATTATTATTATTTACCACATTGTATACACAATAATAAGTGATTTTATAGTGTGTTAGCCTATTCATATACTCCCCCCATCCCCACTAACATTGCTTAATTTAAGGCATGTTTATGTATTATTATTTATACTAATACTGGATAATAATAATAGTCAGAGTGCATTGTTAGAGGCTTGTGCTGGTTAATCGTTTAAACTGTGAATACCATTCGGCAGTTTTACTTTTAAAACGTCTCACTTGAATGGATCCTCTGGAACAGGGCAATGCTAGTGCTGACCCGAGGACATAGTTTAATTATTTATTTTTAAATATACACTACCGGTCAAAAGTTTTAGAACACCTCCGTTTTTCCAGTTCTTATTGAAATATACAGTTTAATGTCCCGTATTCTTTCTACAATGGAAATCAAATATTGTTCGGAAAGTTCTTCCCAACACTGTTGCAGAAGTTCCCACAAATATGTTGCACATGTTGCTTTTTCTTTCACCCTTCTGTCCAGTTCATCCCATGTTTTGGGTCATTATCTTGCTGTAGGATGAACCCCAGACCAACTAGGCGTATACCAGAGGGTATTGCATGGCACTGCAAAATGCTGTGGTAGCCGTTTTGGTTCAGGGTGCCACTCACTCTGTGCAAGTCGCCGACTCTAGATCCAGCAAAAGAGCCCCAGACCATCGCCTCCTCCATGTTTGACAGCTGGTGTCACACACTGAGGAACCATCCTTTCTCCTACTTGACGGCGTACAAAACCCTGCGTGTTGAACTTGAGACTTGTTTACTTCGACCAGTGTTAAGCTGTGCTTGAAGCTGTCCTGTGAGCCGCCTATCACACAAGCTGTTGGCTCTCAGTAACTTTTCTTCTGATTCTGTTGTGGCTTTGGGTCTGCCAGACCTCTTCCTGTCAGTTTCCTCCAGTTTCCAAGTGCCTTTTGATGGTGTAGGAAACTGTACTTAAAAACTGTGCTTAAATTTCAAAACAAAATTGAAAAAAGGGGATGTTCTAAAACTTTTGACCGGTGGTGTACATTAAAGCATAGGACAAATAAACAACTGGAGATAAAAATAAATCATGGAATAATTTTGTTTAACAAAATTAAACTCCTTAAACTGACAACCCCCTCTGGCACCAAATCCGTGTGCTTCAATTTAATCCCATGTGTACTCTTCACTGTTGTGTTTGGTATCCCATGAAAGCTGAGACTGATGTGATTTGTTTTTGTATACCCTTCCCCCCCACACACACATTTAACCCAACCCCCCTCCCCATGGATACTTGGTCTGTGTAGGAATACAAAATCTCAGAAAATATTGACAATTATGACATTCTGGAACCAGTCAAGACCAGACACATTTTGGTAGAAGCAACATGAGAGCTCAAAATGTCAAGATGGAAAACTCTTTTACATTTTACATAATTGGATCTGAACTTCTCTGTGTTCGTTATAACATTAAGTAATATATACTGGATTAATCGTTACGTTGTTCTGAACAAAACAAGCCTATTTGCAAAGAAATCCAATCAAAACTGAGTCATCTGTGACCCTGTCTGAATGAGACCACCCCCCGGAGCAGACTGCGTGTTTCTCCCGGGCTCTGAATGACGGCGGGTGACACGGAAACTGTAAATCGGAGGTGTTTGAGAATGAAATGCGCTGGTTGCCAAGAGAATAAGATTTCAGATGGATGATGTGCGCATTGTAGGAATACAGTGTAACGTCTATATACAGGAGCTGTGTGTAACCAGCCAAAAAATGCTTAAGAGGGTGTAGTAACACAGTATATAATCTCTGGCAGTTTACCGATTACCTTTGTACCATTTCAGGTTATTCACTGGACTTGAACTGCTTAAATTTCAATAAAAACAGGAAAAATGGGGGTGTTTAGTGTAAATGTGCAAAATGATCTAGAATCACCCACCAGAAGGAATCATGCAATTCCTGTATTGATTATAATACAGAACAACATGTTTATGCCTACAGCCTGTCACAGACCAACAACGAATTTCACAGTTCTCAATATCAAAATGTATCCAAATGTATCGCGGAAGTCACGGATGCTTTGATAAACCGATTCTGAAATCGGAAAGCGAATGTATGTGTCATTCATTTCAACAAGAGAAAATACATTCACTTTCCGATTTCAAGTACCCATCATGAGTTTTACAACACGTCTGGATTCCCAAAGGTCATGGGATGTATATACTGGACTCATATTCCAATAACACGGCCAAATATTAAAGAGGCTGCATTCGAAATTGCAGCCCGTACCACACCTTAAATGTGCAAATAATATGTGACCATCAATGTATCATTACTCGCAAACTACCTTAGATTATGTCACATATTCTAATTTTACTACAATTATGCATATCAGAACACATACGTTACCAGCTGTATTATTCACATTGATAACTCTCAGTTCTCATATCCAGTTGATTCAAAAATAAAGTGTTAACCCTTGATTGTGTGCATTAATGTATTTACATTTAGGGCCTGCAAACAATTGCTGAAAGTAGTTAATCTCTATGTTAGCTGCATTGGTCTTATATAAATCCCTATTCGTTCACACATTACTCTTGTCCGGAGACAGTGATTACAGTTATTACCCAATATCTCAATACAACAAAACATAATAATTTGTTGAGTGCTTTTCCATCCTCACTTCCATCCACGGCAAACCTGAGTGCACGCCTCATTTTAAATAGGGTGGTTCATTGCAAATTAGCTGAATTAATAGCCTATAGTTAGATCTACCTGGTGCAAGTTACAGCTGCGTGTTATTTTTCTGATATTTACGATCAGTTTCGGGGCCTGCTAAACTAACAAGCCCCAAGGGCCAGAGCAGAATAAACTCATATAGCTCCGGGTAAAACCCTAAACAAACACATAACAACAACAACAACAACAATAATAATAATAATAATAATAATAATAATAATAATAATAATAATAATAATAATAATAATAGCCAAATAGCACTTCCCCGATCAGACACACCCCCTCTCTCACTGTACCCAGAGTTCCCACATTTAAAGGCATAGTTTTATAACAATATCCCCACTCTGGGTGGTCGACAGCCACTGACGCCAACCCAGCACATTAGAATAGATGCAAGCACATGGTGCGAACAGCAATACAGAACTTTGTATTTTTAACATGTAAACAATAACCTCACAACGTTGTACAGTCCAAATAGGATATTCTCCATAAATTTCCTGAATTAACAAATAGAAGTCCATTCCCACATGAAGCAGGCAAAGATAAAGTATAATATGGTAAAAAGATCTGACAAAAAATCCCCTTGTTTAAGAACATTTAAGGCCATTTGACCCAGTGTGCTCGTTTGGTGTCCAGTAATAACTAAATGATCCAAGAATATAAGAAGGTTTACAAAAGAGAGGAGCCATTCGACCCCACATGCTCATTTGGTGTCCATTAATAACTAACATTAACATTAACTAGGTCTTTCTCCTAGGTCTTTCTGATGTGTTATTTCTTCCAGTTCTATTCCTCCCATAGTGAAATTACAGTGGACATTTTTATTAACTGCATGTAATACATTGCACGTGTCCACATTGAATTTCATCTGCCAGGTGTCAGCCCACAACTGAATATTATAATTTTGCTAACTATCCCAGAGTCCAGATCATGAATATAGATTAGAAAAAGCACAGGCCCTAATACTGATCCCTGTGGAACTCCACTAGCAACCTCACTTCAGTTAGAAGCAACTCCTCTAATCGACACCCTCTGTTTCCTATACATCAACCAGTTCATAATCCATCCACTTACATTGCCTACAGCTTCCAATTTGACGATCAGTCTTTGGTGCGGAACATTGTAAAAAGCTTTCTGAAAATATAAGTATATCATATCATATGCTTTTACATGATTTACAGCTGCAGTTGCAGGTTTAAAAAAACTAGTAAAATTAGTAAGAAATTATCTGCCTCCTCTAAACCCATGTTGACTATCACCAAAAATATGTTTTTCATTAAGATGCTCCTCTATATTCTGTCTAATATTTTTTTCCAAAATTGTACAAATAATACAGGTGAGACTGATTGGTGTGCAATTTCCTGGCTCAGTTTTGTCCTTTCTTGTGGTATGACATTTGCGGTTTTCAATTGCTCAATTGCAATCACCTGTTCTAAGTGTCATTTGGAATATTTGAGTTAGCGGCCTATAAATAATTTCCCTACGTACTGTTGGAAATATACCATCTGTCCCAGGTGATTTGTTTGTTTTCCTCGTCATTTATTCTGATCTCTCTTAGAGTTTGACTACACTGATTGTTTTGTCTTTTGTAAAAACCTCTGTGAAATTCTCACTTTTCTAAGACTTCCATTTTTAGCTTTTAGCTGTATCCTTTAATGACCTCTTGCTGTTACAGTATTGAAAAAAGCTCTTTGCATTAGTTTTAATTCCAAGAGCTATGTTTCTTTCTATTTCCCTATTTGCTTTCCTGATCCCTCTCTTAAAATCTCTTTGCAGTTCTATATATTCTTTGTATTTTGTTTTGTCTCTGTTTTTTTTGCATACATTTTCTGGCTCTTGATTTTTTACTATTGATTTTACTACTATTAAACCATTTTGGCCAATGTTTCTTGGTGCTCAGTTTGCTAAGTTTTGGAAAAAAATTCTCCTGAGCCTCTAGTAGTATATTCTTGAAATATAACCATCCATTTTCAACTGAATCTGTATCCGGTGTGCCCCAGTCTAACTCTTCTAAGTGCCGCCTCATACCTTCAAGTTTTGCTTTTCTAAAATTGTAGAATTCTGTTTCATTAGCATCAATATATAATGCTACCCCACCACCTCTTTGATTTTGCCTGTCTCTCCTAAACTATATGTATCCTTTCAACATGTATTCATCCCCATCATTTTCTGTAAGCCATGTTTCTGTCACTCCTACAACATCATAGTCACACTCCAACACTGTGTCTTCTAGGTCTAACATCTTGTTCCTTATACTCCTGGCATTGAGGTACAAGCATTTCAGGACTTTCCTACTAGCAGTTTCTCTTTGTTTTCGTTCCTTAGTAGAACATCTCCCATTGTCAGAGCTCCCTGCCCCCCTGCACCCCTAGTCCCAGGTTTACTCTCAATTTCTCTGCACATATGCTCTCCCAATGTTAGCTCCCCTTTTAGATGTAGTCCAGTTTGTACAGATCCAATCTATCACAGAAGACCAATGCCCCATAAATCTAAAGCCCTCTTCTCTACACCAGGATTTCAACCACTTGTTGAACTTTCTAATCTATGACTGTCTCCCAGGCCTGGCACGTGGTACCGGAAGTATTCAGGAGAAAACTACCATGGAAGTTCTGCTCTTTAGTTTCTTTCCTAACTTTTTAAATTTGCCTTGCAGAACCCTTAGCCTACCCTTTCCTATGTCATTGGTTCAAATGTGGACCATGACCAGTGGATCCCCCCCCAGTTTTTGACAGTAGCCCATCTACTAGTTTAGGGAGATGTGCAACCTGAGCACCAGGCAGGCAAGATAACATGTGGGTCTCCTTATCTCTAGATCACACTGTGTGATGTACGTCTCGAAGAATGGAGTCTCCTACTATAACTACCTCCCTGTTGTAGTGTTAAGTGTGGGGGTGTATTTTGATAAGAGCATTCATAGCTCTGAGCTGAAGCTCTGATCTGAAGAAGACCTCTCTCCCAAAGTTATCAGATTTCCTAAGCTCATCAGCGTGTGAACTGGTTTACATCAAAGTGGCAGTCTTGGGAGGATGGCACCGAGAATAGCTTGGAATCCCTGCTGTGAGATGTCTGGGGAAGAGGGCCTATAGGTAATAAAAACTCTTTGAAGTGGACGAGAGACGAAATCCCAACACAGAGCTACGAACCCGGGCCAACCGGCATTTCCAAAAGATGGCATGGATTGACATCAGTCATAAATCAAGCCCCCCTCTAATAGGACACTGGGGGATGAAACCGAAATCCAATCTCAAGAACTCAAGAACCAATCACCTATTGATCTGACAGACTACAAGGAACAGCGCACGGTCTCTCTCTCTCTCTCTCTCTCTCACCTGAACCAGTAACCCGCTGCCACAGCTCAACCTACAGCTTTGTTGCCAGAACCAAAATGGAACCAACTAAGTCTTTGCCTGCAACAGAAGAGTTAAACTGGGAGAAGGAGATTGAGCCGTACGAATAATTATTTTAAAGGACTTTATTAATTAAGGAACTTTACAGACTGCGCATGCCCGCCTGTATCCATCTGATCAGTGGAGTTTTACAGCTGGACAATTGACTAAGTCGACTGAATATGAAATTGTCAGTCATTTAAATAGCTATTGAGTCTTAAGAAACTCGACCCTTGGAACCAAACAGGGCCCTGCTTTCCTCAAAGACTTTGTCTTCAAGTAACTACGGTGGAAACCCTGCTTGCAAAGAAGATTTTGTGCACACCCTTGGAGCCTTCAAACCAGTGGAAAATCTGTTTGGAAAAGACTCTGTTTCGTGAAACCCCAACTTCCAGGTGCATCGACTGAGTGGAAGTTCTTGGACAAGGCCAAACCGGAGTGCCTTTGTTCCAAACCACATGGACCTTGTGCCGTGTGCTGTTATCTGAGCCCGAAGCCAGAGAGGCCTCTCTGCGACAAAGTTCAGATAAGTTTAACAGTTTGGAGTTTATCATTCATGATATTTGAGAAATCAATTGGAAATGTTAATGTTAACTCTAGAATGTGTAATATCATTTAGTATTTTCTTAAATATAAATGTGTGTTCCATTAAACTGTTTTGTTTGACAATTTTATAAACAAAACCTGTCAACGCCGAGAAATATCTTCTCATTCCTGTTTAACTGTTTTAGTCTGAAATTGACACACGTTAATAGACATAAGATTATTGGTGGCCCTGCCTATCCTTAATCATTGAATAATAATTAGTTAAGGGAAATTGTGGTAACAAGTAATGATAGGATCTTTCTCGGCGAGCGAGCGAGCGAGGCTTGGTGACACAGGATGAACTGACGACACTTCGCCAAGAGTGAGGGCAGTGAGGGGTTTATGAAGGGAAGTAAAAAACTAGGAAGGGAGGTGCAGTGCCAATGGGAATAGAGGAAAGGAACAGGAGTGCACATGGTATGTAGGAATGTTAATTGGAAAAGTGACAAAGGAAAGCAGTGAAGGGAGAAGGAAAAGGCAAGGGAACCGAGGGGGCCTCTAGTGGGGAAAGAGGGTCAGGGCTAGGGAACCGTGACAGTATTTCCATGCAGAACTTCACTTTGAAGAAGCCATTGGTCGGGTTGTTGTAGCACAGATTTCTGCAGATATGCGCAGATCTGTAGAATCCCATCGATCTCATTGGTTTAGCTGTGCAGATCTGCGCAGAACTAAGGAAAGCCGCTACACGAACTTGGCCATTGTTAGCCAAGGTACATTCTGGTTTAGCCAAGCGTAGACAAGAAATAACAAATCCCACCTTCCCGTCAGTCTTCATTATAGCTACATAGTGAGCTATTCAACAATACAGGATTTAAATTTAAATCAAAATATACATTTTTTTCAATCAAATGTTAGATTCACTTGTCCATTGTGGCCATCTTTAACAAACAGTCAACTATTTGGTCTCATCATTACTTTGGATAGTGGGAATTTGTTAATTTTCTAGTTACAAAATTATTATTTTTGTTATTATTATCTATTTATTATAATAAACATGTCTTACTATCTATTTGTTGCCTAGATTTTTTTTCTATCAATATTTAGACCAAGTGGATAAACTAGAATACAAATTCATCATTGGACACAAACTAAAAATTCTACTCTTGATTTGTAAAAAATAAAGCTAAACTGACTGACCTTCTGACAGCTGTTCTACAGCCCCCACTGCAAACATGGAATCCTGTAGGAAACATTGGGATAGTTTTCATGTCATCTGATACCATGAGGTGTTTCAGTTGCGGGGTGCAGGGGCACATTAGGTGCTCTTGCCCTCAGGGGAAGCTGAGGCAGGGGGATGAAAGGAAAGTGAGGAACAGGCAGGGCTGTCCAGTGTTGGTTCTGGTGGCCTGGTGAGGGATGAGGGGGAGGCGGTGGGGAGCGCTGCTGGCCTCGAGGTGGACAGAGAAGGGGAGCCTATTGGGGAAGCCGCTAGCAGAGAGGCTACAGAGCAGCCCTAGGCCCAGTTAGGCGAGTAGGGAGCTGCTGCTGATGTTCATGCAGCCGCCACCGAGACTAATAACTTTGATTATGGGTTTAAAGTGCCCAGGAAAAGACCCTGTCTTCTGAAGTCGTTAATACAGTGACTAAAAAGGCAACTGTTGTGAGAATGGCTGGGACTCGCAGATAGAGAATTCTGTCTGGGGGGACCTGCTGTTTCAGCCCAAGGAGTCTGAGTGCAGCGCTGTGGCTATGGAGAGCATAGACTATGACAGTACTGTTGGGACAGTCACTGACTCCCAGAGCGAGCACGTCTCCACTGACACTGTGGGAAAAAGTATGAAAAGCATTAAGGACTTTTTAAGGGAGACAAACGGGAAAAGGAATGTGGTTAAAAAAAAAACACTGATGAGAAGCAGTTTCTGGCATTTGTAAAATAAATTTTACAGGATACAGCACTCACAGATTTTAGTGAGCTGGAGTGCTACAGATTGGAAAAAATTAGTAGTGTTGTCAGGACTGCTTTAAAATATAACAATTATGATTAATAGTATGTGTTTTTCATGTTTTTCTCCTGTTATCCCACATCACAGCTATTTTTCGAATCTTTCTCTCTCGTGTGTGGGAGCATCAACATTAACAGTGTGAAGGGAGTAGTGTAGCACACGGCGCTGCTGCAGTGCTCACAGAGGCACAATCTCAATGTTTTATTTGTACAAGAGATGCACGCAGACAGCAGTGGCACAACTAGCAAGACATTTTGAGGGGGGCTGCGCAAGTCTGCTCGGAAAATACAAATGAAAGGAAATACCGGGAGCGTTTTACAGACATGCATGTTATACTAAATTACAGAGAGAAAAACCACTGGAGAAACCACTGAGTCCCCATTTCATTGGTCCCTATAAGAGCTGTCAAATCAACTCCATAACATAATCGCCTCCAATTGCCTACACACTTTAGAATATCCCCCTCCTTTCATGTCCTTCTGCTTAAGCCAGTCACTACAGATTCGCCTCAACTCACTGTTCCACCTGCCAGCCACGTCGACCTCCTCCTCCCATAGAACTCGCGGTTGGACCTGCCTATGCTGTCCGCACTCTACTCCAATCTCGCCTCAGAAATGGGCACATCCAGTATCTTGTAGACTGGGAGAGATATGGCCTGGAGGAGTGATCGTGGGTACCTGCCGCGGACATCTTGGATCCTGCTCTCCTCCAGGAGTTCCATCATGCCCATCTGACTGCCGAGGGTCTGGGGCATCTGGGGGGCGCATGTAGGAAGGGGGTACTGTCACACTCACTTTGCACTTCTGTTCACGACCACTAGATGTCACTCTTGGTCCAGCTTTCCTGTATTCTCTACTGGGTTTCTGTTTACTTACCGATTATTGAATCATCACCTGCACCTGCTCCTCATTTCACGGGTCATTACTCCTGCATTTATACTGCTTTGTTCTGGGCACTCCTCGCGAAGTCTTGTTCCCAGTATTGTGACATTTCTGAGCACTAATCTCTAGCCTTACTGACTCCTTGTGTACCTGACCTGTGTTTTCCCTTTTTTGACCTTCGTTCTTGGATTTCCGTTGACAGCCCATTTGCCTGATCCCTTGACCTTTGATCCCTGACTGATTACCTCAACCCTTGTTGAAACAGTTTGCTGGCCCTAGACCCCTTGTTTGTTCTGACCTAATCTTACGCTCTGCACCTGGGTCCACCTTCCCTGGCAGTCCCTGGCATTACAATATTATTCTTACCACTAATGAAAGTTGACCCACCTGGCTTTTCACCCTGCAAAGGCGGTACAGACTCGTTTAAGACCTTTAATCCAGCTGTTGAGCCAGTTTGTGCTCAATAGATGTTGTAACCAGGCCATTCAGTTGTTGCTCGATCTTCATTGAACGAAGGGAGTTCTTTTTCATCTTCAGTTTTGAAAAGCTGTGCTCGCCACTTGAAACATGCCCCTGATCTGACTGTCATCAGTGCATTAATCGATAGGACAAAATCAAGACCAAGCAGCCACTGGAATGGTACATTTTGGTTCCTATAAACCTCACATGGGGTCTGTTTGGTGATTATAAATGCATTGAATGGTGTTCACAGCAATCACTTGATCGGTATATTTTATTTCATGGTTTCGCTGTGAAGATTTTACAGCCGCTTCCACAAGGTTTCCAAACTTCAGTAGGCCTATTACTTTCTCCCGTTTTTTTCTTTAAAATAATCCTAATCTGTCAATGGCTCTCTGAACTATCAATCTGCTTAGTCCCGCATTCAAGCAGAAGTAAATGACCCAATCAGTGAAGCAAGGTTTAGACAACTACTCCGGGGGCAGAGTGTAGTCTATGTGATGTGTTTGATTGTTTATTTGCCTTTAGAAGGCAGGACATGAGACTGACAAGCGTAGTAAAAGTAGTATCATTAAAAGTCTGAGCTGTTTTTCTGGTCGCTTGGGGGATGCTATAGCCAGATTAGCCTGTGTGCTCATCGCAGACAGTGAGAATGAGGGTGAGTGGCAGTGAAATTGGAAAGAAGAGAGTGTGTTCAGTCACGGGTCTAGTGTGGGAGTGGGGATTTTATTTTCACACACTTTTAAATTGGATTATTTTAAGAAAACAGAGTTGGTTGGTGGAAGATTATTGATGGTAAAGGCTGAGAGCGGGGGGAAGATTTTTGTGTTTACTAATATCTATGCCCCAAATGCTGTGAGAGACAATGTTAGTGTTTTCGGTGCTCAGCAAAGCACTAGCAGACTGTTTGGCAGAGGAGATCCAGGTTTTGGGGGGTGATTGGAACTGTACTGTGGACTATAGATTAGAGAAATAATGTGAAGCCCAGTCCACAGTCAACAAAACAGCTGGAAGATATTATACAGCTGCACAATCTAATCTATGTCTGGAGGAATGCCAACCCAAAAGTTAAACAGTATACCTGGGTAAGGCCTGGTCTGGCTGCCTACTGACTTTTTAATAATAGTTTGCTGCAGGACAGGAATTTTTGTGAATCTTGTATTTTCTTTTGGCAGAGGTGGAGGCAAGAGCAGTGGTGGGACGGTGTCAAGGTTCAGACCAGGATCTTCTGCCAGTAGTACACTGAGCATAGGACTGACAGCTTGAATTAATCTATGAAGGAGCCAGAAGGAGAGATTCAGGCACTCCACTGAGCCCTGGACTCTGGAGATTCGGGGGCATTAGATGACCTCAAAGCTAAGCAGCAGGTCTTGTGAGAGTTGCTGGGATTGCAGGCTCGGGGGGCAATGGTGCGCTTGCGGTTCCAGAGCCTGACACAGATGGAAGCGCCAACCAGGTTTTTCTTTGGGCTGGAGCATAGGCAGCAGCAGAACCAGGTGATGCTCTGCCTGAGGATGGCTGAGAGCCGTGCTGCAGGACGGGCAGAAGATGCACAGTCATGCCGTCCAGTTCTATAGGGAGCTGTACTCTGCAGAACTGGGCAGCCTGGAGCAGCAGCAGCAGTTTCTACAGGGTCTTACCCAGGTCTCACAGGAAGGGGTCCAGGGGCTGGACACCCCACTGACCCTGGCAGAGCTGACCTGTGCAATTCAGGACATCAACAGGGGCCAGGCACCAGGGCTAGATGGGCACATTGAGGAGTTTTTCTCTGAGTTTTGGGCTGAGCTGCTGCCCATTAGCTGTCACAGAGCCGTTCTGACCCTTCTGCCCAAGAAGGGGGATCTGTCCTCCATTGTAAGATCCTGTCCAAGGCTCTGGCTAAGCAGCTCAGAGACATCATGCCGGCCGAGGTGCATTCAGACCAGTCCTACTGTGTCCTAGGCAGGTCTATTTTTGACAGTCTTTTTGATTTGTGATATATTGGCTGCTTCTAAGCTATTGATTTGATTGTGGTCTGATCTCCATTGATCAGGAAAAGGCTTTTGACAGGGTCAGTCATCACTACCTGTTTCAGGTGCTGAGAGCTGTTGGTGTCGGCCCATGGTTTGTAGAATTATTTTAGCTGCTGTACTATCATGCATTCATTATGCTGAAGATCAATGGTGGCCTGAGTGAGCCTATCCCCATCAACAGGGGCATCAGATCAAGGATGCTCTATTCCCTCTCTATTGAGCCCATGCTGCACAGGCTGACCATTCCCTGTCATTCAGAGCTGGTGGTCAGGATGTTGGCCTATGCTGATGACCTGACTGTCTGTGTGTCAGGCCAGTGAGATTTCCAGGTCCTGGGGGCGTGTCTGTTCAGCAGGGTCTCCTCAGTCAGGGTCAATTGGAGGGTTATGACAGACACATGTTTTTACTTAACACACTTCCCAATATCATTTCTTCACTTCCTGTTTTTTTCCTGTTCTTGTTTTTTTTTTTCCTGTACAGTTTAAATGTGTGGCAGTGCTTCTCCTTGGGTAGGATTAAGGTGGTGGCCAGCAGTCTGCACTAGCTGTTGGAAGAGCCACTGCTTTGGAACTCTGTGGTTAGCTGCCCACTCCTGCTCTCCAACAGCTTCAGGTCAGTCCTGCTTAGGGCTTTTTTTATTTATTGGATTTTAACAGGTGCCAGTGGGTTGGTGCCGACAGCCTGGCTGCCAGGATGCGGGTCACTGAGAGTCATAGCCAGACTTCTCTGGGCAGTGTAGAGCACTGCTGGCCCCAGGACCCTGACCCCGTCTTTCCCCTTGTGTGTTTGTCTCTCTTCTGTCTGCCTTCTGTCACCTCACAGCCTGTATAAGCTCTACTAGCTTAGTGTGAGGGAGCATCAGCAGCAGCTGCAGCCCCTCCCCAACACCCCCTGGAGGGAGTATCTGGCTCTGGGGAGGACACCCGCCGGGCCTAGAGAAGCCTGTACAAACCCCAGCTCCCCATGCGCTCCGCACACCTGCAGTGGAGGCTTCTGCAGTGGGGCTTCTGCATGGCATCATCACAACAAACCCTTTTGTACATACACTGGACCCCAGTGAGCGACGTCTACTCCCACTGCGGGCAAAGAGTGATGTTTTGACTTTGACATTTATCATCAGGGTGTCATCTGTTAATAAATGTTACTTAACAGGTTGTCTGACTGTTCATTATCTTCCTTAGACAGGTTGTGGTTTTATTTTATCCTTACATTGTGACATGCAGCATGTATATAGGGATAAACAAACAGTCTTGCAAAGTTTTCATAAAATGCATGTGTTTTCTAAACCTCAAACTCATACCTGTATGTATATACAATTTATGTACACATTTTCATATAATTTATATACAATTTATATACTAAACTCATACCTGAAACTGATCATTGATGTTCAAATATTACATGTTTCTTATAGTAATTGTCATTGATTTATACATGTTTATTTATAAAACCAATATGAAACCTGTGAGAAAATATTTATTTTGTATCGGTTACATTGTCAGATCGTATTTTCTTTTCTTATAGTATTTATAGATGACTTGTATAATTAATATATTTTGTCTCATATATATCGTACAATATCTTTGTAAGAAATGCACCACAATCATGTATTTAATTGTGTTTGACCTATAAGGTACTGTGATGGGTATGATGAGAAAAAGAGGTTTGCAAGGTCAGTTCACATCACCTAGCACAGACACATATATAAATACACCACTAATTACTGATTACTACTTATTAGATTTTTGTATAAATAATGTGTGGCTGCCAAGATTCTTATTTGATTTTTATGTTTCTTTTCCATATGGGAGAGGTGTTGATTGGAGACATAGCTCACCTCTGTTCACAACATCATAATTTGGGTTGGGGGACAGCTAAGTGGTAAAATGTTATAATATATCTGAGTCACACCAATCCCAGATTAAAGCAATGTCAAGCATATATTATCTTCACACACCTTCTAGTGATATTGGCAGCCATAACCATAAAGATAAAGTTTGTCAATAGTAACAGCATAATAGGTTCAATATGGCACTTATGATAGGCATCTCACAAAGACTGATAGAAGTTAACCATCTTGTGGCTGTGTGCTGTTCTGAAGGTTGCCCTGAATTCAATGTCTGAAGTTTCTGCTCTCCTCCTACGTCACAAACCCACAACATGCGACCTGGACCCTCTCCCTTCTCGTCTCTTCCAAGCAACCGCTCCTGATCTTCTCCCCTTCATCTCCTCCCTCCTCAACTCCTCACTCCTCTCTGGCTGTTTCCCCTCTGCATTTAAACAAGTTGCTGTCATCCCACTGCTCAAGAAACCAACCCTTGATGCCACCTCTCCTCAGAACTACCGCCCTGTCTCCCTACTTCCCTTCCTCTCCAAGACTCTTGAGCAGGCGGTCCACCATCAGCTCTCGGACTTTTTGTCCCAACACTCACTCCTTGATCCTCTGCAATCCGGCTTCCGCACAGCTCACTCCATGGTTTCTCCTACCACTTCTACGCTGATGATGCCCAGATCTTCCTGTCTTTTTCCTCTTCTGACCCTCTCATCCCCTCACGCATCTCTTCCTGCCTGTCTGCCATTTCCGCCTGGATGCACTCGCACCACCTCTAGCTCAACCTCTCCAAATCAGATCTCCTCTTTTTCCCCCACTCTTCCTCACCTTCTGCTGACCTCCCCATCTCGATCCCCTTGGAATCCACCACACTCTCTCCTTCTTCCGCTAAAAATCTAGGAGTCACCCTCGATCCTACATTCTCCTACTCCCAGCACCACGCATCTCTTCCGACAGCACTTGTAATATTAGTCCTCTATCCCTGCTAGATAGCACTTCACAGTTTTATTATGCTCCTCGTGTTCTTGATTGTTTTCCTCCTTGCTCCCTTTCCCATAGCCCTCGTCTGTAACCCTACATCTTGACAGCACTTAGCTTTCACTGTCCAGGATGTAGGAAGTCTCTTACTGTACTTGTGTAAATTGGAATTTGTAAAATGTATTATTTTGAATTGCTATGTTTTAGCTAAGTTGAATTTGTAATGATTGATGCCTTGTACTTCTCTGTATTTTTGCACTTATGTTGTAAGTCGCCCTGGAAATAAAGAAATAATAATAATAATAATAATAATAATAATAATAATAATAATAATAATAATAATAATGTCAATCAATTCCATACCATGTCACCACAAACAGCCCTATGTATCTAATGGCAATTCTTCTACACTTTGTAAGAATAATGCACCAGGGAAAAAAGTAATTGATCCCCTGTTGATTTTGTACATTTGCCCACTGACAAAGAAATGATCAGTCTATAATTTTAATGGTAGGTGTATTTTAACAGTGAGAGACAGAATAACAACAAAAAAATCCAGAAAAACGCATTTCAAAAAAGTTATAAATTGATTTGCATGTTAATGAGGGAAATAAGTATTTGACCCCTTCGACTTAGTACTTGGTGGTAAAACCCTTGTTGGCAATCACAGAGGTCAGACGCTTCTTGTAGTTAACCACCAGGATTGCACACATCTCAGGAGGGATTTTGTCCCACTCCTCTTTGCAGATCCTCTCCAAGTCATTAAGGTTTTGAGGCTGACGTTTGGCAACTCGAACCTTCAGCTCCTTCCACAGATTTTCTATGGGATTAAGGTCTGGAGACTGGCTAGGCCACTCCAGGACCTTAATGTGCTTCTTCTTGAGCCACTCCTTTGTTGCCTTGGCTGTGTGTTTTGGGTCATTGTCATGCTGGAATACCCATCCATGACCCATTTTCAATGCCCTGGCTGAGGGAAGGAGGTTCTCACCCAAGATTTGATGGTACTTGGCCCCGTCCATCGTCCCTTGGATGCGGTGCAGTTGTCCTGTGCCCTTAGCAGAAAAACACCCCCAAAGCATAATGTTTCCACCTCCATGTTTGACGGTGGGGATGGTGTTCTTGGGGTCATTCCTCCTCCTCCAAACACAGCGAGTTGAGTTGATGCCAAAGAGCTTGATTTTGGTCTCATCTGACCACAACACTTTCACCCAGTTCTCCTCTGAATCATTCAGATGTTCATTGGCAAACTTCAGACAGGCCTGTACATGTGCTTTCTTGAGCAGGGGGGCCTTGCGGGTGCTGCAGGATTTCAGTCCTTCATGGCGTAGTGTGTTACCAATTGTTTTCTTGGTGACTATGGTCCCAGCTGCCTTGAGATCATTAACAAGATCCTCCCGTGTAGTTCTGGGTTGATTCCTCACTGTTCTCATGATCATTGAAACTCCACGAGGTGAGATCTTGCATGGAGCCCCAGACCGAGGGAGACAGACAGTTATTTTGTGTTTCTTCCATTTGCGAATAATCGCACCAACTGTTGTCACCTTCTCACCAAGCTGCTTGGCGATGGTCTTGTAGCCCATTCCAGCCTTGTGTAGGTCTACAGACTTGTCCCTGACATCCCTTTAAGAGAGTGCTCCTAATCTCAGCTCGTTACCTGTATAAAAGACTCCTGGGAGCCAGAAATCTTGCTGATTGATAGGGGATCAAATACTTATTTCCCTCATTAACATGCAAATCAATTTATAACTTTTTTGAAATGCGTTTTTCTGGATTTTTTTGTTGTTATTCTGTCTCTCACTGTTAAAATACACCTACCATTAAAATTATAGACTGATCATTTCTTTCTCAGTGGGCAATCGTACAAAATCAGCAGGGGATCAAATTATTTTTTCCCTCACTGTATATGGTAATAGTTCTGTTCATTAGATTCTTGTTGCTAAACATATATAACGTATCTCTTTAGTATTTGTATACAGGCATTCACATAGCTGGATTGGATTAATTGTTAATCCCAGATATCACAAATATGATTATAAATACACATACAGTATACTGAAATACCTACATGGTATAATAAAAGACATATTAGACATAAATACTAGAACTTATTTCATTTAACAATTGTAGCACAGCTAGCTTGTTCATTGTTTGATGTGGTAATAATTAAATTCTTATAATTAAAAGAATGCCTATACCCATTGTTGTGTACCTGCTATGAAATCGATTGAAATGTCTGCTCTTTGGTTCTCTCTGCTAAATAGTGTTAATGCATTCATGAAATAGTGCCATACAGTGTTTACTGAAATTGCCATTACATTATAATAGACAACACACCCACAATTGACACTGAAATCCTTACACTCTATAAGGAAATACATATAGTAACCTCCAAAATGATTTGCATCCTTGCTAAAGTTGAGCAAAAAAGTATGTATAAATGATACAGCTGAGCTATATGATCCTTGTATTACCTACACAAGTTTTAAGAAGACATCACGAAGGACGATGACTCCATATACAGGGTGGAAATATCCTTATCTGTGGCATGGTGCATTCAAAACCATCTGGACTTGAATGTTTCCAAAACTGAAGAGATGGTGATAAACGTTAGGAGGAATAAGGAGAACGTTTCCCCTGTGGTCATCAATGAAGTCACTGTTTAAAGGATGAACTCATTCAAATACCTGGGATTGGTGATTGATGAAAAGTTGCCATGGTTTTTAAAAAGGCCCAGCAAAAAGCTATTATTTTTAAGGGAGCTCAGATCCATCAATGTCTTCTCAAAATGTTTTAAATAGTGTTGTGGCTAGTGTCCTGTTTTATGGTGTGATCTGCTCTGGGTAACATTACAAAGGATGATACTAACAGAGTAAATGCAATTGAAGAAGGCTGCATCCACCATCGGCACGCACCTGGACAACCTGGAGCCCATTCTGAATAAAAGGAAGCTTAGGAGTATCTTTAGGAGTTCAAATAATTTGGCACCTATCTTTTTGAAATTTTTTTAAAAATGACTTGTTTAAAATAAATAAAAATGTATCTGAGCAACAGTATTAGTATAAAATAATATTGTTTTACATAAAATATAATTTTGTAGATGGCTGTATATCACTTTCTGAAACTGTGTATATGCTGCATACTCAGATGCATACACTACATATTGAAATTACTTGCAATATGTGATTTCAAAGGCCTAATTCACACATTAAGAGTTGTGTTTCCTCCTACTGACTATATTACCATTTCAATAAACTGTTTTTTCATACAAACAGAAAGTAAAGAATAATACCCAACATCTCGGCTAATATTCATAATATTATGGGAAGGTGACACTGTACTAAGAAGCCATTGCTGCTTCTGATCCCAAATCCAAAATTTGCCAAAACAAATAAAGATCGTATTAATTATCTACTCCTGCTTCATTTCTTAATCACCCACGTTAATTTAGACTTTGATGTATCCACTCACAAAAAGTATTGCTCTGCTCTGGCTGTTAATGATCATCTATCATGTAGAAGATCTGACGTGGGAGTATATCTGTTTTTAGTGTTTCAGTTGTCAAAAGTTTGCATGTCACAATGCAGTTAAATTACGGTAAGTGTAGGCTAACAGCAATCAGCATTCAAGAACAATCACAGAAGAAATATAATTTATAAATAAGGGTAGTGTAATAAACGAATATTATTCCACTAAATTAATCACTTAATAACACTACCTCAAATAATAGCTGTGGATGTCTTCAACTATTGTGTATAACAGCACTGTGTATCATGATCATATGTAAACATACACTCACCTAAAGGATTATTAGGAACACCATACTAATACTGTGTTTGACCCCCTTTCGCCTTCAGAACTGCCTTAATTCTACGTGGCATTGATTCAACAAGGTGCTGAAAGCATTCTTTAGAAATGTTGGCCCATATTGATAGGATAGCATCTTGCAGTTGATGGAGATTTGTGGGATGCACATCCAGGGCACGAAGCTCCCATTCCACCACATCCCAAAGATGCTCTATTGGGTTGAGATCTGGTGACTGTGGGGGCCAGTTTAGTACAGTGAACTCATTGTCATGTTCAAGAAACCAATTTGTAATGATTCGACCTTTGTGACATGGTGCATTATCCTGCTGGAAGTAGCCATCAGAGGATGGGTACATGGTGGTCATAAAGGGATGGACACGGTCAGAAACAATGCTCAGGTAGGCCGTGGCATTTAAACGATGCCCAATTGGCACGAAGGGGCCTAAAGTGTGCCAAGAAAACATCCCCCACACCATTACACCACCACCACCAGCCTGCACAGTGGTAACAAGGCATGATGGATCCATGTTCTCATTCTGTTTACGCCAAATTCTGACTCAACAGAAATCGAGACTCATCAGACCAGGCAACATTTTTCCAGTCTTCAACTGTCCAATTTTGGTGAGCTTGTGCAAATTGTAGCCTCTTTTTCCTATTTGTAGTGGAGATGAGTGGTACCCGGTGGGGTCTTCTGCTGTTGTAGCCCATCCGCCTCAAGGTTGTACGTGTTGTGGCTTCACAAATGCTTTGCTGCATACCTCGGTTGTAACGACTGGTTATTTCAATCAAAGTTGCTCTTCTATCAGCTTGAATCAATCGGCCCATTCTCCTCTGACCTCTAGCATCAACAAGGCATTTTCGCCCACAGGACTGCCGCATACTGGATGTTTTTCCCTTTTCACACCATTCTTTGTAAACCCTAGAAATGGTTGTCCGTGAAAATCCCAGTAACTGAGCAGATTGTGAAATACTCAGACCGGCTCGTCTGGCACCAACAACCATGCCACGCTCAAAATTGCTTAAATCACCTTTCTTTCCCATTCAGACATTCAGTTTGGAGTTCAGGAGATTGTCTTGACCAGGACCACACCCCTAAATGCATTGAAGCAACTGCCATGTGATTGGTTGGTTAGATAATTGCATTAATGAGAAATTGAACAGGTGTTCCTAATAATCCTTTAGGTGAGTGTATATAGCATCCTATGTATATTATTAGTAAGGTATATTAAGTGACCAGGGTTTTTGGTTACAGTCAAAGTATGCGCACAGTCTACTTCCACAAACATAAAATACACATTTGACATCAAGCTGTATCCGTACTCCATCAGCCTCTTGCAGCACCACTACCATCATTGACATTTTTACCTCTCAACAGTGATATTGCTCTGTGTCAGGGCTGGGACAGGGAGGGCAGTCGAGTGCATTGCTGCAAGTAGAATACCGTGGAAAGCTTTACTTGGAATGTAATTCACCCACAGTCCAGAAACATACAACTCTAATGTATACATTGCCTGCTTTGCCTGTTTTCCTACATTTTACTGTCCTACAATAGATTTAAGATTGTATTGCTTTTGCACTTCATTTTGCAAAAACAATTTTTCTGAGGGTTAAGTGGCACAGTTCTGATAAAAGGCATGCAAAATATATTTACTATGATCCTACTCACTTGAAAATTTTGTTTCCAGTTGTGCCTTTTTTAATCATCTAAATTAATTTCCTTGTCAAATACAAATGATTGCATTTAGTTTGCAAAAATATTTTTCCCAATCACAAGCTATTGTATATAAACCCTTCTGTCCCGCTCACTTATGCAAATTTTGTCTTACCTTACCAGCAGCAACTCCACCTGCTTACAACCTCCTGAATTACCGTGTTCTGACCCAAGCCTCATCTTCATTTCATGTCCACACATGGCCGCGCTGTCTCCTTTACGTGTTCCCACTGTTCCCCATTCTCCCAGTGGTCCTGGAGGTCAGGAGAGAATGAGCGACAGTTCTGCTGATAGCCCCACGGTGGCCTTGCAGATTGTGGTTCACAGACCTGATCGCCCTCCTCCAAGGAGAGCCTTGGCAGCTCCCAGTTAGAGTGGACTTGTTGTCCCAGGTGCAGGGCACGCATTGGCACCCCAATCCGGGCCTCCTCCAGCTCTGGGCCTGGCCCCTGAGCGTGAGCGATTGATTGCCTGGGGTCTGTCGGACACAGTAGTTGCCACTATTCAGTCGGTGAGAGCTCCCTCTACGAGGCAGTATTCCTACCGCTGGCGGACATTTAGCACCTGGTGCCAAGACAGCGGTCAAGACCCAATTAATTGCCCCATCGGGGTCATATTGCAATTTCTACAAGAGCTGTTGGACCAGGGCAAGTCTCCATCCACGCTCAAAGTGTATCTGGTGGCCATCTCTGCATGTCATGTCCGGATTGATGGCGAGCCTCCTGGGTCTTATTTTCTGGCTGTGCAGTTTTTAAAGGGAGCTCGACGGCTACAGCCTCCTCAAACCCTTTCACTGCCCGCATGGCGCCTTGATGTAGTGCTAGATGCAATTTCCCAAGTCCCATTTGAGCCACTGAACTCAGCTGAGCTGAAGCTGAAGACTGCGTTTTTGCTGGCAATCACCTCTGCATAACACATGAGCGAGTTACACGCCCTGTCCGTACACCCATCGTGTGTCTGTTTTGCGAGAGATGGCTCCAGGGTCACACCTTACGAGGCTACCCTGTATATAGTTCGATCATTATAATTGTGTTGCTGTGGTGCATGCGTCTGGCTTGTACCCTGCTCTGTATATTGGTCAGCAGGTCTGTGGCCCACTCTGGCTGTATTACGCCATAGTGCAGGGGACCACTGCTGTTGTCCTCCAGCTGTAGTTGACCTGTGTTAGCTGCGCTAGACAGGTGTCAACTGCTCCTGTGCTCCACGTGTGGCGCATGAGCCAGCTCCTGCACCCTGTGATGTATATATGTGTATATATGCATTATGTGTTAAACAGCAGGACTGTAGCTCAATTCTAAAATTGTAGAATGGAGTTCACTGCCGCTGTTCCCAGCTGATGGCGCTTGAGTTTCGCTGCCTCGCTGTGTATATAGTTCCTTTGTTAACACAGTAGAGCTAATGTTGCCCTGCATTAGCCGGTCTAACCAGCAGGCGTCAACTGCTCCTGTGTTCCATGCGCATGAGTTCGTTCCTGCGCCCCGTGGTATATATATGTATATATATATGTATTTTGCACTTTGTTTGCACTAATGTTGTAAGTCGCCCTGGATAAGGGCGTCTGCCAAGAAAAAAAAAAATAATAATAATAATATATAGTTCGTTTGTACAAGATCTAAATTGTTAGCACAATGGAGCTCTTCCACTCTGTACTGTTTAGTTGAGTTGGATGCTCTTGTGCTGCACACTGACAGCATGAAGGTCTTGCTGTTACACAATATGTTTATATTGTATATTGTTCAGCTTGGCTACTCTGTTGACTAGCCAGCTTTTGGGTCTGTGGCCCACTCCTATTGTATCAGGGGTCGACTGCCATGATATTGCGCTAGTACAGCAGCCAGCCTTGCTCTTGAACACACGCCCTTCCAGTTATGAGTCCAGAGCCCTAACTACTACTCCACAGTGCTGCCCCTAGCGGTGTACCTCGGGGCAGGCTCCCTTATCAGCTCGCTGCCTCCTCCCTTTAAACGGTTTTGTTATACAGTAACCTGTCCCCCTTGGGCAGTGCTTCCAACTTGAAAGATAACGATAGGTAGCGTATGCAACCCTGGTTATCTGAAAAAAGAAGCCCTGCCCAAGGGTTGCAAGGTCATGCGGGAGTCCTGGAAGTGGGAAGGAACCTGTGTGTGATGAGCGCAGGGGCCAATGGCAGCTTTGATAGAGTGGCGTTTTGATCGGGTTCCTACGGAAGTGCGCAGAAACCCCTCCCCCTTGGGCAGTGCATCCTTTTTCAGATAACCGGGGTTGCATACGCAACCTATCGGTCTCTGATCCTAACACCAGTAAACCGATTATAGTAAATCTAATGAAAATATCTAAAAAGCACATATTTCCATATAGTTTCTAATCCAATCTAATTCCAATCTAAACTCAGCCTTTTCATCCTTGAGAAATTACTGTTGAAAAGAGATATCATCTCAAATCAATATCAGTACTCTTTATTTATTTTTATTTATTTTTGTCAAGGCTATAGTAGAAGATACATGATGTTTATATTATATTAATTAACTTTGAAATATGTACATTTTTGATCAGGGTTTACAAAGGTTCCTTATGTGTGGGAGTGTTTATGCTAAAACAAAAGACAACATTCCTAAGTAGCTCATTCCTAATATAATAGTCACCAAATGCAGTTTCAAAGCAGGTTAAATGTGAACTGAACACTAATTCAAGACAACATAACACAAAAAAACAAATCAAGCTGTCTCCACTCCATTGGTGCACCACTGGAGACTTTACTATTAATCTCTGCCAGATTACATCAAACACATGGAGTAGACTCTTGAAAGTTTCAAGTTTAATGTCAACCTGGGGATGCATATAAGATCCATGCCAGCAGGTGTGTTAAACACCTATTCAATGGCTTCGGTTACAGGGTGTGTTTAAGGAGTGTGGCCAAGGATAAAAATATTCTCTTTGATAGGTATGTATTCCCACTGGTCAATGAATCCCTCTTTTGTCCTTGTGTGCATCTACAAAAGTAGACTCAACATTTCTGTATTCACCAAAGAAATCCTAGTTTCTTTTGTTTCTATTCAGTTTTGGAACAGAGTCTACATACAGGTACTCCAATATCCTGAAAGGTCCTGATAAAATTGATCCATAGGACTTGAGGTTCAACAGTGCAACCTCAGTGCACAAGTGGAAGTCATGAGGACATGCTATAAAGATTGAAAACAGGAGGCATAACTTTACAGAAATTAAGGTATGTGTCTTGAGCAGCAAGATTGTTGAAGCAGATTCCCTGGGATCCTTCAGTAAGCAACAGCTGGGTCAGAACCTCATATGAATGAGCTACTAGCAACCTTTGCAACCTTTCTTATGGTCTTATTAATTGAAATTAAACTCAAAATAGCCTGCCAATTTCAGAGAATAAATGCCTGTTGAAATTGATCGGTGTGGTTTGTCACCTTGCCATTCTAAGAGGAAACCCAGACAACCATCAACCTAAAATTCAAGCTCAGGTAAACAAGGTCCTTAGGTTTGGAAGAGTTGTTTGGGTATTCCCTGTGATCTCTTCCTATTGCAAATCTCTGGCATGCTCGATTTAACCCAGTTGAAAATATGGCTTGCAGTGTTGTTCTTCTTTACAACAATGGTGAGGTTAATTTGTGTGCTTCAACATCCACGAAGGCCTGAAAGGAAATTGCAAACGATAGGTTGCATATGCAGTTGTTGTCCTTGCTCAGCTTAATAAGGAGAGGACAAGCTCAACTGTCTATTCCAAAGAACTGTATATACTGCGGGGTGCAGGTGCCAGCTCATGCACCACACGCAGGACACAGGAGCAAGTTACACACTGCTGACCAGCAGCTAGTGACAACAGATGCTCTACTGATGTCAATAAATGAGGGGGCAAGGCCCAGAGCTGGAGCAGGCCCGGGTTGGGATGTCACAGTGTGCCCTGCACCTGATTAGCTGATATAGTGTGTACAACCAGAGACCTCCCTGCCTGTTCATGTAGGCAACCACCGCTGTGTTGTCTGTCTGCACTAAAACATGACTGCCCCGAAGGACAAGCAGGAAGTGATGGAGACCGAGGAGCACAGCTCATAATACCAGGGAGTTGATATGGAGGGCCTTGACGGGCGCTGTCCAACTGCCCCGGACTCCCTGTCCATCACAGACAGCTCCCCAACCTTGCTTGGAAGCGTCTGTTGTCAACACCACTCAGTGGCAGATTGGCCCCAAGGGCACACCGAGGGTTAAATTCAAAGGGCTCGACCACCTTCCAGCACGCATGAGTGACTGTCACTCGACATGCTCTGTCGTGACGAGGATGCTTCCCATGGGACCCGAACCACCACTGCCTTAGATGTAGGAGGCTGAGGGGGAGGGTTTGGTATGCAGCCGCTAGAAGGCACAGCAGACTGTGGCAAAGGGACACCCTGACGCGGGCTCTCAACTGAAAGAGGGAGAGACACGCGCGTATGTTGGCAACTCTCTCTGGCACCAGCGTGGACAGTATGGCAATGGAATTGAGGTGCAGTCTGAGAAACTGCGCCTGCTGAATTCGCACAAGACAGCTCTTCTCTTGAATGCCCAATTCGGAGAGGCGGTCGAGGATCAGGCTCGTGTGGCTCTGAACCTGCTCCCTGGAGTTCGAACAGACCAACCAGTCATCTAGATAATTGAGGATGCGGACCCCCTGGCATCGCAAGGGGGCCAGCACTGCATCCATGCACTTGGAGAAAGTGCAAGGGGCTAGAGACAGGCCAAATGGGAGAACAGCGAACTTGTATGCTCGGCCTTCGAAGACGAAGCAGAGAAACTCCCTGTGTGCCTGCGCAATGGGGATGTGAAAGTAGGCATCTTTCAAATCCACCAAGGTGAACCAATCTCCAGGCTTGATAGACTATGACATGGCACGCAGGGTGAGCATCTTGAAACGCAACACCTTGAGGCGGTGATTCAGGTACCTCAGATCCAAGATGGAAACCACCATCTTTCTTGGGCACAAGGAAGTATGGGGAATAGAATCCCTCTTGCTGCCCCGGAGGGGGCACGGATCACAAGTTTCTCCAAGACAGCGGCGATTTCGACATGAAGCGCCACACACTGCAACAGGTCCTTCACTCGCATCCACAACACGCCTCTGAAGGGGGTTGGATGGGTCTGGAACTGTAGGGAGTAGCCAACTGTTATAATTTTGCTAATTGGCGGAGGTGCCAATTGGACAGTTGCTGGGAGGTGTATGGGTGGGCCAGAGGCTGCTGGAACGCTTCAGGGCCGCGGCGCAGGAGGTGGAGAGGGTGGAGGTCCGCTGCCCGTCCTCTTGCCACAGCTCCTGGCATTAGGCCTGGCTCTACCACGGCAGGCCTGGGTAGTTGCCTGCCTGCTGCTGAATCGCTGGCGCAGGTCAGCAGGAGGGCGGGGCTGCTGCTGCCTGGGGGCTGGCCTTCTAGGCCCTGCAGTTTGTCTGCGGGCCTAGCCCAGAGGTGCTGCTTGGGGGTACACTCGGGCTAGCTGTAGCGACTGCTCAGATTCCTGCTAAAAGCTGTCAATATGCTGTTAAAGAGTCAACAACAGGATTTTCTTTGGATATATTTTTTTCCAGTTTATTGTTCATTATGCAGGAGTTTGCCAAGACACAATAAAGCCATATGTCACCCACAGACAAAGCTTGATGTGCAGATCAAATGCAGTCATTAGCCACACAAAAGAAATAACTGTATTATGCTGATCTTTCAGCTTGTTTTGTATAATAACAATCTTAATAATTCAGTAACACTAAATGTGTATCATATTGACATCTGATATAGATAAATGTGGAAACAATTGTAACAAGTACAAACTGCAGGAAAGATTAAATATGCTGTCCTTGGGGTGTAGCAGTGACAGCCAGTGGGTTCATAATGTCTTTGTAGCTCAGGCTTTATGCAGTCTCAGTCTTTACCTTCTGTTTCTTAACTCATCGTGCTGTAACCAATCCACTCTCTGACGTCAAGGCCATCCACATGTGTATGTTTATTGAATTAATGAGATGCTTACTCCAAAGTGCAATGTGTGCATCTATCTATATGCAGGCATAGACACTATCTGAAATTAATCTACGCAGAATTTATACTTCCCTTTCATGCAGTTAGGCCTATTTTCTATCTCCACATTTGTGGAATTGTATAGGAATGATATTTAACAATTACATTCTTTGTTTATGTTTTAATTAATTATTCACATGGTACTGAGCTCTCTTATTTATATATATAGAAGTAAATTACAGTCCATTAAAACATGTTGTATGACCCCTCCTCTCACAGGCCTCACAGACTCATGCAGAGATGGTGTTAAAAATATTGGACAGTATTGTATGTATTTTAACAGTCTCCTTCAACAGCAGGTAAAACATAGGAGGCCATCTAGCCAATTGTCTGATTTCAATCTGTTGCTTTCATATGGCTGCAGGCAGCATCATTATAGAGGCTTTGATCAGCAATGTGACACACAACCTTTCTCAACAATAATTAAATGTATTTCTTAGCAGACGCCCTTATCCAGCTTGTTTAATGCAGTAAATCATCAGGTCTCAATTAGTCTCCTTAATTAATAAAATGAAAACTACAACCTGCACACTAGACCCTATACCCACTAAACTGCTAAATCAATCTCTGTCATTAATTATTCACCTAATACACAATATTATTAATGCCTCTTTATCGTCAAGATCTGTTCCTGAATCGTTTAAAATAGCTGTAATTAAACCACTTCTTAAGAAATCCAGTGCCAGACTAACTCCAAATCCAGACACTAACTCACTACCGACCTATTTCAAATCTTCCCTTCCTTTCTAAGGTTTTAGAGAAAGTAGTTGCAAACCAATTGCAAGCTTTTTTAACTGAAAATCATCTTTATGAAAATTTTCAATCAGGCTTCCGCTTCAGCCACAGTATAGAAATGGCCCTGTTAAAAGTATTAAACGTCATGTTTCAGTCCTCCGACTTAGGGCGCGCCACTGTTATTATTTTACTAGACGTAAGTGCGGCTTTTGACACAATTGACCACCAAATCTTGATACACCGCTTAGAAAACCTTGTTGGCCTATCTCACAATGTTCTATCATGGTTTAAATCATATCTGTCAAACAGACTCCAATATGTACAGATTAATGAAAACCACTCAAATGTAACTGATGTTAAATTTGGAGTACCACAGGGTTCAGTCATTGGACCTATACTTTTTTCATTGTACATGCTCCCTTTAGATGATATCATTCGACAACATAATATTAACTTTCACAGTTACACATACGACACAATTATATTTGTCAGTAAATCCTAACAATACCATAGACATAGAAACACTAATCTGCTGTCTGTCTGAGATTAAAACATGGATGACAAGTAATTTTCTTATGCTTAATTCTGATTAAAAATCAAACTGTTTGTCATACACTGAGTAATGATAACTTTAATTTCTCCCCTAAGGAGATGGCATGAAACCTGGGTGTCATCTGTGACCTTAATCTATCCTTTGAATCACATATTCAGAATGTGTCGAGATCTTCCTTCTTCCATCATAGAAACATTGCTAGATTAAGGCAATTTCTCTCATTACATGACACTAAGGATTACTGTAATGCCATTCTGTCAGGCAGCGCAAACAGAGATATTTCTGCACTTCAGTTAGTCCAAAATGCTGCTGTACAAATTCTAACTAAAACAAAAAAACATGATCACATCACTTCAGTATTGGCTTCTCTTCACTGGCTGCCACCGTGCTACAGGATAGACTTTAAAGTTCTCTTACTAGCATTCAAAGCACTAAAGGGACTGGCGCCCCCCTGCTTAAAAGATCGAATACACTCCAGGTCGGCCATTGAGATCCCAGGAAGCCGGTTACTTATGTGGTCCTTAAAATACACAAGAAAACCGCAGGTGGTAGAACATATAGTTATAGCTCCCCAAAACTGTGGAATGATCTTCCAGCCAATGTAAGACATGCCCCCTCTGTCTTAGTCTTTAAATCACAGCTGAAGACTCATCTGTTTAGTTTCTGTTTTTATAGCACATAGTACCACTGGTGTGCCATGGACATGCAACGTGTCATGGTTTCCCCTGTTTCCACCTTAGTTCACCACCAGAGGTCTCCCTCTCCCGAATACTAGTCTAGTGCTTCTCCTTTCCTTTGTCCAGTCAAACCAGTCTTTCCACATTCTGTCCTACCAGGTGCACCTGTTCTGTCCTCCTCTCCTATCATTGGCCAATCTTTCATTCACCTCATTCAAACCCTCTCTCCTTCACAGTACTTAAACCCCTCTGTTTCATAGATTAATCATGAAGTCTTGCTTTCTTTCTAGAATCAATTCTGAGCCTTGTTTTGTGTTTGCGTCTCTGTGGTTTTTGACCTCTTGCTATTGTCTCTCGTTTACACCTTCTGGATCTCCCACTAGCCTGTTCGCCTGATCGATCGACCTTGGACTGTCTCTTTTTTCTCTCTCTCATTTTGCCCTTATTGGATTATCGGCTTCAACTTCTGGCCTGCACTTGGATCCCTTCCTTTGGTCCTTGTGGAAATGACACAAGGCACAACTGTTTTTGGAGATGTCCTGCATTGCATGACCAGTATCTGAGCACAACTGTCTTTTTGTCTTCCAGCAACAGCCCTCTCTGAGGGTTAGATGAGACACCCCGTCCCCCACCGTGAGGGAAGACAACAGCCAGTAGCACCAATTAAGAACTTTCTGATCTCCTTGCTGCTGTAACAACTATACTGCCTGGAGGGGAGGCAACCATTAGGCCGTGGACCCCCAGAGATTTATTTTCTCCTACATGCCATCCATAGGAGTTTTTTGTTTTTCTCTCATCCATGTCAAATGGTATTTTTATTTAAATTTTCATTTACATTATTGTAGATCCTTTTAACTGTTAAAAGGTCTATTTTTATTTTAACTTTATTCTATTATTTATGTATTATTTTATTTTGCTGTACATTTGTTGTATGTTTACCAGTCTGTAAAGCACTCTGTGGCTACCCTGCAAAGGGCGCTATACAATTAAAAATTGACTGATTGACTGATTGGTTGATTGATCGAGCAAGGAAGGCGAACAGGAAAGCTAACTGACACTTTCAGGAAGCAAGCATCAGATGTGCTGTAAAGTTGTTCACTCAAGCTCGGAGAAAGGTCTCTGCAGTGTAAGTGTTATTAATCATTTTAGGGAGAGTTGGTGGGGAGGTGTGTGTGTGTGTGTGTGTGTGTGTGTGTGTGTGTGTGTGTGTGTGTGTGTGTGTGTGTGTGTGTGAGAGAGAGAGAGAGAGAGAGAGAGAGATAGAGAGAGAGAGAGAGAGAGAGAGAGAGGGAGGGGGTGGATAGAGATGGTGCAGAGGTGTTTATTCTGCTAGGCATTACGAAGAGGCCATGAAGACTTGCAGAATAGTGACATCTGTCAGGGTGACAGGTTGTGTTTTCATGGGCTACTTAGTCAGGGGTTCAAAAATCCCCTGTGTGCCACTGAGTGGCAGCTTAGAGGGGGTTGGGTGATTTATTACCTAGTCCTTGCCCCCACTATAAGCCTGGAAAAGACCAGCAAATGTCTGACGCAGCCATAACCTCCAACTCAGTAGGAAATGTGAAAGAAACGAGGAGATTGGAAGCAGTATGACAGTATGACACTAAAGAGGAAGAACATGGTAGATTTAATTTATAGTTCTACAAACTGTCATTGTGTCCAGTCAGAAAGACCCATACATCTTAAAAGAGATCAGCAGAGCTTGTAAATTCCAAAGAATAGACTTAATATTTATTATTTATATGATCACCGCACTCCTCTATTGGAATGAGATAAAGGAAGCAAGTTTAGAGTCTTTTATATGTTACAATATAATTTTGCAGATCACCATAAAAATGTCCACTTTACTAGCCTTTACATTAAACTAGGATTGATAATTTTATGTCTGATTGTAAAGTATTATTCAATGTGAAGAATTATATATTATACAAAATTTTGTATACATTTAACATACAATCAGATGTAAGGATATTGTCAGGTTTTGTATCTCTGAAAGCTAGCAAGACTCTACTCCTGTTTAAACAATAACAATAGCCTATGGGAACTTTTCTCCATCAAGACTGTATTATTATTATTATTATTATTATTATTATTATTATTATTATTATTATTATTGTTCATTTTTAGCTGACACCCTTACCCAAGGCAACATACAGTTTACACAATAAACTTTTTAAAGCATTACTAAAGTGCAGTAATAGAATCAGTTCAAAATACAATATGCATACATCCATAGTACATTGAGGTAACAATTGCAGACATAATACAGTTAAGTCCTAGGTACTGTATATGCTAAGGAGTGTGTGTGTGGTTGGGGGGTCATAATTAAACAATAGAAGTGTTAACAGTATATAAGTGTATGGGAGCATAAGGAAGGATAGTTAAATAAAGTGCATATAATAGCAAGAGTGGTGAGTCCCAGGAGATTAGGCTGGTATAGTTGGCACAAATGTGTCTTGAGTAATTGCTGGAAGGTGGCCAGGGACAGTGTGGTCTCTGGTTGGAAGGTTGTTCCACCACTTTGGGGCAAAGATATAAAAAGAGTGGGCTCTTGAGGAAGGGGAGCAGAGAGGGTATCTAGGTGTAGTCTGGTTTTGATATTAATTTATTTATGGTCTTGAAATGAGGCTGAAAAATGTTACCTTGTTTAACCAAACCTTGCTTTTTGTTACAAGCTAGGGATCTTGACACATTTACCACAGACTTATGGGTCCAGATGAGGTATTCATTCAGAAACCTTAGATTCGTAAGGAGATATAGTGGTGATAGCAGGTAAACAATATCAGAGTCTGCACTGTGACAGGATCTGACAGGACAATGAGATCTTTCTCAATAATTTCCCATTGCAATCTGAGTGCTTTGACAGGATAATTAATTACCTACTCTCAAATAAATTGTCTATATATTTCCTTGGGTAGGTAGCAAGGTAGATGATTTTGTTTCATCTACAGCTGATTTTTTTTGCAAACCATGTAGGCTACACACACACACACACAAACATTTAAGATCTGAAGTATAGAGTCACCTGAAACACTGCCCCCCCCACAAAAAAATAAAAATAAAAGAACAATCAGAACTATTAATTTGTTTGAAAACATATTAACTTTCTCAAAAGAAAATGCAAGGATGTATGTGTTTTGTACTGCATACATTTCTCACAATACTACAGCATTTTAATGAAGTTAGGGTCAGTTATCTAGGGAAGCCAGCAAATCAACTTTGAAACTTTCTTCTTATCCTTTTTTTATGATCAAAACTCAAATGAAATGCCCACCAGGCAATGACAAGTTAAAAAAGATCAGATGTTTGTTTTCTCTCCCTACCTCCCAAATGCATTTTTAACTTGTGATGCTGTGTGTGCCAAGATTTTGTAAAGTATTTTATTGTTATAAAATGTATTTTCCAAATGCATATGGGGAAATTCATGATTCACGTGAGAGCACGATCAGCACATGGTGTTGTTATTTTCATTGTTGTTTGAAGCTCTTTGAGACATGATAATAATGTTCATACTAACCAAATAAGAGTTTTTCAGATAATGCCTGGTAGGTGGTGTTCCTAGTTCCTGTAATCGCCATTCATTATATATGCAAATTAACACATCTACAACTAGTGGCCACTTTATTAGGTACACCTACTCGTTAACGCAAACAGCCAAACAGTGAATTATGTGGCTACAACTCAAAAAAGACAGCATGCAGACATGGTCAAGAGATCTAGTTGTTGTTCGACCAAACATTAGAATGGGGAAGATGTGTGATCTTAGATGCGGTGGTTCCAGCATCTCAGAAACAACTGGGATTTTCACACAGGAGTTTACAGAGAATAAACAAAAAACATTGGTGGCAGGTCTGTGGGCAAAAACACCTTGCTAATGAGAGAGGTCAGAGGAGAATGGCCAGACTCATTCAAGCTGACAGAAAGGCCACAAATACTCAAGTAACCAACAACAGTGGTGTGCAGAAGTGCATCCTCTGAACGCACAACGCATCAAACCTTGAAGCTGAAGGGCTACAACAGCAGGCCTTCAGCACTGGCACATGATCACCAAAACTGGACGATTGAAAATTGGAGTGTCACCTGGTCTGACAAATCTAGATTTTTTTCTGCGACATGCAGTTGGTAGGGTAAGAATTTGGTGTAAACTGCATTAATCCATCCTGCTGGTACAAGCTGGTAGTGGTGGAATGCTGTGGGGAATTTTCTTGGCACACATTAGGCCAAGATACTTCCAACACGATAATGCACCATGTCACAAAGCACACATCATCTCAAGCTGGTTCCACGAACATGACAGTGACTTCAGTTTACTCCAATGGCCTGCACAGTCCCCAGATCTCAATCCAATAGAGCACCTTATAGTTGGATCCATGATAACCAATAACCAAAACAAAAAATACAATTTGAATACATTTATTGTAAATTTAAACTGAAACAAAATTATCTTTTTCATATTTTTATGATGGGCCAACGGTGGAGACTTGAAATGTGGGGGGGTCAGGACCTGGGCTGCTGTTTGCGCTGCCTGCACAGACACTAGGGTATAGATGTGGTTCATCCTGCTATTCAGGGCAAGGATGGTCATATCTCACTGCCTTTCAGCAGAGCCGGACCTCCAACACCGGGGCTTCCTTCTGTCACTCGCTGGAGTTGGGAATCGCTGGACACGGTGGCGATTGCGGCAGCATTTGCAGGACTGGGCCACCGGGCGCACCATAGTGGGGCCGAGGTACACAGTCAGATTGCACCCGTTGCTGGTGCCCAGGAACACGGGGCAAGGGACCTCCCCACTCCAGGAGGGCAAGGTTTGGTGGCCGTAAGCAACACGGCAGTGGGGGTGAGCGGGGCATGTATCAGGTCTCTCCATGCTCTGAGTGAGTGCCACACACACACATTACCAATAGCGTGCAGCAGAGGAGCTGGTCAGTGTGCGCACCATGGGGCAAACAGCAACTGGGATGCCTCAGCGGCAAGTGGAGAGCCTAGTGTGCCAGGGTTTCCGGGGTCACCAGGTGCCACAGGGTTCGGGGGGCCAAGGGTAGTAGGCCACCAGCCAAAGCAGGGCCTAGAACCGAGGTCGACGGTGGAGCGCAGCAGAGTTCGATCCCAGCAAGCTAGTGTGGGCACAACCTGGCAGAGGAGTACATCACACGTACGAGATCTTTTGTAACAGACCTTAAGAAATGTTACTGTCACTGCTAGCGCCCCTGCTGTGGAGGACAAAGCCCTGTGGACAAAAAAACAACACAGCAAGCAATCAGATAATATATGGCACTATATTAACACAATTATTATTCTTAAATGCTCTATTTGTGAACCGAAACTGAAACTGAAAGCACAGCACATTTTGTATAATATGCAAATTAGCTGTAATTCTGCTAAATTAACAGGGTTTTAAAATATATGTTTTTCCCATATAACGTTAATTACATGGCTAATGATATAGTGATAAGAAATAAGTTGATATTTTGGTATAATTGATGTTTTTTCCAATAATTTCTTCATGGGGTCAAAATGATCCGAGTTTGTAATCCATGTATGTAAAATATGTTGCTAGGATGAGGGTTAAAGCAGCAAAACTAGTCAACTTGTTCAGTCATTGTAATTTACCATATTATGTACATCTTTGTAAATTCACTGCAAAGTTAATAAATAAATAAAATCTCATCAAATACATTCAGTAGCCCTGCGAATAATTTATAGTTGATCACTGTTAGTCTACCTTTTGGCTCAGCTCTGAAAATAAACTCCAAAACTCTAAAGATGTAATTCCTGTAATACCATTATTGTCTTACTGTAATATTATTATTATTCAAAATCTACAATCACCCAAACTCAGCACTCAGCACCCAAACTCAGCACACAAAAAATCACCTCTCTAGGAAGAGGCTCAAGGAGAGAATGCCAACTGTAGTGTAGAATAGTATCCTTAATTTTCTCCTCCAGGACTCATACACTTTATAACATACATGGCAGATGGCCAAAATAGGGCTCTAATCTCAAGTGTAGAGAGCTACATGAGTAGCATATCACATTATATGTGTATACGATCTGCCAGGAGTGTCAGTGCTGATCTCTGTTCCGAAGTGAATCTCAATAGATAATAAATCTATCCGAGCATGTCAGCAAGTGATTGACCGATTTCCCTTTGTGTTGTTCTTACCACAATCTATTTGTGTTTCTTTCTGTTTGGTTTTCACACATTGTGATCTGAACTTAAGACTGTTCAACTGAAGCTTCAGAGAGACAGGCTGTGCCTCTCATTTGTTTATTTGTATGCTTTTTGACAACTGAATTGAAAAAGGATAATAATTCTGCAATTGATACCTAGTTATTGGATTTTCAAAGATTGTATTTTAACAAACACTATCATTTTGAGTAGAGCACGAAACTAAGTAGGAGTCATTAATATCCAGGGTTGCTGAATTTTTTAGAAATGTGCCAGTTTGTGTCTTTACTTCTAGCTATTGCAATGCATTCGAAGAACGTTGGTGCTTTGTTTAACTGGACTGGGTAATATTATGTGTACAGCCAATCACTCCCATAATGATTTTCAACCTAATTACCTAATCAACCTAATAACTTTTCCATTGGAAGCTCGACAACAGGTATACGCAGTTGGACTGAATTCAGATTGGCTTGTTATCTAATTATTAATCTGATAAACAAAAAGCAATATCCCTTGGGAGCTTCTGACCTGAGGGGTAAAACACACACAGTCTGAGATGGAAAAAGGAGCAACAGTCCTAAACATTAAAAAAAAAATCAAAAATCACTAGACTAGTTGACTCTGAAATCCCCTGGAAGCTCTGTGCTATAACATAACCCTTATCAAATTGTTATACAATTGGCAATTGAGTCTTGGCTCAATTCCAAGTCAAACATTGATCTAATAAAAGGGTTGTTTTTTGAACTGTGAAGGTTGTGGAGTCAATTTGTTAGTTTTGCACCAATGTTGAATATAATCCACAGCCCTGAATTACTGCACTGAAAATTCAACGTGCTTTGGAAAACCCTTTCTCAGTCTGTTAGTAACTCGGGATCATAAAAAATCAGAAAGAGACAGAAAGCATGAATGTTACTGACATGCAAATGTACAGTGATCTCTACTTCATACAATCTTAATGTGTATCTTCTGCTCCAGTCTTTGTCATGTTTGGTTTTTAATAGTTTTATGAGAATACGCCAGTGCAAATTGTTATTTGTTCTGTAAGGTGCTTCCCACACTTTTCAAATCAGAAATGCTGCTATACTTATATATTTATTTTTTAAAGAAAGAAAAGAGAAACAGCAGCCAATACCTTATTGGGTTGTTCACTGTTAGCTGGAAGGAGTTAAACATCTCGCAACAGACAGGCAGTGTTTGGGACTGGCATTGTATTATTAATCTGAGAAAAAGCCTCCTCCAAGCTTGAATTTACACATACAGTGAGGGAAAAAAGTATTTGATCCAGAAAAACGCATTTCAAAAAAGTTATAAATTGATTTGCATGTTAATGAGGGAAATAAGTATTTGACCCTTCGACTCAGTACTTGGTGGCAAAACCCTTGTTGGCAATCACAGAGGTCAGACGTTTCTTGTAGTTGGCCACCAGGTTTGCACACATCTCAAGAGGGATTTTGTCCCACTCCTCTTTGCAGATCCTCTCCAAGTCATTAAGGTTTCGAGGCTGACGTTTGGCAACTCGAACCTTCAGCTCCCTCCACAGATTTTCTATGGGATTAAGGTCTGGAGACTGGCTAGGCCACTCCAGGACCTTAATGTGCTTCTTCTTGAGCCACTCCTTTGTTGCCTTGGCTGTGTGTTTTGGGTCATTGTCATGCTGGAATACCCATCTACAACGCATTTTCAATGCCCTGGCTGAGGGAAGGAGGTTCTCACCCAAGATTTGACGGTACATGGCCTCGTCCATCGTCCCTTTGATGCGGTGCAGTTGTCCTGTCCCCTTAGCAGAAAAACACCCGCAAAGCATAATGTTTCCACCTCCATGTTTGACGGTGGGGATGGTGTTCTTGGGGTCATAGGCAGCATTCCTCCTCCTCCAAACACGGCGAGCTGAGTTGATGCCAAAGAGCTCGATTTTGGTCTCATCTGACCACAACACTTTCTGAATCATTCAGATGTTCACTGGCAAACTTCAGACGGGCCTCTACATGTGCTTTCTTGAGCAGGGGGAACTTGCGGGCGCTGCAGGATTTCAGTCCTTGGTGTAGTGTGTTACCAATTGTTTTCTTGGTGACTATGGTCCCAGCTGCCTTGAGATCATTAATAAGATCCTCCTGTGTAGTTCTGGGCTGATTCCTCACCGTTCTCATGATCATTGAAACTCCACGAGGTGAGATCTTGCATGGAGCCCCAGACCGAGGGAGACTGACAGTTATTTTGTTTCTTCCATTTGCGAATAATCACCAACTGTTGTCACCTTCTCACCAAGCTGCTTGGCGATGGTCTTGTAGCCCATTCCAGCCTTGTGTAGGTCTACAATCTTGTCCCTGACATCCTTGGACAGCTCTTTGGTCTTGGCCATGGTGGAGAGTTTGGAATCTGATTGATTGATTGCTTCTGTGGACATGTGTCTTTTATACAGGTAACGAGCTGAGATTAGGAGCACTCCCTTTAATAGAGTGCTCCTAATCTCAGCTCGTTACCTGTATAAAAGACACCTGGGAGCCAGAAATCTTGCTGATTGATAGGGGATCAAATACTTATTTCACTCATTAACATGCAAATCAATGTATAACTTTTTTGAAATTGGATTTTTTTGTTGTTATTCTGTCTCTCACTGTTAAAATACACCTACCATTAAAATTATAGACTGATCATTTCTTTGTCAGTGGGCAAACATACAAAATCAGCAGGGGATCAAATACTTTTTTCCCTCACTGTACTTAGTAATTATTCCATTAGTCTATGCTTATAAACACACCTGGCAATTACAAAATATGTACAATGTTGTAACTCTTGAAGTTACAAACTATTTAAGTAACAAAGTGTATGCCTTTCAACATTTTCTTATATATTTTAACGTTAAAATATTATAAACAATTACTCTGTTTTGTACATTTAGCAGGGATCATTCTGTTCATGAGCCTGTTACAAGTAATGTCAATCCCCTAGAATATGAATATTTTGGTAACACTTTACAATAGGTCTCCCTAGTTACAGTGTATTAACATAGTAGGTACTCAGTAACTACATATTATTACCCATAATAAGTGTAAATATGCATTTGTTAACATGTAACATGTAACGTTTAAAAATGATTAATGGTACTCATTTGTCTGGTAAGTTCACATTTTTCTGGTAAGGATACCTTTGGAGATATACTAGGCGACAATGGCCCACTTTTTACATATGCATGTTAACAAATGCATAATCATGCGCTTCTTGTGAGTAACTAAGATGTAGTTACTGATTACCTATGTAATTAGGGAGGCCTATTGTAAAGTGTTTCCAAGAGTTTTTTAACAGTTTTTTTGTCGGATTGGGACTGTGTGTATCAGACACCTGGAGTTGTGCATGAGATGGCAGTTCAAGTTCAATCAAAGTTTTTAAAATCAGACACGAGGTAGGTCCACGTAAATTAATTTGAATATCAGCAGCATAGATTTGAAAACTAACACCTATATAACTATTTTTAGTATGTAAGAATGTTCTCCCTATTTGTAATCACCAGTTGCTAAATAGTTAATCCACTGATGGTGGAGAGTATATTCTGAAGACAAGAGGAGTGTAGCCAGAAAGTGAAAAGTACAAGTGGTAAGGTAAGACAAAGGTAAGAGAAGGGATTTTCCAGGGATAAAGATTTAAGGGCTAGAGACACTTGTACAGACTGAAGCTACAGGTTTTCACACAGAGCGTTTATTAGTACAGAAATCCATAAACATCTAACAAAGAACAAGATAGAAGAGTTATGGTAGAATTCACAGCTGGATATAACTTCTAGTATGGAATGCCAAAATGTAGATTTTTTACTAATAGTGGAGTAGTGTTAATGCTCTACAGTTGGAATTGGAAGGTCATGGGATCAAATAGTAGGCTGGGATATAGCTGTACCTTTGAGTAAGGTACCTAAATTCCTCCAGTAAATGACCAAACAATGTACTCATGTGTGTAAATGTGTACCCATGTATGTTACTTGAAATAATGAATGTCAATATATATGTCAATACAATGGCTAATAATGATATGCATTCGATTTTCATTTATTACATTTCACATTGTATAATAAGGCTCTTTGCCTTAAGGTCAGTGTGCTTAGTCACGCATTCAAGAAGTAAATTACTCAATCATATTGTGATATGGAAGTGAGATACCATTTTATATATTTAATATGTTTACATTTTGCATTGTATACATGGCTCAGTGACAAACAAGGATTTCAAAATAGAAAAAAAATATATAGTTTAAAATTAAAGCTCTTTCTTGAAGTTAGTCACCCAAAACATAACGCTGAATAGTGAAAAATTATGGGAAATGTCTGAAAATGCTTTCTAGTAAAAATGATATGATTATTGTTGTATCCTTAACTCAAGGACACTGACTTGTTTACAAGAAAAATCTGTGTTGTCCTACCTGACTGATATTGTTACTCGGAATGACATACTGTGACATTTCAAATGGGATGGAATCTAAAGATAGTCTCAGCAGCAAAGATGTACTTACAAAAATCATTCTATTTAACCAAGAGTGAGAGTTACTAAATGTATCTTTTTTTTAATGAACAGTAAATAATCAGAAGTGAGCCGTCACTTTGATGCAATACAGTTCCACTCAAGGCATTTGCTTTGATAAAACAGTAGCAGTAAAACATTTTACAATTTAAAAACATTAAATATTTTCAGCACATTAACTGTTATTTAGGTTATACAGGAAACATGTAGACATACCATTAAAAAAAAGTAAACTGTAACAACAATGTTGTAACTCATTCATGACATGATGTCAATTCAATTCAATTAATTAACATTTCAACAGATTGAAAAGTATATTGAATGTTTTGATATCATAACATTTTAAATATATAGGAATTCTGCCATTTTTGAACTTGGATTTATATATTCTCTTAAAACTTGCAAATGGCTTCATAGCATAAACATCTGCCATCTCGTTTGTTATTTAAGGACATCCACACAGACAAACATTGCATTAAAACTACAGAAATAATGTTATAAATATGTTATTGTGTTGTTAAAACAACATGTCAATGTAAATGTGTTGCCTACACACTTAAAAATACTCCTAAAAACAATAAAAGTATAAGCAATTCACTCCAGATAACAGGTAACATTATTGGATAACAGAAAGTGACCATTTTCCGGTATGACAAAATACAAGTTTTAACTTATGAATCAGGCAATTACTTAACCATTTATATAAATGTATTACTTTGACCTACAACTATTCAATGTAATCTTTCACATTAAATATACATTTAAATATATATATATTTATATATAATAAATGCTTTGTAAGTGTTGTCCAGTATGACACACAATTTTGTACCCTAGTGCACCAGTGATTGAAAAGGTAAAATTATCAACATTTTAGGAGAGACTTACTAAACTTTGTGCAGAGCCTGGGGGTCCTTCATAATCTTCTGAAACATGTAATGTCCTGTCACATGGCTAGCAAAATGCATTCTGTTGTAAAAATGCCCCTGTTTTCCAGAATGACTTTGGAAGAAATCCCAATATGGGGACAAAAGTTTTTTTTATGTAAAAATGAAATTAAAATAAGTCTTTGAAATATTTTTATGCAAACACTCACACAATTATGCCCAACTGATAGATCTAAGGTTGTATAGTTTTTTATGAGTTTTTGTAACATTTTTCAATTTTCATTTTAGGTGTGGACAGTTATCCGGTATGACATTTTGGATGGGAGATTAATAGCTCCTAAAAATTTTAACAGTGAATAAAGATTGTAGTGTTGAGACATATGATTCACTTTGAATAACAAATAAACACATGTAATATTTGTAATATGCTTGGGACACCAAAATTCATGCGTCACGTCATTGACCCAAATACTGACATTAACAACCATACATATTGCATTTCCATTGTGTTTTCGTTGTTCCAATGTACAGTTTTCAACATCAGTTATGAAAAATGTCATATCCCCAGGACCCAGTGTGGTTTAATGCGGGCCTGGCTATAGGGTTCTAATTGTCATGGTGGTGGGTATTCTGCTTTTCTAAATGAAGAAAAGTTAGTCTGGTTCACAAAAAATGTTTGAGGGGGAGCTTTAATGTAGTAACTAATGTTGCATTAGGAGTGAGAGGTGGTTGCATAAGTTTGGAGTTAATAATGAAATGTATCAAAAAGTTAATTGTTCTTAATATAAAACTTACCCTTTATATGTTAGTATATAGCTTTTACTATAAGTGGTGCAGAGCTGCTCTTTGTGTGAATGGCAAAATGAACTTCTTGTTAGAGAGATTAAGGGCAGGATTAAATCAAAAATGTTCGCGCTGCGAATCGCTCACAGAAGCATTAGCGGCATGTCTGTGAATGGAAATCGCGCTGCTAAACTATGGTGGTATTAAATCTAACCCGATTTGCGCCGCAAAATGACCTTGTCGCAGCTCCTTTCTGGCACAACGCGAGAGAATAAAACACAGCTTTCACACAGCCGCTACTACAGCACTAAACCACTGTACTCAGTCGCGCTTTCATGTTTAGTTAGATGCTACTCTCTTCTATTTTTTAATGTAAATCCCATGATATTGTGTAGTTTGCTATTAGCGGCTGGTTAAATTTGTAGTTAATCCCGCCCAACAATACAGTGGGAGGGGTTACATTTTCGCTGCATTAAATCAAGAAAATATCTTTGAGAAAACACCCTGAAAATGCTCTCGTACCTGTACTCTCAGATGGCCCTGAAGTGCAACTGCTGAAAAAATGAAGCATCAGCTGCGAGATTTGCAGTGGCTGTGAGATTTGGAAGTGCTGAGAAAATAAAGCCGCTGCTGCAGCGTTTTCAGAGGCAATTACGAAAAGGGAGGTACATTGTGAAATATATTTGACTGATGCCATTGGACAGCAAGCAAGTCACGTCGGCCGAGCTGCTTCTCCGGAAGAGTCAACAGATTTTGACAGAGGGGAGAAAACTGCACAGTGCACGAAGTATTCATATTTATATTGTTGTGATCTTCTGCTCTCTATCCACTTTGTGGTGACATATTAAGTTATAAGTTATAGGGCTGTCCTAAAATGTATTAGAAATTAATGAAAGCTTAGGTAGGAGACAGAATGGTTTTTAAAGTAGCTAGATTTACTAAATTAGCAACTGTACTTAATTATTACAAGGCAGTGTGACAGTGTTTTATTATTCGTAAGCGCTAACAGAAAACATCCGTTAACAATTCCATCAGAAGGAGCAGTTTACTGATTTAATAGACAAGAGCATGAACTAATTTGGGAAATGCAAAATTAGAGAGATGGCTTTAACAAATATGAATAACTCCAAAAAATCTAAGAAACAATAGTGAATAACACATTCATATAAAATAGTATTTTTATTTTAGGTGCAGCACGGGTACTCCTGCTTCTTACCACCATCCGCCAGGTTGATCGGCAAAGCTAAATTGCCCAGCAATGGGCTGGCGTCCCGTCCTGGGTGTATTCCTGCCGATCCCTGGCTTCCCCGCGACCCTGACCAGGATAAGCGGCTTAGAAAATGGAAGGATTTGTATTTTATTAAGGACATTGTCATTGTCTCTCTAACTTATCTTAATTCTACATGCGTTTTAATTATTTAATTTATATTAACAGCAACATCTTTATTATTATTATTATTATTATTATTATTATTATTATTATTATTATTAATGAGTGTTATTCTATCTTTTGGAATTGCTCTCAAATTAGCCTGCCCCACTTATGCGTGACCAGACATTGTAATTTACATTGGATCAGGACTACTTTACTTTTTAAACGTAAAATCTTTCAAATACAGTTAACAGAAAATAAAGCTTCTACAGTAAATTAATAACTGTAACAGAAAAAACACCAACCAAGTAAAAATTGAAGATTCTTCAGTGGTTCTATTTAGAACCTTTGGGTTCTTCGTGAGTTAAAGGGTTCGTTTAAGAACCGTGAGCTCCGTGGTAAACACAAGGAAACATTTAAGAACCCTTTTTCATCATGATCGCGATTGATTTAACATACATTCAAGGTTCTGTAGGATCCTTGTTTGCAGGGAACCTTGGTAAAGGGTTCTAATAAGAACCTTAAGGATCCTCCACAGTATCAACCCTGGGAATCCAAAAAGTTTCTTATTAGAACCTTCACTTAAGAGTTCACATATAGGCTGAGTACTGTAATTGTATATGAAAATATACATGTTTAGTTAAATTAGTGATACCATAAGTTTTCATTAATTTCTAATACATTTTAGGACAGCCCTATAACTTATAACTTAATATGTCACCACAAAGTGGATAGAGAGCAGAAGATCACAACAATATAAATATGAATACTTCGTGCACTGTGCAGTTTTCTCCCCTCTCTCAAAATCTGTTGACTCTTCCGGAGAAGCAGCTCGGCCGACGTGACTTGCTTGCTGTCCAATGGCATCAGTCAAATATATTTCACAATGTACCTCCCTTTTCGTAATTGCCTCTGAAAACGCTGCAGCAGCGGCTTTATTTTCTCAGCACTTCCAAATCTCACAGCCGCTGCTTTATTTTTTCAACAGTTACACTTCAGGGCCACCGTACTAAAGCCTCTCGCGGTTAAGTCACAGTGGAGTGAAAGTCCGTCCGGCACAGGTTTGCGCAGGTGCAGCTCCGGGTTCATTCACAGCCTCCGCGGCTCTGTGTGTCCAGTAGAGATAACTGTGTACAGTGTGCGTAATAATACAATAGATTTTGCGCCCAACATCCACATTAACGAAATGTTGCTTATTATTCGTGCGTAGAGAGAAAATATGTTGATATTGAATGTCATTTTATATTGTGTTTTGTTCAGCAATGTGTCAGTGCTCGTTTCGTTTCGTTTTCGTTTCATGACTTGTTTAACTTGTTTGTTCTGCCCTTGCTTTCTTCCTTTCATGTCTTAACAATTGATTCCTTCTTATCAGATCTTTCGTGGGAAAAGTGCTTACTATCGAGTGTATATTATTACACCTCACTCGTACTCACTACACTGATATATATTCAGCCTATACCCTATGTAAATGGGGTGTTTCCATGCATGATACATTAGGATACAACGCACTCACCACGGATTGAATGTGGATTTTGATTTATGCATTTTGTACCCGATGTTGGGACAGTACAGTATTTCTACAACTCACGCATCTCTCTCTATAGGCTGTTCGGGGCGCTTCTCACTAACAGTTATGCACTCTTAGAAGAAATGGTTCTGTATAGATCCCCAAAAGCTTCTATGCGATGATACATATATGGCACCCTAAATGGCTCTATATAGAACCCGTTTTAGGGGTTCTTTCAAAAGGACCATTAGGGGTTCTTTCCACTGAACCCAAATGGTTCTGTTTGGAACCTTTTGGGGTGCTATTTCTGTATCATGGCATAGAACCTTTTGGGGATTTATATCTTTATGATCCCTTTCACATTTCTGTGGTAAACCTTCAAACTTTGTGGAACTTATTTATAGAAGTGTTATATAAGTGTGTATATCTTAGTTTTTTACATGAAATTGACCAAAACAAAATAAGACATGCAAAACCAGAGTTGCCATGATGTCCTGCCCTGTGCGCGAGCTCACCATGACCCTGTATTGGATGAACCGGTTATTGAAAATGGATTACCACACTTTTATAAACATTCAACATTGTTTTTAGTAGGAAACATATATATATATATATATATATATATATATATATATATATATATATATATATATATATATATATATATATAATAATTACATATAATAAATTAACTAAAACTAAAAACTATATTTCATTACATTAACGAAAATGCTAATAAAAAACATCTGGCTCTTCATATATACATATATACACATTGCTTTTATTTAATATTGTAAAAAGTTAACTACTAGCAAACAATTATTCATATATTTATTAAAATAATACAAATTAGTATATGTATTAAACCTATTGTCACGGTCTCCCCTGCTTCTACCTTAGTTCACCACCAGAGGTCTCCCTCTCCCGAATACTAACTCTAGTGCTTCTCCTTTCCTTTGTCCAGTTCAACCAGTTCTTCCACATTTTTTCCTTCCAGGTGCACCTGTTCTGTCCTCCTCTCCTGTCATTGGTTAGTCATTCACTCACCTAGTTCAAACCCTCTTTGCTACACAGTATTTAAACCCCTTTGTTTCCTAGCTTCTTTGCGAAGTCTTGCATTCTCTTTTGGATCAATTCCGAGTCTTGTTTCTTGTTTGCTTAACCGTGTAATTGACCTTTTGCTACCCTCTCTCGTTTACCCCTTTTTGGATCTCCCTACTAGCCTGTTTGCCTGATCGATTGACCTTGGATTGTCCTTGTTATCTCTCTCTCGATTTTCCCTTATCAGATTATCTGCTTCATATCTAAGCCTGCACTTGGATCCTTTCCTTTGGTCCTCGAGGACGTCACACCTATGCTTGAAAGTATTTACATGCATACAAAAAAACATAAAAAAACACCTGACTGTTAAATAAATAGTTCATATTGTTAAAAAGTTAACTACTAGCAAACAATAATTTAGTATATATATATATATATATATATATATATATATATATATATATACAAACACATTAAAAAAAATAAAACATAAAAGTAGAATTATAAAACTATGCTGAAATGTATATTACATACAACATAAAACAAAAAGCTTATAAAATACATTTGTTCATATAACACTCAACATGTCTTTAAAGTGTATGGAACCTGGATTTTCTTAGGACAACATATTACACATCCTTAATACTGGTATTGACATTTTCATTTTGTCCTTTATTTAATTTGAACAAAAATGTGTCCATAAAATGTAGAGTGTATTGAGACCCTCTTTGGTATTGCACCCCAAACAAATAATACACTGCCATCAAACAGCCCATGGCTATGGAGGCATCCATGTCTGCTGAGGGCCTTATGATGGTTTCTCCTTCCAATTTGATGCTAATCGTCTTAGCTTGGAGGGGGTTGTTACTTTGTGACTCAAATATAATTGTTGGCATTGCTGCTTCTGGTTCCTGAAATACATCAAAAAATTACGATTATATTTTGAGGGCAATGATATATTATATGGGAGGGGGGAACTGTTGATCTGAAGGTTACTGATTTGTGGAGTGGGGGAGTGGGCTAGTAGAATCATCACAGCGGGCTCCAGCAAGGGGTGGGGGAGGCTCATGACCAAAGTGCGCCACACCTGCCCCCCCCCCCTTCTGCATGTCCTTGTTTGTTTTCTGTGTACACTGTGTGAAAACAAACTCCTCAATTTGCACAACAGGCATTGCATGCTACACAGTAAATGCTCACACAAAATAAAATCAAGATACTTAAGTTGAAGTTTTTTTTTACTTTATCAATTGAGGAAATCCATGTAATTAATCCACAGACAATTACTTTTGAATTTGATAGAAACAGAAATGTATGTATTAACTTAAAAACTCAATTTACTCACCTCGTTTACACATAATATTAGTTTTCTATTCTCTCTAAATAATGAAGGAATGAACAACACTGCTGCATTGGCTTCTAATTCTAAAAAGACAAAAATGAATCAGATTACCAATTTAACAACAAACACCATTTCACCGTGACTATCTTCACTGTAAGTGTAGGGGATGGATGTTAAAACCTGCAATCAAACAAAGGGAAAAATGTTTCTCTTTAAGAAAAACCACAGAATAGTGCTATAAAGCTATTTTGTGTCTGTGTCTGTTTAGTTGAACACTAGTTGAACATCTCAGGCCATCCAGGGCGTGAGTTGAGTAAGCTCTGTAAGAACAAGAGTAGTGAAACAAATGGAAGTAACTTGAATACAGACATGATACAAAATAATGTATGCAAAACAATTTAAATTTAAATACATTTTCCTGTGTTTTACAATTATCATACCTCTCCTTTTGAACTCCTCTACATTTTCATGAATATATCCAATCAGGAGTTTTTCAAATGCCCCACACTTTGCATTTGTTATGATTTTGGGAAATCAGCCCTATATGGGCTGGAAAACGGTGTTTCTACAGACGGCGTAATGGGGGGCGGAGTTTGGACGGTGTTCTCCGTTGCTTCGTACGTCTTTGATTGTAATATTTTTAGGGGAACTGACAGAAAATGTAGGGGGGCTGAAGCCCCACTAAATAGGGTCTAGCGACGCCCGTGGGCTATATGTATATTTGGGAATGAAGGCGAACTGAAGACACGAACACGAATAGCAGCTGTATAATTGCTGTTATAAATATATACACAAAAAGGTAAAGCATCTGGAGATGTCTGGATGAGATTTATAGAATATTGTTACAGGCACATATGGTTGTCTAACTTGCAAGCCAGTATAAATACAAGTAGCAGGTGGCCAACGTTATGCCTTTATCCTAGACACAGTAGCCTATATAACATGCAAATGATAACGATACACTATACTGTTCTGCACTGTGACATTGACACACACACAATATAGAAAGAAGGTTGGAATGTTGATAGCAATTACATTATTACATTACATTATTTGTCATTTAGCAGACGCTCTTATCCAGGGCGACTTACATTTGTACCCATTTATACAGCTGGGCATTTTACTAGAGCAATGTAAGTGAAGTACCTTGCTCAAGGGTACAACAGCACTGCCCCACCCAGGATTTGAACCCACAACCGATTTAATTGTTCCCTAGGTTTTCGAATGGGAGATATGGCCAATTTCATATATAAGTAAGTCTATAGATATAATGTAGTAATGTAGCATCAGTCAATCATTCATTACTAATCACAGATCACACACGCATGGCTCAATTGGATTGAATGCGCACCATATCGCCATCTATAAAAGAGAAAGTGGACTATTATGACAATTAAAATTATAATGGCAGACATCGATACCCGAAGGCGTGGAAGACGATGCCAGCCCTACACTTTCAGATCCATCGGAACTTTCTAGACCTTCCGATCACCTTTTAATAAGACGTTATCGGTTTGATAGACACAGCATAGCGTTATTGTGTCACCTGCTGAAGGATAAATTGAATAATAGATTTGCACGCAACCATCAGCTCACCGTGGAGACAGTTATGTGCCGTGTTGGCCTATAATGCTACAGGCTCCTTTCAAACTACAGTAGGGGACGTTGTGGGAGCGCCAAGCCACTATCACAGCTGGCACTGTGGAAAACAATGATGTAGACTGACATATATACAACTGACATATACACAATTATATTACATTGTTATATTACAACGTGTACTGTAAAGAGTATTTATGTATGGATCAGTGGCGTAGCCAGCAATTGGTGGGGAGGGGAATTAAATACCTGAAATGAGCGATTCTGAGTCATTTCGGAGTCGAACAACTTATGTCAATATCTCCATGAAATATATATTTGCTTCACAACCACATATCACAATGGGACACATCCAGTGAACAATCACACATCAACCGACATTATACCGGCAAACTAGGGGCCGGATTGAATCAAATCTTTGACCCACCCGCTAATACAAAACTACAGAACTGGACTCAATTGCAGCTTCATTCTTCAGTTGATCGTTTATTCTAATAATTCATGTAACCACTATGATGTTCATTTAGTAGTTTTGTATTAGCCAGTGGGTCAGTTTTTATTGAATGCACCACGCTACACATATTATTATTATTATTATTATTATTATTATTATTATTATTATTATGTCTGTTTATTTATTTATTGGCAGTCTTACAAAACAGAGCAATACAAAGTGCACATGACAATTAAACGCTGATTTAAAGCGTCCCTGAATAAGAGACTTGCATTGTTCTGGTATTCACATATAACGGAAGATACCAGCATTGATCCACCGGCTAATAGATAACGCCTGCATAAGGTTGTCTGCGAAGACATAAAAAAATGAAAATACACAACTGTCATCAATGGCGGATTTGGTTTTTATTGTATAATTTTTTCTTCTACTCGTATTTGTAGCCGCTACACAGTACTGGTTTGTAATTGTGTTTCAGCGGGTAGATTCATGCTTTCGATTTACAACGCGGAGCGGAAGATTTCCATACCTTCATGCGCCATCGTGGGGCCGGATAAAATCAAAACTCAAAACTTTACCCACCCGCTAAAGCAAACTACACACCTGTACATCACAGCGGTTACATTTGTGATGAGAAGAAAGTGTCATCTTACTGAAAATGAAGCCGCAACTGAGTACAGTTGTGTAGTTTACATTAGCAGGTGGGTCACAGTTCTGATGTCTCTGCTTTATTGATGAGTCGCTCTTCTCGCAGCCCGTCCTGCTCTCGCGCCCCCCGCTGTCACTCAAATTGCAGACACTGTGATTGGCTCGCGGTTTCTCTCGCGCTGCCCGCCCACCCCAGAAGCCACGCCAGAAAATCCGGGTCCTCCCAGTTCGCAGCTGCGCACATTTTAGATTTAATTCAGCGAGGGGCTGAGCTGCGAGATCCCCTCCTGCGACTCTTCCGCGACTTTTCCATTGGTCCCGTCATGCTCATTTGGTGTCCATTAATAACTTAGTGATCCAAGAATCAAATGCAGTACATTTTTTAATGGTCTCCTATGTTCTGTTTTTGAATGGCTTTCGTGGACATTTTTATTACCTGCATATAATACCTTGCACTTGTCCATATTGAATTTCATCTGCCAGGTGTCAGCCCACAACTGAGTATTATCTAAGGCCCTTTGAATTACCTGAGCTGCCAACATTGTATCTGCTGAGCCACATCTTTTAGTATAATCTGCAAATTTGACAAGTTTGTCAACTATCCCAGAGTCCAGATCATTAATACAGATTACAAAATGCACAGGCCCCAATACTGATCTTGGTGGCAGAGCTTTAGTCACAGTTAAATACATGAAAGAGCAAAACAGTTTTAGTGGATTGTTTATTGCACACACCAAATAGCTACAAGGGTGGGAAACAAAATGGAAAGAAAACTTCTCCAATGTCTATCAAGACAGCTGGGCAGCCAACTAGCAGCAAGTCTTTAAGGGCAATTCCAGGGCTGCTGTCTGGTCGCTGGTCTTTACCAGAGGGGGTTGTCATACAATCAAAAGGTATCTTTGTCATGCAGGGTCTGTTATGAATATCCATTGTAAACCAGCTATTAATTGTGTACTGGAAACTAAAGCATACAGATCATTATAACACAATATCTTCCACACACATTTTCATACTACTAGTGGAACTACTGTTGGTGAATACATCACAAGGTATGCTATTACACAATATACTTTATTGAAAAGTAATGCATGAGGCCCTATGAATTCATTCTAAGAAAAATAAGCTGTTCCATCTGACTTAATAAAACATGACAATTAATATTTTCCAGCATTTCAGATGCATTATCTAATCTGTTTTATAGTGTGTACATTCGCCAGAGGCATTCTTCACAATCATGACACATTATGATATAGTATAGCAATGATGGTGAAGAAGAATTGCATACTATTAAGTAATTGTACCATGTGCTGGGATAAATACTGCTTGTTGAAGGAACAACACTGTCTTTCCTCCAGAGACAGTTCAGTTTATGTTTGGCATGATACAATGCTAACTGTTATGAACAAGAAACATTATATCCAGAATCAACTTAATTAACAAGAATCAGTGCTGAGATGCATTGCTTGAGGAATCAGAAAACACAGGAATATAGCATTTCTCGAGGAATGGTTCTAAATGATTGATGAAGATGCTGGGCTCAAACCAGCATGGTGGGAAAAGAGTAAATTAATTCAATATTTTAAATAGGTTTTCATTTTCTATTACTAGAACATTATGCATTTGCCGACACCTTCCAAAGGTTCATAAATGTGTAAGACACATAAAAGTCTATTTGTAATATTATTTTTCCAATGAGTTTTGTTTAATTATGTATTTATTTTGCTAAATGTAATTTATTTCCAGAGCTGCTGCCTTTTTGTCTTCATTTTGTAGGTTTGCGGTTTCCAAGCACAAATAGAAAACAAAATCTTTACCGAAGAGAGGTTTGTCATGTTTGTGTTATAATCTTACCACTATAAGTAATGGTGGGATAAAAATAAAGTATGGATTTAACTTAATTCCCACTGTTAGAATTATGGGCTCTATTATATATTATTTAATTATGTTTTTTTCTTTTTTTCTAGTTTGATTATTACATTGTTGTGTCCATACAAAGGCAGTTGTGTAATGTAGTGCAATTCTGTAAGCCTTGAGGATTCATTACATTGTACTGTTTACAAATGAATAGTTGGGTTTTTTTTTAAAGCCTTTATCTTTCTATAACAATCCAAGTTTTACTACTACTGGGTTCATACCATTTCAGCTTTCAGCTCAGTAAACACTCTCCTCTGAACACCAGCATTGAAATCTGCTGCAGAACTCATGTGTCCTTATATAACGGGGCTTATTTAGTAGAGTGTACAAATCTCCCACATCAAGAGACCAGCCTTTTGGTGCAGCGGGTTTGCCGCTCTGCTGGTGGAGTGCTGTGTGGTGCAGAGTGGAGGCATATCTGTGACAGGACGGTTCAGATCTGAGCAGGGGGGCTCCGACCTGTACACACTACATGGGTGCTGTGACTCAGATCAATGAGATTGATGCCATTCAGTCATTGAGGTTGCTGCAGGAAAATTAATAGGAGTTTAGATAATAATGACTCCCAGTTGCCATGGGGAAGACAAACCAGGTGTTTTTGTAGTTATTCTGCTATCCAGTTATTCTGCTAATACAATATAGCATCACGTAAGGATGCAAAAAAACATAATTTATAGAACTGTGTGTATTTTTTAAATCTTTTTCTATTAGATCTTTGATGTCAGTGTAGAAGTGAACACTTTACAAAATGCTAAATTTACCAGAACAAACCCTGACCAAAGTATTGATTAATGTATTTTCTTTGCACTAGCCTATAGCTTAACTGTAATTTACCAGAATATCTGTAGAATGTGAAACTAAATATGATACTACTACTATGTTTCTTTCATTTCAATTTTATAGGGAAAGGACTGTTAGTAAGCTATGCGACCCATTACACATACTATACATACACATATTTAATTTTTCTATACACAATCAAGAACACAACAGTAGTAATTTGGACACAATTCAGAGAGTAGCAAAGTCATTTAATTTGTTGTACGATTTTTCCTGTGGCCTTCTGAACAAATGAAATAATAATAATAATTAAATTGCCTGAAGGCAGAAAGCAAATAAATGGTGATGTACTGAAAAGAGCATTTGCTTTTTTGCTCATGCTCAGTTAAATTAACAAGACACCATAAAAAAAAAAACATGAATTGAGGCGCATGAGGGTTAAGAAATGTTGCTCTTGTGTGTAGAATTCAAATAGTACATAACTGATGGGCAACCATTGTTATGTCATGTTATTGTTGCGAAATGCCAGAATGAACATAATTATTTGAAAAAAAAAATGTATATATGATTTCCAGCCAATCTGTTGTAACAGTTTAACAGAAACTCATATTATCACCTCAATAATATTATGTTGTGAGGGAATACATGGTCAAGCCACAGGTGTGCAATAATCATTTATTTGGGAGAGAATTAACGTAAAACTACATTTTGATTTTAAATCAAAAAATATAATTTGATTATATTCCTAAAATATGTAATATTAAGCTTCTGTTGAGTTACAGGAAATATATTTTTCTCACTGCTCTTCACAGACTGTTGTGGTCAGTCTCTGAGTCAGCATGTGTTATCTCTCTTCTTCCTCCGGTCCTTGTTCTGCTTCTTCTACTTCTTCCCCTTTTTCTCATTTTTCTCCTTTGTTCAATTTGCAACTTTATAGTGTTCCTCTGATCCAACCATATTGGAACACCTATATACCATGAGCTCCATACATTATGAGATAATGTGTTACCATGAGCCCCTCTCCTGTCCCAATGCCAAAGGTCATAAGGTGCACACAAGAATGCACTGGTCCCTGTTCAGGATTAGTTCAGACCATGTATGGATGTGAATGGTTAAACTTCAGCCTGTTAGGATACACAGGCTCCCATGGAGAGAATCATTCCATTGTAGAGAAATATGTTGTACCCTAGAATATCTTACATATTTTAAATGTGTTGAATCTATTTCTACGCTGGCTTTACAACAGCGACTCCTGTGGCCTATTAGTTGCCTGTAAACTCCACAGAGTTTACATTGAGAGCAGTAGGACTTGGGGCCAGATTAAATCAAAAGTCTGACCCACCTGCTAATAGAAAACTACAAACCTGTAAATTATAGTGGTTATATTTATGATTAGAAGAAAGTGTCATCTTACTAAAAATGAAGCCGTAACTGAGTACAGTTCTGTAGTTTTGTATTAGGGGTCAAAGTTTTGATTTAATCTGGGCCTTGGACTAGAACTCAGCCTCCACAATTGTTTATGTTTTTTTCTTTCTTTCTTTTGGGGGGATTTATATATTAATTTGTTTTCATTTTAAACACTTTAATTAAATATCATTATTTGCTGTGATTTTTGATTGTATTTCCTTGTTTCCTGTATGCGGGTGTTGCATTAACCTGCACCTGAACACTATTCCCCCCTGGAAGGAGATCTCCCTTGCTCTTAGTTTTCTGCAGTGGCCCAACAGAGCGCATTGAAAAGAACAATCATAGAGCAGGATTGCACTCCCATGTATTTGTTCTTCTTTTTCTTCATTAGAATGGATTGACTTGATTGCATACTTACAGCCAGATTAAAGGCAGGATTAATTAAAAAATGTTCGCAAAGTGCAAGCGAAAAGTCGCAGGAGGGAATCTCGCAGCTCAGCGCCTTGCTGAATTAAATCTAAAATATGAGGAGCTGCGAACTGGGAGGAGCCTGATTTTCCAGCGTGGCTTCCAGGATGGGCGGGCAGCGCGAAAGAAACCGCGAGCCAATCACAGTGTCTGAAATTTGAGTGACAGCTGGGGCGCGAGAGCAGGACGGGCTGCGAGAAGAGCGACCCGTCAATAAAGCAGAGAAACAGCGGGATTACATCACAACTATGACCCGCCCGGTAATAGCAAACTACACTACTGTACTCAGTTGTCGCTTCATTTTTAGTTAGATGCCACTTACTTCTAATAATAAATTTAACCACTATGATGTACATGTTTGTAGTTTGCTATTAGCGGATGGGTCAAAGTTTTGATTTTATCCGGCCCCACGATGGCGCATGAAGGTACGGAAATCTTCCGCTCCGCGCAGTAAATCGAAAGTATGAATATACCCGCAGAAACACAATTACAAACCTGTACTGTGTAGCGTCTACAAATATGAGTAGAATAAAAAAGAATACAATAATAAAAACAAAATCCGCCATTGATGACAGCTGTGTATTTTCTTTTTTTTTTGTCTTCGCAGACAACCTTATCCAGGCGTTATCTATTAGCCGGTGGATCAATGCTGATAGTTTCGGTTATTTGTGAATACCAGAACAACGCAAATTTCTTATTCAGGGACGCTTTACATCAGCGTTTACTTGTCATGTGCACTTTGTATTGCGCTGTTTTGTAAGACACCCTGGATAAGGGTATCTGCCAATAAATAAATAAATAAATAAATAAATAAATAAATAAATAAAATGTGTAGCGTGGTGCATTCAATAAAAACTGACCCACTGGCTAATACAAAACTACTAAATGAACATCATAGTGGTTACATGAATTATTAGAATAAACGATCAACTGAAGAATGAAGCTGCAATTGAGTCCAGTTCTGTAGTTTTGTATTAGCGGGTGGGTCAAAGATTTGATTCAATCCGGCCCCTAGTTTGCCGGTATAATGTCGGTTGATGTGTGATTGTTCACTGGATGTGTCCCATTGTGATATGTGGTTGTGAAGCAAATATATATTTCATGGAGATATTGACATAAGTTGTTCGACTCCGAAATGACTCAGAATCGCTCATTTCAGGTATTTAATTCCCCTCCCCACCAATTGCTGGCTACGCCACTGATCCATACATAAATACTCTTTACAGTACACGTTGTAATATAACAATGTAATATAATTGTGTATATGTCAGTTGTATATATGTCAGTCTACATCATTGTTTTCCACAGTGCCAGCTGTGATAGTGGCTTGGCGCTCCCACAACGTCCCCTACTGTAGTTTGAAAGGAGCCTGTAGCATTATAGGCCAACACGGCACATAACTGTCTCCACGGTGAGCTGATGGTTGCGTGCAAATCTATTATTCAATTTATCCTTCAGCAGGTGACACAATAACGCTATGCTGTGTCTATCAAACCGATAACGTCTTATTAAAAGGTGATCGGAAGGTCTAGAAAGTTCCGATGGATCTGAAAGTGTAGGGCTGGCATCGTCTTCCACGCCTTCGGGTATCGATGTCTGCCATTATAATTTTAATTGTCATAATAGTCCACTTTCTCTTTTATAGATGGCGATATGGTGCGCATTCAATCCAATTGAGCCATGCGTGTGTGATCTGTGATTAGTAATGAATGATTGACTGATGCTACATTACTACATTATATCTATAGACTTATTTATATATGAAATTGGCCATATCTCCCATTCGAAAACCTAGGGAACAATTAAATCGGTTGTGGGTTCAAATCCTGGGTGGGGCAGTGCTGTTGTACCCTTGAGCAAGGTACTTCACTTACATTGCTCTAGTAAAATGCCCAGCTGTATAAATGGGTACAAATGTAAGTCGCCCTGGATAAGAGCGTCTGCTAAATGACAAATAATGTAATGTAATAATGTAATTGCTATCAACATTCCAACCTTCTTTCTATATTGTGTGTGTGTCAATGTCACAGTGCAGAACAGTATAGTGTATCGTTATCATTTCCATGTTATATAGGCTACTGTGTCTAGGATAAAGGCATAACGTTGGCCACCTGCTACTAGATAATTGATTGTTCATATTTTTCTAGAATAATATTTTCTTCCAATCCTAAATGTTTGTGCTACATTCTTACATTTTTTTTGGTGTGGGTTTTTAACCACCCAACGTGCAGCGCAGAAACGTCACACACTTGTATGTGTACTGGCTTGCAAGTTAGACGACCATATATGTCTGTAACAATATTCTATAAATCTCCAGATGCTTTACCTTTTTGTGTATTCATAATAGCAATTATACAACTTCAAGGTCGCCTTCACTCCCAAATATACATATAGCTCACGGGCGTCGCTAGACACTATTTAGTGGGGCTTCGGCCCCCCTATATCTTCTGTCAGCCCCCCTAAAATATTACGATCAAAGACGTACGAAGCAATGGAGAACACCGTCCAAACTCCGACCCCCATTACGCCGTCTTTAGAAACATCGTTTTCCAGCCCCCCATAAATGTCAGTCGAGAAATGTCCCCGAACAGCCTATAGAGAGAGATGCATGAATTGTAGAAATTCTGTACTGTCCGAACATCGGGTACAAAATTCATACATCAAAATCCACATTCAATCCGTGGTTGTATCCAAATGTATCATGCATGGGGGGTGACGGTCGAAACCTGTGAGAGCGGGGGTAAACGTGAGAGAGGGGGACCGCATTGTAACAGACCGCATACAAAATATTCATTTCCCCCCGCCTTCTATTGTTGCATCTTTAGGGGGTTCTACCCCCCAATCCCCCCCATAATTCGAACCCTGTATAGGCTGAATATACATCATTGTAGTACGAGTGAGGTGTACTATACACTCGATAGTAGGCACTTTTCCCACAAAAGATCTGATAAGAAGGATTCAATTGTTAAGACATGAAAGGAAGAGCAAGAGCAGAATAAACGAGTTAAACAAGTCATGAAAGGAAACGAGCACTGACACATTGCTGAACAAAACACAATATAAAATGGCATTCAATATCAACATATTTTCTCTCTGTGCACGAATAATAAGCAACATTTCGTTTATGTGGATGTTGGGCGCAACATCTAATGTATTATTAGCGCACTGTACAGTTTTCTCTACTGGACACACAGAGCCGCGCAGGCTGTGAATCAACCCGGAGCTGCGCTTCCTCTCCACTGCACCTCAACCGCGAGAGGCTTTAGACAACTCTGAAGTTGTCTAAAAGTAGGGGACCTGCGAGAGCATTTTCAGGGTGTTTTCTCACAGATATTTTCTTGATTTAATACAGCAAAAATGTAACCCCTCCCACTGTATTGTTGGGCGGGATTAACTACAAATTTAACCAGCCGCTAATAGCAAACTACACAACTGTACATCATGGGATTTACTTTAAAAATTAGAAAAGAGTAGTTTCTAACTAAACATGAAAGCGCGACTGAGTACAGTGGTGTAGTTTTGTAGTAGTGGTTGTATGTAAATTGTTTTATTCTCTCGCGAGCTGCAAGAAGGTCGTATTGGGGCGCAAATCGGTTTAGATTTAATACCGCGATAGAATAGATACGATTTCTATTCGCAGTCATGCCGCTAATGCTTCTGCGAGCGACTCGCAGTGCGAACATTTTTTTATTTAATCCTCCCCTTAATCAAAACTTTGACCCACCCGCTAATACAAAACTACAGAACTGTACTCAGTTGCTCCCTTCTTGCACAACGCGAGAGAATAAAACACAGCTTTCACACAGCCGCTACTACAGCACTACACCACTGTACTCAGTCGCGCTTTCATGTTTAGTTAGATGCTACTCTCTTCTAATTTTTAATGTAAATCCCATGATGTTGTGTAGTTTGCTATTAGCGGCTGGTTAAAGTTGTGGTTAATCTCGCCCAACAATACAGTGGGAGTGGTTACATTTTCGCTGCATTAAATCAAGAAAATATCTGCGAGAAAACAACCTGAAAATCCTCTCGCAGCTCCTCTAGTTTTAGACACTTCAGAATTGTCTAAAGCCTCTCACGGCACAGGTTTGCGCAGGCGCAGCTCCGGGTTTATTCACAGCCTCCGCGGCTCTGTGTGTTCAGTGGAAATAACTGCTTATTGCTACAGTAACTACAGTACAGGTGTACAAAGCGGGTAACAAATTACATGTTGCGCCCAACATACACACAAACGAAATGTTGCCTATTGTTTGCGCACAGAGAGAAAATATGTTTTACTGAATGCCATGTTACATTATATTTTGTTCAGCAATGTGTCAGTGTTTCGATTATGTTTTTTACGTATTTTTTTAAACTTATTTGTTTAATTCACTCGTTCGTTTATTCTGCTGTTGCTTTGCTCGTTGTTCTGAAAACGATTAGATGTCTTAAAAACGTATTTCGTGGGAGTAGTGCCTACTATCGAGTAAATATTAATCCTCACCCGTACAACGTTATGTATATGCAGCCTATATCATATAGGGGTGTGTTTCCATGCATGGTACATTTGGCATTAGTTTACCGTTTTACACGTAACAGAAAGGTGGGCTGTGTTCCTTTCAATTTTAAAATGAGAAAATGCACTCACCATTATAAACAGCTGATTCCAGACGGGTGTATCCAACAGAAGGGCAAAGATAATGCCGTCCAGTATCTGTTCATATTAGGTTAACATACATATTGTTGTTAAAATATATCAGCATTACAGCAGTTCACGAGTTGAGCATTCACTGTCACTCACATCCAGATACCGCCTAGAAATCTGTGTATCCTTTCTTACAGTGTATCTGTATCCTAGAAGCCCGTGCAGTAACGCAATCACCGCAGATTGAATGTGTATCTAATGTCTAATGTAAGCATTTTGTAATCGATGTTCGGACATATCAGGTTTTCAATAATTCATGCATCTCTCTTTATCTGGACTGAACGCAACTTTTAAGAGACAAACACTGTATCGAGTGACACTGCTGTCAAAGCGGCTGTAGCGCAAACATACAGTATAATTGCAGTTATTAATATTTACATGAATAGGTAAAGCATGGAGACTTCTGGATGATATTTATGGAATATTATTACAGGCATGTATGGTTGCGTAACGTGCAAGACAGTACACATCCAGTGTATGAGGTTTGTGCACTGCACATTGGGTGGATTAAATAAATACATACATAAATACATAATCTGTTAAAGGCAAACTTGCACAATGTAGTGGATGCTTTTAGGATTGGAAACAAATATAATCTTAAAAATAACCTGAACAGATAATCTTCTAGGGGGTGGTCAACGTTTTGCCTTTATCCCAGGCACATTATACGAAGTGGAAGTGATAACTATACATGTTACATTGACACAACACACACACACACACACACACACACACACACACACACACAGAGACTGACATATTACAAAGGTGTAGTGTAAAGAGTATTCATGTATGCAAATGCAATTTAGACAATGGTACACGTGTAAATATATCTGTGTAACATAATATATTTAACATGTATGTGTAAACATTGAACACTGGTTTCTTCATTACATATTTTGTCAGTGTGGCCGCAGTTCACACATTCTGTGGAGAGATATGGCGAGTGCGCAGGTGCGCTGCACCGCAGGGTCTACTGTCAGTACTGCACCTTGAGACAGCTGATTTCCAATGAACATTTGCGGTTTATTTTTAGTTGCTAGTTTCTTCAAATGAAAAATGTAACCACTATGAGTTTTGTAGCCGGTGCATCACAGTTTGTTTTTAATCTGCACCACTACACATAACCCAGCTAACACACAATGTTGCCACAACGTTGTAGCAACGTAATTCAACATTGTGGCAACGTTGTGTTAGCTGGGAAGTGGATGCTGAATAAAATATTTACATTGATCTGTTATTCACCCAACCATTGATCCACCCGCTAATAGATAACGCCTAGGTAAAGGCGTCTGCCAATAATAATAATAATAATAATAATAATAATAATAATAATAATAATAATAATAATTACACAACTTTCAATGGCGGCTTCATTTTTATTTTATATTATTTTCTTCTACTCATATTTGTAACCGCTATCAAGTATAGGCTTGTAGTTTTGTGTAGCGGGGAGATTAATGCTGTGGATTCACAGCACAGAGGCCACATCGCTGCTTTACCTGCTTTATTGACCCATCGCTGTCTCTTGCAGGACTGCCCTGCTCTTCCGCCTCCGGTTTCTCTTCAATTTCAGACGCTGCCGCCAATCCAAGAAGCCACGCCCCCATAACCGGCCCCTCCCCGCTCGCAGCTCCTCATAGTTTAGATTTAATTCAGTGAGGAGCTGACCTGCGACATTCCGTCCTGCGACTCTTCCGCAACTTATCGCGTTCGTACTTTGCCAACAGTTTTAATTTAATCCTGCCCTGGGTTTGAAATTTTTGTAAAGAAATTTGCATGTTGTTAACAAGACTTTTGCTGTGCTTTCTCTTTTTCTCTTTTTGTACTTTAATTACCCAGGTTTATTAAAGGCAGTTTTGATCAGAGTGATTAACCCCTTTTAGTGCAGATGTCTTGATCTGCACGCGTATGCAAATCTGAGCTGTTGGACATTCTGTTTTTCTTTTTAGTGCTAAATAAATTATTATAGAATTTTACAGCTTGGAAAGATGTTAAAATTCTCAATATGAAAGTGATGGCCTGAGGTTAAGCCAGGCTATCACCCCATTCAGCTCTGCCGCAGGGAAGCATTTAATATCCCACCAAGGCCACCTTTGTAAAATACTGAAAACCTTAAACTGCTTTTTCACTTTGTTTTGGCAGCAAGTAATCTTACTTTAAGAAGCTCACCGCTCTCAAAAATAGATTTCTGATAACAGAGATTTTTGTTCCTGGTAGATTAAATAAACCTGTTTCACTTAGAAAATCCTTTCAAATAAGATAATACATATAAGCAATCCAAAAATTGCCATTCTGTTATCATGCAATATTTCCATATATTTAATTTCAGGTCACGAATTAGAAGTGATATCCTGAAAACCATGAAAAACCATGGGCGGGCGGGGGGTGGTAAACCATTAGCGGGGAGGGGGCTTCTTTGAATAATTAGGCTTGACAGTGGGCCTGCTTTGAACAATTTTCACAGGTTGCTTTTACTGACCTGCAATCTTGTCTGAAGCTTTTGCGCCACTCAGGATTTCCCTTTCTACAGTCTTCTGTAACCTCTGCATACAAATACAAATGTGCAGAATGGAAAATAACAGAATACCATTGTGAGAATACTTAATCCTAATTGAGTGCACATCAGGCAATAATCCCAGGGTGCTTCACAACAAGACAAATGCAAACGAGTGTTAGAATAAGTGTCTGTAAATAACATAATGGGAACATGAATAAGGTTGCAAACAGGAAAAGGGCAATTCTGTTTATCTTCCCTGTTTGGCTGCTAGTAGTTTATTGATCCAAAGGAATTATGTATACAACAAATATGCAGACTGCAAATAAAATAAAAAGTTATTGCACTCTAATCAGTCAAAATATATGTATTAATAAAGGGATGGTAATTTAAATGAAAGCTGCCAAAATTTACAATTAAATAAAATGTAAAGATGACTAGGTATCATTTTAACAAAATTGTATTTTAGTTTATGAGGTCTAAAATCTTGAGAAAATGTTCACAAATAGTTTGAAATATTAGAATGCTAGGCTTGGAAAAAGGCAATAATTATCAGTTTATATTGCAGAATAGGGGTAGGCATTGAGTTACTTTTGAGAAGATGTATATTTGTAATGCACTACATGAAGTGTTTTTTTCTGAAATGCTGGAAGACATCAAAGCTTGAGGGTTTTTTGCAGATAATTTAGCATCTGTCTTAAACAGCTTTCACTTGTTTGAGCAAATTTGTGTTAGTATCTGAAGTTATTTCACGCTCTCTCTGATGTTGGCTCTGTGAGGTGAGGTTTCAGGCCAAATCTTTCATAATTTTATTCAAGGCACAATCTTAACATACACACACACACACACACACACACACACACAATAGCAATTCCAGGACTGTTATGTTCATGTCACTTTGCATTTTGTCAGAGCTTGCAGTGCATGAAAAAAAATCTGTATGTATTATACTGTGGCCTACCAATGTGTATAGTAGGGAGGACTACTGGAGCTCTCACTGATAACATGTTAAACATGGCGAGATATTTAGTTTAAAATAAAAAGACATTTAGAATAAATTCTCTATGGTTATCAATGCATTTTTAAGCAATTCTGGAGAAAATCAGTAACCAAAGCACATCCTACCATAGGGGTGTCCAACATGGTACTCAAACCATTCAGGTTTGATTGATCACTCCTCAAATAATACAATTATAAGGGGTTATAAATATACCATTCTAATGAATAAAACATATGTTTTGGTAATTTTAGTAATTTGGAGATTATTTGGGGATAATACCTTAAAACCTTTCAGCCTTCAAGCACCATATTTCCCTTCACTGAATAGGTGACTTGCTTAATTAATCAATGACTGACATGGGTTCCTAGTTTTTAGAATTTGATGATTTAGGGGTGACCTGTAAACTAACTGGATTGGATTCTGGCTACAGAATGTATGTGACATTTTCACAATATTGTTTGAACATGCAATGTGTACAAAGTTAATATGGTGTTTTTAGTTTTCTCCCACTAACTAACCAATTTGAATGGTCCCATGCCATGCCTCACTATAGGGATTTTTCTAACAAGTCAGAGCTCTAAAACATGTGAAGCCTTCATACAGAATTGTAAATTGCTTTTCCTTAAAATAACTTTAAACTTTCTTTCTTTATTACCGAAATGAACACCTCACCCCCATGGTAGTTTTCCACTTGTGTTCTCTTAGCATCCAATTAGGCTTATGACTCCCCAAAACACAGAGGAGGCTGACTATGGCTGTATGTACTTTCATTAATCCAGCTGTTGACAGATAGGAGGAATAAATCAATCAACCCAGATGAACTGAATAGTACAGCAAGGAATCAAATAAATGTTCTTCTTACTTGAAAAAAAAAATAAAGTTTGGAAGGTCTTTGAAAAGAACACATCAGTAGTATTTAAAAGCTTGTTCGACTGTTTTATCTATTTAGAAATATTTCAAAATTGTATTTTACCATGAATTTCACGTTACTTATACTGTATATGGTAACAATAATAAGGTTACGGGAATAGCAGTTAAATAACAGTCTAAAACCTTTATTAATATAGATATCATCATTCATTAATGAGTTCACTTATCTGACTCTTCTGGTAAAGCAAAAGTGAGAGCACTCAAAAGGCATACTCGAAAATGTATTTAAGCACTTAAAATCAGAGTCAAGATCCAAATTGGCAGGGTATAAAATTAAATACAATTCATGCAGCACAATTTTTAAATAAAGATAATTTTTCATAATCTGTGGCTGGGACTACTGGACACATGGTACATTGGTTGTCATTTTCTCTTTAGAAAAAGCTTTCCCAACACAGGGCTCTGCCACACTGCTAGAAGTGGAAAGCACATGGGATCTCCCTGTTCACATTTTAAATTGCCTCTTTGCCAGGGATAGTGACTAGTTTCTGCTCCAGCCCTACAATGCGTGTCACTGGATTTCCAAACTAAATCATTTTACCGGTGCGTTGTGACCAAAGGCTTTGAAAAGCTGAGAATCAAAGATAAGCCTTCTTGAAAATATGTTTCTTTGTTTATTTTCTTTCACGTTGTCAGAATATTTTGTTTATTTTTTGTTCAATATTTTCTGTAATCCTCTTTCTTTACTAACTGTATCATTACATAACATGTTACCTCCAAAACTAAGCAAAAGTAGGGCTGAACAAAATTTGACATTTAAAGAGGGGTCTTGTCTACTAAAAGGATTCTTGACTCTATCTGTTGAGTCCCAGTGACTGAACTTGTAATGTATAATTGATGTGCAGATTTTAAGCTTTGATTTAACCCAGGTCTTAATAAGGCTCACAGGATGACACTGTGATTTCTCCTACATCGGTATATTACAATCATAAATTCCTGTTACTGTGAGAGAGAATACAAAAAGTCCAGAGAATCCTTTAAGAGCTGGCAATGATGTGCATTGCTCATTGTGTGTATTGTGCACAGTATAAAGCATGCAGCATTTTACAGAGAAGCAGATAACTGTTATTGTACATGTATGCTATGTTCTCTATAGTTTAGTGTGGATCCTAGTCCAATGAATCCTGCTTGAGAAGCACCAATGAGACACAAAAACAGAAAGTCCAGTACCACAAATGCCCTATAATAAAATGTATAATAACCAAGCTATTAGCACTGAAATATGAACTCACACATAGTTCATCCATGGGAACAATGCTTTTAATGTTTTAATAAGATACAATTAATCATCAGAATAGCCTAGGCCAGTCATTTTTTTAATACAAGTTGTGGATCCTAATCCAGCATTTAATTCCACTTGCACTTCTGCAATGAAGGTGCAAGTGGGATACTTCTCATTTCTATAGCCATTTACTGTAGTGGGTTAACCCATCTGCATGACTAATTCATTCCTTATAACAAATAATAATGCTTTGCATCAGTCTGTGACTTGGCCTCTTTCCCTTTTTGCTCAAATCGTCAGCAGAGATAACAAGCTGAAATAGCTGTGGTCTTTCTCCACCAATGGCAGCAAAGGTCAAATCCTCATAAGCAGGCTCTTTCTTCTTTCAATTCACAAATGTAGTTCTCCTGTTGGCAAACCTTATTCTGTGTTATACACTACGAGGGAAGACTAAGCTTTGGTATTGACCCAGGGAGGCTGCCAAGACGGCTAGGAGGTTCCAAAGGATACTAAAACTTAAAGCAGCTTTAATGATCAAAAGCCTCTGGCAGCCCAAGAAGTTTTCTATCTGTAATAAGAACAACAACAAAAAAATCAATGGCTTAGCAGTACCACAGATCAATGTACTACCATTAACATCATGTTAGATCACAAGCCCAGCAGTTCCTCTATGGTTCCCTTGCCATAAGTGTTTTGTGTCTTTTCTACTTGGTATATTTTTATAACTCCATGGTTGTTGTTTTGTTTTACACTTATGTTTTTATTTAAGTTAACCAGTATGTTTTCTGTTAAACAACCAATTTATCAGGTAACCAAATCAACCAGTCAATGCCAGTGTAGAGAATGTGGAGATGTTGCCATCTTCTACTTTTACAAATGCTTACCTCCAGTCCTAAGTCCTATTGTCTAAGACAATAACTCCTCATCACCAGCTTTGCTTCACACTGGGTCAGATGGGGGTTCCCCCTCAGCCTGCAAGCCAGGGAACAGATCCTGCTAACCCAGTAGGGAATAAGAATTACATGAAAAGACATGGAAACTCTGATCAACTCAAGTACAGCCACCCCCAGTGTGCTATTAGATAATCCATATTGGAATTAGCACTGTCTAGAAGACTATAGAGCTCAACCTCTAAGCAGAGACTTTGAGTGCTTTATCCAATCAGTAGCCCTATATTGCACAGTTTGTGGCAACTGGAATGTAGCTTCTGCAATGGCTGATATCATAGGCACCTGATGGTTATCTTTCAAGTTTGAAGCAATGCCCAAGGGGGGTTTCTGCGCACTTCCGTAGGAACCCGACTGAAATGTCACACTATCAAAGCTGCCATTGGCTCCTGCGCTCATCACTCAGAACAGGTCCTTTCCCCCTTCCCCTCCCTGTTCTATAAAACGCGACATCAGTGCTGGTTCATCCTCTTTTTCCATTTTGCCTGGACTCGAGAACGTGAGCTCTCTTGTGTCTTGTCTATGCATTAGACCACTCATTTAACAAGTATTATTTGGTTGATTGACACATCTGTGTCTCTATTTGTATTTTGTATTTCCGTTTCAGTTTCTTTACAAACAGAACACTTTTAAAAATAGTAATGTCTATATAGTGCTTTATATATTCCGACTGCTCGCTGTGTTGGTTTTTGTCCACAGGGCTTTATCCTTCACAGCAGGAGTGCTAGCAGCAGCAGTAAAATCCGAGGCCCGGCTGCCCAGCCTGAGCCTCGGTGTGTCGTAAGAGATTTCGCCTGTGTGAGGGGCTCCTCCATTGGCTTGCACCCACACTACAACCCGTGGCTGCGGCTGTAGATCTCACTCTCTCAGTTCGCTGAGAACGAGCACTGCTAGTCCTCCTCGTCTGTGTGTGTAGGCCTCGGTTTTAGATCACGCTACGGCTGGTGGTCTACTACCCTCAGCCCCCTCGGACCCCGGGCTCCGCGTCATCCGGTGTCCCCGGAAACCACGGTGTGGTTAATCCTATGGGCCTACGCGGTGCTTGTATCCAGCACCTGGTGCTTGGTATACACAGTGTTCTGTCCGGCAACAGCGAGGTTGTGTTTGGTTGGTGTTGCAGTGCTCCCCTGTACATAAACATTGCCGATTGGAGACGCACTTACAGCAGCGAGGCCGCAAGGTTCTCCACTTGTCGCGGAGGCGGCCCCACTGAACGTTTCCCTGTTCACATGCGTGTGTGCTCAGCAATGAGCTCCTCTTGCCCCCCGCCACTGTGCTGCTTGTGGCCCACGCACCTTGCCCGCATGGAGTCGGGAGGTCCTATGCCCCATCTGTCTGGGCACCGACAGCACGCACGATTTGAGCATGACTTCCGGGTCCGCTATGGAGGTCCCCCATCCCACTGGGCACCGCCACAATCGCCGCGTCAGAAGGTCTCCGTGGATCTCCGCCTCTCCCTGAGCCCCTCCGTCTCCTCCTCCAGGGTTGTAGTGCTGGAGACAGTCGCGCCTCCAGTGCTTGCGTCTCTGCCTGCACCTGCTGTTGCGGTGGCTGGCGCACTGGCTTCCTGCGCATGCACATGAATAACAGGGAAGAGCGGCAGAGCGACACCCACGGGCTCCCTCCTAGTAAAGCTTGCAAATTAAGGACGCAGTCCACCATGGTACTGATTATTATTGCTGTGTGTTTCTCGACTTCTATTCTGTGCTTGGGAATGCCCACATCCAGTGACGTCAGTGACCGGTTTCCAAACAGGTGGAAAAGCAGGCCGGTTCGCAAGAAGTTCAGCTGGTTCCCAGTCCGACCACCGGCTCCGGCTCCAGCACCAGCACCATGTCGGTGGAAGAGCGCTATGAAAGATGCATACATTCACATCCCCATTGTGCAGGCACACAGGAAGTTTTTCCGCTTCGCATTCGAGGGCCGAGTGCTCGAGTTTGCTGTTCTCCCATTTGGCCTGTTGCTAGCCCCACGCACTTTTTCCAAGTACACTGACGTCGTGTTAGCTCCCTTGTATTGCATGAGCTGCTCCTGTATTTGCTGACAGCCTGTTGATGTGTCCAGGGTCTGTCATGCAGCCTCCAGGTACGTTGCCTTGCAAGGCCACCCTGTATATAGTTAGTTCATTATGCATTGTGTTGCAGTGGTGCATGCGTCTGGCCTGTACCCCACTCTGTATATATATATATGTGTTAAACGGCAGGACTGTGGCTCCATTCTGAAAATGTGTAGAATGAAGCTCACTGCCACTGTTCCCAGCTGATGGTGCTCGAGTTTCGTTGCATCGCTGTGTACATAGTTCCTTGGTCAGCAGGCCCACTCTGGCTGAGTGCCATAGAGCAAGAGTCCGCTGCTGCTGTCCTCAGTGGCAAGCACGTGAGCAGGCTCTCGTGTTCCGCTGTGTATATAGTTAATTTGTCATTACAGTAGAGCCCTGTTGCTGTGCGTTAGCCGGTCTAACCAGCAGGCGTCAACTGCTCCCATGTTCCATGGGTGGCGCATGAGTTAGTTCCCGGGCCCCGTGGTGTATATAGTTCGTTTGTATGAAATCTAAGTTGTCAGCACAGTGGAGCTCTTCCACTATGTATTATTCAGTTAAGTAGGATGCTCCTGTGCTGCGCGCTGACAGCATGAAGGTCTTGCTGTCAAGCGATATGTATATATTGTATATTTTTGTTCAGCTTGGCTACTTGCAGCCGGCTATGTATTATGTTGTGTTTTTCACTGGGTCTGTGGCCCCGCTCCTATTGGATCAGGGGTCCACTGCCATGATAATGCGTGGAGGCTGCACAAGTGGCTTGATTCACCGTGCCAGATATTGTGCAAGTAGATATGGCCTTGCTCCTATAAGCATAAGTAGAGCAGCTGGCCTTGCTATTGTTGCTAATATTTGTGGAGGGTGTAATAATTGACACTCTGCAGCCCCACTTTTCATATGCAGATTCTAGACAGTTCCCGGTAAGAGTGTGACTACAGTCCTCACTCCTGGGTGGCTCAGGTGCGGCCCTATAGGGCCCCTGAGATTACTGTCTGGAGTTGTGTTGCCGAGGCCCCTTAGCGGTACACCTCGGGGCTGGCTCCCTTATCAGCTCGCTGCCTCCTCCTTTGCAACGGTTTTGTTATTCAGTAACCCCTCCCCCTTGGTTGCCCTCTGCCCAAGGGTTGCAAGGTCGCGCAGGAGTCCTAACTCCCGGTAAAAAGGATGAACCTGCGCTGATGTCACATTTTATAGAACAGGAAGGGGGAAGGGACCTGTTCTGAGTGACCAGTGCAGGGGCCAATGGCAGCTTTGATACAGTGATGTTTGGATCGTTTCCCACGGAAGTGCGCAGAAACCCCTCCCCCTTAGGCAGTGCTTCCTTTTTCAGATAACCAGGGATAACCGGTTGCATTCACAACCTATTGTTATATTTGAAGAATATACTACTTGAGGCTCAGGAGAAATGCGACCAAAACTTAGCAAATTGATGACCAACATTGGCCAAAATGGTTTAACTGAATTAAGCAAAAAAGTATCAAGAGAAAGAAAATGTTGTATAAAGCATACAAATAGATATTAAACAAAATACAAAAAAGATATAGAACTGCAAAGAGATGTTAAGCGAGGGCTCAAGAATGCAAAGAGGGAAATAGAAAAAAACATAGCTCATAGAGCTAAAACTAATGCAAATTATCTGATCTTTGATATCACCCATTGGGTGTCAGTCTTATTCGACATGAAGCATCATTCTTATTTTATGTCAGGTATCAGGTGTCACTTGAATTTAATACCAGGTATCACTCAAATTGAATGTCAGGTGTCACTCGAATTGAATGTTAGGTATCAAGGTGTCACTCGAATTGAATGTCAGGTATCAAGGTGTCACTTGAATTTTGTGTCAGGTATCAGGAGTCACTCGGTTTTTGTGTCAGGTATCAGGAGTCACTTGGTTTTTGTATCAGGGATCACTCGAAATCAAGTTGATTCAAGTCTTCAAAATCATGAAAGGCATTGACCACATCAAACCAGAGGAGATTTTCCAGATCAGCAGGGACACATGGACCCAGGGACACAAATCAAAATTGGGCTCCAAGGCATTCAAGACAGAAAACAATAGACACTTCTTCACACATCGCTCCCCAGCGATGTGTTTGTGTAACACCCCCTATGAAGAAACCCTTTTAAAAGGATTAAAATGGCAGCGCAGCAGTTGTGTTGCAAATGGAAAAGAAGTCTTTATTCAGGCCAGCCCAGAAGAATAACAAAGCGAACACGAGGCAGTCTCGTGCTCAACAGCATTTCTTACAGTTCTCTTCAGGGTTTTGTATTTTATACAGTTGTAAACAAAAGGTGAATAATGTCCAATCAGCAGAGGGCAGTGTCCCGGATGTGCATGTGGATTGGCTCAGCCCTTGCACTTCGTGTACACTTCTACACTTTTCTACACCCAAATTGGGTGAGCAGTTTAGGAATTACACCCATTTTTATATGTGGTCCCCCCAATTTTAGGGGCTCAAAAGTATTTGGACAAACTAACATAATCATGAATTAAATTGTGAGTTTCAGTACTTGGTTGCAAATCCTCTGAAATTAAAGCACAGAACAAAATTAAACTCCTTACAGATAACAAACCCCTCTGGCACCAAATCCGTGTGCTTCTATTTAATCCCATGTGTACTCTTCACTGTTTTGTTGTTTGCTGAGTGTTTGGTATCCCATGAAAGCTGAGACTCTTTTGATAGCATACTCTGATGTGAAGAAAATATTTTATATAACCCCCCACTGCATTTATGACATTCTGTAATTGGGGGGGGGGGGAGGGATGCTGGGTCTGAGTAGGAATACAAAATCTGAGAAAATATTGACAATTATGACATATTCTAGAACCAGACAGTCTACTGCTCAAATCAAGACTTTTTTTTTAACCTCTGGCAGTTTACCATTTACCTTCGTAACATTTCAGGTTATTCACTGGACTTGAACTGCTAAATTTCAATAACAACTGGAAAAATGGGGTTGTTCTAAAACTTTTGGCCGGTAGTGGTTGTGCTAAATGATAGAATCATGCACCAGAAAGAATCATGAAATTCCTGTATTAACTATAATACAACACAACATGTTTATGCCTACAGCCTGTCACAGACCTCTAAGTCTAACGGTGACCAAGAATTTCAAAGTTCTCAATATCAAAATGTATCGTGGAAGTCACGGATGTTTTGATGAACAGATTCTGAAATCGTAAAGTGAATGTATGTGTCATTCATTTCAACATGAGACAATACATTCACTTTGCAAAGAGAAGACCCATCGTGAGTTTTACAACACGTCTTATATTCCAATAACATGACCAAATATTAATGAGGCTGCATTCAGAAATCGCAGACTGTACCACACCTTAAATATGCAAATACTATGTGACCATCAATGTATCATTACTTGCAAACTACCTTAGATTATGTCACATATTCTAATTTTACTACAATTATGCATATCAGAACACATACGTTACCAGCTGTATTATTCACATTGTTAACTCAAAACATTCTCATATCCAGTTGATTCATAAATAAAATGTTAACCCTTGATCGTGTTCATGAATGTACATTAACTGTATTTACATTTAGGGCTTGCAAACAATTGCTGAAAGTAGTTAATCTGAATGTTCGTCACATTGGTCTTGAAAATAAATATAAATCCCTATTTGTGCACACATTACTCTCGTCTGGAGACAGTGATCACAGTTATTACCCAATATCTCCAATACAACAAAACATACACATAATAATTTGTTGAGTGCTTTTCCATCTTCACTTCCATACACTGCAAACCTGAGCACACACCTCATTTAAATAGGGTGGATCATTGCAAATTAGCTGAATTAATGAGGCATATATTTAGATCTACCTGGTGCAAGTTACAGCTGCGTGTTACCTTTTTCTGATTTTACGATCAGTTTCGGGGCCTGCTAAACTAACAAGCCCCAAGGGCCACAGTAGAATAGGCTCATAAATCTCTGGGGTAAACCCCTAAACAAACACATAACAATAATAATAATAATAATAATAATAATAATAATAATAATAATAATAATAATTATTATTATTATTATTATTATTATTATTATTATTATTATTATTATTACACATCTAAACAGTACTAACACAGTCTAACATTCTAATGTTCTTCAAACCTGCTCTTTATGACACTTCATGCAATTTAACCATTGCTGAAATTCGATTTGCTCATGGCAACCATCTCTTTTCATCAATCATATTGCCTTTAACACATCTGATGGAGGATCTAGCCAAGGGCATGTGTACAAAATTCCTGTGTGATGGAGCAGCTTTAGTCTGTGCTCCCTCACTGCAGCATCACCGACTGTAATATTAATAGATGCCTTCTGTACTGTATGTTTGCGTACATGTATGTGGATACAACATGACAAACAGTGCAAAGGGAGATGTCTTGTGTAGGAACGATTTATTTACAGTAATATACCTCATTTCCATTTGCAATAGAGTCAATGTTTACATAATAGGCAGTGATTGGAGGGGATTAATGCATAGTAATTGTTCTGTTATGGTTTTGATGTGAATACAGCAGGATGTATGGGGTGCACACCTGCATTTATGTGAGTTTCATATTATATACCAAAGGTTTACTGACTGCATTGTAATGTTTGTTAATTTACTATGAAGCCTCTCATTCTTTTACTATGTAAAAACTTACATCAACAGGCGACTCCCGATGTACGCATTTTATTATTAGGGCATGCGCGCGGCTTTCACCCATGCATATACGAGCTGGGAAGAGCGCATTCTGGTGGCGGGAGGTGTTATAATTGACTGATTATTTGTGTATATGCTGCTATTTCGTAAGGTATTTGATACTATGATTCCATATATACAGTGCATCCAGAAAGTATTCACAGCGCTTCACTTTTTCCACATTTTGTTATGTTACAGCCTTATTCCAAAATGGATTAAATTCATTATTTTCCTCAAAATTCTACAAACAATACCCCATAATGACAACATGAAAGAAGTTTGTTTTAAATATTTGCAAATTTATTAAAAATAAAAAACAAAAAAATGCATATGTACATAAGTATTCACAGCCTTTGCTCAATACTTTGTTGAAGCACCTTTGGCACCAATTACAGCCTCAAGTCGTTTTGAGTATGATGCTACAAGCTTGGCACACCTATTTTTGGGCAGTTTCTCCCATTCCTCTTTGCAGGACCTCTCAAGCTCCATCAGGTTGGATGGGGAGTGTCGGGGCACAGCCATTTTCAGATCTCTCCAGAGATGTTCAATCGGGTTCAAGTCTGGGCTCTGGCTGGCCCACTCAGGACATTCACAGAGTTGTCCTGTAGCCACTCCTTTGTTATCTTGGCTCTGTGCTTAGGGTCATTGTCCTGTTGGAAGATGAACCTTTGCCCCAGTCTGAGGTCCAGAGCTCTCTGGAGCAGGTTTTCACCTGACTAGTCTCCCAGTTCCTGCCGCTGAAAAACTATGCTTCACTGTAGGGATGGTATTGGCCAGGTGATGAGCGGTGCCTGGTTTCCTCCAGACATGACACTTGCCATTCAGGCCAAAGAGTTCAATCTTTGTTTCTCATGGTCTGAGAGTCCTTCAGGTGCCTTTTAGCAAACTCCAGGCGGGATGTCATGTGCCTTTTACTGAGGAGTGGCTTCCGTCTGGCCACTTTACCATACAGGCCTGATTGGTGGAGTGCTGCAGAGATGGTTCTTCTGGAAGGTTCTCCTCTCTCCACAGAGAGGCACTGGAGCTCTGTCAGAGTGACCATCGGGTTCTTGGTCACCTCCCTGACTAAGGCCCTTCTCCCCCGATTGCTCAGTTTGGCCGGGCGGCCAACTCTAGGAAGAGTCCTGGTGGTTCCAAACTTCTTCCATTTATGGATGATGGAGGCCACTGTGCTCATTGGGACCTTCAATGCTGCAGAATTTTTTCTGTAACCTTCCCCAGATCTGTGCCTCGATACAATCCTGTCTCGGAGGTCTACAGACAATTCCTTGGACTTCATGGCTTGGTTTGTGCTCTGACATGCACTGTTAACTGTGGGACCTTATATAGACAGGTGTGTGCCTTTCCAAATCATGTCCAATCTACTGAATTGTCCACAGGTGGACTCCAATCAAGTTGTAGAAACATCTCAAGGATGATCAGTGGAAACAGGATGCACCTGAGCTCAATTTTGAGTGTCATGGCAAAGGCTGTGAATACTTATGTACATGTGCTTTTTTTGTTTTTTATTTTTAATACATTTGCAAGGATTTCAAACAAACTTCTTTCACATTGTCATTATGGGGTATTGTTTGTAGAATTTTCAGGAAAATAATGAATTTAATCCATTTTGGAATTAGGCTGTAACATAACAAACTGTGGAAAAAGTGAAGCGCTGTGAATACTTTCCGGATGCACTGTATGTATTTGTTTATTAAATTATGTATTAATAGTTTCAAGTGCAATAACACAACTGAACTGTTTATTATTTAATTTAATAATTATGCAACAGTCTAACTGGATCTGATTAATGGTTTAGCTTTGGAGGAGGTGGATATTGCCACAGCTATAAATGGGTTAGTATGTTGGTAACCAGGAGGAGGGTTTGACTTAAAATGAGACCTGCGGTTTCAGAGAAGAAGACGTTTGAAAATTGTCCAAAATGTGTCACTGAAACCAATCTGGCCACCAGCCCATGTGACATATGGCTTCCATATTACATATGGCATCGCTCTACACAGCTGTGTATCACTGTGTGAAGTGTATTGTTTGTATTAGCTTATGAAAATAACTGCAGAAAAAAAATAATAATAATACTATTGAGGCTTCCAGGTGATTCCAGTCAAGAAATGTATGGTTTCAGACTCCTAATCATATAAATCAGATGAAGGCAAATTTTGACAAAATTGGCAGAGTTTTCATGGCCACGTTCCCCCTCTTGTGGTCAAATATGTTAAAGTACAAGCCAGTATTAATCTCAAAAAATCAACTACCCTGATTTGATTTCAATATATATTTTTTAATTAAATTAGTAAATATATAAATAGCTCTGGTATCATAATAAATGAGTAAACACTTTATTCTACAAGTCTCATTTGTGTACATCATTCTAAAAACTTGTGTAGCTTAGAACTGCTGCAGCTTTTCAATTCGCAGTTACCTTCCAAACCTCATTTAGTTGCTTACTTTGTTTCATTGTATTGTCACATTGATTACCGTGCATGTTATATATAATTACAGCTTGTAAATGCAATGTTTTTCATAAAGGGGCAAATATCTCCAATTATTAATATTAAGCACCTCAATTAGTAGGTCAGTTTTTTCGCGTGTAGCTCCCACAGTAAACGTCTTATATTCACCCAATCAATACTACTGTGAAGAGCCAGTGATTCTGCATGGTTCAGTATATAACATGTTACCATAAGTTATGATTTCACTGAGAGAGAAGAGGACAAAGTCGTGCCCCCGTGTTGCATCGTTAACTATTTAAACAGGAACTGATGCAGGTTCCAGCCAATCTCAGTTTGAAATGACTTTCAATTGAAAGCAATCATCCACCGCTACAGATTCGGCAAAGTCGTTGCTGTTGTACCACTGTTCATTTTCCTGTGTGCATTTTAATAACTTGTATTGCTGTGTGTTGTTAATTTCATTTAATTATAGTTTTTAGTTAAACTTTCGGTTTGTCTCTAGTATTTTTTTGACTATTTTCTAGAGCTGAAAGAATCCCTTACTCGTTTGTGTACTAGTTTATAAAACAAACAAACCAAGTAAATAAAAATAAACTGTAAGCAGCTTACAGCTGCTGCAGATTATAAATTCGTAGTTACCTTCTAAACCTTATTTAGATGTTTATTTGATGTTTAATTTGGTTGTCACATTGATTAATGATGTGTGCGTTATATATACTTACACCTGGAAAAGCAAAGTATATCATTAAGGGGTAAATAGCAGCAATTAGTTTTTACTATTGAGCCTGACCGAGTATGTCAGTTTCTTCGGGTGTACCTCACACAGTACATGTCTAATGTTTGCCCTTTCAACTCTACAGTAAAGACCAAGCGATTCTGCACAGTTCAGTACATAATATATGACCATACACTCACCTAAAGGATTATTAGGAACACCATACTAATACTGTGTTTGACCCCCTTTCGCCTTCAGAACTGCCTTAATTCTACGTGGCATTGATTCAACAAGGTGCTGAAAGCATTCTTTAGAAATGTTGGCCCATATTGATAGGATAGCATCTTGCAGTTGATGGAGATTTGTGGGATGCACATCCAGGGCACGAAGCTCCCGTTCCACCACATCCCAAAGATGCTCTAATGGGTTGAGATCTGGTGACTGTGGGGGCCAGTTTAGTACAGTGAACTCATTGTCATGTTCAAGAAACCAATTTGAAATGATTCGACCTTTGTGACATGGTGCATTATCCTGCTGGAAGTAGCCATCAGAGGATGGGTACATGGTGGTCATAAAGGGATGGACATGGTCAGAAACAATGCTCAGGTAGGCCGTGGCATTTAAACGATGCCCAATTGGCACTAAGGGGCCTAAAGTGTGCCAAGAAAACATCCCCCACACCATTACACCACCACCACCAGCCTGCACAGTGGTAACAAGGCATGAAAGATCCATGTTCTCATTCTGTTTACGCCAAATTCTGACTCTACCATCTGAATGTCTCAACAGAAATCAAGACTCATCAGACCAGGCAACATTTTTCCAGTCTTCAACTGTCCAATTTTGGTGAGCTTGTGCAAATTGTAGCCTCTTTTTCCTATTTGTAGTGGAGATGAGTGGTACCCGGTGGGGTCTTCTGCTGTTGTAGCCCATCCACCTCAAGGTTGTACGTGTTGTGGCTTCACAAATGCTTTGCTGCATACCTCGGTTGTAACGAGTGGTTATTTCAGTCAAAGTTGCTCTTCTATCAGCTTGAATCAGTCGGCCCATTCTCCTCTGACCTCTAGCATCAACAAGGCATTTTCGCCCACAGGACTGCCACATACTGGATGTTTTTCCCTTTTCACACCATTCTTTGTAAATCCTAGAAATGGTTGTGCATGAAAATCCCAGTAACTAAACAGATTGTGAAATACTCAGATCGGCCCGTCTGGCACCAACAACCATGCCACGCTCATAATTGCTTAAATCACCTTTCTTTCCCATTCAGACATTCAGTTTGGAGTTCAGGAGATTGTCTTGACCAGGACCACACCCCATAAATGCATTGAAGCAACTGCCATGTGATTGGTTGGTTAGATAATTGCATTAATGAGAAATTGAACAGGTGTTCCTAATAATCCTTTAGGTGAGTGTACATTACGATTTCACTGAGAGAGAAGAGCACGAAGTGACTAATAGTGTTTTGTTGTTACAATGTACAAGCCCAAGATGGCGGCTTCGTTTTTTTTTATCTCAGTGCTGTTTGTGCTAAATGCTGCTACCAGTGGTGACAGTGTGTTATTGCAGGCTTAAAATTGAACAAAATTTACAGTAAGTCTAAATCTTTTGTTCATTACTGCCATGTTTCTTTATGTAGGAACTTTTATTTTAGAATATGTGTAGAACACAGTCCAAAGATACTGTATTCCAAAGCACACATCAGCCAGTTGAAGGGTTTATGAGAAATCGAGGCTGCAGTGTTTTCAGCATAATCCAAGATGGTTGGCACACCGTGTGACTTATACATTTTTGGAAATAGCCAAATCAAGTATTAACATAAGCACACTACGTACAATAAGTCTCATAGCTCAACTCTTTACCGTTCCTGATAAAACGATGTTCGAAAACTGTCATTTCTTGTTTGGACTACAATCAAGATGGCTACTAAACCGTGTCATGTTATGCCGGCATTTTGAATTCGAGTGACCACACCCTATACCCCTACATCCTTGCCAAGTTTGGTGACTTTTTAACCAGCACTTCAAAAGTTATAGGCATGTGAACATATTCTGGTGGAAGATAAGAAAAAATCAGTATAATAGTAATAATAATGACCTGTGACCACTATATAGCTTATTGGATGAATCCTGTCAAGTAACAAACAGTCCAATACATTCTAACATAGTTCCATACTGCACCACATGCATTTATTTCCAACAAATTTGATTGGCTCATGGTGGCCATCATGTTTTCTCAATCAACTTGCCTTGAACAGATCTGACAGAGGAGCTAGTCAAGATAATGTGTACAAAATTTCGTATCGACTTGTCTTGAACAAATCTGTCCCATTAGCGGTTTTGGAGAAGAAGATTTCTCTAGATTGTCCAAAATTTGTCACTTAAGCCACTATGGCCACCAGACCATGTGACATATGGCCTCCATATTGCACATGGCATAGCACTATATAGCCATCTATCACTTTATGAAGTTTCATGACTTTTCGTCAAGCGGTTTGGTTTTTATAGGCTTTTCCAAAAAACAGCGGAAAAATAAAAATAACTAGAAGTTGCATGCAACTTTTAAGGCTTCCATGTTGTATCAGTAGGTTTCAGATTTTAGCAGGCATTTGTAGTTTAATGCATGTGTTATTAAATGTGTTATTTTCAATTTCAATCTAATATAGTATACATTTGCATTTATGATTTCAAGTATGTATTCAAAGTCAGTAGACTTTAATATCAATTTATTGATTGCTTGCTTCAATTATGTAAGGTTCAATTGTATTTTTCACTTAATTCCAGCATATAAGTGTAGATTTCAATATTGTGTCATTCAAGATGCAGAATGCAATTTACAGGTTTGGCCAGGTGATGGAGGTAGATGTCTATGTAAGGAATGTCATGATGTGGCTGACATGTGAAGCTGTTATTTTCATTGGTGTACAGCAGGCTTGTTTTGTGTCCTATCAACTTGAGGATTCTGTAGATATTCACTGCTGGATGTGACATGGCCTTAAGCATCGTGGCCACCCCGCCATGTCACTGTTGGTGACAAAACTCACCACAATCAAGCATAACTTTGTCAATTATTATTGTCCCAAGTTTGGTGAGTTTTCGATATGTCTTCTGTTTTTTTTGGGGGGGGTCAAATATCATGCATTTATATACATGTGCACAGTAATTTGCTTGTGGCTGCTATGTATTTGCATGCAGTCACTTTCCTCTTGCAGATTTGATAGATTGCAGTATCTATGTAATACATGCACAGTTTCAGGGCACTGGGCCTTATAGTTCCATTTTCATGTGTGTAGTGCATTCCAGTGTGCAGGAAATGTGTAACTTGTAACATGTATGTATGAGCGTTTTAGGGGCATTAGAAGTTTTGGCGGAAAAAAAAATTATAATAACAAGAAAAATCCTAACAAAAACAACAGCCTTCCAGCACTTCATGCATGGAAGCCTAATAATCCTAACAATTACAATAGGGTTCCAGCAACTTCGTTGCTTGGCCCCCTAATAATACACCAAAGACCACTGCAGCAAGCACAACAAAATATGTTTGGTTTATTACAACTTTAAGCACAAGGACAGGAATCTTACTCACACAGTATGTTCAGCAGCTTAGATCGATCAGAGCACTTCCCTGATCAGACACAGACCCCTCTCTCACTGTACCCAGAATTCCCATATTTAAAGGCACAGTTGTATACCATATGCTCTGCTGCGTTGCCTGTTGTGATGACTTGGGATCTTTTAAATTTGCGTAGCGCAAGGCATTTCATCGCAACAATTGCGAGATTGCGCCCTTTTTTAAATCCAGCTGAAAGTGTCAGAACACCTGATTTAGAATAAATGATTTATGTTTCATTATATATTGTTGCCATACCCATATCTCATTCTAGATGTAAATTGCGACCTCATGAAAATGTTCAGCTTGAATCAGTATTGAATAACATGCATAAGATCAGTCTTATCTTGTAATGTGAAAATGTGCTTTGAATTAATCTTTAGCATCTGGAGCTGTGGCACTTTGTTCAAGGGATTACAGGAAGATAATGTCTTTAAATTGTATAAGAAGTCTCAGCAGAGACCAATTATTCTACTAATATAATTAATAGAATCCTGGCAACACCAAAATAAAAAGTTGGATGTACTCCTATGCATGCAATGTGTGTGTGTATCAATTAACAAATTATATACTTGATACAATAGAATAATACAGAAATTGTGGGAACTCAAAAGCACCGCCTCCAGTAAAATCCTCCACCAAAAGTGCAGGATGCAGAAAATATATTGGATCCAGTTGGTCTCCATTCTTTTCTTTGCTATGTTTGGCTTTACCCAGAGGTTTTCAGAGGGAGGTGCATGACTAGCTGAGCTTCGTCATGGTGCAGTGAGTAGAAGTTGGCTTTCAAGTACTCGCAAACCACTCCCTGTGGCTTCTCAAGTGCCAGCAGGTTCAGACTATCAGTAGTTCCAGCTGCATCAAATCCTCTGATATGTAATAGCTGAGCTGTGGGCATTACGAGTTTTTAATGCAAAAACAGTGGATGGTGAATTCTGGGGGATGTATATGTAAATCAGACTACCTTATTTTGGCAAATATATACAGAAATGCATATACCTTCCTAACTGAGAAATGTAGGCTTGTGCTAAGAGATTTAAGGAGACAGCTTTGAAGTTCTGTGTTTTACGTTACAGGCCTGTGCTCACCAAAGTACGACAGATAACACATCCATGCTGGAGCCCCCTCAACTGACAAATGAGCTCCCATGCCCCGTCTCCACAGAGACTAGCACCACATTCCAATTGAAGACTTCTTTTGTGAAACACAGACATTCAAGGTACTTTATATATTCCATAAACAAGGGCAACAAACCCTAATACAAGCTACATGCTGGTAACAGAAGTGTTACCAAGCTTCTTCCTCAGCTTGATAAACAATAAAAGGTAACTTAATGACACTTAAGTAATTCTACCTCAGAACCAAAACATAAATAAGCAATGTGTAGTCTTAAAAGAAAGAGCATTAGCTAAAATAACCATTGGACCATTTATATTTCACATACAATGCAACATTAACATTTGGTAAGGGAATTATTCATACATCCTAATTTATCCTCCACTGACATGGTCATCAGACCAGCCCCCCCTGGAATTCCAAGACATCTCTGTGTTAATATTACTGAAAAAGAACACCTGGCTTGTTTGGTATCAACTGTAAAGTCATGCTTTGAGGGACATGAAAATGTCATTGATACAACTAAAACTTGATAATATAGAGATTTAGAAACTCTAGGTAACATTTGAACCATTTTTCACATTCCTCAAAGCCATCACACCCCCAATACACATTCTGTAGGAATCAAGGGAGAGGAATGGCAAACCAAGGAGAAGAAATCCAGGAAGACTGAACGGAACCAGAACCAGAGCTTCTTCACCAAAAACCCGAAAGCTTTGCAACTGTCCTCAAGCCGAAGCAGTCAGCCAGCCCTCCCCGCTATCGAACGTTTGCATAACTGAATCTCAGTAAACCACACAGGTAGTATATTTCGTGTACCAGTCAAGAATTAGGTAAATCAGAATTACATAAACCCTAGTTGTGTATGGGATCTAAATTGTAGGAACGGGTAGCATAATTATAATACTTGTTTGTTATTTTACATGTTTTGTGCCTTGAGTCAAAACTCGAGTATTGGATAGATCTCCTCTCACTCTCACTTTTAATATTGTCCATCCTGCTTGTCTCTATCCTATCTTTTCAAATACATGTTGTCTAGTTACATATTTAATAAACTTATATATTGTATAAAACGAAACAGCCTCAAGGTTAATTCATGCAGATCAACCTCACCGCTCGTTTTCAGAGAACTTGACCGCTGTGGGTTGTATGTGTGGGGGTCACTAGATAATAGGACTTTATTCAGCAAGTATTATTTCTTCTGATATTTGAAACCAGATAAAAATGAAAACTCTAGTTTAAAGTCATAGGCCAATTGAAAGTACTTACTAATAAAACAATAACTGTAATGATAAATTAAAACAATTTGCCCATTGCAACATTTTGGCTGTATCTTATCAGGTCAGCATCCTTTCATTTTATTAAACTATTTACATCTACTTCGTCTCATCCCTCCTGAAAAAGTGCAGTCATAGATTGGGCCATGATTCCAAAGTGGGTGAAAAGGGGGAAAGTAATTTGGAGATTCCAGATTTTTGTTCAGTGAAAAGTGACAGCTACCACTTTATATTAAAGACTTTCTATGCTGGGATTTAATTTCAAAGGTCATATACATGATTTTCAATTGCTCTCAGTATGACATCCAAAGCCCACCATGCGGATCTCTAAGAGAATCTCCAACAGGGAACATGGTGTGGTGAGAATATGAAGTAATAGTTATGTATCAATGCTATCTTTTCAAAGTTTGTTCAACACTGATTCAGCCTAGAGAAAACTCTAAAGTCAAAATGGACAGTTTCAAATGTTTAACTGCCAATGTATTGATTTCTATGTCTGTGTTTATTTTTTTCCAGTTTTTATTTGTTTAGCAAGAGAGTTAAAAGCACAATCAAAACACCCACCTACAAAACTTGGCCTATGTTTCCATTTGAGAATTAAACACAATTTAACTGGCATGGCAGAAATGAAGTCCTCATAGGAGGAAATGGGGGTGGGGGGACGGGAGGTGGGAAGGATAAATGTTCACACAGTTCCCAAAGGAATTCATTCCAATAAGCAGAAAGTTATTGCCTTTGCTGTTTGTAGGTATCTGCAAACTCCTACTCAGTTATATTTACAGCATACTTCACAGCATTTTCCTTCAGCTCCTAAATCTGTACGGAAACAGTGAGTGGCTAGGGAGAACCTTTTACCTGTATTATCGTCTTTAATTTACACTTCCATTTGACCAGACTTCTGAAGAACAAAACTGGCAGTGATGTTATCTGCCACCTCTTAGGATATTGTAAACATGGTTAGCCTCCTGTGCTATCAGTCTTGATCTAATAGATTTCACTGTTAGCGCATCATTGCATTTTGACCTTGAGAACAGATTAATCAATCATTCCTTGTGCGGTCTTTGGGCTGGCTTTGTTTTTTCAACTCCCAAAACAGGGTGCAGGCATACTTTGAAATGAGACATTCAGAAATGAAATTCTGGTGACCATTCTGTGGGCCCTTTTAATTTCACAAATTCTCATGACACTTGCAAAATTAGGTAAAGAGTTAGAGACCAGAGCTCACCACAGTGAGAGACTCAAGTGCCTCTTCAGCCTCTTCGGCTCTACTTCTATCATGTTCACTTTTCTACTATTATATTTAAGTTCATGATACATCCTTGATCGCTAAATTTGAATTGCCATGTGTCTGCCTAATTGGAAAGATGATGCAAGTGCCTGTAAATTAGTTACCATGTTAGCTCTGTGCAGTTGCCATGCAGTAGGCTCCTTAAAGGGAGTGAGATTCATCAATCAATTTGTTTTATTTTTGTCTAATGTCTCGTTTCCACTGTTTTGTGGACAGTTAACAATCTGGTGCCAGAAGTGTTCGTAACAGGCCTGGTTCTTGCCAGCTATGGATGGGTGGGCTAGCAAATATCCTGAGTGGGCAATTGTGGGAATACATTGAGATTTTTTTTTTTTTTAATACAGATCACAATTCTCCCATTATTCTGAATAGACAACTAAACAAAACATGTCATTTACTAGTTTCTGACAAAATGTTAATTGCTGCAGTCTATTTAGGAATATTTCATTAATTTGAAATATATATGTTTTCATCGGTTTGAATGAATGATTCAATGACTCTCATAAAGACTTCACTGGTTTCATTACTGGATAAATCAGATTTTTTGAACAAATCCCTTGAATGAATAATTCAATGACAAATACATTTTTTAACAGTCACTTGTTTAACAGTTACTGGTGTAACAATGTAATTCATACGATCAAAAGTTACTTCCAAGAGGAGATTACTGTAGACATCAGTGTTTATATCTGAAGTATAAACTTTTATCCCTGTATTTCTGTGATAATTTGAATTATTGTAACACAGAAGTAATGATACTGTGTGGTTAAAAAGACAATGTTCACTGTGATCGTAATCGTACTTATAGATAGATAGATAGATAGATAGATAGATAGATAGATAGATTTTTTTAAAGATTATTTTAGATTTTTTTTTATTATTATTTTTTTTTTTTACATATTTTTTTTTTTTTGGTGCTACAGAAGCATGCGTCCCTCATAACGCTGTATTCAAGCCATGGACGCGAAAGTTATCATCCAGCATTAAATGACCGTGATATGTACCAAACTGCACGTTTGGGGGAGCTATTTAATATTGGCTGGGACGGTGCGTTTACATTTAGGTTCAGTATTTCGCTGCCACCCCGGCATCGTGATTTTGGGGGGCTGAGGTTGAGGGAGACGGGTTTATTTCTGAAGCGGGAGCTGAGGAAGATGGAGTTTGTGAAATAACAGCGTCCGATAACAGACTTCCTTACAGGCACCAACAATCTCTGCATTGCGCGCAAATACTATGACGGGCCGTACAAGCCATTAGTCATTCTGCGGTTCTCACATACATACATTCTCCTCTCACATACATATATTTTCACTCTCACATACATACATTCTGCTTTCACATACATATGTGTACGTGTAAAACTATTCTTACGGTTTTTATTATGAATACATTCTGCTCTTACATACATATATTCTCTTCTTACATCCATATATTATATATAATATTACATGTATACACTCACCTAAAGGATTATTAGGAACACCTGTTCAATTTCTCATTAATGCAATTATCTAACCAACCAATCACATGGCAGTTGCTTCAATGCATTTAGGGGTGTAGTCCTGGTCAAGACAATCTCCTGAACTCCAAACTGAATGTCTGAATGGGAAAGAAAGGTGATTTAAGCAATTTTGAGCGTGACATGGTTGTTGGTGCCAGACGGGCCGGTCTGAGTATTTCACAATCTGCTCAGTTACTGGGATTTTCACGCACAACCATTTCTAGGGTTTACAAAGAATGGTGTGAAAAGGGAAAAACATCCAGTATGCGGCAGTCCTGTGGGCGAAAATGCCTTGTTGATGCTAGAGGTCAGAGGAGAATGGGCCGACTGATTCAAGCTGATAGAAGAGCAACTTTGACTGAAATAACCACTCGTTACAACCAAGGTATGCAGCAAAGCATTTGTGAAGCCACAACATGTACAACCTTGAGGCGGATGGGCTACAACAGCAGAAGACCCCACCGGGTACCACTCATCTCCACTACAAATAGGAAAAAGAGGCTACAATTTGCACAAGCTCACCAAAATTGGACAGTTGAAGACTGGAAAAATGTTGCCTGGTCTGATGAGTCTCGATTTCTGTTGAGACATTCAGATGGTAGAGTCAGAACTTGGCGTAAACAGAATGAGAACATGGATCCATCATGCCATCATGCCACTGTGCAGGCTGGTGGTGGTGGTGTAATGGTGTGGGGGATGTTTTCTTGGCACACTTTAGGCCCCTTAGTGCCAATTGGGCATCGTTTAAATGCCACGGCCTACCTGAGCATTGTTTCTGACCATGTCCAACCCTTTATGACCACCATGTACCCATCCTCTGATGGCTACTTCCAGCAGGATAATGCACCATGTCACAAAGGTCGAATCATTTCAAATTGGTTTCTTGAACATGACAATGAGTTCACTGTACTAAACTGGCCCCCACAGTCACCAGATCTCAACCCAATAGAGCATCTTTGGGATGTGGTGGAACGGGAGCTTCGTGCCCTGGATGTGCATCACACAAATCTCCATCAACTGCAAGATGCTATCCTATCAATATGGGCCAACATTTCTAAAGAATGCTTTCAGCACCTTGTTGAATCAATGCCACGTAGAATTAAGGCAGTTCTGAAGGCGAAAGGGGGTCAAACACAGTATTAGTATGGTGTTCCTAATAATCCTTTAGGTGAGTGTATATATTATATATATATTAGGGCTGTCAAAATTAACGCATTAATAACGCATTAACGCAAATTCATTTTAATAGCACTAATTTTATTAACGCGCGATTAATGCAGCGCGCATTTTGACCCGTAGCCTAGCCCGTAGTTGGAGAAATGGAGATGCAGCCATAACGAACAATAATACAGGAAAGGATGCAGCAGCAAAAATAAATGAAGCAAGAAAAACGTCTTCTGAACGGAAAATTCATATACAAAACGATGTCTGAAGTTGTCTGCATTGATTGTCGATGTGAATTAAGTTATCACCGCAGCACGTCGAGTTTAAAATATCACTTGATGGCGAAGCATACAACTGATGCAGAGAGCTCTCCTCCCCCTCGCCAAAGGCAGACCACATTAGATCATTTGCAGCGGAGACGGATGGACAACTCAACAAGCAATAGACTCACCACAGCGATAACTAAATAGGTGGCTAAATAACTAAATGTTAACAGGCTTGTGAAAGTAAATTGCTCAGTGCAAAGAAAGAGAAGTAATGGGAACCTGGTATTTCTATGTTATTTTTTTCATGTGTCTAATAGACATGAATATGTTCTTTGAATAACATATATGACCTTTGAAACATGTCTAGTCTTCATGCTCTATGTTGAGTATGGTTTCACTAATAATAACATAGATTTGCATAAAGCATCCATATTTGTCCATGCCCATGTTGATTAGAGTATTAAAAACTTGAAAAGTATTAATTTTAGAACAGATAAAAATGTGCGATTAAATTACGATTAATCACGAGTTAACTCATAACAATTATGCGATTAATCGCAATTAAATATATTAATCGATTGACAGCCCTAATATATATATACACACACACACACAGTTTTATTAATTCAATGTCTATTTGCCCTATGGTGATTACTATTAAATATAGATATAGTGGCAGAATTATTTTGTGAATCAAGAGACACATTCTGCAGATAGCACCTACTGTAGTGATACAGTAAAGTTGTGTTTATTTGTGGATGTTGGCAAATACTATTTGTTATGGTTAAGTAACTGACTTATAGTGTGTTTTATAGTGGGGGGGGGGCTGATGAAGTCAGGTCTGGGGAGGGGACTGGGTAGGGGCATAGGCGCCGACTATGAGGGCTCAGCCCCCCCTGGAATTTTGATAAGTTAGAAAATAAAACAAGCACTCCCCACTCGCTCCTACCGGAGAAAACACCATCAGCCCCTCTGTAGAACCCGTCTCTGAAATAACTGGAAAAGTCGTTGAGATAAAGCAAATAGAACTTTAATCAAGCCGGCTTGGAAGCACCAGGTCAGGGAATTCCTACAGTGAGAACTTAATGTTTACAAACATGAGTGCAACTTTATAGGAAAATGACGTAGAATCTTGTGGCCATTCATCCAATCAAAAGCTTCAAAGGATGCAAGCTCTGGAAAGTTTGTAGGCTGTCCTTCCCAAGGGAGGAGGTCATCATGGAGGCAGATGTCTGGTCCTGTTACAGCATACAAATGGTACGATCTTGTGGTTTTCTTAACAACGAGGTAACATCTTTAGCTTTGAGAGGAGAAACAAGCAGACAAACCCATTTCTCTTATCATAGATAAACAGAAGTGGAAGCAGAGAGAATAATTTCATTAGGATGTATCTTTAACAACCACTTTGTTGGTTTTGCTAGGCTAGATAAAGCTAATTTGCTCAGTCTGTATACAAGCCATTTCTAATGCTAACATCAATATAAAACATTATATAATTATCACAAAACACTTTCTTCTTCAACTTTCCTATACAGAGTCTTCACCCCCCACTCTTGCTAATTATTTTATCTGACAGTGGTCGTAGGGGTTTCAGCTTAGTAACTCAGCCCCCCCCCCCCCCACCCCCGGGAGTTTCAAAACTCGCCGCCTATGGTTCGGGGTACTGGTAAAGTGAACTCTTATTGAGAGCACTGAGGGCAATTTACAATGAGGAAAATAATCCCCTGTTTTTTACTTTTGCCCCCTCTTTCATATCCCTTCCCCCCCACGTTTCCCCCCATGCAATATTTCCCCCCATGGCTTCAATTTACCCCCATAAATGGGGGGTTTCCCCCCAATCTGGCAACCCTGATCCGCAGAGACAATCAGTATGAAGGCGAACACGATTCAGTTAATGTGTTTCCATTTACAAGTTAAATGAATGAATAAATAATTACAGCAGATCTGGGTTTCCCTCTAAAACATTAAGGACTGGTTTAATAAATGCGTACATAAGTCCATAAACACCATGACTGAAACGTGCACACTTTAGTTAAATTATAACCTGCTATATTGTAGCTGCTGTTACTGTATGACTAATCATGAAACGTGTGTATTTTGTTTCAACTGTAACTTACCCTGGTTAAGTACGTCTGCTAAGTAAATTATAAATAATACAGCAAAAAGTATTGTCTGCAGTTACAAATCTGCAGAAAGAGTAATAAGTTAAGGGAGTCGCGTTGTGCCATTTAAAATACATATATACTTGCACAAATGATGATAATAATAATACTAAATAGCAAATATGTATTGTTATTGTTGCACATGGAAACGTTTTCTTATGGGACCGTGCTTGTCTGAATATAATGTTGTCTATACACGTTTAGCTCTTCCTAATCTCTCTTAACAGAAACGTGTATTTATTACGCTGTTTACAATCATGTAAAAGGCAGGTCAATAACAGGCATGGGTAAAGTACCGGTGAACAGGTCAATGCAAGCAAAACAAGGAAGCGTGATCAATATACCAAGCGTAGGGTCAGTCGATGGGGCAGGAAGAACATCAAGGGAATTCAGAAAATTAAAAAACAGGCAAGGGTCAGGAAAGACTAGTAGACAAAATACTCAGTGGTTAGCAGGCTCGGTAATGTTGCTCAAAGCAGACAAGACTTCACACTAAAAGTATGGCTGAATGGGATTTAAATAGTTGATTTGAGAGTTGATGGGCAGAGAAACACGAGATGGGTGAAGGTAATTATTCAATAATGAGGAAAAGACAAGGAGAACAGAATGAAAACTGGGACAGGGGCAGCATCTAGCGGTGAACTTGGGAATTAAGCTGTGGGCATGACAGTACCCCTCTCCCTACGGAGTGGCTCCAGATGCCACAGACTGCCGGTGACGTCAAGGTGCAGGGTCTCCAGTGTGGTCTTGGTGGAAGTCGGCAATGAGGGATGGATCTAGAATGTCTGAAGCAGGAACCCAGGAGCATTTTTCCAGACCGTACCCCTCCCAATACACAAGGTATTGGAGACGCATTGCATAGGCCGGAGCGCCATCCAGATCCAAGGGAGGAGGAGGGGCCTGCTGAGAGGTAACTGTGGAACCGGTGGACTGTCCAGGGTCAGATAAAGCTGCTTTTAATAAGGAAACATGAAAGGTGGGGGAGATCCAGTAATGAGAGGAGTAAGCGATAGCAAACTGGGTTTATAAGGGACTTAGATAATATTCAGGTGTGGGCTGACAAGGTAAGGTAAGGTATTAGCTGATATAATGACTAGCAGAAAAAACATTTTAATGGAAAGTAAATTAAAAATGTACTGGCTAAAGCAACATCAATCAGGATGCCAAGACAGTAGTGTATGACACACAGGAATGCGAAGATGCCATGACCCTTCCACAATTGTGATGCCAGTGAATGAGAACCAGGTGACACACTGTCAGTTCTTGCATGGTAAGCAGATATTTCTGCTAGGTAGACCTTAAAAGTGGATGCAACCTTGACTGTGTCCAGCACCTCTTGTAGAAATGACAATATGACCACTATTGGGCAAGAAATAGGGTCATGACTTTGACACAAGCACCAGGACTGAAAAGCCTATGTATACTGTGACCATGAGGCAGGGCTCTCCTACTCTGGAAAGTAGAAAATGTTGCTTTTAAAAGTTACAATAACATATCCATATTAATTATCGATAAATTAAGCAAATCAGTTAATGCAAATTCACTGATGGGTATTTAGTGAATACCTGCTTTTGATCAGAATGAAATGTTTCCAAATCTTTATAAATATATAATTTTGGGTTGCATACAACCCCAGTAACACTCCCCTGGAAGACGTTCTTGAAGTAGAAGCCTATGAAGTGTGTAGTCCCTGGGATGGCTTAGTGGATGGATTTATTGGTAGTTTTATTGTCTCAGTTTGTATTCTGCAAGTTTTTTTGTTTGTTTCTATAAGTTTTTTTTGTCAGTTTTTGCATGTTTATTTTGTACATTTAAACTGCTTTGTTTTCGAATATAAACAAATGTCTAGGTATTATGTGTGTGTCTGCCAATGTCGGGGCACTGCATGGAAATGTGCTTGTTCAGTGTATTTCAGTAAAGCCGAGAGTAAAAGAAGAGTAATCACTTTGTTTAATATTAAAAAAGAGGCAAGAATGAGCCTTTAATGAGGTTTAATGCAACAGAACACTGACTTTTAAAACCAAAAAGCAATTGTATTGCAGTATTACTTAAGCTGTACACTTAAGGAGACCCAGACAAAAGGGAAAAGCAAGATGGCTGTGCCAGGCTCCTTCTGATTTGGTCAGATAAAGGTACACACAAGGGGGGTAATGGACTCACAGGACTACTCACAACACATACTAAAATCTATACAACTACTTACAGCTTGACCACTCCCCCTAGTCCTTTCCAACAGGGTCTGTTCCCTGTGGGGATCCACTCCCAGCATGCCTCTGTGCCACTGTGCTATGCTGTATGGCCGGGAGACGGCACTACAGTATTCACTGCACTTTATAATGCTTTGAAAATGTTTGTTGTAAATACTGTAAGTCTGTAAATTAAAAATTTTAAACTTACAATATCTGTTCTATGCATGTATTATTATTTTTTGTTTGTTTGTTTGTTTGTTTGTTTTGGTATACATTGCTGTGGAGAATTGCACTATGACTTTTAATTAAACTCATTGCAGAATAGACTGTTTATGGCTAGATTAATACTATATCCCCTTGGACAATTTTTTTTTCTAAGACCTTTATTCTCCTCTAAGGCTTTCGTTCTCAAGATCCTGGGAAGAGATCACATCTTACATTTTCCTTGTAATTTTCTAATGTTAAATGTAATAAAATCTGTGAATTGTTTTTAACTCTGGGTCACTTCTCTATCTGAACTTGTTCAATTTAGTTTCATGGCACCTCCTGGTGGTAGCTACTGGGACATTTCTTACACCTTTTATATTTGTGTTTTTGGATTACAGGCCAATATTCATTGAGGGTTTAATACCAATTTGTAATAACCTTTACAGCATAGTATTTTTTTCCACAAGTTAATTCAGTTTAGAAATGGCAAACTGAAATCCTTGATTAATATAGAACTCATACAATAATGAGTATGTGTTTTCTAATATAGGCATAAGGACTCACCCTTGTTCAATGGTGCCATAAGCATCCCCAATCCTGCAATACCACAGACACCTCCCAGAAATCAATGTGACTAATTTCGTGTTTAACCTACTAAATGTGCTGGATTGGGACACTCGACAAACTGTGCTGGACATCCCTGGCTTGCAGAAATGTGATTTGTGTTACTCTAGGGCCTGGTTCCCCATTGATATAATTTCACATTAAAGCTGTAATGTGAGAAATCTTTTGATTATTATTCATTTTGAAAACAAAAAGGGGTTGCAGGCATTAAGAATCTGCATAAACAGTGTGCACTGAAAACAAGGTAACATGACTGGACGTAGAGAGTACTAGGCCTAAGTGTTTTTATGTAGCAGACCATGTTCCAGGTCAGAGATAGAACTGTAGAGAACACAGTTCCCCCACAACAAAACATTACTTAAAATGTCCCAGCCTCGATTACTCAGTACATTGCTGCTTATTACAAGGTCAACAGTGTAGTACAAATTACATTTGGAAATGTGTGAATTTGGAGCCTCTGCTTTAAAAAAAATTAAATAATGATTATGAGATACGGTATCAATGCATGCTTTTTTCCCTACCATACAATTAGAAAGAGCATGCAAGTCTGTATGTAAAGCAGTAAAACTGTCTAACTGCAAATTTCTGTAAGATTTTGGCAACATCGCAAAACAGTTCAAATAAATCCTTGTTAATCAACATTTTGTCAAGTCTTTTGGATGCTTTGCAAATTAAGTAATGAGCAATACTTCCCCGGGTCGGCAAACCAGTCACACAGCTTTGGGGGGGTGATGCACAACTGAACAGCAGTGAACTACTGCAATGCTTGAAAATGTGAAGCAGGAGGCATCATGTATTTGCTTTCTGTGTGGATTTTCTCTTCGTTACTTGATGCATTTCTTAAATCTCAATACAATTGTGGAACAATCCCAAGCATGTTTTGTTTTGTGTATTACCAAGTATAATTTGAGTTTTACAAACCTCCATGTGTTGCTACTAGTGTTTAAGCACCTTCCACATATATTTCTTAGATTGTCCACTTAGAAGTTAGTATAATGTATATTATACATTATTTAGATAACTATAAGATAGTTCGAGACGCATGGACCTGATGAAATATGCTAATAATATGTAGGTTATATAATGTATTATTATGCTTAATAATAATAAACATGAAGAAACAGATTTCTGAATAACAGCTTTTATAATTATGAAAGTTTATATTAAAATATATATAATTTTAGAGAAGCCTAAAATATTAACCAGTCGGGAAAGTAGCATGCTGATGCCTTCTCATATACTGTAGGCATTATTATTATTATTATTATTATTATTATTATTATTATTTATAATAATAATAATAATAATAATAATAATAATAATAATAATTTAGATAATGGTTGTTATCTGGACCAATAATTCTGAAATGCTTTGACAAGATATGTGTTTAACCTGGGAACATTAAAAAATAGACAGGATCTGATCCTTGGATTACTTAGTTATTAATGGATAACTTGGTGTCTGCCAATAAATAAATAATGGTCACCAAACGAGCACGGTGGGTTGAATGGCCTCCTCTCATTTGTAAACTTTCTGATGTTCTTATGTTCTAACCTCAGCTAGGTAAATCTAATTTTGCCAGATCCATATAGTTGTTATATCATCCATACACTATCCATAGGCACCATTACAATAATTGTTTAATTTAGCAGTTACGCATATTCTAAATTATCAATTTCTCTAGTAAACTGACATATTTCCGTAATTTTCAGTTACTTTTAAAATGTTAAAGTTGTGTGGACTCTACTTGTAAAATTATAAAAATGGAGTGGCTGTTCATTCAGTGTGATTAAGGAGAATAGTGGTCACAATTTGGCTATTCGACAGAGTTTTTGCTAATTAAGAATCCCACAGGAATAATATAAATTAGTTCCTTGTGCACTTCCACCGAGTTCTGATGTTGATCACATGTATAAGCTCTAACTCCATATGTAACCCTATCCCTAACCCGGACCCAAAAGTTGATGTTTTTTGTGTATGATTAACATTACAACTCTGAATAATTGCATAAGGTATTCATGTATTATTCCAATGGTATTAATACATCACATCATTAAGAATTGGTGCCCATTATTGTAAAGTGTGATCTCATTCATTAACAGAATACTAAAAATGAATTTCAAAAATGTTAACTACAGCTAACAAATGAACATGGATTTAATGTATATTCATTTTACACATATTTAATATAGAACGGACAAATTGCGCCATCTCCTGGATATTTTTTTAATGTTTTTATTATGTTTTGTGTAAACACATATACAGCTCTGGAAAAAACTGAGACCACTCCAAGATCAAAAATCAATCTTAAGTGGTCTGTTAATTTTTTCCAGAGCTGTATATATCACACTGTCAATGTCTGAGATCCTTTATGTAATAAAAATGAAAAAAAAAAAAAAAATTGGAAGGCAGTGATGTCAGTTTGCACAAGTCTCCTTTTACCTCAAATGAGAGAACATTTGCAAGATATATTTTTTGTCTTAATTTCTATCTTAGACTTGTTTGATTAGGCTCAAACTTTATTTCCCTGCATTCCTAGCAAGTTTTGTGATATTGTTGATATTACTGATTACAGAGCACATTAATTTATGCACATTATCTTGTACACTGACATGCACAATTCAAATAATTGAATACCAAACTACATTAGATGTTGAGGTCTGCTTCAAAGAATCACTTGTTTAATCACAGAATTATGTGTGTGTGTGTGTGTGTGTGTGTGTGTGTGTGTGTGTACAGTAATAAGGTCACTAACACTTAAAGAATCACTGTTTTTTACTCTGCGTTACTGATTAAATTGACTTGAATTCTGATAAATTTTTCCCTGGATATGCTTTTTACAGATGGACAGGGATTTTTCCATAATAAATTATGAAGAAATAAACAATTTGGGAGGTAAAATATTAAAGCCTAATCCAATTCTTCCACCAGTCACTGTTAAATTATATATTAATTCTGAGCCATTCTTCAGCCAGACCATCACTGGAACAATCTGCTGTGAATCACAATAATGAGACATTCAAACAGGAGTTAACTGTAATTAATCAGAGCATTTGATCAGGAAGATTTTTAAATAAATACATTAAAAAAATAAGAGTGTCTTGTTAGAGAATGTCAATTATTTTGGACCAATAAGTTGCAAATGCTGCTTGAAGCCCTCACTAGACAGACTGCTCAATGGACCACAACAGGCCAAAAAGCACAGACTCCAATTCCATAAAGCAGCCGGGCAGTTTTGCAGTCTGGGAATGTATTCATTTTACAGAAATGTGCAACTCAGTTCTGCAGTAAATTAATTATGTTTTATGTGTGTAGCTCAGCAGGTGCACTGATTCATTCTCAATCCTTGAGGTGTTCAAACTATACCTGCGCACTGCCATGTGTAAATCAATGCAGTCCTAAGGGCTTTATTTGTTTGTTTCAATGAAAACTGCTGTTCTGTGAAATGTGTTTATCTTTGATTTATTTTTCAAGGACATTAAACAAGAAGTTATATTTGAAAATACATGCTTTCTTCCAAAGCCATGAAAAGTTTAAAAAGTAAAAAAAAAATGATTTTGATTACTGACCCATTGATTGGCTGACCTACTGACTGGAAAGACCTCTACTTGGAATAATACAGGGGTGTGTTGTCTCTGAAATGACTGTGTAAATTACAGTGTTACCACAGTATGTTTCCATAGTGGTGATGTATCACAACTTGAGCTATTGTATTCTGTTGTGTGAATAAACTGCTCTTTGGGGCATCTTTTTGAATTACACATCAATATTCTTCCTTTAACTGAAGGGGACCTGTGTGGGGTGGTTTCATTATTTGTTAAATACTCTATTTCCGTATATACAACATCGTTGTGTCAAAATTAAAAAATAAAATAAAATACGAAAAATACATAAATAAAATATGATATAAATAAATACATAGATGAATAAAAAAAGAAATAAATCGAAATCTATATCAATGTATTTATTTTGGCACAAATTATCCTCCATATTTATTTACTGAATTGAATATGTACGTTCTGACTACAACTGCTGGTCTAAAAGTCTGTGTGTAATTTGTAACTGAATATGAAATTTGCTGATGAATATGCAAATTGGTGATTAACTGACACAGGTGATGAAAAGTGGGTGATGAAAAGTGTGTGATGAAAAGATGTAGACAGCAGTGGTGGTCTCCAGCCCTATTCATGGAGATCCCCAATCCAGTTGGTTTTACAGTTCACTCTATACCTCACTGAGCTCTTAGTTATTTAAAGGGGAATTACCATGGTTCCTAATATTACGGTTTTATGCATCTTTATGTGGTGCTAATGATGAATAAGTAGGATGTATGTAATCATATAAGCAACTTTAAAACACTTACAATTTAAAACGCATTAAATAATGGAATATATCAAAAGCCAGGCATTGTGTTGTTATAAATTCCTTTACAGCACAAACGCAGTGGGAAAACTACAGAAGCACTGGATTTGTCTTCCCTGTGGCCACAGTGGTGCTTTGTGAAAAACTTTTTTTTCTTTTTTTAAAGGTCACAAACTCAAACGACTTAGCTTTAAAATTACTTATTGCATAGTAATATTTATGCATAATCCATAATTTACATGTGTGGCTAAGATTGTTCTCATTATTCATACAGTTTCCCCAAGATGAATCATGAATCAGATTTGTCATTGCCATGTCCCTGACCATTTTACACACTGAAATTAGTTTTTTCTTTCTTACGGCCTTCTTTTAATGAAAATTCATTAAAAGTTGAGGAGATGTGTGCTGTCATGGGCAAAATAGCTGGCATACAAGTTTCATACAGTTCCTGGAACACTGAGTCTATGTAATCTGTCAGGATTGTTAAATGTACATTTTGGTAACACTATATATAACATATCCAGTGCTAGAAATTAGATTAATAGTTTATCAAATGACTCAAATTAATAAAACAACAACTAAACAGAAAGTTGATGCTTCTGTAAAGTCTTCATACAGTATAGCCACCATTTTTATATACTTCAGAAAGTACATAGTAAGTTGGGCACTATTTTCATTGATGTGCATGGCTGCCAGTCATATACTAAGAATAAAAGCAATAATAATAAAACACATAAAATAATAATAAATAATTCAACTTTATTGTCCATTCAATAGTACATAAGTCTACACACAGTCAATATGAAAAAATACTCCAACAGATTATTGTTAACCAGCAACATAGTTGACCCACATACAAGCAGCACACACCTACACATGTTCTCCCATATAAGCAGTACATACCTACACACCTACACACACACACAACACCTACCGATATTCTCTCCCATATGAGCGGCACACACCTATACAAATGCCCTCCCATACATGCAACACACACCCACATGCATTCCCACGCAGATTGTACACATACTTCTCAGGTTCCTACCTCTTCACCCTCATTAAGGATTACAATTGCAGGTGGAATTCATAATTTTTTGTAACAATTTTATTTGTGCAAGAAGAACTTTAAATTGTCAACCTGGTGGCAGTAATTGAAATGAGGAATTAAGAGGATGTGTATTGTCATTTGAAAAGCTTTTCTTCTAACTGCTTGATGATACAGATCTGTTAATTGTAACTGTTTTATGCCTATTATTTTACTTGCCTGGTTGACAACTCTTGCCAAATTAGTTTTATTTTTTACTGAAAGGTTGTCATACCATGTTACTATATTAAAAGTAAGAATAGGGATCTATAGACGTTAAAAGGTCCCTGCCAATGTCAAAACCTCATAGTTTCCTAAGAAGAAAAAGTCGCTGTTGTGCCAGATAATATATATAATCAGCATTTTCAGCACATAAGGTTTTGGTTTAGTAGAGTCCCAAGATATTTAAAGCTTGAAACTTGTTAACACATCTTGTCCCTCTATCCTAAAGTGTCTCAGAGAGAAGGTGTGTTGAGCCTAGCACTTTAATCTGTCCACAGCAGCACAATTATTTTGTTTTCTGGACATTCAGTTATAGAAAACTTTCAGCAAACCAAACAGTCAAAGTATCAACACACTCAAGATACTGCGATAGTGAAAATGAATCTTTGAGAAAAGCCACTAGTGCTACATCATCCACATATTTAATCAAGTCACACCAACCATTATTGCACATCATCTCATTTATTTAAATTTGAGAACCGGTAACAGGACACATCCCTGGGGAACCCCTGTATTTAAGACAAATTAATCTGATAAAAAGCCGTTCACCTTAATAACATATCTTAAACACTGACTAATAATACTGAATATATACTAATCCATGGATAGTATATCCACCTGGTCCAGCATCCCATCAATACAGGGGAGGCCTCAGGCAGCACCCCCACCACTTGTCGCTAGCTCATCAGGCAGCAGCCAACCAGGTCCTGGAGGAGATGAAAGCTGCTGGAGTGATTGAGCCCTCCAACAGGCCCTGGGCCTCACCGATGATTATGGTGCATAAGAAGGGCAAAATTGCAAAATTGCACTGCACTATATTTTTTGGGATTTTTATTTTGCTTGGACAAGGCATGAAGACTGCACTAGCGTAAAAATAATTGGAAATATATTTTTAATCTAAAACCTATATTAAAATCACTTTTAATAAAACCGGGTGCTAAAACTAGTAAAAACCCTACCTAAACAACACAAGAAAAAAAAAGAAAAAAGGTAACTATAATAAAAGCCAATTTCCTAATCTAAAATACAAATAGCAGCAACCAAGGTTTACAGGCTCCTATCCACAGGAAAGTGCAGTATTGCAGGCAAAATCCCCCTTCTCCTCAGAGGATATAACCAAGTCCATTAGATAGTGCCGGGACCCGTCGACCAACTGGGACCTCAGCAACTGCAGGTGTGAGCAAATAATAACAAGTCTCAAATTGCACAACTTCAAATGCAATTACTCAATAATCCTCCTATTTCACAGGCACACATCAGGACCACCAGGATAACAGGCCAGCCGGTACAGGTAAGTCTCTGCAACCCCAACACAGGCACCCTATTTCAACAGGTGGACAGAAAACTGAAACACCCTAATGAAAAGTCTCAATAAAGAAAGCTCAATGGCTTTATTCATCTCTCCCCTTTCCTCATGAAATAAAGCACAGTACTTAACGCTCCATGAAGTTTTTCTGTCGGCTCCCATAGTGCAATGTCCACCGATTCCCCAGCTTCCTTTATAATCTGTTTCTGAGGAGATCTCCGGCGCTTGCCGCGGTCCCTTATCTTCCATTGTCTCAACTGTGTTCCTCCCTCCAGCGCTGCACCTTGGCTTGGATCCGGGCGTATTTGCTTCTCCATGGTTGGTTGCCCCCCGACTGTCCATCTCTCTGGGTTTAAATACTCTTAAGAGAGGCTGGGGTACAGGTGAAAACAATCACTAAGATAGCATGCAGGATGAGTCCACGTGGAATGTAACCCGGCGGTGTGCGCTTTTCAACCAAAACAATCAATCAAATAAACCAATAATTAACCCAATCACCAAAAAAAACACAAATGTGGAAAATAAGGAAGTTAAAAAAAAACATACTTCATAAATAAACAATCATGAAACCAATGGTGCACAAAATAATACTTAAGAGAAATTTAAATTAGATAAATAAATAAACAGTGACTAATTGACTGGAAATGTCTCGTTACGCCCCGCCTGTAACATACGCTTGCATCCAAAGTGGCCCGCATAAGAACATAAGAAAGTTTACAAACAAGAGGAGGCCATTCGACCCATCGTGCTCGTTTGGTGTCCATTAATATCTAAGTGATCCAAGGATCCTATCCAGTCTATTTTTAAATGTTCCCAAACTTTCAGCTTCTACCACATCGTTGGGTAGTTTATTCCAGATTGTGACTACTCTCTGTGTAAAGAAGTGTCTCCTGTTTTCCGTTTTGAAAGCCTTGAAGCCCAATTTCCATTTGTGTCCCCGGGTGCGTGTGTCCCTGCTGATCTGGAAAAGCTCCTCTGGTTTGATGTGGTCGATGCCTTTCATGATTTTGAAGACTTGGATCAAGCCCCCACGCAGTCTACTTTGTTCCAGGGTGAAAAGGTTTAGTTCCCTCAGTCTCTCCGAGTAGGACATTCCCTTCAGACCTGGAATAAGTCTGGTTGCTCTCCTCTGAACTGCCTCTAGAGCAGCAATATCCTTCTTGAAGTGTGGTGCCCAGAACTGTACACAGTATTCCAGATGAGGTCTAACTAGCGCATTGTACAGTCTTAACATTACTTCCCTTGTTTTAAATTCTACACTTTTGAAAATATACCCTAACATTCTGTTTGCCTTTTTTATTGCTTCCCCACATTGCTTGGATGGAGAAAGTGAGGAGACCACATAGACTCCTAAGTCTTTCTCATGCGTTACTTCTTCTAGATCTGTACCTCCCATAGTGTAATTATAGTGGATATTTTTGTTACCTGCATGTATTACCTTGCACTTGCCAGGTGTTGGCCCACAACTGAATATTATCTAAGTCCCTTTGAATAGCCTGTGCTGCCAAGATTGTATCTGCTGAGCCACCTATTTTTGTATCATCTGCAAATTTGACAAGTTTGCCAAAGTTTGCCAGAGTCCAGATCATTAATATAGATTAGAAACAGCAAAGGCCCTAGTACTGATCCCCATGGAACTCCACTAACAACCTCACTCCAGTTAGAAGTGACTCCTCTAATCGACACCCTCTGTTTCCTATACATCAACCAGTTCATAATCCATCTACTTACATTACCCTGAATGCCTACAGCTTCCCATTTGAGGATCAGTCTTTGGTGTGGAACCTTATCAAAAGCTTTTTGAAAATCAAAGTATGTCATATCATATGCTTTCACATGATCTACAGCTGCAGTTCTAATATTCTAATAAATTAGCAAGACATGATCTGCCTCATCTAAACCCATGTTGACTATCTCCAAAAATATGGTTTTCATTAAGATGCTCCTCTATTTTCTGTCTAATAAGTTTTTCCAACATTTTACAAGTGATGCAGGTGAGACTGATTGGTCTGTAATTTCCTGGCTCAGTTTTGTCCCCTTTCTTGTGGATTGGTATGACATTTTCTGTCTTCCAGTCAGTTGGCACATCCCCTGTTCTAAGTGTCATTTGGAATATTTGAGTTAGCGGCCTATAAATAATTTCCCTCATTTCTTTAAGTAATGTTGGAAATATACCATCTGGCCCAGGTGATTTGTTGGTTTTTAATTCTGCTAGTCCCTTTAGTACTTCCTCCTCATTTATCCTGATCTCTCTTAGGGTTTGACTGGACTGATTGTTAACCTGTGGCATGTCATCTGTTTTTTCTTTTGTAAAAACCTCTGTGAAATACTCATTTAGAACATTTGCCACATCTTGTTCGTTTTCCAAGATACCTCCATTTTTGCCCTTTATCTGTTTCACTTCCTCCTTTATTGACCACTTGCTGTTGTAATATTGAAAAAAGCTCTTTGCATTAGTTTTAGCTCCAAGAGCTATGTTTCTTTTTATTTCCCTCTTTGCTTTCCTGATCCCTTTCTTAACATCTCTTTGCAGCTCAACATATTCTATGTATTTTGTTTAGTCTCCATCCCTTTTGTATGCGCTATACAACATTTTCTTCCTCTTTATATTTTTTTGCATACCTCTATTAAACCATTTTGGCCAGTGTTTTTTGGTCCTCAATTTGCTAAGTTTTGGTACAAATTGCTCCTGAGCCTCAAGTAGTATATTCTTAAAATATACCAATCCATTTTCAACTGACTCTGTATCCAATGTGCTCCAGTCTACCTCTTCTAAGTGCCACCTCATACCTTCAAGGTTTGCTTTTCTAAAATTGTAGACCATTGTTTTAGACTTGGACCTTGTTTTTTGAAAGAATGCCTCAAAGCTAACCATATTGTGATCACAATTTGCCATTGGTTCTCTAACTACTGTCCCCCTGACTCTATCTTGGTCATTTTAAAAGATCAAGTCAATGCATGCACTCTCCCTGGTTGGTTCCCTGACAAATTGAGTTAGAAAGCAGTCATTTACCATCTCAACCATTTCTATTTCTGCTTCTGTAATCCCCACTGGGCTTTCCCATTCTAAGTTTGGGAAATTGAAATCCCCCATTATAACAGCCACATCCTTGCTACTTGCAGTCCTGATTACACTGTACAATGCAGCATCTTTCTGAATATCTGAGTTTGGTGGCCTGTAACACACTCCTACCACTAATCCTCCAGATCTCTTGTTCAAAAGTTTCACCCACAAAGATTCTGTTTCATTACTGGGATCTAATACGAGTTCTTCTGCCTCAATTTCATTTTTCACATATAATGCTACCCCACCCCCTCTTCGATTTTGGCTGTCTCTCCTAAACTGTGTGTATCCTTCCAAGTTATATTCATCCCCATCATTTTCTGTAAGCCATGTTTCTGTCACTCCTACAACATCAGAGTCACATGCTAGCACTGTGGCTTCCAAGTCTAACATCTTGTTCCTTATACTCCTGGCATTGAGGTAGAAACATTTCAGGACTTTCCTACTAGCAGTTTCCCTTGGTTTTCTTTCCTTAGAGGAACATCTCCCATTGTCAGAGCTCCCTGCCTCCCTGGTTCCTAGTTTAAATGATTCTCAATTTCACTGTACATACGCTCTCCCAATGCATTAGCCCCCCTTCTGTTTAGTGGATTCCCCCCCGGCTTTGGCCAGTAGCCCGTCTACTAGTTTAGGGAGATCTGCAACCTGAGCACCAGGCAGGCAAGATACCATGCAGGTCTCCATATCACTAGAACACACTGTGAGATCTACACCTCTAAGAATTGAGTCTCCTACTATAACTACCTCCCTCTTCTGGGGGGGGAGTGGGCACCATGGTGCTCTGGTGCTCAACTGCCTCCCATCACCTTCTGAGCTGTCACTGTCCAACTCGGTGTCCAGCAGTTGGAACCTGTTGGGCAATTCTAGCTCTTGGGGTGTCTCTAGGGGTTGTGCACGCCATTTTCTGCGGTTATGACCTACTGTAACCCAGCAGTTCTCTACACTGTCCTGCACTAAGGTCTCAACTCTCCTAGGTTTTGGCATGCATACCATCTCTCTCATGGGCTGATTGACCAATTCTTCTATCTCCCTAATACAGCGCAGATCGAAAAGCTGAGCCTCAAGATCACGAACCTTGATCTCTAGGATTTCAACCTGTTGACAACGTTCACAAATGAAGCCTTCTTGGATGAGTTCATCCAAGAAGGCAACCATTCTGCAAACCTGACCACATGCTTCTAAATGTTTAGTTTTTTTTTTTTTTACGTCTCTTGGTTCCTGCTGCCTAGTCAACTGCCTAACTATTGTCAACGAGAAACAGCGCAGCTGAATTGACTTCAATTTAGGCAAACTACAGACAATGCTAACGTCAATTAAGGCAAACTTAAAACAAAATGAGCAATGCCAAGACTGGTCTGAAACTAGTCAAACAACAAGATGGCTGCCTCTCACCTGTACTCTCCTGTCTCTCTCTGTGGCAACTTGTAAATACTTCTGTTTACCTCTTGGTCTCAACAGCTGCTTTAGGTAGCTTTTGTATACCTACCCCCAATTCACACCTAACAGGCCACACCTGGCTCCTCCTGCAACAGAATTCCTGCTAGTCCTAGACAAAATCTCCCTTCTACAACCTGGTTACTTTAACCAACTCAGCAGCTGAACTGAATTGACTTCAATTTAGGCAAACTACAGACAATGCTAACGTCAATTAAGGCAAACTTAAAACAAAATGAGCAATGCTAAGACTGGTCTGAAACTAGTCAAACAACAAGATGGCTGCCTCTCACCTGTACTCTCCTGTCTCTCTCTGTGGCAACTTGTAAATACTTCTCAATACCAAGCATGTTTGGCTTTGTAGGCCTCTTGTTGCAGAACCTGTGGAACTACTAGTTGCCAGAACTCCTCACTATCCAGAGGATCCTGGATTACTCTGTACAAGACCCCTTTATTAATTCTTATGCCCCGATCCATTTTTGAGATCAAAAATAAAAAAATCACTGATTGGGTTAGGAAGAACCGTCACGCAAACCTGCTGGACCAATGGAGACCCAGGATCCACGCCTCCCTGTAAATCCGGCTGTGACACGGCCGTCTGTCACGGCACAACTGCTGCTGATGTCCGCTGATGAGGTGCTCATGTGCCACAGTTGTGTTGTCTGCTCCCTCGCTAACAGGCTGCGGACTCACGGCTGCGGGCAATGAGCACCGAGGCGACTGTGACGTCAGCGGCAGCTGTGCCTTGTCTATTTAATCCCTCTCCCTCCGACGGGGGCAGCTAACCGCCGAGAAGAAGGACTGAGACCTACAACCCTAACTGCCCGGAGTCCCCTATTTTGTGTGGACATTTTTGTTTTGTTTTGCTTTGCTTATTTTACCCCCAAACACCCCTATACAGAGACAGAGACACAAGGAGGCTTTTCTCTCCCTCCTTGTGTCCGGCTTTTACATTTGGTGGCTGATGTGGGGAAGCTCCGCGGCACACTGTCACTGAGGACCAACCTGGTGCGTGGAGGGACGGCTATGGAGGTAGCTTTTCTTACCATCTTCGAGCGCACCACCTGGTGTTGCGGCTGGCCGGAGTCGGAGTGGCAGTATGCCTGGCTCCCCTGTTGACCGGGGAGGCGCAGTCCGCCGCCCGAGCGCTCAGTCCAGAGGACACCCTGGACTACAAGAAACTGAAGGACAGTGTCCTGGACCGGGTTGGCCTGACAACAGACGGCCAGCGGCGGAAGCTCAGAAGCCTCCGGTTCGAACCCGGATCCCGGCCCCAGGTCTTTGCACAACAGCTGCGGGACGCCTGCCACCGCTGGCTCAAGCCGGACGAGCACTCCTCCATGGAAGTTGCCGACCTGGTGGCCCTGGAGCAGTTCATCTGCCGTCTGCCACGTCCCTCCGCAGAGTGGGTGCAAACCCAAGTACCCGAAGACCTGGAGGAGGCCACCAGGTTGGCAGAGAACCACCTCGCTGCCCGGGACGATGCCACCTCCCGACACCCGACGGCGGGCATCCTCCCTCCCGTTCTCAAGACCCTCTCTGACCCGACTCCCCTGGAAACCCCAGCTCCTAAACCTGTCTCTCCCCGACCCGCTTTCCCTTCTTCCCTTGCCCTTCCCAAAAATAAACCTGTCTCCTTAGCCCCCTCCTTTTCTCTCTCGCCAGGTAGTGTGCGGTCCCCTGGAACAGCCACATTGACGTGCCGGCGTTGCGGGCAGCCTGGACATTACCCGGCCAAGTGCCCGCTGGCGAAAATGAATCACTCCATTGTTTGTGCTGCTCGCCCCTCCGCTCACCCCGGTTCAGCAAAAGACTTCATGGTACCGGTAAGAATCGGGGGACGTGAAGTCAAGGCCCTCCTGGACTCCGGCTGTAGCAAGACGCTGGTCCAGGATGGCCTGGCTCCTCGGGGCACCGGCAGACGAGGCACTAAAGTAGCTATAAGGTGTATTCACGGGGACATACACTGGTAACCCACAGTACTCTGTCAGACCCGGGATAGGGAACGAGTTCTGGGACTCACCAGCTCTCTCCTTCCTCCACCAGGAGTGCCGACACCTCTGGCACAGCCCTGTCTTCTCCTGGGTTTCCGATTTTGCTCTGGACCAGTCCCGGGATGATGCCCTGGGTCAGTTATATGACCAGGTCGCAGTTGTGGACGGTTGCATAGTGAACGCACAGAGGGCGCGCTCGTATCCCCAGTTCCATATTGACAAAGATTTATTATATAGAGTAACCAAAAACCGAGGTGGGGACCCAGTCACAAAACAATTGCTGGTACCATGTTTGCACAGGCGCTTTGTGTTTCTCCATGCCCACAAAGTACCTATGGCGGGTCACCTGGGTCGTGACAAGACCTTAAACCGGATAATGGACCGATTCTTCTGGCCAGGCATCAAAAAGGAGGTAGAAAGGTGGTGTGCTGCCTGTCCAGAGTGCCAGAAGACCAATGCCAGTGCAGTACCGTGGGCTCCGCTGGTGCCGCTGCCTCTCATGGAGATACCATTTGAGTGCATTGGGATGGATTTGATCGGTCAGTTAGAGAAAAGCTCCGCGGGGTATCGATTTGTGCTGGTATTAGTGGATTATGCCACTCGGTACCCGGAGGCGATTCGTCTAAGGACAATGTCAACGACTAGGATCGCCGAGGAGCTGTTCAAGGTCTTCACTCGGGTGGGGATCCCAAAGGAAATCCTGAGAGATCAGGACACTCCCTTCATGTCACGCGTGATGTGAGACCTCTGTAGGCTGCTGGGGATAAAGTCCATCAGGACCTCAATCTATCATCCCCAGACAGGCGGCCTAGTGGAGCACTTTAATAAAACACTCAAAAATGATTTGTAAGTTTGTGAGCACAGACACTCGGGACTGGAACAAGTTATTGCCGCCCCTGCTGTTCGCTGTATGCAAGGTGCCCCAGGTGTCCACCAGCTTCTCTCCCTTCGAGCTGCTATACGGGAGGCAGCCGAGGGGCATCCTCTACTTAATAAAGGAGGACTGGGAGGCTGCCACCCCCTCCCGGACCTCTATGGTACAGCACGTCCTGGACCTGAGAGATCGGCTATCGGCACTGGGGAAACTTGCACAGTCTAATCTCTTACAGGCACAGGAGCGACAACAACACTTGTACAACAGGGGAGCCCGGTTATGATCGTTCACACCGGGGGACAAGGTACTGGCGTTACTCCCAACTTCAACATCTAAGCTGCTGGCTAAGTGGCAGGGACCCTTTGTGTTCACATGCCGCTTAGGGGATGTCGATTATGAGGTGTGTCGCCCGGATCGTCGGAGAGAAAAGCAGATATACCATCTGAACATGCTGAAGAAGTGGCGAGAGGAGGAAGCATTATGTGCTTCTAGTTCCTCGCAGCATCACAAGCACAGACAGGAACTGCAGGCAGCGTGTCAGAGTTTTGCTCTCGATTTAACATTTTTTGCTTTCAAGTTTTTTTTGTTTGCTTTCGATACTTTTTTTTGTTTACAATTCTATACATTTTGCATTCGATTTTTTGATCTCCATATAAATTTTTTCTCAAGTTTTTTTTTTTTTTTACAATATATATATATATATATATATATATATACACTCACCTAAAGGATTATTAGGAACACCATACTAATACTGTGTTTGACCCCCTTTCGCCTTCAGAACTGCCTTAATTCTACGTGGCATTGATTCAACAAGGTGCTGAAAGCATTCTTTAGAAATGTTGGCCCATATTGATAGGATAGCATCTTGCAGTTGATGGAGATTTGTGGGATGCACATCCAGGGCACGAAGCTCCCGTTCCACCACATCCCAAAGATGCTCTATTGGGTTGAGATCTGGTGACTGTGGGGGCCAGTTTAGTACAGTGAACTCATTGTCATGTTCAAGAAACCAATTTGAAATGATTCGACCTTTGTGACATGGTGCATTATCCTGCTGGAAGTAGCCATCAGAGGATGGGTACATGGTGGTCATAAAGGGATGGACATGGTCAGAAACAATGCTTAGGTAGGCCGTGGCATTTAAACGATGCCCAATTGGCACTAAGGGGCCTAAAGTGTGCCAAGAAAACATCCCCCACACCATTACACCACCACCACCAGCCTGCACAGTGGTAACAAGGCATGATGGATCCATGTTCTCATTCTGTTTACGCCAAATTCTGACTCTACCATCTGAATGTCTCAACAGAAATCGAGACTCATCAGACCAGGCAACATTTTTCCAGTCTTCAACTGTCCAATTTTGGTGAGCTTGTGCAAATTGTAGCCTCTTTTTCCTATTTGTAGTGGAGATGAGTGGTACCCGGTGGGGTCTTCTGCTGTTGTAGCCCATCCACCTCAAGGTTGTACGTGATGTGGCTTCACAAATGCTTTGCTACATACCTCGGTTGTAACGAGTGGTTATTTCAGTCAAAGTTGCTCTTCTATCAGCTTGAATCAGTCAGCCCATTCTCCTCTGACCTCTAGTATCAACAAGGCATTTTCGCCCCCACAGGACTGCCGCATACTGGATGTTTTTCCCTTTTCACACCATTCTTTGTAAATCCTAGAAATGGTTGTGCGTGAAAATCCCAGTAACTGAGCAGATTGTGAAATACTCAGACCGGCCCGTCTGGCACCAACAACCATGCCACGCTCAAAATTGCTTAAATCACCTTTCTTTCCCATTCAGACATTCAGTTTGGAGTTCAGGAGATTGTCTTGACCAGGACCACACCCCTAAATGCATTGAAGCAACTGCCATGTGATTGGTTGGTTAGATAATTGCATTAATGAGAAATTGAACAGGTGTTCCTAATAATCCTTTAGGTGAGTGTATATATATATATATATATATATATATTTTAATGCGATACTTATGGGGCTAATTTGAGCCCATACATTTTCAGCTGCAGAAAACGCTCTGGTGGGCACACGGCCTAAGAGTGTTTCAAAAGATTGGCAAAATCCTGCTGGAGAAAGGACTGCATCGTACTGCAATACAATGTGCCCTGACAAAATACATTCATTTTTTTATGTTATCAATACACGCAAACATTAAATATTCGTCCTGAATTTAAATTTAATGTCCCAATGTCTTGTAAATTCTCTCAAAATAATTTAAATGGCAGTTTTTAGTTTTCCAGTTTACACTATCTTAAAACTATTAAAATGTTTAAAACAGAGGCTAGTTTTTATGTGATTAATCACATGAAGAAGCACATATTTTAATTATATTTGTAATCCCTCATTATCACTATAGCTATATGCAGAGGTGTAAAAAGTATTCAGAAGTCATACTTGAGTAAAAGTAAAAGTAATCTATCAAAAACTTACTCTGGTAAAAGTAAAAAGTCTCCCATTCAAACAGTACTTGAGTAATAGTGCAAAAAGAACCTACTTTCATGAGTACTCAACTACCAAAAGTAAAAGTAAATTGTGATTTTAGTAATACAGTGAATGTGGATGTGTTTGTGTGTGAGCCTTATAAAGGGGGCACACAAGCAATTAATTTGATGTTTTAATCCATCATTTTATTTTCCATAAATTATCAAGGTATTTTTACGGTTCCTCAATTTCATCTTGAAGAAAACCACGTTCAACAACAATAAATGTTATTATTAAAAAAGGGTAACATTGGGGGATTTATATAAATAATTTTGAGATTTCTTAGCAAAATCACTGTTCACACACACACACACACATACATATACCCCAAAAAGTTAAAAACAAAACAAAATAAACTATATAAAATATGCACCCTTTTAGTGGTCACATTTGTTAAAATGTAATCTATGTTGCAGAAGACTGTGTTTGAATCTCAAAACTCAAAATTATATCTACATATCTGAACATTATTGTGCACAGCCTACCGGGCGGGAGGGGCAGTGGCTGAAACAAACGAAGGGGTACTTCGGTGGGGGTTGCTGAAGTGCGGGAAGTGCGGTCCAACTTCCCTGTTGCGGATCGCGGCAAGGATCGGGGGTGGGGTGATCGGGACAAATGGGGCGCTTATGGTGGGGCGCTTAACGGACAGGGGAATGAAAAGGGGCAGCGGCTCGATACGTCCCTGTATCTGAAAATAACTTAAAAGCATCCGTGCACTGCAGCGTCTTCACTCCCATGAGGTGCTGGCCCAAATAAGACAAATAAATAAATAAATAAATATATATATATATATATATATATATCTATAATATAATGAAAAAATGATTGTGTAGTCGCACTCTCACATATTAGGTATTTAGACAGTACTCTTGTATTACAAAAGTTTAATTTTATTGAATAACAATGCCTTTCGACACTACTGTGTCTTCATCAGGGCTATAAATACCTAATATGTGAGAGTGCAGCTACAAAATATTTTTTTCATTATATATAATAAATATAAAATTTGATGTGGTTACACAAGCCATCTTAAAATATTTTGTTTTATATAAACTGTAAACATCACCATGGACATGATTTCGGGACCTTTTCTAATATACAACTGTATTATTTAAATCATAAAGTGAATAATAAAGTTAATATGTAAAATAAAAATCAAATTATGATTTATTAATACTGTATGTAACGCACAACTGTCATTAAAGTTGAGCTGCTGTGATGTTCATCCAGGCAGTCTTTTTAATGGATGTGTTTGTCTTTACTGTACAATTATACAGTAATGGATATTGTTGGAGCTCATTCGTTAAATCACGTCCACGTGGTTTGTTATGGGGCCACGCGTATACTGTGCCTGTTTCCACGTGGGTTGATGTCACTTCTGATTGGGCAGATTCTTTCCAGTCGCGGTGAAAAAATCTAGAAAGCAGCCCGTTTAAATCTTAGTGATGCTCATTTTCCTTAAAGCAGTTCTACCATTTTCACTCGCGTCCAGCTCGAAGCACCAACAAACTTTATATTCAAGTCTGATGCAGGACAAGCGCTTTAGAAGAAAGCGATTCTTACTAATTTCATGAAATTGTTAATGTCGGAGACATGAACCAAATTAGGGAGAGTGTAGGCTAACCTCTTTCAACCCCCCAAAAGCAAAACTGTCTCTGCTAAAAAACAGCCTTTGTTGACGGATGCATGCATCAGAACAATCAATAACTCACTCTGCTGGGACCTTCAGAAAACAGAGAACCTGCCTCTGAAAGGTTAGACCGTGTGTTGCTCAGTGCAGAGTATCCGATCCAGCCGCGGATTCGAGTCCATCTTTAATCAGGAAAAGAAAGAGCGATGAAGCGCTAATGAACGAGAGGGGCGGGTCTGTGCCGCGTATCCGGCTCACTGATTGGCTCACTACAGCGCTGCTCATTATGCTACACTGTGATTGGTCACAAGTATCTAGCAAATCTGAAACATGTAAATTCCATGTAGATGTATGTAATTCCTCTCTCCAATTATAACAGTAACGAGTCGTCTGTGGGAAATGTAGTGGAGGAAAAAGTATATTACTTTGTTCATAAATGTAATGGAGTAAAAGTAAAAGTAGCAATAAATAAAAAACTCTTAAGTACAAATACTCGAAAAACATACTTTAAGTACAGGAACGAAGTATTTGTACTTCCTTACTTTACATTCCTGGCAATATGTTAATGGTAATCCAAGTATAGACGCTTTACCGACTGCAGAAATACAAACTTTACAACCTTACAAAACGTAGCGATTAATATAACTGATCCATTAATTACTGTGTCAAAGATATTTTTTAAAGGAATCCCATTCCCAATAAAAGTTGATGCCACGCGATGTTGATGTGTGACTCTTTTATTTTGCGACTTTCTAAAGCTGTAGGTATACAAATGCTAACACTGAATTTGTGGAAAAACTGTTCCAGTAAGTTATTGATCCCAGAGCGTTGTAGCCGTATTATATACAAATATTCGTTTTTTCTTAAGAAACTAAATATATAGGCTGTGACTGTCATACTGTATATTTCATACTATAGATATGTAGCGGCTATACGGGACAGATATAAACCCAGGCGCACTGTATTTAATAATGCAACGCAGTTCATTCTCCCATAGATAAATAATAAGGGAGAATATCTAGGATACTTCAATTAAAAACTGGAAAAATGGGGGTGTTCTACAACTTTTGACCGGTAGTGTATGTTATGCTAACATAAAATAACAAGCCATTTAGTGTTAATTGTAACAATATTTTATTTATAATATGGGAAGTAGATCTCTTATCTGCGCCACTGGTACAATTCTGCTGCCTGCCTTTAAACAACCGCAGACGCACTAGCTTCAAATGAGTTTCCTTAGGCATCAAAGGAGTGGCTCAAGAAGAAGCACATTAAGGTCCTGGAGTGGACTAGCCAGTCTCCAGACCTTAATCCCATAGAAAATCTGTGGAGGGAGCTGAAGGTTCAAGTTGCCAAACGTCAGCCTCGCAACCTTAATGACTTGGAGAGGATCTGCAAAGATGTGTGCAAACCTGGTGGCCAACTACAAGAAACGTCTGACCTCTGTGATTGCCAACAAGGGTTTTGGCACCAAGTACTAAGTCGAAGGGGTCAAATACTTATTTCCCTCATTAACATGCAAATCAATTTATAACTTTTTTGAAATGCGTTTTTCTGGATTTTTTTGAAGTTATTCTGTCTCTCACTGATAAAATACACCTACCATTAAAATTATAGACTGATCATTTCTTTGTCAGTGGGCAAACGTACAAAATCAGCAGGGGATCAAATACTTTTTTCCCTCACTGTATATATTAAATTAGTCTTCTAGAACACAGAGCTTTATCGAAAATTGTCTTTATCTCGTTAAGAATTATTATAACAAGGAAAACCAAACCAAAGCATTGAAAATAAAAATACAATTATATATTTTTCCTAAAATAAAATAACAAACCATTTAATGTTAGTTTTAACAATATTGTATTTATAATAAGTAGGGAAGTGTGCTCTTATCTGCTCTACTGAGGCTGCCCCCATCTGTAAAACACACGCCGCGCAGTGCATGCCGGAACTTGAGACGTTCGAGCGTTTACACTGCCAGGATCAAATGCTACCGATGCGTTTGATCAGGATCTGTACCATCTCCCTGAGAGGTACATTTGATCCGATCACCGATCTGTTGTGGGTTTCTTCCTCATGGTAATGTTAGAGAGTTTAAGGTGTTAATGAGAAAGTTACAGTAGTATCATTTAAATAATATCAGAATATAAAAGTTTTTACTTAACAGGGGAGATGTCCAGGTAAGGGTTAACTTCCTGGCGGAGGCTACTTCCAGGGCGAGGGTTAACCCGGTTAAAGTACACAATAAACCAAAATAAATGTCTCGTCTGCTTCCTTCTCGCGCATAATATAACATGGAGTAAAGTTTGCAAGTACGATTTTAAAGCCTGATGGATTTCTGATGATTGATTTGGAATCACAGAGCAGATTTTCTAATGAGGGTGAAAAACGCGGATCGAGGTGAGAGACAGAGAAATCCCATTTCTAAGGAACTGCAACATTACTGTCTGAAGTTGTTTTATGTGAGGCTGGATTTGTATTTGTTAAAATAGGCATGTTTTGCTCCAATTGGTTAGAAAGACTGAAGTGGGGTGGCACGGTGCACGATTGACAGTTGGTATGTTCATCTGGAAGTTCATTGGTTCGTCTGGAAGTTCATTGGTTTGCATGGAAGGTGATCAATTTGTTTGGAAGTTTTGTCTGTTTATATCCATAGCCACATTCATTAATTACATAGTTGATAAAGTAACATGTAATTGTGGATTACAGCTATAACTATATCAGGTGCAAATCTGCTAATAAAATAATAATAATAATAATAATAATAATAATAATAATAATAATAATAAATAACTGCTGGTCTAAAAGTGTGTGTGTAATTTGTAACTAAATATGTAAATTGCTGATGAATATTCAAATTGGTGATGAACTGACGCTGGTGATTGAGGGCTCTCATTTATCAATATTGCGTAGAAAAAGTTATAAATTCTGTCGTACCAGCAGGGTTGTAGTGGAGGGTGAACGCACGTAAATGCCGTTTACGCACATTTTTATTTGTGAAATAGCGTTAATTAATTAATTATCAGTTACCTACTTATTACCGCGTCCCCAGCATTGCGCACATCCCTCTATACACTGACAGTGCAGAACTGCCCAGCCTCGGCTCCCACTCAGACAGAGATACGAAACTTTTTTAAATGTACATGAACTCCTGCGACTTCCTTGTCTTCACCTCCCGGAAAAAAAAAAAAAAAAAAAAAAAAAAACAGGCTCTTGGATAAGAGGTATCAAATGATAAATAAAATACTGTAGTTTCTGATATTTCAGTTAGTTGAAATCTGTGATTAAAAACACACACATGCAGACAAGAATTTTGAATGTGGCCAACATACTGAGTTCAATTAGTCAAAATGATTTGTTTTATTTGGTTTTTCGGCAAGTGTTCAGACAATGAGTTCTGCAAGCAAATGTGATAAACTGCAAATATTAGTTGTCACCAGTTTCATGTGTAACAGTTATGTATTGTACATTAATACATTGTTTATCATCACATATTGTATCCACAGTGCTCTTTAGCGGTTCAAAATACTTTGAAAAAGTAAACATGTCTAGAATATCAATATAAATACTTTGCAGCTCATATCAGATAATTATTAATGTGAATAGAAATATTTTAATATCAACAATCAGTATCAATATCAATATCAGCAAATCATATGTTTGGTGGAATGTGTGTTCAGTCCGGATTTTTATTTAGATTAATAACCTGATTAATTACCTACACTAGGCATTCCTTTTTAGTAGACAATGCAATTAATTGATACTGTTTAAAAATGTTTTCGATTATCTTGATGAATGATTTGTCGTATCAAAATTATCCAGAGAAATTCATAGTTTACCTTTTATTTTTACCACTAAATCACTGCGTATGAGTGAATTTTAGAATGTTCATATGCACAAGAAAACAGGTGGCACATGCAGTGAATTCTACATCTAAAAGCAAAGGTCTGTTGTAGAAATTTTAAAGAAATTATTAATTAAGTCTGTGAAAATAAATGACTTGCAGCCTACAAGCAAGACATTTTAAAACTTACTTGAAGGTAAAGAAACAGCAAAGCTTTTTGATCAGATTATTTTTATTGACATGTTAATATTACCACTATTTGCACTATTAACTAATGTGAATGTTTCATAGAAAACATCTCTGAATTGCTTGTTTTCCCTATTCTACCACTAGGTTGTCTGTGTACACATGGTGAAAGTTGTGCATAGATGTATTCATGATCTCAAGCAAACGTCTGAATTGGTAAATCTCACACATTGCTTTGAAATAATGGTATGCATGCTTTATTCACAGATTTGTGCTTATGCAGCCTTGATAAATGAAGGCCCAGGATATTTCTGATGCCTTTTCTATTAGACTCAAGGGATAGAAAGTCCATGCACACTAGTTCCATAGGCCTTCAGCATCATATGTTGATTAGTGGGGCTGACTTTTTTGAAAGCATCTTCCAAGCTATACATGTCTCCACACCCTTTCTATAATAGTGCCAGTAGAAATTTTCTCTCATCTGGTCCAAGAGTGTCCACTGCCATATTTTCCTGGGGTAACAGTGGTCGATGGGGATCAGTTAATACTAAGTAGAGGATTCCTCCCTTGAGCACAAGCTTATCCCACTCCCTCAAAAGCAATTTAGCATCAGGATGATCAATCTTGACCCATTTAGTAGGCAAATCAAGCGTCTTCGCTTGCTGCACTCCTTTAATACAGGAATCAGTTATTTGAGCTCTCCCCAGATCTTCATATGACAGTTTAGGAAGCAAGGTTGTTTGCAGTTTAGTCAAGTAGGCATAGGCATCTGGAATTCCAGCAGGGGGTGCTCCAGGGGTATCTACAGTCCTAAGGTGGTCTACAGTGACGTTTTCTGTTTGCGTCTCCATCATCCTACACATGGCTCAGATACTAGGGACAGAGATCTCAACCCGCTCATTGTAAACTGGTCTGTCAGGTTTTGACCTACTTGAAAGTTTTTTCTGAGGCAGATAGGCTCCTGGAAGCATATGCTGCTGGCCTCAAACCTTTCGGATACTCTCGATATAGGTCTGTTCCAAGCCCCTCCATGCAAGCATCTACATGCAGGATGTATGGCATGGTGGAATCAGCAAAGGCTAATTATGGGGCATTAGTTAGCTTCCCCGTGGGAATCCCATCGGAATCTAATTTATCACTCGGGGCCAATCAAAATTTGATTGTACCCACTCCTTAGATAGAGTACAGAAAACCAGCAGCTCCCTGACAGAAAGTGTAGTGCATCTTCCACTGGCATTGTATCCTGATAGGCTAGTGTTCACTTACTTAATGTGCAGTTGTCAATGCACTTCCTCACATTTACGTTTTGTTTTGAATGATACATGAGCGCTTCTCAACTGTGAATGGATACTAATAGTGCATATGAAATAATGTATTACCTGAGGCTTTTAATAGAAGATTGATTATAGCAGCAGTATGGAGTAGTGTTTAGGGCTCTGGACTCCTGAGTGGAGGGTTGTGGGTTCAATCCCAGGTGGGGAACACTGCTGTCATACCTTTGAGCAAAGTACTTTACCTAGATTGCTCTGGTAAAAACACAGCTCTATAAATATTAATTGTATGTGAAAAATTGTCCTGAATAAGGGTGTCTGCTTAGCAATGTAATAAAAGAGAGTGTTATCTCTCAATAGAATACTATGTTATCACACACAGAGAAGACATCAGCTAACTTAGTTTGCAGCTTGTCATATCCTGTTTAATTGGAATTGACTGACCCACAGTGGTGGCCTGATACACATGTGCCTACTGGGATGACAGGGGATAAATGGGGACCTGGATGATAGATATGGTCTTGTGTGATGTTTGTGCTACTGCCCTTCTAATCAAAAGACTGTTTGGCATCTTCCAGAGCTTCAACAAGAATCAACTGATTTTTTCTAGCATATGAAACTTGGCTTTACAAGCTTTACCACACCAGGGGGGTCTAGTCACTGGCACAGAGCCCAGTTTTTCAATGCTATTGCAACCCTATATGAGTTCAGTTTCAGAAGATTTATTTGAAAGGTTACACAATTAGTATTATGGTCTCTGTCACTGTGTAATCTAAACTAGAACATAACATCAGGAGATGGTTACAAGTAAAATGCAAAGTCACTGAATATGGTGAATACCATCATTAAAAAGTAGAATTTGCTTTATACCACACATTCACTACCCAGATCAGACTGCCCTTCCAAATTGAGCAGCTAGACAAGCAGGAAATGGGGCCACGATTACGGACACCACTGTGAAGTCAACAGTGACTTTGTAAGATTTGCACATTTCTATGTCTCAGATTATGTGAGTTCATACTTCAGCAATATCCCAATCCCTACCCAATGCTGGCCTATGTGAGTGAAAGGTAAGAAAGCAGACATTACTGCTTTCATATGGGGTTTACAACAAAGAATGTTAATGACGTGACAGAAGGTTTGTTGTTAGATGAGACATATTCAAACATCACATCTGACACAAGCCCAACACAGCACATCACAAAGTCAACACCATCAAACTGTCAAGTATGGTGGTGGCAGTATCATGTTATGGGGATGCTTTTCATCAGCAGGGTCTGAGAATTTTCTTAGGATTGGGTGGAAAATGGATGGTGTAGAATATAGTATTTCCTAGAGGAAAACCTGCTTCAGTCAGCCAAGAATACTGGGTTTAAAAATCACATTTCAGCAGAACAGTAACACAAGTACAAAGCTACACTAGAATGTTTTAAAAATAAGTGAATGTCCTTGAGTGGCCTAGTCCTAGTTTAAACTTGAATCTAATAGAAAATGTATGGCACAACTTGAAGATTGCAGTCCTTTAACCATCCCCAATGAATTTGTGAGAACTGGAGCAATTTTGCAGGGAAGATTAAGCAAAACGTACACCATCCACAAAGTGCTGACTTAGGGGGGGTAAATATTCTGCATTCAGTAAATTCCAATTTATATACATTTTATATATATATATACAATTTATATATATTTATATATCCAATTTATATATGACAATTATTTGTCATTAATCAAACTTTTTAGATGGGGGTGTAAACCTTTTCATGGCACCTTTATATACATACCACCAACAAGCAATTATGTATGACAAAATAAAAAAAAATAAAAAACTGTAGGTCATCTCAGGCGTGTTGGAATGGTTATGTGTTGGGGTGGCATTTACTGTCAAAATGACCTGTTATACAAAAGTCAGAACAAATTACTTAATGCAGATTGTACTGGAATAAGAATTAACTATTTACCTGGTGAACACACACACACACTCTGTAACATACATTACTGTGCATAAAGGCACATTCACACTGAAATGCCTGCAAAATGCAGCCCAGCTTTTTTCCTATTACACCCCCATTCACACTGGCTTTAAATGCCAGCATATTGCTGGCTTGTACCCTTTCACACAGAAAACAGAGAAAGCTAGCATTAGCACTGTAGCCTTGGGAACGAGATGCTACAGAAGCATGTGGATTCAGGAGAGGAGACACGGATTGATATTCTGGACGTGTTTGTAAAAGTTCGATTATTTCCCCATTTTATCTATATATCTATATATGTCTATATATCTATATCTATACCAAAAGTCTGTGTGTGCAGATCTGCAATTGATTGATTGCTCAAAATAACTTATTTTATTTTTCATTTTTTAAAGTTTAACATTACTGCCTTAAAATAAAATTCAAAACAAACTACAGTCAGTGTACAATGTAATTCAGTCTTACATGTTTGCCTATGTATAGATATTATATTTTGCATGATTTATTGGTATGACATATGTGTCACTTTTTCAATAAAGGTTATTCCATGGGGATTGAAGGGTATCTAAATATGTATCTCTTCCAAATCTCTTGCTGAATCCACCAATACAACTGCTGAATTGATCAGGATTAAACCTTTCTATGTCTTTGATCATTGATATTGATTTATAGCCTCACTACACAACCTGGAATTAGAAGCCTTAGTATATGTAATGAAATAATGTGCAGTACAGTAGGCTTACTGTTGGGTTTGACTATATTCAATTATATTTTCATCCATCGCATTGTTCTTTATTTGCTATTTCAGAGAACTCAGAAATATCCTGCACCTGTTTTATTCATAGGAACGGGACCATTCACTGAATATAAACAATTCATTCTGCATGCAATAGCCTTTGTTATCTGATAGGATAGCGCAGGGAAACAATACCAGAGAAGAATATCCAGCATTATAATATCTAATATTATGGTTGGCTTGATGCTCTGTGTCTTTATGTCAAAGTTCTGGTGTCAAAGCCAGTGGCTTTTGGCTGTTGAAGCAGCACAGAATAATGACAACATTGAGAGGTTGTAATAGTGCATTTGCCCTTCACAGTTTGTTTAGACTTTGACAGAAAGGGATGCAGTTCCAGAGTACCAAGGGAAAACTGGACACAGCAGCCTAAAGTTAGAAATATATTGTAGAGTATACAAAGCTTTCTCTCTTTGAACATTGTATTCAATGGCAACAGAGTTGATCAATGACTGTAAACTGGTTCTTCAGTGACATCCCTCAGGGGTGCTATAGATCTTCTTAAGTGTTCACCTGCATTAGATCACAGAAAGAACTTAAATCGGTTTAGTGAAGCATTCATTCAATTAACCAATAAACAATTTAGATGGAATGAAAACCAGAAGTACACTGATCCTTGAGGACAAGATCTGAAGAATTGTAAGTGTTGCACATCACAAGTCCTGGAGGGATGAAGTGTCCTCTGTGTTTACTCAATTATTTAACTGAACCATTAATTTGCATAAACCTCCAGGGCCAGGGTTACCCACTACTGCTGTATCGTAATATTATGAATAATCACTGGGGTTCAATGCTTAAGATTTGCCAAATGTTGTCCTACAGTTGGATTGTAGCTCCTTTGGCATGCCATAATCTGTAAATTGCATAGAAAGATAGTTCTGCATTTAATCATTATCCTGTTTCTAAGCTAAAAGCTTTTTCCTTGAATTTAATATTCTTCCTTTTTTCTGTTATAATTTAAAAAGTTTAACTGATTTGTGGGGTGTAGAAAGGGGGTGTGTTGACTGACAAACTAAGAAAAAACATTAGCTCCCACTCATATAATTGAAATGTTATAGGTTACCCAAAACCACAAATTTATCAAAACTGGTTATGCATGCTCATTTTTTAACAATTAAGCAAGTATCTTGTTGATTGAGGGAACTCCTTAAGAATGAAGGGTTATTCAGGTGTGTGTTCTAAATGATCTGCAAATGACTGAATCTGCTAAATGATCAGAAGTAAATTATGTCTTATTATCTTATTACCAATTATCATTTAAGGTAGACTTATATCTGTTGGATTGGGGTTCCACAGGACCACAGCTGTGAACTTCTGATTAAAGGTGTTTTATTTGGAAGTTAGAGTGGGATGGCACCTTTATGGTGGTTTTATGGCACATGTATAGGCTACAGCAGGGCTCAATCTTAGTTCCTGAAGGGCTACAGTTTCTTCTGATTTTTGCTCCAAATGCATCTCCCAATTACTTAATTAGCTTAGTTTTTGTATCAGTTAGACATATACCGTGTTGTTGAGGTTTAAAATTCGCTTTTTATGCAAGGTACTACCTATGTCATAATTTATAGCTTGTAGAGAATTGCTCAATGCATCCAGTTAAATCAGTTAATCTGACTAATGAAGTAACTGTGAGTTTGCTGCAACAAACTCATGGAGGCACTGCTGTCCAGGAACTAAACCCTGGTATATAGTATTTGACATATGGGAATGTAAAACATAAGGCTTCCTGTTTTATTTCTACCAGCAGATGGCAATAAACTGTAGATTTAGTACAGAACTGCAGTGATTATTTCAGCGAGGACTCTAGTGAAAAAACATGGTGAAGGAAGTTTAATGATGTCCCTTTGAATTTGACATATATTGAGCAAGATTTGTTTGTTTTGTGGAAAGTGTTGTTCACTTCTACAATGAAATTGGATACCTAATAGGAAAAGAGAAAATTATATAATGTCTTTATAAACCTGGTAATTATTTTTTATGTGTTCTAAGGTTAACGTCACAGCAGTGATTCCTGCTTCTCGTTTGCTGCCTCTCATTAATAAAATCGCAGTTCACCAGTTAAACTTATGCTCTTATTGACAACAAATTATTTGCTCCATTACAATACATATAGTTAGGTCCATAAATATTTGGACAGTGACACAATTGTCAAAATTTTGGCTCTGTATGCCACCATAATGGATTTGAAAGGAAACAATCAAGATGTGCTTTAAGTGTAGACTTTCTTCTTTAATTTGAGGGTAGTTATATCCAAATTTATAGGAGGATGGAGGAATGAAACACCATTTTTCCAAAAGATACTCCCTCATTTGATGTTTTGATGATGGTGGAGGAGAGCGCTATCTAACACGTCAATCCAAAATCTCCCATAGGTGTTCAATTGGGTTGAGATCTGGTGACTGCGAAGGCCATAGCATATGATTCACATCATTTTCCTACTCTAACCATTCAGTGACCCCTCATGCCCTGTGGATGGCTGCTTTGTTATCCTGGAAGAGACCACTCCCATCAGAATAGAAATGTTTCACCATAGGATAAAGGTGCATTCATTATGTTCCTCCACTCATTTATTCAGGGTTTTCCTTTAATTTGTCACCTGTCTGTATATAACACCCATTACCATGTCACACAGTGACAATGGATGTTGTTCTTTTCTACCCGATGTCAATCCACAGCTAAAAACAGAGGGTTTTAAAGTGTATTCAAGTGATTTGCTATGATATGAATTCACAAATGGATTTACAGAGGTTTCTTCTTCTCTGAATCAGTCCCCTTGCTGCTACCCTGCAGTGATTGCTCAGTAAATACAATGACTTCTTCTCCCCACAGCCAGCGGCCTATTAATAACCCAGGTAAGGTGGGGATGAAAGAATGGTTTTGCTGAGCCTCTTAAGCATGCCGCTCCTAATCACATTCATTATAAATAAACACATTACTCTCCCACTACATATTAGCATGCAGGGCGTGCTTTGATGATGACATTTTTCATCCCATTTAGTGCTTAGCATAATAAACAAGGGCTCAACTTTTATAGCCTTATGAAGCAAACACAGATTTTTTTTTTTTTTTACAATTGCAATGTAAATTTCATAAAGGTGATGGGCAACAGGATTTATACCCAGGAAAAAAAAAAATGAGTTTATGTACTATTCTTGGACTATAGACTGCTTAAGACTTTAGGCTGTACTTTAGTTTACAGACAGCTGTACCCAACTATATTTTGTATATATTATTTTTGTATTCCATGTATCTCACACTATTGTAAGTACGAGATATGTTGTGGAACAACTCCCAGAGGTTGTTTTGTCGTGATCAGTGGCTTGTTCAGGACGGTGATTGGTTGTGAGCTACAGGGAGGTTGGTCAATTGGACAGGTAGGTGGGTTGATCACTTGAGTCTCAGAAGTGGGTACAGTGTTTCCACGGCGACGGAGGGGCAAAGACATAACCTGCATGCAGAAGTGTTTTCTGAATTTATACCAGTAGCTCAACTTGAATAATTAACAGAGAGATTTTGTTCCAGCTCAGACATTTCACAAGGATCCAATTAAGCCACTTAAAATTAAATAAAATAAATTAATACATAAATAAACAAACAAACAAAGTTTGATACTGTGTTTGTACTTATCTAGGCTAATTATGCAAGAGCAGTTACCACTGATGCTATCTATTAAGATTAAGATCTATTAAGGCAACTTTTAAGGTTGCTACCTGATTTTGGAAAGTAGAAATACTTTATGGTAATTACAATGATTAACCTACAAATAAACATTTGAAGATTCTTCTTCTTTGAGGGCTATTGCTCAGAAAAATAGTTGGCTGTTTGACAGGATGTTGCATATGGAGAATGTCATTAAAGATTTGTAATCTCGGCTATTTGGAGATTTTTGAGGGAGAATTCCAGCTGGAAGGCTGTTTTTTTAAATAAAATAAAGGATAAAATTAGTCTAAATAGACTAAAAATTAACAATCTGACATATAATTTATGAGTCTTAGTGTTTGAAAATGTTATTGTTACCATCACTAATAAATGTATCTAAGCTTTATAGAAAGAAAAATGCAAAAACAAACAACATATACTTTCTTGAAATTATCCTACCTTCAATTCCAGTTTTTCCTTCTTCATTGTCTCAAAAAATAGAATTGTTAGGTGCGTAAAACCATTCCTTCAGTTTCTTACCTCTATTTACTAAAATTAATTCAAATGGTTAATTACTCCTGGTTCTTTTTGGAGCTGTAAAACAATCTCTCATAACTTAAATATGTGTGCCTTTGTTACAGCCTTTTTAGAGTTTCAAAAAAGACAATTATGCAGATTTTTTAAGTCACTTTTGTGTCTTTAGTCATCCAATATCCCTGGGATATTGTGTTTAAATGTTTCTTTTAAAACAAAAAGGACCAATACATTACTGTTGTATTAATGTATCTACCAGAAGAGGGAGCTATAGAAGTGATATTTTAGTTAACTCATTGTATGTTAAAGTTTAAATTTAAGAGGGATTGTTCAGTTTATGTGTTTTGAGACTTCAGAAATCTTACAGTGGGAGAAAAAAAGAGAACTGAATTAATTCTGTTTCACTGAAAATACCCAGGCAGAGTTGGCACCACTTTCTGACATACTGCCAGATTGATTTCTTAATGCCAGAAACATCAGCCTAGTGGTCAGTTGTAATCAGAAAGATGTACAATAACTATATTCCTTAACCTACTGCAAAACTCAAATAGTGCCTACGAAATGACAAATAAATGACTCACATGTGCGGGTGCCTGGAGATTTTAGAAGGCAGTTTCCATGGGAGGTTAAACACACAAACAAACACACAGTAGACACTCACAAATACAAACACAAGGAAACAATGCACGCAAAGTGCAGATGTACACTGGTACAAATTAACAACACACACTCAAATTCAAACACAACAGCATAAATTCACATAGATACAGGCACACAAAGACACTAGCTCAAACACCAGTTGTGAACATACATACACAAACAGAAATACAAAGTCAAAATATACAGCTTACATACACACACAAATACAGACACACAGTCATCAACAGATGGTGTCCCCTTAGCCTCTCATTCCTTCCTATTACCTTCTAGCCAACTTGAGCAGCAGACAGGGGTGTGTAATCTGAAATGCTTTTCCAGTACCAGTACAGCTGAAGGGAAAGGAAAGAAGTTTACCTCTAGTCAACACTCATGTAGAAGAGCAAGGCAATGCAATTCAGCAAGTGAATAAATCACATCAGTTCAGTGCTGTCAAATTATTGACAAATAACTGTCTTACATTATTAATGTTTGTTAGTTTGTTAGCTTGCTTTTATTATTATTATTATTATTATTATTATTATTATTATTATTATTATTATTATGCTTTGTTTTTCACTGCTAACATTGTAGTATGGCTTTGTGAACACTTTAAAGTTATCTCTTAAATATGTATTAATAACATTATTCACTTACTGAAAACAAAAGAGAGGTGTTCAACTCTTATTTAGTGTTAATTAAAAGGCTTACGCCTTTTTAAAAACACTTTAGAAGTAATTCTGTATTGTTTGTTTTACTAAAATGTTTATAGTATTTTGCACGGACAATACATATTTGAGTATGGTAAATTGGTAAATTTTAAAGATACAGAGTGGTTTCCATTGTTAAAACTAGTTGTAAATGTTAACACAAAGGCTTTCTTGTTCTGCAACTGGACTCAAAACCATATTTTATCATCAGTTTTTTAACGCTGGCATCTGTGAAGACACATTATGGTTTTGGCTGACAAGGCTGTTATCTAGAATTACATTTGGAATGCATCTGTTTAGGAATGTATTACAGCCCGATTGAAAACTCAGACTGGCAAGGGAGCTGGCATATCAATGTTACTTTATATTCTGAGAAGATTCCATGAATATAATAGAAGGAATTAGTGCATTTAGAAAATCTGCAATATTGGGTTTTATCAAAAGCTTAATTTAATGGATGATAATGTTAATCTTGATGCCACTTCACAAGATACCTTTACAATTGTTTACTTCAAACATATGTACTTGAAATGTCTAATAATCACCGTGACCTTCACCAGGAAAAGCGGTATAGAAAATAGATGGATAGATGGATGTCTAATAATCAAAACAATGCAATTCTTGCTCCTCTTTTTAAATTCATCTGCAGTTATTTTGTTTAGTGTGTTGTGATATAATGACAATAAACTTCCTCAAAATAGGCATTTAAGAATAAAAACATTTTAAACTATGTAAGGAACTACACAATTTGCAATTAACACTTCATTGTGTTTCGTGTTGAAAAACACACACACACGCACACACACAAAATAGCTCACCCATGTCTCTCAGTTACCAGAAGCAATGTATTTTGGGCAGCTACAATCATTAACAGCACTGTTACTCTTCCCTCACTCCTTACTCATCTTGATTATTGGACAGCATCAGTCACCACAGGGTAACACTACACACAGAGTTATACATTTGCAGTTCACAGTTCACTTCTGGATTGAAAAACCCAAGATGACAAAATCTGATACTAATAAAAAATAAATAAACAAATAAATACAAAGTCAAGGGGGAAAAAATCCCCAGTAGAGATGCAATCTGTGTTAATGCCTTACCAATGTCTTGCCCCCTTTTTTTTTAAGTATTATTAAAAATTTAAAAATATTTTTAATTCACATTTTTTTCCCTATCTGCAGTGTTCCTTATCTGACATTATTGCCTTGAGTCAGATTATATATGAAACACGTATATTACCTATATTTCACAGCAAGGGGTTATGTGGGGGTGAATAATTTCTTATACACTTAAAGAATTTGAAAAATAAGGACACTAAGTAACTAATTTATTTAGTTGATTGCTGGTTATTAACCAGGCCAAGAATCTCATCCATGGTGTACTGTAGTAGATCTGTTCCTCTTATCCACAACATTGTGTAAAGAAATGCCCCCTATTTTCAAGCATAGAAAGTTCATTTCTACATAACCTTGTGTTTTCATGTTATGGTTGAGCTTGAAGTATAATATAATTTTCACATCATGTCTTCTAGTCTCAATTCTACACTTTTGTATCCTAGCATTTGTGTTACCCCTTTTTCATTAACACTTCAGACAATAGCAAATCAACATAAACCCCAAGGGCCCGAAATTCAAACTTTCTGCTGAAAAATGTGTGTCACGCAAAAGATATGCAACTTGGTCAAAAAATTGCGCAAACCTGCCTGCACCACTCCAGTGTGCTGTTATTCCCCCTGTTTGAGCACAGCTTTGCACAGTTATTGGTTGAATGTGCCATGCAAATATCGCGCATGAAACTGGTATATTCAGAATTCTGTCTTTCACGCAATTGAAATTTGATTGCGCTATGCGCATGTTAAATGTCAGCCCAGAATAAATTTGCATATCATGTTTCCAATTACCGAGTCATTACCATATGTGCCCCAGAGCACCATGGTGCCCACTACCTCACAGAACATGGGGAGTTGGATTCTTAGAGGTGTAGATCAACCTGGTGCTCAGGTTGCAGATCTCCTGAAACTAGTAGACGGGCTACTGGCCAAAGCCGGGGGGTATCCACTGGTCATGCACTTGTCTTTTTTCCCCTAATTCAACTGCTTGACTTCTTTTGTTTCTGAGAAACAGCACAGCTCAACAATCGCTTAAGTACCTTTGTTTTAGCTACCCACCACCAGACACCTAACTGACTCTGCACCTGGGTTCATTCCCTTGGCTTCCACCTTGTTACATCATGAACCCTAACCATAACCTTAAACCCTAACCCTAACCCTGTTATACATCAGAATATTCATATACTATATTATACTATGCTATACTATTCTATACTATTTCTATCTTAGAAGATGTCCTTATCCAGGGCGTTTTACAGTATTTCACATTATTTTTACAATTACCCATTTATACAGCTGGGTTTTGACTGGAGCAATCTAGGTTGATCTAAATACATTATTTCTTATGCTCTATTAGTATCCAGTTACTTATTCAAACCAATCTAAGATTTTTTTCTTTGTGTCTCCCCTAGAATACTGTTACGATTATACGATTATAGATAACCTAAATGTAACTCAAATTAATGTTTCCACAACTTCAGCTGTAATTAAGTTTGACTGATTAGGCTGTAGCTACCTAGTTTGATTTTGACTCCCTTTTCGTGGATGGGTAGCAAATTTTCAGTCAGTAGGTTTGTAATACTGTCTCCTCTATAACAGTTCATGAATAACATTGCATTATTTTGAGTACAATTTAAAGAATTCCATCTGGCTCTGGTGATTTGTTTGAATTAAGCACTCCTAGTTCTGTGGAAGTTCAGTCCATGTTGAAATCATTCATTGAGCAGTGTTGTTCTCTAACCTGAGGCAAGTCCTTAGTTTCATCCCAAGTGTACACATGGGTAAAATATTAATTCTGTTCATTTGCCAACTATGATGAGTACATTCATATTTTTTAGACACTTTGGTTATTAATTTTCTATTCTTTAGCTCTTATGTTTTATTTCAAGAGTGATTTTTGGGTGTACAGTATATATTTTTGTAAGTCTTTGCAGAGTTATCAATCAATCAATCAATCAATCAATACATTTGTATTTGTATTGCACCTTTTGCAGGGTTGCCGCAGAGTGCTTTACTGAGTGATAAACTACTACACCAAAGTAAATAAATAAAATAAATAAACCTTTAACAGTTTATCTGTGTGTGTGTTTATGTAAATTGTAAGTACGCACTTCTTATTATCATCCTAATTAATTTTAGTTTAAATTTCTAATCAAAGACTAACATCTAACGTTAAATCCTTTGTGTCCAGATATGGGATTTGATACTTTGCATGTGTCAGTGTTTTATATTTACTTATAATTCTTATTATTAATTTTACCTTAAAGAACATTGATTGTAACCACTTGATTTGTGGGGCAATAATACATCTGCATGGCAGGTGCCATACACATATATACATTTTAAACTTTGATTTAAGAAAGAAATAAACAGTAGCACACATGTTGCCACTAGCCTTGCAGAACAAGTGCTGAAACTTGTAACAGAATGATAATTGCTTAATGTGACATGCTATTCGTCAGTCACTGTATGTCCTGAAACAGTTCTGACTACGATTATAGTGAATGTGCCACAGACAGTATATATTATGTGGGGTTGGAGAGGCAACTAAAAAAGCACCTGCTTCACCATGAATATTTGGAATATCCAGATGGAACCTCTTACCTTTCCTGTTATTAACTCATTGTTATCTAATTACAAACTAATTTTGTGTCTTATAAACAAAAGTTTCATCTTCAATATTCACCAAGAGATACTGGTCTGCTAGAACATAACAAGAAGAACATAAGAAAGTTTACAAATGAGAGGAGGCCATTCGACCCATCATGCTCGTTTGGTTTCCATTAATAACTAAGTGATCCATGGATCCTATCCAGTCTTATTTTTAAATGTTCCCAAATTATCAGCTTCAACCACATCACTGGGGAGTTTGTTCCAGATTGTGACAACCCTCTGTGTGAAGAAATGTCTCCTGTTTTCTGTCTTGAATGCCTTGAAGTCCAATTTTCATTTGTGTCCCCAGGTCCGTGTGTCCCTGCAGATCTGGAAAAGCTCCTCTGGTTTGATGTTGTTGATGCCTTTCATGATTTTGAAGACTAGAATCAAGTCCCCACAAAGTCTCCTCAGCTCCAGGGTGAAAAGGTTCAGTTCCCTCAGTCTCTCCGAGTAGGACATTCCCTTCAGACCTGGAATAAGTCTGGTTGCTCTCCTCTAAACTGCCTCTAGAGCTGCGATATCTTTCTTGAAGTGTGGTGCCCAGAACTGTACACAGTATTCCAGATGAGTTCTAACTAGTGCATTGTACAGTCTTAACATTACTTCCCTTTATCTAAATTCTACACTTTTGATAATATACCCTAACATTTTGTTTGCTTCCCCACATTGTTTGGATGGAGAAAGTGAGGCGTCCACATAGACCCCTAGGTCTTTCTCATGCGTTAATTCATCTAGTTCTATTCCCCCCATAGTGTAATTATAGTGGACATTTTTGTTACCTGCATGTAATACCTTGCACTTGTCCACATTGAATTTCATCTGCCAGGTGTCGGCCCACAACTGAATATTATCCAAGTCCCCTTGAATAACCTGTGTTGCCAAGATTATATCTGCTGAGCCACCTATTTTAGTATCATCTGCAAATTTGACAAGTTTGCTAACTGTTCCAGAGTCCAGATCATTAATATAGATTAGAAAAAGCAAAGGCCCTAATACTGATCCCTGTGGAACTCCACTAACAACCTCACATCCCCTGTTCTAAGTGTCATTTGAAATATTTTAGTTAGCAGCCTATAAATAATGTCCCTCATTTCCAAGTACTGTTGGAAACATGTATGCACAAGTTACATGTACTGTGAGTGGATTATTGTAGATAATCTGTAAAGACTTGATGGTTTTAAGAATTGATTCAGAACCAAGTGTGTGTGTGTGTGTGTGTGTGTGTGTGTGTGTGTGTGTGTTGGGTGAGCTAAAGTCTCCTTATCCTTTACTCCCAAAGTGCCCAGATTTCTTAGCAATACAAGTATTGCCAACAAATGAGTAGTGTACAGGCCTTTTTTCAACTGGAGTCCAGCAGCAGGAGACTTCCATAGGCAATTGTTTATATTAACTATTACCATTGGCTTCACTGGAAATTGACTGAATTTCTAACCTGCCCTTCCACCTAACACCCCACCCACCCAAGAAAAAGGTGCGTTTCTTGAATTGAAGAGAACTAGTATTCTTATTCTTGCACAAGACTTTGGGCAAGTGAGGGCTTGTCTGTTTGGAGCTCATAAGACGTTCCTCAAATGAATGCTGCACAAAGGAGAAGATATTTAAAACTAACCGGTAAATGGCAAACTTCATTACTAGTGACTCTAATATAAAGACACCAACGTTTTCCTCTGGGAAACACTTGGTCTTTCAAAGCTGGTAAATAAAAACAGGCTGAAAGGGATTGAGTGTGTAATATTCAATAGCAGATGGCAACCTTAATGGAAATAGAGTTGTGGATCAGAAAATTCTGGTACTGATAGTATATGAATGCCTGATTGTATTCATCTCAGCTTTCAGCAATACAATTATTTGAATGCTTAACTGTTTTTTGTTATGTGACAGGTTTACAGTTAAATATAACATGATGTAACTATAACATATTGATATTGTACAAATATAGAGATGTAGAGAAGTTTGAACTATTTTGTTTTTACAATTCAAACACAATGTGCTGGGTTAGGACACTTGTTTATGTCCAGGACTTAAGAACTCAACATAACATGTGTTTTCTTCTGTTCTTGGGATACTTACCATAACATTCACTACAAAATGGCAAAATAGATTTGATCAATTAATGAACTTGAGAGGTCATATCTTGAAATTGTGTTTGTGAGAGCGGGAATCAAGTACTTTAAACATCTCTATTCAACTCTGTTTAGATGGGCTTGGAAAATGAGCTTGACTATGTATTTGATTCACCAGTTTGTGCTGATTCACTTTTATCCCAGATGCAAATAAAGTATTCTCTTGGCTTTTCATCACAGCTGAGTGGCATCATCATATTTCCCTAATGCATGTAGTGTGGTTTCCTGTTTTCCTTCTCAGTGAAAAGCTTCCTGAATGTTCTAGAAGCCTATTGCACAACTTGTTTGAGTAAGAAATAATACAGAAAGCTAACCATCCAGTTTTAAAAAAAAACTATTTAATGTCTTGGCCTTGCCATCTATAGTATTATATATAATTGTATGTTATTAGAGTCTTCAAATTTGCTGGGTTGATTAATTTGTCAATTTTAGGTGTATATTTTACTGGGCAAAATAATTTGTATATTTCATTATTCATACAAAACTAATCAGTTATACAAAAGCGGTATAGTTCACTCATAAGAATCAGTTTCACACAAAATATTGTTCTGCCCAATAATATTTTGCAGTAGGCCAGAATAACTAAAGCTCACTTGGGTACTAAATTAAAATCGACAACAAATTGTCAATTAACAACAAAATGCCAATTGCATACATACATTTTACAAGTATCTAACCGACAACTGTAATTTGTTGAATAAACGTGCGCTGCCTATGCATGACTTTGTCGAATCCTAATACGGCAACGATCGATTCAGAGTCAAGAAACAGAAAGAGAAGAAAAATCTCCCCCTAGCGGATCTCCAGAGAACCTTCTCTCTGCCCCTGTGCTCAGGCTCTGAGGCCCCGCCCATGAGTGGCTCTCCGGTCCTGGCTGTGTTGTTACAGGGAGAGAGGAGGAGGCACTGTGTGCGAGAGAGAGAGAGAGAGACCGAGCCCCAGCGCCAGACAGTCAGCTTGAGCTGCTACCCGGGAGAGGCGATGATGGCGGCGGCTGTTGAGAGAGGAGGGGTTCGGGCCGCCTTCCTGAACCCAGGCAGCGGCGGCGGTGGTGGCGGTCCAACACTGGCGGCCACACCGGCAGGACCCGGAGCGGGAGCTGGACCTGGGGGCTTAGCTTCGGGGGTCTCCGGCCCAATGCCTGTCCCTATGAACCTTTTTGCAACCTGGGAAATAGATCGCTCTTCTCCAAGCTGTGTTCCAAGGTACGAACAAACAAACACAGAGATTTGTTTATTTGCATTTCTGTTCTTATTGTTTTCCCTATGCCCGTACAAGCTGTGCGTGAAGCTGGGTGAAATTGCTGTGCAGAGCAAGGCGTGCATTTGAGGTTTCTTGTATCCTTGCATGTGCGGTTTACAAAATAAGGGATGGGTGAGCTGAGAACAGTGTTCTGTGTCACATCCATAATCCGCCTGTCATTTGATTATGTGTGTGTTTATCCTGTCTACAGTAGCAGCGTAACAGATTTAGTGTAAAGCAATCAAGCATGCAAAACACAACTGCATTTTTTTTTTTTTTTAAGAACCGTTTTGGTGACCAACTTAATGAGTTGATCATAGATGTGAATTCAGAAGCCCCATTGTTTTAAAATCAGTTTGAAGCTGGATATAGACTGCAAAAGAAGGCATGGCAGAACCGGTCTACAGCTCCATTCGCACCCTTTCTCAGGGGGAGCGTTTGCAGTAATAAAATATGTTGCATTGACTTTCCCCTTGGTGGCTATATTTCTGACACTGCTCATTTACCTCATTTATATTATCTCTGCACACTTTGGCATTTAGTTGCCACTTATTTGTATTTTATTTATTTATTTATTTATGCATTTATTCTAAAAGAGACAAATTAATGAAATTATTATCTTATCCAAGCGTCTTTAGTCACACCACTTGGACTTAGCTAATACTTCAGTGTCTTATAATTTATTTTTGATACAATTAAATGCGGGTGGACATTATGCACTCATAATAGTTTTAGTGATGATGATGATGATGGTGAATTGTATTATTCCTGTCATCGTCATCTGGCTGGCCTTTTTGGTAAATATTGTCTATAGATGGATTAATTTGATTCCATACTGATTAATGCCAGTCTGAAGTATTATTTAAAGTATTACATTCCATCTACTTGTTTCAAGCATTATAATGTACTATATTAAATAAAATGGAACCATTTCATTATTGTCTTATCACAAACATATACAAATGCATAAATACTTGGCCCATTTAGAAGATAACTATCAAAGCAGGGGCACAGGAGTTCCTATTTATAGGAAGGACTTGATAGTGTGTGTGGAAAGAAATATTGTTTAATTTAATTTTGTTACTTATATTAATAGAGACAATTTGTTTTGGAATTTCAGTTTGCTGGTGTTGTCTGTTATACTAGAAACACATAAGTAAGGTATTTACATTATAATACCCCATGATAGGAATTTTGGCCTTACATATTAGATTAAATCAATCTTTTTAATACTTTGAATAAAGTAAAAATCAATGCGAATTCCTTCTTTTAATATATGATAATCAACTTTTTGAACATTTATATTTTTTATAATCGTATCTCTGCAGAAGTGTGGTTTAAAGAAAAAAAAAAAAAGTGGTTTCCTGTACATGGAGGAATCTGGATTCCAAAACACTCTATCAGAAAGAAAGAAAGAGAATAATAAATACCACACATTCTGGTACCACACTGATTTATTTATTTTGAGGACAGATATAAGAAAAAAAAATAGCCTATTGCTGTTAATCCGTCATGCATAATAAGAGCAGATATATGATTTAAATAAAGGCCTGGGAATGGGTACTGAAGTCACAAAGCTCTGAGCTTTTCCTTTTATTTTTTGCAAATTAAAGTTCTTCACGTGAAAAACTCTCCAGGAAAAACTGAGACTTTCCCCAGAATAACAAGGCAGAGTATGGTTTCCTTATCAAAACAATCCTTTTTTTGTCGAATCGAATCAGTGGGGCAAGAAATTTGCCAAGTTTGCCTGAAGATCTCAGAAATCCAGTGAGATAAACCTCAATGCTGACTGAAGCCCCTGATTTCCTTTCCTTTAGCTGGTGAGCAGTTTTTGCTGTATTCGCTACATTCTGGGGTTTCAAATGCATCTTATTTTAAAGCTGTCTTTACTGAATTACTGAACATTTTTTGCAGTATTGTAATGCTAAGATTCACTTAACCAACATAAATATCTAAGGTTTGTTAACATGTGTGATTTTATTTGGCACAGAAACTGAGTGAATATATATGTCGGTATTTGTTGGAACACTGGCTTCAACTACCAATCAGCCTACCTACATGTGTGTCAGAATTGAATCAAATGTGCTATATCCAGAGGCCAATTTTATATTCTGTTTGAAAAGATAGTGTTTGAGGATGGCTCTTATTAGTGCATTTCATTGCCAGTTCATAGCACCTGCCTTATTTGATGTCTGAGTTTTCTACATCTACAGTATAAGCATTTTTTGGAATAAGCAATTCCAGAACTTTTGTGTGGATTGCAAATAAACCACTGACTACTTTTAACTCCAAAATGTTATAATGGAAGATGATACGTTTGTGTCAGACACATACTGGAAGCTTCACATTGGATCACCATTTTTATTTTTGTCGTGTGTGGGTTATTCCTTCCAAAAATTTAGAAATAATGAAAGCTTCTGTTTTGTTTGTTGTATTTGTTTGTTGTTGAAGTAGCCTTCCTTTCCTGCAAAGACACTTTCCACAGCAAAACATTGATTGATCCTTTTAATTTGAATCTCTGTACATTTTACTGTTCCTACATGTATGTGGATTTATTATTAACCGACTTACTGCCCACATTGTAACTAATATATATATATACAGAATGACTATTTCAATTATGTACAGACCTAAACAATTGACTTGCTATGTTGGAACAAGAAATATCACATACATGAATGTGGATTGTGAATTTGATTACACGTATATTACCAAGGGTATTGTAAATAGTATATGACATTTCCCGCAAATGCCTCTGTAAATAAAACTAAGCATCTAGTGAACAGAATACAAACAGGGAACACTTAGAAGTGAAGAATAATTTGGACAGCAGTTCATTTTGTTACTTTTTTGCTTTGCAATCACAGATATTAAATATTAAATGTTGTAGGCCTGGGAGATGTGCATTAAGAACGTCTCTACTTACATGACGTGAAAAGGGCAGTAGTCCAGCAAATGTAAAACAACTTTTAAGAATGTAGAAAAGATAGGCCCTTAAATGTACAAATCTTTATTTTTGTTACTCCAAAGAACAGCATGTAAGCTTAGCTAGTCATTAATCGCTTGGTTTAAAACTAAAACTGCTGAATTCTTGTCCTTCTTGGGTACCATCTCATTTATTTGGTTGGGAAGTTCAGTCTTCACCACTGTTACATTTCCAGGAGAGGAGGAGTGCCTTCATGCCAGAGCATGGTCTCTGTGTTGTGCCTTCCTCATCTGTCAATACCTTTTTACTTTCTCAAATGTATACTTTCTTGTTTTTTTGTTTAGCGGATGACATCTTTTTATTCTGGCTAAAAAACATGATATAATCCAACCCAAATACATATTTTATCGTGAATAAAATAATTCAGGTATGCCGATATCTATCATATATCGTATAACCGTAATAGAGTGTTGTAAATAGTTAGCCAACACATTGCCAAATATGTGACAATGTAGCAGTAGCTGCTGTTGAGACTTTTAAAAATGTAAAAAGATTTAAAAGCAAAATATGTATTAAATGAAGTAATAAAACAGTTTATTCAAGATCCCTGTATCATTACTAGTCTTTTCACAGATATTGTATTGTATTGTCTCTGTGCCTTTAAGCAACCACACATACAGAAGCCATAACCATAACATATAGAAGTCAAGTTTTTATGTACATAAAAATTGTTTGCAAATTTAATTACACGTTTGATTTCATCAATTATTATTGTGGAGTACAATCAATAGATTATATTGGTATCATCATGAGCATAATTAAGATGTTTAAAATTAGCTGGAGTAGACTCTCTCCATTTAAGTTTCCATATAGTGCATCCTGCTGAGTAGTTGATTTAATTATGAACTTAAAAACAGCTGTAGAACATACATTAAGAACATTATATTCCAAATGAATAGCAGATTACAACTTGCAAGTGTATCTGAATGCTCAAATGAAAATCGATGGCCTTCTTTTTTGCACTATAGTCATTTTTATGTGTTTTTGTGTATGTGTCTGTATAATGTATATATGTGTGTGTGTGTGTATATATGTATGTGTATATATATATATATATATATATATATATATATATATACACACAAAGTGACGTAGGTTTGAAAATTGGTTTCAGAATTGGGGGGGATGCATCCACTATGTCTATGGAGCCGGACACACATTATTGGGGGGGACTATTAAATGTTCTCAACATTGGGGGGGACCCCCTAAACCTACGCCTATGTATATATGTATATATTAGGGCCGTCAATTGATTACAATTTTTGATCAGTTAAACAATGGGCATTAGTTGATTAATCGATAGATTATTCAGGCATTTATTAAAATAGGTATAACAGTCTTTAAGTGATTTTGCCACACAGTAATACCTTAATAAATACTAGGCATTGATATTACAGTATAACAATGCTGAACAGGAATGGTAAGATAGAAATGTATATTAAAAATACACTAAATAAGTATAATCAGCAAAGTAAAATATAATCGCTATTAGCAACTGTCTACGGATGTTTTGCTCACATGATTTTGTGAACTACTCATGCTGCCCTTGTAAGAAAAACGAAAAATGAAAATGAAACAGAAAACCTTTCCTTTGTCATCAATGTTTCCTTCCAAATCCAGTTTGAATCCAAAACTAGACAGTTTTCCCTATAGTGGCTTGTAACCCTCCAGATTTTGAGCGGATACTGTACAGTACTCTATATCTTTCATGATTCGCTTTTATAATATAACTCTAGAAGCGCTTTTAATTTGAATTGCTCAGTATTACTGAATACACTGTGCATACCCGTTTGTGACATTAAATATGCCTATGGAGTTTTAGCTGCATAAATGCAAATCAAGTTCAAGTCGCAATCTCTACCTCTGTCTACAGAATTTCATGTGCTTGAAAAACATACGCATTGTATAGCATTACAAGTGTCTTCTTAAACTGTATTCAGATTGAGTGGACACTGAAAGTGATTAACACTTGTTTCATTTATTTGTTTTGACTGTGTAGACTACGGGCTTTGATGATATTTATACCAGTAATTACTCCATTTGTGTAGTAGTTCGGTCGGTGCTTCTAGTGTGAACCGTGTAATCGCTAGTCATAATGAAAAAAATAATAATAATAATCTGCTCAATTTAAATGGAGAAAATTTTGATCGTCAGTCAATTAATTAGTTGATTAATAGTCCAGATTCATCGAGGCAGCCCTAAAAATATATATAGCATAGATTCCTGTTAAAGTACAGAAATTACTTGTGTAACCAAACCAGAATCACACCCTCTCTTGTAAAGTTCAAACTCTTTCATGTTAAGATTTGGAAAATTGAACAAATTCATCTTGGTTCACATTCTGCAAGTGAGAACTGAGGCAATAAGAAGAAATCTCCCTAGTGCATTTGCACAGAGATACAGAGAGCTTATCCTTTACTGTTTTATGCTGACATGAGAGTTTAAAATACCCTGGAATTATATCAGTTAAATAATGTATTTTACACCCAAATCAATTAGGAGTGTGATACAATTTAAATTATGCATTACATTTGATTGGAGTTTAATTGGAATGGGACTGAACACACCATGTTATTTCCAGTACTTATAAAGATGATAAAAACAAAATGCTTCTTTTTCATAAAATAAAAATGCTTCAGCAAAATGCAGATCCTTGTGTTCCTTGTGAGAGGGGCCCCATATGATTAAATTGATCAATTAGGGAGTTGTATTTGTGGTTAGTGTAAAGGTAAATGCCATTTCACCTATTAAAGTCCCCTGTCCTGCAGAGTTGTCTCCTGTCTTTCACATGATCAAAGAGAAACATGCTCAGCAGCACTGAGATGGATTTGCAGTAATGATGGGAAGTACAGGAGAAAGTTTGTCTGTATGTTATGCATTGTGGCAGAGTTGTTGCTGGGCTCTTGAAATAAGGCAGGGTCTAGGGAAACAGTCGCACACAGGTCAGGATATGGTAAATAATGTATTATATACAGTGCTTTGTGGATAATCAAAACAAAAACAACCCAAAACAAAATCTAGGCCTCCTGGAGCCTACCTTAACTCCTTCCCTGTCTCGCTCTACACACAAAACACAAACTAACAAAAGATCAAACCCAAATCCATAATCGCAGTCCGCATTAAAGCCTCAAAGCAAATTGGCAATTACTAGTTTCTCCAACTCTTCTAAATCGCCCCAACACAAAGGTGTGCAGTCTTCATTCCTTTATGTAGGAGCTAGGCCAATCATTTGGAGCGCTGCTTCAGGTTCTCCCCAATGCGGATTCATTCCCCAGTACTTTTGGGAAAGTAGTACCTTTCAGGGTGGCCATTTTGCACTCATTCCAATACTGCACCACCACATATATATGTGCGAGTTTTTGACTGATTGGCCAACCATGCTGTATTTTCATGCTGGCCAATCAGTCAATTAAGTCTCCCAGCTCCAACAGGCTACAGCCATTGATATTTGTCACTGGCCCCACCCATAAATTGCTTGCACAGGCTCTTGGGGTCTGTAGTCTCATAAAGTGGCAGGGTGCTCTCTCCTGCCACAATACACATACATACAGTAAATATATACACAAATTGAGTAATGTATCCATTGCATTGCATGATGGTCATTCTCCTGACAATTTTGCAATTACTCCTGTGGTGTTTTCAAATATGGTTTTGAGGAGAAATATGGCCTGGATTATACAGTCTAGAACAGGGTCGGCAAACCCTGTTCCTGAAGAGCAGCAATCCTGCAGATTTTCCAGGTCTCTCTTAATTACCAATCAATAGATACCTTGAACACATGGCCATTTTGACTAATTAGGACACACAATTGGTTCAATTAAGCAGTTAATGATCTGGATAGAACAAAAACTTGTAGAGCAGGAGCAACACTGTTCATTCCAGCTGTGATGCAGTCATCTCCTCTGGGGATCTACAGAAAATGTACAACCCCTCCTATTAGACAACCATCTTAGGAAAGACACTATTGCTTAAAGAGACTCAACAAAGAAAATGTATGACACTTCAGTTGTGGTTCCCAATCCCAGATTTATACTCTATTTTTTAAGGACCTTTTTGTTTTGTTACCCTCTCTCTAATGACCTGCTTTCCATATCTATTCTGTTTAGCTCTTTAAGCAATGTATTGAGCCAACGTTAGCAACAAAACAACAGATGCAACACTCCTCTTTGTGTGCCCAATGGACACTAATGGCTATGATTTAGATATTCAGACAATGGTCAGCTAACGGTGAAAATGAGAAACCAAAAAATGTTTAGTTGTATTACAGCTTCACAAAAAACACATTTGTGGTATAGTAGAAAACAAAGAACAAAGACTGTGTCTGATTGACAAAATAAATTGCAGTTAAAGTCTTGTTGGATCAGAATAATCAAATGCAAAGCAAACTTGCAAAACTGAGAGTGTGTACACACTTGAAATATGTTTACACACTTTCTAAGTTTTGAAAGTTTGCTTTGAATTTAATTATCCAAGAAGACTGTAGCTGCAATTTATTTTGTCAATTAAAATTAATGACGATGACTGACACAAACAGGCTCTGCTATACAACCTTGCCATGCAGAGAAAACCAGTAAAGTGCTTTGTTTAACTGGAACACCCATTTTTTTTGTTCCTCCTGTCATCCTAACGAAAAAGAGGATACATTTCTATACTGTTCAGGAACCCTCTTTAGCTGCCTTAATTCCTCTTCCTTGTTTTGAGAAAGATAAGACTAATGCATTCAACTAATGCATAAAACTATAATATTGTTTATTGTGCTGAAATCATTTTTCACTAAATGATTCCTTAGGATTAAATCTAAAAAAACAAAAAACAAAAAAAAACATGGTTTGCATGTGGGTTCATCAAGCTCAACGAAGGGCTTTGGTGTTGCATGACATCTGCTTACTTTCTTGATTTGCTTTTGTATAGATATCTTGAAGCTAGGGCTGTGCGATATGACGATATATATCGTATGACAATAGAAAAACGTCTATCGTTTCATATTGTGCTATATCGTTTATATCGTGGTGTCGCAAATTGCAATCTTTACGGCAGTATTTTTCATCAGTAGGACGCTTTGCGTTCTTCCCGGTTCTTCCACACGTGTCGGATGCGGCAAGAAATGTGCATCAGAAACACAGACAGACATGGAGGACAGTGAACTGACAAACAATAACCAACGCAACCAAGAGATACTTTAATGCACAAGCGCACACGTTGCCCCCCGCTCTCGTCGCCGGGCTAAACTCGATCTCCAAGCACCCCCCACCCCCGATAATATAGATTGATATAATTTGTATAAAATTAATAATAACGTTTGTTTGCATTTTAATTAATTGTAAAGCAATGCAAACATGCAGAAAGTATCGTTTTCTTTTTATTAAGATGGTGAAGTGGTTCAACAGTTGTATTATAATTATTATTATTATTATTATTATTATTATTATTATAACTATTTTGTATTAACAACGTGCCGTACTTCTAAGTAGAATCGAAACGTGACAGTCAGAAAGAAATGTCCCTGTCTACCAGATGTTAAATGCACCACTATAAACCCGGCTGTGGTAAATCTTCCTGAATCTATACCATTTTACAGCGCATGTGTTGCGTGATTACTATTACTTGTGTTATTGTTGATATGTGACAGTAAATCATAATGTGTATATGTATATATGTGCTCTGAGGAAGATAAGACGAAACGCGTAAGCATTATGATGTTCACTTTTTCTCCGATAAATAATTTTTGAGACATCAATGAATATGGACTGTTTTTAGACGGGAGCTGCTGTACCATGTTAATGATAATAGTTCTATATAAAATCCCTGGGATAAGGCACCCCGCATTTAAGATTTATTAAAACTATTGTAACGCCAGCTATTTTTAAACTTATGTGTGTGTGTATATATGTGTATATATATATATATCCCATAACAACATAACACACGTAATAGTAATCACACACTTGCCCTGTGATGTCTTGCATTCTGCATATATTTACCATGACAGCCTGCATGTGGTATTTGTTAGTTTTGCTTATTGAAGGATTAACGAAATACTTGTAGTTTGAATGTCTTTGGTCTTATTTTGTGGCTTGATTGGATAAAAACAAGAAATATTGAGATATATATCGTGTATCGCCCAAACTTCTAAAAAAAAATAATAATAATTATATATATATATATATATATATATATATATATTACACACTCACCTAAAGGATTATTAGGAACACCATACTAATACTGTGTTTGACCCCCTTTCGCCTTCAGAACTGCCTTAATTCTACGTGGCATTGATTCAACAAGGTGCTGAAAGCATTCTTTAGAAATGTTGGCCCATATTGATAGGATAGCATCTTGCAGTTGATGGAGATTTGTGGGATGCACATCCAGGGCACGAAGCTCCCGTTCCACCACATCCCAAAGATGCTCTATTGGGTTGAGATCTGGTGACTGTGTGGGCCAGTTTAGTACAGTGAACTCATTGTCATGTTCAAGAAACCAATTTGAAATGATTCGACCTTTGTGACATGGTGCATTATCCTGCTGGAAGTAGCCATCAGAGGATGGGTACATGGTGGTCATAAAGGGTTGGACATGGTCAGAAACAATGCTCAGGTAGGCCGTGGCATTTAAACGATGCCCAATTGGCACTAAGGGGCCTAAAGTGTGCCAAGAAAACATCCCCCACACCATTACACCACCACCACCAGCCTGCACAGTGGTAACAAGGCATGATGGATCCATGTTCTCATTCTGTTTACGCCAAATTCTGACTCTACCATCTGAATGTCTCAACAGAAATCGAGACTCATCAGACCAGGCAACATTTTTCCAGTCTTCAACTGTCCAATTTTGGTGAGCTTGTGCAAATTGTAGCCTATTTTTCCTATTTGTAGTGGAGATGAGTGGTACCCTGTGGGGTCTTCTGCTGCTGTAGCCCATCCGCCTCAAGGTTGTACGTGTTGTGGCTTCACAAATGCTTTGCTGCATACCTCGGTTGTAACGAGTGGTTATTTCAGTCAAAGTTGCTCTTCTATCAGCTTGAATCAGTCGGCCCATTCTCCTCTGACCTCTAGCATCAACAAGGCATTTTCGCCCACAGGACTGCCGCATACTGGATGTTTTTCCCTTTTCACACCATTCTTTGTAAACCCTAGAAATGGTTGTGCGTGAAAATCCCAGTAACTGAGCAGATTGTGAAATACTCAGACCGGCCCGTCTGGCACCAACAACCATGCCACACTCAAAATTGCTTAAATCACCTTTCTTTCCCATTCAGACATTCAGTTTGGAGTTCAGGAGATTGTCTTGACCAGGACCACACCCCTAAATGCATTGAAGCAACTGCCATGTGATTGGTTGGTTAGATAATTGCATTAATGAGAAATTGAACAGGTGTTCCTAATAATCCTTTAGGTGAGTGTATATATATATATATATATATATATATCGAGATATTATTTTTAAGTCATATCGCCCAGCCCTACTTGAAGCTTGTGAAGGTGCTTAATGGTTTCACAGCAGATTTTATTTGTGCTCCAAGTAAAGGCACCTTGACTATCATCCTTATGAAATGTAGTAAAAATTCAGACACGGGGCAGGATTCAATCAAAAATGTTAGCAAGGTGCGAACGCAAAAAATTGCGGAAGAGACATAGAAGTGAATCTCGCAGCTCATCTCCTTGATTAATTAAATCTAAAATATGAGGACCTGCGAACGGGGAGGAGACGTGTTTTGCTGTCATGGCTTCTGAGGTGGGCGGGCAGCGCAAGAGGCACCGTGAGCCAATGATAGTGTCTGAAATTTAAGGGAAACTGGAAGGCGGAAGAGCAAGATGGTCCTGCGAGAGACAGCAATGGGCTATTAAAACATATAAACACAGTGATCTGGCGCTCTGCTGTAAATCCACAGCATTAATCTCCCCGCTGACACAAAACTACAAGCCTGTACTTCGTAGTGGTTACAAATATGAGTAGAAGAAAACATGGGTGTGTGGATCAATGGTGTGTTGGGTGAAAACAGGTCAATGTACAGTGCATCCGGAAAGTATTCACAGTGCTTCACTTTTTCCACATTTTGTTATGTTACAGCCTTATTCCAAAATGGATTAAATTCATTATTTTCCTAAAAATTCTACCCCATAATGACAACGTGAAAGAAGTTTGTTTGAAATCTTTGCAAATTTATTAAAAATAAAAAAACAAAAAAAGCACATGTACATCAGTATTCACAGCCTTTGCCATGACACTCAAAATTGAGCTCAGGTGCTTCCTGTTTCCACTGATCCACTTGATTGGAGTCCACCTGTGGTAAATTCAGTTGATTGGACATGATTTGGAAAGGCACACACCTGTCTATATAAGGTCCCACAGTTAACAGTGCATGTCAGAGCACAAACCAAGTCATGAAGGCCAAGGAATTGTCTGTAGACCTCCGAGACAGGATTGTATCGAGGCACAGATCTGGGGAAGGGTACAGAAAAATGTCTGCAGCATTGAAGGTCATAATGAGCGCAGTGGCCTCCATCATCCGTAAATGGAAGAAGTTGGGAACCACCAGGACTTTTAGAGCTGGCCGCCCAGCCAAACTGAGCGATCGGGGGAGAAGGCCCTTAGAACCCGATGGTCACTCTGGAAGAGCTCCAGCGTGTCTCTGTGGAGAGAGGAGAACCTTCCAGAAGAACAACCATCTCTGCAGCACTCCACCAATCAGGCCTATATGGTAGAGTGGCCAGACGGAAGCCACTCCTCAGTTAAAGGCACATGACAGCCCGTCTGGAGTTTGCCAAAAGGCACATGAAGATCTCTCAGACTGTGAGAAACAAAGATTGAACTCTTTGGCCTGAATGGCAAGCGTCATGTCTGGAGGAAACCAGGCATCGCTCATCACCTGGCCAATACCATTCCCACAGTGAAGAATGTTGGTGGCAGCATCATGCTGTCGGGATGTTTTTCAGCGGCAGGAACTGGGAGACTAGTCAGGATCGAGGGAAAGATGAATGCAGCAATGTACAGAGGCATCGTTGATGAAAACCTGCTCCAGAGCGCTCTGGACCTCAGACTGGGGCAAAGGTTCATCTTCCAACAGGACAACGACCCTAAGCACACAGCCAAGATAACAAAGGAGTGGCTACAGGACAACTCTGTGAATGTCCTTGAGTGGCCCAGCCAGAGCCCAGACTTGAACCCGATTGAACATCTCTGCAGAGATCTGAAAATGGCTGTGCACCGACGCTCCCCATCCAACCTGATGGAGCTTGAGAGGTCCTGCAAAGAAGAATGGCAGAAACTGCCCAAAAATAGGTGTGCCAAGCTTGTAGCATCATACTCAAAAAGACTTGAGGCTGTAATTGGTGCCAAAGGTGCTTCAACAAAGTATTGAGCAAAGGCTGTGAATACTTATGTACATGTGCTTTTATTGTTTTTTATTTTTAATAAATTTGCAAAGATTTCAAACACACTTCTTTCACGTTGTCATTATGGGGTATTGTTTGTAGAATTCTGAGGAAAATAATGAATTTAATCCAGTTTGGAATAAGGCTGTAACATAACCTAAATGTGGAGAAAGTGAAGCACTGTGAATACTTTCTGGATGCACTGTAGCATGTGCATTAAGGCTTAGGGTGTCTCGAAAAACTGAGATTGAAAAGATGAGTCTTCAGACGTGATTTAAAGCCTGATACAGAGGAAGCATCTCTTACATAGGTTGGAAGATCATTTCACAGTTTCAGGGCCCTATAACTAAATCCTCTGCCACCTGCGGTTGTCTTGTATATTTTTAGGATCACCAGAAGACCAGTTTCCTGGGATTGCAGTGACTGACCTGGAGTGTTTTTAATAAGTTTAAGAACTTACTTACAATCCCAGGCTAATTTTTGGGATGTTTGCAAGTGTGCTGTCTCCTGTCTATCTTACAGACTGATTTTCTTGTTTTCATGTGCAATGTGATAAAATCAAAGTAAGGATTGACAGTTTATGAAAATAATGAACTGCAACAGTTAGTGTCCCATCCACTACTGCCATTAGAGCCTATTTCTCTTCTATTAAAAGCATCTGAGTCAGTCTCCAGAAAAGTCTTTCAGTGCGGCCATGAGCTAAATAGGTTTGAAATTCAGTAGGTCTAAAGCCAAACCCATATACTGAATATGTAATGAACAATGGAAGGTTCATTTAAAAAAAACAACAACTAAAGAATACATCTAATGTTAATTAAGATTTAAAATAAAGCACAAACCACAGTGTTCTACTGTATTACAAAAAAAGAAAAATACAGTTAAATGCAGTACTATAATTGTTATTTTTATACATCTGTTGTTGTGCGTTAGTTATTGAAGTTGACAGTTGGCGTGCTAATGAAATCAATTTGAATGGAATTGGGAAAGAGATAATATACAAGTGCTGCCATTCATCCTCAGGATAGTGTACTTTGGTGGTCTGGAATGATACTTGTGTGTTTTGCTCTTTTCCTCCCTGGGGTTTGTGGGGAACACATTGTTTTTAGACCAGTGTGTATAGTGTGTGCTGGTCTGGGAACAGTGCAGTGAGGAGAAACAGCTGTGTACTTGATGACAGATGCTCTGGTGTTGGTGGGAGATGCTTGAAGTGACACATACAGTACAGAGATGGCCAATCCTTTTGCTTTATTCAAGTAATTGCATCCACTAATATGGTGGAAGGTGTCCTCCATCCTACAAGTACACTGCCACAATATCCATTTTGCTTTAGAAGTCTACTGAGTGGTGTTTCATTGAAGTATTTTCACCTGCCATTCTATTTAAGTTTATTTTAGAATTATAATAATAAACCTAAAAATGTTGCTTGAAGCATTCTCATTCAGTGGCCTGTCACATGAACTCCATGTGACATATCTCTCGAAAAAGCTGCTCATCCCGTTTAACCCCATTTCATAGAGAGCAAGATAAATTGAGAGAGAGAGAGAGAGAGAGACTTTAGGTGGAGTGGAATCCTAGCATAGAGTTCTTGAAGCAACTCAATGAGAGAGTACTTCAGACAGCAGACATTTTGAGAATTGTCAAAAGCTGAGCCTCAGCAAATTAAACATTTAAAATTGTATTACTAATAAGGAGCAGAATGGTGAGTGTTAATAATGGTGTTTTTATGGGATGAGAATGTTAATACTCAGTGCACCTTTAAGTATGCTGAGCATGGATTTTATCAGGAGGCAGTGCAGATTTTCCCATGACCATCAATTTTTTGGTAAAATGTGTTTTAAAAGAGTGCCCAGCACTTGGACTCTCCTACATTCCAACATAATAAAGGTCCAAAAGATTTAGTTAGAAATGTGTAATTATAGACCGTGTGTCTGAGATCCTTTTTCCAAAGTGGAAAGTAGACTGGTTAAAAATATGCGGTGTTCATGCATGTTGCTAAGGGGACTCGAGCACAAATCACAACCACATGGTGACATCCCTACTGAAGTGACTGATATCTAAAGCTCTTACTCTTTACTTAAGTTCAGAATGGAAATAAGTTCCCGTTATACGTTACACATGTACTAGGTAGCTTGTTTCAGAAATGTATGTTTTCATCTTGCACTTTCTGTAACATCTTGGAGCTCACGGTCTAATTAGCTACAGTAAAATATGATTTTAATGTAATGAATTTAAGTGATACATTTTTACTCAAACTTAATATTCCAATGTCAAGGAGTGGTAAGAGGGGTGATGCCAGGCTGAATAAAGTCTGTGTGAACATGCATTGCCAACAGAATGACTTCCCAAAATTTGTTTTCAAAGCTTTGGAATGCATAATAGGAAGTTACATTATTGTTTTCTGTCAGCGACATTCACTCAGTTTAAGTTTTGTAACCAATTGGAACGCATGAATGGGGACAAATGGTGAATAAATAAATAGTAGGGGTATGTATAATATATTTTTTAAATAAAATACTCTTGCATCCTTATACTTAAACATCAGTGTAAACAGTGGTCAACAAATTCTAGTTGGTTGTGGTCATGTTCTTAGTATAATAGTGCTGAGCTGTAGCGACTTGCTGGCGAAAGCCCTCTGACATCTAGGCCATAAGCATGCCAATAATAAGGGACCACAGGTGCTGTCTAGCTGTCACTCTGAATGCAACTTCACATGTCGGCCAGAGGACTCCGGGTATTGAGAGACTGAGGGACACAGTACAGCTGAAATGCTCCTTTTCCAGTGAGTACAACAGCTGTTGTGGAGACCGTTCACATTGTTTTCATTCCATTGCTCTGCCTGCACTGGGTTTGCTTATTTGGCACAATATAAACAAACCACTAAGACCTTCCAGCAAAGTTACTTTGAGTTATTCTAGATTCATTTCACTTGCTCAAAGGAAGCTCCTCTTTCTGATTTTTTCTTTCTTAATCTGGGAGAGAACTGGATCTGTCACCTCATTTGTGAACTGTTTTAGAGCAAAAGGTCGGCGATTTGTCTTTTAACTGTTTTTCCCTTTCCCCATTTTCATCCTGTTTTTAGAGTTTACAGAGCGTTGCTGTGAATGGTCGTTGCTGTAATTTCTGAATATATGGATATCTGTATGCCAATTGTGTATCGGTTTCATTTGACCGATTAACAACCTCATTGACAATGTCATTGTAGTGTAATTCATGAATTTTCCTCAATTCTATATGTATTTGTTTTTGCCACTGAATTCTGTTCAGTAGATGGTTGAACAAATACTAATTATTGATCATCATTCATCCACAAAATATGAATGGTCTGCTCCTGCATGTATGCTTTTTTAAGCAGCCATTTTACAGTCCATCATGTATCACTTTCAACATCTGGGGTGAAGCAGAAATCCCTTTTCAGATATAGGTAGTAGTCGGAAAGACAATCATTGGACTTCTACAAGCTAGTAATATGTTGCTGGATATTGTGAACTCCACAATGTAAACTGCAAAATTTAGATTTCTTCCAAAGCATGTAGGATTAAGCAGCTTTTGTTTGACTTTTTTCATTTTGAATTTTGCTGATAGTGTCATGTTTTGTCCTCTAAAATGCCCACAATGCCTCCCATTGCTCAATTTTCCTGGGTCCCTTCTGCAGAGATTGGAGGCTGTTTTTTTGTGTTTGTTTTTGTTTTTGTTTTTCCTGGTGTAAACAGCTGAGTAATGTATTGTAAATATCGCTGAGTAGACAGACAGAACCAGTGGGATAAACTGCTTAAAATTCCTTTGCCAGAAATTAAAAATCACTTACTGTGGGGTAAATTAACCCCAGATTGTGAGAAAAACACTAGCCTTCCCTATTGGTCTGCACTATTTATGTGTGTATTTGTCTAGCTGTCTCTACAGTATTTGGAATGGTATCTTTAAACCTGGCCTCTTTGGTAGAAAGGCAGTTAAATTGTTTCAGTTTGTCTATTGTAAGTCTGTGAGGAGGACTTCTGATGCTGTCTGTCAGAGTGGGATTGACCTTCTGGGACCAAGGGTGGTATAGTTTTTTTTGTTGTTGTGGTTAACAGCTGGGGAATGAGCTGTAGAGCTTGCAGGGTTTTTGCTTGGTCTTTTCAGCCAGACATTGGACTGATTGCAGTTATACTGCATTTTCCCTTTGTAACATAACACTGTCAGGAAGACTAGTAAAAAGTATCCAGTATATATGAAAATGATATGATTGTTTAGTAGTAGCATTTACATTTACAATTTAGCATTTACAATTTAATTAAGAAGAAAATATAAATTGTGAATTAAAGTAATTGAGAGAATCTTCCTGACTCCAGCCAGGCAAACAACACAAACAAATGCAATAGTCATATCAGACAAAACCCCTTTTCAAGGTGAGTGTTTTGTCAGTCATTTCTGCCCTTTAAAAAGCACATGTGAAATGGATAAATCAATTGTTTTGGTGCAGAAAAAAAAGGATGGTGTGGAGTTTGCAGTTGGAGTAGCTTTTTTGTGCTGTCAACATTTAAGCTGCTTTTCTATTTGAGTATACATTATTGTGCTACATATGTGTGTGTATAGCCTACTTCCTGTACTCTGCAAACCTTGCTTTTCAACTTCAAAAAGAAAATTGCCACAGCTACAGTACCATCCACACACACATGTGGCCTAGGTAACAACCTATAGAGAAATGAATGAAAGAGAAGCATTCAAGTGTTCCAAACACAAAAAGTCTACAGATTTGTTTTTATTAGGTGACTTATTTGTGGTTTTATGCAGTTATGGGATTGCTGACCACATTTGTAGGTCCCCGTGTTGGGCTTGATTGAGTTAAACACTGTGAATGTCCTCTGTTTCAGTGGGCATAGATAAGTTTGCTTCTTTCATCTGTGTAACATAAACCAGAAAGAATGTCTGTGCTCTGGAATGCCTGAGAAAGTATTTGATGTATACCATACTCTCTGAAGCACTTGTAACTGCTGGAGGAGCAAGCAAAGTTAAAGCCCTACGTTTAGGTCATTATCAAGAAAGCAAGCATACTGGCTGCACCTTTAAACATGAATCGTGGAATAAAAGTGACAACAGCCTGGTTTGTTCAGATAACAGCTGTCCATGTACTGCTATTAGCAGTCCCAACACACGCCATTTAAAATGGCATTTGACATAAAGGGACTTTGAGATTAAGCAGCCTATGCAGTGGGCTGTTTATCTCTTGAGACAACACAGTTTCCACTCAGCTGTTCCATAGGAGTGTAACTCATTTGTGTTACAAAGAGAGCCTGTGTGGGGCCCACTTACATTATATGCTTATAATTCCCAGATGGAACTTGTCCATCTTAGTCAACCCTTATCAGGATGTTTAGTCCCCACGTCTGTATTGCACATTTCTGTCTGGCTTTATTAATACTGCATATGAGCCTAATAATAGGAAATCTCTTGTTATAGCACCTTTGTGACTTTTAGGCTGGTGCTAATAAATGAGTAATAATGATTCCAGGATAATCTGGAACTAGAACTGCATTATAACAATTAGACTTAGATTTTCTGGGAGGGTAAGAATGGTAATTAGTATGTGTGCATGACACAGTGTTCTTAAAATTAATGTAATTTGTCTGGTTGCTCTCCTCTAAACTGCCTCTAGAGCAGCGATATCTTTCTTGAAGTGTGCTGCCCAGAACTGTACACAGTATCCAGATGAGTTCTAACTAGTGCATTGTACAGTCTTAACATTACTTCCCTTTATCTAAATTCTACTCTTTTGATAATATACCCTAACATTTTGTTTGCCTTTTTTATTGCTTCCCCACATTGTTTGACCCCTAGGTCTTTTTCATGCGTTAATTCATCTAGTTCTATTCCTCCCATAGTGTAATTATAGTGGACATTTTTGTTACCTGCATGTAATACCTTGCACTTGTCCACACTGAATTTCATCTGCCAGGTGTCGGCCCACAACTGAATATTATCCATGTCCCTTTGAATAACCTTTTAGTATTTTAGTAATTTTAGTATCATCTACAAATTTGACAAGTTTGCTAACTATCCCAGAGTCCAGATCATTAATATAGATTAGAAAAAGCATAGGCCCTAATACTGATCCCTGTGGAACTCCACTAACAACCTCACTCCAGTTAGAAGCAACTCCTCTAATCGACACCCTCTGTTTCCTATACATCAGCCAGTTCATAATCCATCTACTTACATTACCCTGAATGCCTTACAGCTTCCAATTTGAGGATCAGTCTTTGGTGTGGAACCTTATCAAAAGCTTTTTGAAAATCTAAGTATATCATATCATATGCTTTCACATGATCTACAGCTGCAGTTGCATGTTCAAAATAAAGTAAGACATGATCTGCCTCATCTAAACCCATGTTGACTATCACCATGAATGTGGTTTTCATTAAGATGCTCCTCTATTTTCTGTCTAATAATTGTTTTCAACATTTTACAGGTGATGCAGGTGAGACTGATTGGTCTGTGATTTACTGGCTCAGTTTTGTCCCCTTTCTTGTGGATTGGTATGACATTTGCTGTCTTCCAGTCAGTTGGCATGTCTGTCCCCAGCTTAGCAAAAATATGCCTGTATGTGCGATGTGTGTGTGTCTATAGAAGTGTTAGTCCTAATATTTTAATATACATGAATGTGTAGCTTCTACTTACATCCATCTACCTTGATATGACAGCAGGGCTAAACTGTTCACTTCTGCCTCCATGTAGGAATTGATTTTGTGATTCAGTAGTTTTGCTAATCTGCTTTTATTGATTTGTTGTTGTGCTTGTGATAAACTACAGAGTAGCAAATCTGGGAAGGTACAATACCTATTGAATAAAAAAGAAGGAGGAAGCATTGTTTAAATACAGATACCTGCAGCTGAGTTTCATTTTTTTAATTTGGCAGAGTGGAAGTAATGTAGGAGGCCCCTGGTCACTTAATTACTCTACTTCACAGACAATGCAGCCAGCTCAGAGATGCACAGAAGTCTCATATTTGTGTTATATTTTTGTGGGCAACACTTCTATGAGCAGTTTGCACGCACCATCGTCTGCTGCCCTAGAGGAGACAAAATCAAGGGAGGAGTCCATCAGTTGATGAATAAGAATTAACCACTGTAGGGTCCCCACTTCAGAATCACAGCATTCTGTGTCTGATAGCATTTGCAGAGGTGGATTGCAAAACTGGTGTGTTTTGTGTGTGCTCTTTTATGTAAACGATACCACTGATGCTTCAGACACACAGGTTCAGGTGGGAAAAAGAAGGGGTTGTTCCTATTCATCTAACTCCCAGGGGTTTATGTGTAAAACTAGTTCAGTTTGGTTAAATGTATGGTTATTTTATATATATATATATTTATACAACCTGTATATATGTACATATATTAAACAAAATCTCATAAGTATTGTGCCAATGCTTAGCTATAAATCAAGTGACTCACGTCCTGCCTTTTTGTGAAATGAAATGAGTCAGAAGGTACAAAATGCGTAATGTGTTTTTATTCAACATGCAGACTTGTTACATTTCTGTTGCAGCCCAAACAAAATCCAGCTGGGCTGACAAGGCTAAAATGTAGACCATTGTACACTGTTGGTTTAGACTTGTCATCAGTATTACAACTTTGTCATTTTATTCAAGACTCCCAAATCTTGAAAGGTGTGGAACAGGAGACTATTGCAGTACTGTTCTGTCACCAGCCATCTCCAATTCTGAGCACTCTTGCTTGGTCAAGAAGAAGAAATTGATGAAGAATAAAGTCAGTTACATAGATTTAGCTTTAGATTTTTGTTAGTTAGATTTGACTGTAATGCATCTCTGGATGAACAATATTAACTAGTAGGAAGCTGTGTTGGAAACATAGAAACAAAATCTGTGTCCAAGAACCAATGCTTTAGTTGATTTAGACCTTTATCTTTTTTTTTCTTCTTTTTTTCAGACTGGTGTTAATATAAGAGATGCATTTTAAGTTAAACCTTAAAATTGTTTAAAAAGAAAAGCATATTTTTTTAATGTTGTAGTTCTACGTTCTAAGAGTGGAATCGTAGATGGTGCAGAAAAAGCTCAAATCACCCATTGCAAGTGCAGTACTGTTTAGGTGACTTGGAGGTTCAAACTGATGTACTGGGTATTTCCTGTGTGTAACCTTTCAAATGATTGGAATCCTAAAACCAAGCGAAAATTAAGAAATATATAAACCCAGTTTTTCATTTTATTGGGATTAGGGTTATAATTACAGGGATACATTTTTTGATATTGCCGATGTTGTATGTTCATGTCCGATATTATCGGCTTGCTGGGGTGGTAGGATGATTTGTGTATTTCAGGTGCGTGGGTGGAGTTGAGTAGCAGAGGTGTGCAGTCGGGGATTTAAGTGTTGCGTCACAATGTTTTATATGACTATTATTTGTATCTTTCAATTAATTTACATCTATCTATATATATTGTTTTGTGTAGTGACCAGGGCTGCCCCCTGAAAGTCGACGAGTCGAATCATCAGTCGGAGACCCCTCGGTCGATTGAGATTCTTCAAATCGAGCAGTCGTTTTGTTTTTTTTGTCAGTGAAATCAAATGTTATTGGAGTATTACAATAATTGTAGATGTAGGAATATAGTTTATATTCTAGCAGGGCGCTTGCATCAAAAATAATCTGCATGACAAGATGCGCTGCCTGGTGGTGGCGTTAGTGCAGCCGACACTGCACCGCGCTGTTTCAGTGCTGTGATACGGAATATCCGCGGAAGTCATGTGTTGAAGTACCTGATGTCGCAGATAGTTTGTGTTGCTAACAAATATTGAATGTACAATGTCGGCACAAGATAGAGTGATTGCTCTGGCCCTGGCTCTGGATGAAGGGAAGGCTGAAGCACACAGATACGCTTTTCCACCAACAAGGAGCCGGTGCCTAATCTGGAACCGGGTTGGTTGGCCCATGATTAATAATTTATGAATAAATTCATTTTCTTAGCACAAGGCGAATTACACAAAACATACATATTCTACAGTAAGAGAAGATCAAATACACAGTAAGATCTGTTACAGTCATGCGCTTTGTGCTTACACGCCAGCAGTGCTGACAATGGATTAATAATAATGATAATGATAGGAGCATTGCTGCAATGTCTGGCAACAGGGACAATGCAACAGTGATTTGGGACCATCATCACAGACTTCATCAATAAGCACAATTTCCCATCAAACCATTAACATCACCTGAGATCGTCCGACACTTTATTGATCTGCCCACGACTGCGCCGCAAATACCCCCAAAACAGCAGACTTCATAATCAATAGGCTAGCCTATAGTGATTGTTTTTTAAACAAGAATAAAATTAAAAATACGCCACAAAATGAATGAAAATGTATCCACTCATACAAAGTATATTAATAATGAACTGTGTGCACGGTGACGAATGCATGTTAACTTTCTTGTATTTTATTCAATACAGTTAAAGAAATAGCCAATCGGTGTAAATCCCTTAATGCATCAATACAAATAAATACAAATAAAAGGCTGAGTTATCTTAGGATATTCGTATAGCTGTATTTCCGTTTCTGCTTATTTACATGTGATCTCGCGTTTTTTGTTTAGTTTAGTTTTTACAGTGTATCTGTGCTGTGTGTAGACGCGGAATGAGTTTAATTGTGATGGTTAAATAGGGTTTCAGAGACGCAGTCGCCTCGGTGTTGATTATTACTGCCGTGTGTTTCTCCACTTCTGTTTCGTGCTTGGGAACGCCCCACACCAGTGACGTCAGCATTCGGTTCCCAGGCCGGTGGAAAAGCGGGCCGGTTCGCAACAAGATCAGCTGCTTCCCAGGCCGAGCACCGGCTCCGGCTCCGGCTCCAGCACCGGCACCATGTCGGTGGATGCATTAAGTGATCCAGAGTCGGGTACAGCCTTAGTAGTGACAAAATCTGTGTTTCTTTCTTAAACATAAAGCTGTGCTTAATTAATACCCTGCAGCTGCGATAGAAACTTAACAGTTTGTCACAGACCGCGACTCTAAGAATCTCTAGCCAATCCAAAGACACTGAAAGCCCTGGCACTCTCTGCTGATAAGGCAGGTGTCATTTACGCGCTGCTCCATAGCACGCTGGTCAGAATGCAAATGAAACAGATAATTGCCGATTATATGCGTCATCAGCGATAAAAGTCATCATCGGCGATATATAATAATATCGTCTATAGGCACTACCCCAACTGAGATCAGCACATAGCCCTAAACCTATTTGTGTCAAGAATTGCTGTATTTTATCGACAGGTGAATCCATTATCTAAATCTATCCCCCAGTGTTGATTAGTCAACATAAAATCTTGCATCTGTTCATATTGAAGTGTAGCCCTCCCAGAAAGCACCATCTGAATACTTACAGAATCATTTTGTGAAACACTTAAATATACACTCACCTAAAGGATTATTAGGAACACCATACTAATACTGTGTTTGACCCCCTTTCGCCTTCAGAACTGCCTTAATTCTACGTGGCATTGATTCAACAAGGTGCTGAAAGCATTCTTTAGAAATGTTGGCCCATATTGATAGGATAGCATCTTGCAGTTGATGGAGATTTGTGGGATGCACATCCAGGGCACGAAGCTCCCGTTCCACCACATCCTAAAGATGCTCTATTGGGTTGAGATCTGGTGACTATGGGGGCCAGTTTAGTACAGTGAACTCATTGTCATGTTCAAGAAACCAATTTGAAATGATTCGACCTTTGTGACATGGTGCATTATCCTGCTGGAAGTAGCCATCAGAGGATGGGTACATGGTGGTCATAAAGGGATGGACATGGTCAGAAACAATGCTCAGGTAGGCCGTGGCATTTAAACGATGCCCAATTGGCACTAAGGGGCCTAAAGTGTGCCAAGAAAACATCCCCCACACCATTACACCACCACCACCAGCCTGCACAGTGGTAACAAGGCATGATGGATCCATGTTCTCATTCTGTTTACGCCAAATTCTGACTCTACCATCTGAATGTCTCAACAGAAATCGAGACTCATCAGACCAGGCAACATTTTTCCAGTCTTCAACTGTCCAATTTTGGTGAGCTTGTGCAAATTGTAGCCTCTTTTTCCTATTTGTAGTGGAGATGAGTGGTACCCGGTGGGGTCTTCTGCTGTTGTAGCCCATCCGCCTCAAGGTTGTACGTGTTGTGGCTTCACAAATGCTTTGCTGCATACCTCGGTTGTAACGAGTGGTTATTTCAGTCAAAGTTGCTCTTCTATCAGCTTGAATCAGTCGGCCCATTCTCCTCTGACCTCTAGCATCAACAAGGCATTTTCGCCCACAGGACTGCCGCATACTGGATGTTTTTCCCTTTTCACACCATTCTTTGTAAACCCTAGAAATGGTTGTGCGTGAAAATCCCAGTAACTGAGCAGATTGTGAAATACTCAGACCGGCCCGTCTGGCACCAACAACCATGCCACGCTCAAAATTGCTTAAATCACCTTTCTTTCCCATTCAGACATTCAGTTTGGAGTTCAGGACATTGTCTTGACCAGGACCACACCCCTAAATACATTGAAGCAACTGCCATGTGATTGGTTGGTTAGATAATTGCATTCATGAGAAATTGAACAGGTGTTCCTAATAATCCTTTAGGTGACTGTATTTCACTACATTCTGTCTTGAATACATTTTGTAAAGGTTTATCAAAACATCTGATAAAAATGTTATTAGTGTTAAATGGAGCAATTTGTTTGCCCAGTAATCAAACGGAGAACAGACTTGTGTAACAGTTGTCATGGTTTGCTTGATTTTAAACTAATGTTTATTCTTCAAGGAAGTAGAGAATAAGAATCTGTAACCATGCCAGGAAATGCATGAAAAATAAAAAATAACAAAATAAAATAGGTACTCGATTTTATACGATTATTTTAATGTAGTCCCTTGGACATTGTTTTTCCCAGTATGGCAGTTTCAGTAATCTGATTTTATAACTCCTAAAGAAGATGAACACATAATCTGATGCTGCATAGAGAGCGTGTCTTCACTAATCCTCTCTGCTGAATTATCAACATGGCGCAGGCATCCTTTCTTTCGCTTGCAGATTTGAGCTTTTGGAATTTGTTTCCCTTCTAATTTTCGAAGCGACCCCATTGCCTCAGTAAACCGATTATTTAATTAGCTCCACATTACAATGCTATCATTTTCTTTCCCTTTTGGAAGATCTTTTTTTTTTTTCAGTCTCAAATCACCAGCTGTCAGATCATTTGAATGTGTTCTCTCCCTTAAAAATGCATAAAATCTAGCTTTGCCAAAAGTATACACATATTGTGTATGTCTTGTGAATGTTCTTAACTGGAGTTTGTGAATGGGTGAACAATAAGCCACACATACCAGGGTTTTATTAAAGGGGAACTAGGGAATATGATCGTATGCATCTTTACATGTTGCTATAGTACAGGGATGCTGAACCCTTTTTGGCTGGAGTGCCCAGAGACTGGTTTGTATACTTTGCTAAGTGCCAAAGGGTGCCAATGATAAAGTAGGGATATAAAAGTTAATACAGGGGCTAAACAGCATTTTTTTTAACCAATATTTATATTTATTTTTTTGTTGTAATTAAGTCATTAAGCAAACATGCTAACAAAACAAACCACGATACAGAAAACTAAAAACTATTGACAGATAGAACCATCCCACCCACCTTCTTGCCACCTGCATCCATTGCCAACTAATAATAATGCTAAAGTACATTTAAAAAACGATGGGTTGTGTGCCCAAGGGGGAGGGGTTTCTGCGCATTTCCGTAGTAACCCGATTGAAAATGTCACTCTATCAAAGCTACCATTGGCCGCTGTACTCCTTACTCAAACGGGTCCCTTACCCACTTCCTGTTTGATAAAAGGTGATGTTTTTTCAGAAAACCAAGGATGCATTTGAGAGATGTGTAGACTTATGCAAACAGACACACCAACGATTAACCATGTTTTTTAACTTTATCTTCAAGTGAATGCTCACAGTTTTTGTTGTAGATCCCGTGGCCACTATGCATGTTCTGCTATGTGATTCATTCTATGCAATTTATCCACAATGGCATTTTAGTGTGCATTTGAGGTGTGGGCTGCCCAGTATATGTGATTAATGATTGTTTTTTTCCCATGGTTTTATTTGCTGACAGGCTGATCTGGAGCATTCATGAATGTATTCATTAATTTATTTTTAATAATAAATCATAACATATTGCAAGTTAAATGTTTTAAATGTTTGAGAAATACATAAACATAACTACCAAAAAGGCTATACTATGTGTGAAACATTGAAATAGTGCCTAAATCTTTTAACAAGCATGCTTTCTATACATGATACAATTTGCTGATGCCTGTAGTTTATAAGGGCAGATACTGGGATGTGCCAGATTAAAATATTCCTCAGCCCGCATTTCAGTCCCTCCAGTTTCGTCTGAGAACTACCTCCTATTTCATTACTCTGCAAAATAAGGAAATTGTTGAGTCTATCATGGCACATTTTTTTATATTATAGACAGGGATAAAAATCAAAATAATGAATGACAGGTATACCTATCACTTTAATGGGAACTACTTTATTAAGTCAACTTCCACAAAACTGTAACGGGCATATTTTGCTGAACATTTGGCTATCATCCCCAAGTATCAGTTTTTTTTTTTTTTTCGCCTTTGTATCATCTTATCATTACAAGTGGAGGATTAAATATTGACAAATTCATGTTCTAGAAAACATGAAGCATCTTGAAAGGGGTGGCATCAACAAAAATATGGCGGCTGATGGCAATATATTGCCACCTGGTAAGGTATCAATCTTCATCGTGCCTAATGCAGACCTGTCAACCTGTACGCATTTTGACATCAAAGTACATTAGTACACATTGTAACAACAAAATACACAAAAATAGGCCTGAAGTTCTGCACACTTGCAGTTAACTTCACTTTCCCAGGCTAGTAGGCAAGATCCCGCCTCCTTTCCCCTCATTCTGTCGCTCACTCAAAATAGGTAATACGCACACAGCTCTGATGTCAGTTTCAATGCGAGGATACCCCAATGCAGAGGTATAGTACTCGGATGCAAGTTGAGCACTAACAGTCTTGGCTGAATGTATTTTCGTTACATTTGAAATAAAGCTTGTGAATGTTTATGCATATACATATAGAGTTTCACCTGTAAACTCCTCAAAATTAATAAGTTATAAATACTTTCTTCTCTAACCGCCAGACCCGCAGTTTATGCAGTAAGCTATACTGAATATACTATAGCTGACAATCTGGGCTTAGTAATACAAATTAGTTATTGTGAAAGATTTATAATTGTGTTTTCTGAAACACGCCATATATTAATATAATCATCATTATTAATTTTATTAGCAGTTTGCACCTGATATAGCTCTCGTCTGCCTGTCCTGATTGGCTCAGCAAGTTTATAACTTTCCTTTGGAATTCAATCTTGATCACTTTGCAAACCCAGGTCTCTGGATCAATGCTTTGATCAGTCACATGTTTGATCATGAATGCCAATTCATCTGTATTAGGTTTAGGGTTGGTGATAGGTTGACTGGTGTTAACATCTGTTAGACTGCCATTAGTCTTGGAGTGCTCTGTAGAGGTAGTGTAGAAGTGTAGAACGGTCCCAATTGTAGCCTATATGTTATTGTTATTTTCTGAAAACTAAGAGTGCACTATTATTTTAGGTATTATTCATTGATTGTGCTGCTGTTCACTTATTAATTTGTTTTATTTATTCATTAAACCTTGTCTTTTTGTATTGAGAGCTAAAGTAAACGGCAGTGAGCTACATTTGAGATTTTGTTTGTATTTATTAATACTTCACTTTCACTTTATATTGAGAATAAACCAGATAAATCAGGGAGCACTGTCCCAATACCAAGACACCAGGTTAATGTAAAAACAAAGTAATAAAGGAGTTGTTATCCATAGTATATGCATACTGTATTGTTTCCTGGTTGACAGGTTGATGTACGTTCAACAATATTAGGCTTATGGTGTTGATGTGATACTAAAAAAAAAAAAAAAAAGTCCAGTGTTGGCAGGTCTGCTAATGGTTTATTTAATGTTGGTTTACTTTATTTTAGTTTAGTTAGTTTAGTTTATTTAGGTTTATTTATTTTATTTTTTATTTTGTTGTAGTATGTTTATCATTCTTTAAAACACTCTGTGGCTTCCCTGTGAAGGGCTCTATACAAATAAAAATGTATTGATCGATCAGTTGGCATTTCCATATTTTAGACTTTTGTTTCATAAGAAAAAAAAAACACAACAACAAAAAAAACTGAGCTGAGCATAAATATATCTTAGCCACAGTTCTTACAGCACTGTTTCACTTCAATTATCTGCCCTTTGTTTCAATGACTAAGCTATATCCAAGGACTGTCGTTGTTTGCAGTAATAGGAATGCTCAAATAGTAAATTGTCTTCAAAACCTTTTTCTCTCCTAAAAAGAGAACAATATCTCCCTCCCCCCCATTTCCCCTCTCTCTCTCTCTCTCTCTCTCTCTCTCTCTCGCTTGCTCTCTTTATCTTTGTTCGATATATATATATATATATATATATATATATATATATATATATATATATAGGCTACATATGTGAACACACACATTCAGACTACAGTTTAGTTTTTTCCCACCTCAAACTAAAAATCAATCTGTGCGTCACATCAGAATTAGAGCTCTGTCTGGTGCCGATTAGGGTTTCCAAAAAAATTATATGCAGTTAAGTATAAAATGGGTATTGCAATATTTGACAAGGTATTGTTTTCCTGCTTCACTTTGTTTCATGTTTTACGTCTGTGTTTTGACATACACAGATTTTAGTTTCTGGTTATTATTATAATGCAGAAGTAGTGTAACAGTAAAACAAATGTCTGTTAACATATAAACAAATAGCCTACATTTGTACCTAGGCTGTTTTTCATTCTGTGCCTTTGTTCTGTTTGGCTACCTGCAAAAGTGAATGTTTTTATTTCAGTTTGGACAAAACATGATATCGCAGTGGAAAATGTTTGCCACAATTCTGGAAAAGGAGTTTTCAGTTAAACGCCCCCGGCGTATATTCCAAATAATTGCAAGAAGCCTCAGCGTCAATTGGAGACCGGTGATTGTAGGAGACCGGCGTTTTCATTAAACATTCATAAATAAAATGACATTGCGGTCTCATGCAGGGTAAGAAGAGCCTGGAAACATTGCTTCATTGTAGAAGTAGGCTAATAGGCCAGGCTTTTATTTATTTAAAAAATTATTATTATTTTTTAACAATTTGCTTTCCAAAGATGCAAACAAATCACATTCAATGTAAGGTAAAATATACACTGGATTGAAAAGAAGATATACTGGTAATTCTGTTTGCAGTCTAAGATTCAATATACTGTGAACTCTCGCTAAATACACAAAAGGCTCTTCAACAAAACTGTGGATATACGCTTTAAACCAAACCATCATCATTATACTTCACTTCATGTCACAATCGACAGTTAGTTCAATCACTTCAATTAAGAACAATATATATATATATATTTTAAAGTGAGAAATAATAAAAACACACGTGATGGTGTTTTTTTAATTATGTAATCATGTAACCCGGCATTTATTAGAGACTAGCTTTTGTTTACATAAATATGCAAATTGGAGACCGGCTGCTATTTGAGACCCAGCGAGTATTGGACGTTTTACGGTACTTAAGGTTTCTGTAAGGTTCAGTAATTAACGGAATTCAAATGAGAAACCCTGTTATAGACTTGGGAGTTAGACACTTGATGAACTTTTGATGCACTATTCAATCTCACAGTTTCAACCCACTATATTTAACATGCGTGCAACCGTTCCTACTTAGGGAATGATTGGTTTTAAGTCTGTCATTTTCCTTTGCTTGTAACTGTGTTTGGTTTGAATTGTATACATGAAAAATGCTATAAAATATTTTCTTTCCAGTGATTTATTATTCTTAATTGGACACTAAGGGCATTAAATCCAAACTTTTTTTTTTACTCCAGTCAATAATTAGCTCCTGTATTCCTGTTATATATTTACATATAATTTTTCAATGTGCAATAATATTTTGCTTTATAACCCAGTTGACCCTTGTATCTCCAGTTTGCCCCTTGTGCTAACAGAAGTAAGACATACTCTGGAACTTGTACTGTCAAGCTATCCACTTTTTTACACTGACACCGGCACATTTTGTCTAAACTTAAGGAATTGGAATAACATACCTGTGTCGTCTCTTGCAAGATTTGCACCTTTTTTACATTTTGAAATCAGTTGCAGAAAAAAAGCCACCTGTAAATGCTGTATTTTCTCTCTCTCTCATATGACGGTTAAAGGCAGCTGAACTAAATTATTTTGCCAGACTGTTTTTGTTCAAAGCATGCATGGTCACCTTTCTTTTTTGTTGGATCTGTACTCTAGCTGGAAAAGGTACTTTTTTTTACATACTTTACTGTAGTACTTGCTTCTGTGGGTAAATTATACATTAAAAAAAAGAAAAAAAAAGAAAGCAAGGGTTTAAGATAGAGAATATTTTTTCAGTTCAATTATTTATTATTATTATTTTTGCTTCTGAATACTGTGGAAAGGGGTCCACAGTATTGGCAGCTCTGTCTCGGGGGTAATCACTGATAGATATTTACCTAGTCTCTGTCAGTCTCCCTTTCCCCCCACTCCACCTTCTCTTTTTCTCATCAGCAGGATTTCTCCACTCACTTCCTTTTGGAGGGTTTCCTGTAGATGGAATTATTTCCTTGGGAAACGTTTGACATTCCTTGGATTAAGACTTGAGTGCTCACAAACTTTTGCCAAGAGGCTTCCTGCTTCCTGCAAGTGCAGGGCTATTGCAGAGTAGGAGCAATGTGGTCTGAGTGCATCTTACGGTGTTGCTATCGAACATGCTGCAGATGTGATTGAAACCATTAGAGTCTGACAGAGAAATCTATTTAAGTTTTTTACAGAGGCAAGGTGGGAGGGAAAGCAGATGTAAGCCACACTTTGGCCAAATAGGTTTTTTTTTCTGGGTCAAGTAAATGGATGATGTGATTACATTTTCTGTTTTAAATCAAAAATGGTGAGTGATAAGAATGTGCCTTGATAAGGGAGTATTTAAAACATTTAGTCTTTTGTCCATTTATTTAGTCTCTTTTTTTTTGCACTCCCTTTTTTGGCATTTTCTTAATAGTATCAGCCAGCAGTAATATCGAGCCTGTTTATTTGCCAAGAATTGCTATCGTAGGTGTCTGTAAAAGTGCCTGGGGCAGCGGCTTAGGCCTGAATTGGTTAATATCAAAGGAGTGCTGTAGCAGAACCTAAAGTGTTTTGAAGTGATTTTCAATGAATACAAATCCCTGTAGACCATTAGTAACCTGTTTGGCTTCACACTGAGAAGTGGATAGGAGGGTGCTTCTCTGGTGTGTGGTCAGGGGTTAAGCCTTTATGAGTAGCAAGGGCCAGAATAGTGTTGGCAGGAGTGTACTGTTCAGGGTATGTGAATGAGATGTTTCAATGTTTTATTTTATTTTCAACCCACCCCCCTCCGAGGTCAGGCTAGTATTTCCTGTTGGTCACACTGTAGAAACAACTCTAGAAAATCATGTAGGACTGAAGTGCACAGTTCTTGAATTTCATTTGATCATGAATTGCTGTGCAAAGGGCTTTAAAATAATTGAAATAATACATGCTCTGTCCGTTTTAAAGTTTTTTTTGGTATTGATCTGGAACCGATAAGTACCACTGACTCAATCTGTTTATAATATTTTGAATGTACATTTATTTTGGTTCACATGCTGTATATTTTAATGGAAATCACGCTTTTAGTCACTGCTAAGGTATTGTAAGATTGACTGACCATTAATGAGTCATTGAACATTGACAGCTTCTTTCGGTGATCTTGTTAAAGTCACCTTAACGATGTAGAGCAGTCGATTCCTGCAGTGTTTATTTTCCTGCTGGGTATAAATGAAGACTTGACCTACACTATATAGGCTACTCATGCTCATTACCAGTGTGACTGCAAAAAAAACAGCTGACTTAAATTGTTTTGTAGGGGGTGGAGTAGGGGTGCAATCAACAAAATTGACTTAAATATAAAACTAACTTAAGTTGTGTAACTGTAAAGATTTATTTACACCCCAGCCAGAACTATAATCCATTGAGGCATTATAGTTGTGCTGTGGGCATTCGAGACTTGGTGTGAAAAAACATAATTTCCAATTCCAGAAAATGGGGGAAAATAATTGGAGCTGATTAAGGACACAAGTTGTCTCTTCCTTCAAGTTAATGCGTTTTCCCTTAACTATCAAACTTGCCAAACAATTTTCTGCTTTGTGGTAATGGATGTCTTTCCAAGCATCAGTTCAGACAGAGATTCCACAATTACATTCTTTTGCAGGGTCTAAACTCTTGTTGTAAGATGATTTTACTCCCCTCTAATAAAGTGAGCATTACGCAACCTTTACCATCTCTTCCCCCTTGCTTCCTCCTTGAATAAATATAGACTGAAGTATTTTCTTCAGACGCAAGCCAGATTTACAATGTTCTGTACCGCCCATCCCAAAGAGACTGAGATTTTGACTTTTTTTTTGTGCAGAATTCTTAGTGTTTTTAGTTTTTATGGGAAAAAGCATGAAATGTCATTATTTGCTTATACTTTGCTTTGCTACTCCATACTGTAACTAGTACAAATGTTTTGGAGTGTAATAAATATATACATATGTAATTGTCTCAAAACATTTTAAAACATAGGAGCACTGAAACTAATTTGCTCATATCACAGATTTTAATCTCTCCAACTGCCAGGGATTTACATATGGTTTATAGCCCTGTAAGTGTATTTATATCCAATTACAACTTGATGAAATGTTCCCCCCCCCCATCTTGCCCTTATATCTATCAGGTAATCAAATGCTAGCAGTGCAGTCATGAAACAGACAAACTTGGAAAGTGCAGGAATTACATTTAAAGAAAGAAAGGGTTTTGTGTAACAGACATGCATGACTAGACTAGAATGACTAGTCTACGATGTTAGCAAATCAGTCCTGTAATGCAGAATTAAAATAAGATTTATCCAAGAGTAACAAGGAGTATTATAACTGATTGGGAGCCTGATACGAAGTGCCATAACTTATTTAGTTTCAAGATCGTAACTTATTTAAGTTGAAGATGCAGTTTCGCTCAAACTCACTGCTCAGTGACCCCTGCTTCACTCCCTCATTTCACATTTACAACAGGGCTATAATGGTTGTCAAAGGCCCTGTCTACTCTACATAACTGATCTTGGGAACCATATTTGAATACTCTTCTTATTAGTCCAGCTCAAATGAAACCACAAAAAGAACAATTGTACCTTCGGTTGAGATTACTGCATCCACATAGGTTACACTTACACAAAGCACATTGATTCATGGTACAGTATCCCACCATGCACTTCTGTTTACAAACACGAAATTATGGAGTAAATGGGTGCAGAACACAGGCTTCTCATTTTGTCTTCAAAACTGCAAGAAAGCAGCAACAGAGAAGACAGTGGCATATTTTTGCATTTAGTTTTACAAATTTACAATGCATCTCAATAAGATGTTACGATTTTGACATTATTATTATTACAGATTCTTACAGTTTTCACAGGAAACATTTTAAAGCATTACAAGAGCTTGGCAATACTATCAATACTAAATACAGTAGCATGCCATGTTACTCACCTGTCCACTTACTGCTACTATAACTTTAATTTTTAAGTTTATGTACTAGTTTTATTCCATGTTGTACAGTATTTGCAATGCCTATACGCCAAACATAACCGGGCAGAAGGGGTTTGTGGAGGACACACACTAAAATTAGATCGGTATTACACCATCCACACTTCTGATTTACTGCATTACTTGACACAATCAAATTTGGAACTGGACTGTAGGACTGCAATATTACATATTTGTATTGCAGACACAATGGTATAAAAGACAACTAATGCATTTTAAATAGTGTAGTGTAGTTGTAGTGTAGATAGCACCTAAGGTTCATCTTCAGTATCATGCTGTAGTTCATCAGACTGTTCCTATGACTGTTAAATTAGTGCAGTTGTAGTTGTCAAGTATTGACAGTTTTCATTTGAAACCCTGTTATTTGGTGATGAATTGATACGGTAAAATATTGTTCATGAATCTATACTTATACACCATTGATTATGTGCAATCAAAGGAATGACATTCCAAATTTGATACAACCTCTGTCTTAACTTCAACTGGAAACTTTACAGTTTCCTCTGGTCTGAATTCAATTCAATTAAGTCTGAAAAATGTAATTGTATTCCAGTGTTCATCTCAAAGGTTCACAGCTCTGTTGTGTTCTTGTTGTTGTCCCAGCTGAACTCTGATACCCCAGGGAATAATTAACTGAACAATGTCAACAATTCAACATCTGAATTTCAACATTAGTTAAAAAGCAATTTTACTTAAGTGTTTACATTAGTACAGCTCAGTGGAAATGAAAAGCCAGACTCACGGGTACTTCAGGACCAGTGTTCAGGAACACTGCTCCGCAGACTGTACTTGTAATTTAGTCATTTAATCTCCTGTAAAACTGCACTTATACAACGTTTTGTCATACTTCTTGCTTTTGCATTGCTAGTACTCGTGTTGTTTATTTTGATTTCCCCTATGCCCCCTTTCCCTTGGCTCTTGACTGTGACTGAACATCTTGCCTGCACTTATTAGCTTTTACAATCTAGGACAGGGGTTCCCAAAGTTTTCGACCCAAGTACCCCTTTGCCACGCAGAATTTGGATGAGTACCCCGACCGGAAAGTTGCTCACGGCTAAATAACGTGAGAGTGTGGGGGGTGGGATTCACGACAAAATAGCGTTACAGTGGGGGGTTGTCACGGCAAATCAGTGTGAGAGCTGGGGAGGGGGGAAGGGGGTTTTTGCAGCCAAAAAATACAGTGAGAGCGAGGGGGGGTGGGTGACACAGCAAACAAGCGTGAGGGGGGGTTTGGGGGGGCCGGAGCAGCTGGCAAAATATACTATATACACTTATGCAAATTTGAATTTGTAAATTGCATTAAGCCTTGAACTGTACTGTATTATTGCACTTTGTATTGCTCTTATATTTTGTAAGTTGCTGTGGACAAGGCCGTCTGGTAAAAAATAAATTATTATTATTATTATTATTATTATTATTATTATTATTATTATTATTGATTGAGGTCGGGAGTTGGGACTCTGAACAGGCAATAAAATGCGCTGTCCAGCCATCCGCTTCGGTTGATACCGTGGTTCCACAGCAGCTAAGAGCAGAGTATTGTGGAGAGGAATAATGCAGCTCTCACTGATAACATTGCTGGCTAACAGGTGTCTGGTAAGCCACAGGAGTTGCTGTAGTGTGCAAAGCTAAGGACATCCTGGCCATCTTTAAGCCCACCCAACCCCAACAGTTTGGCCATTTGTGTGCTGCCCCTATGGGGAATCCCTGTCTCAGTCAGACAGGACACAGCTCAGGCTGGAACCAGTGCTGTGTGTACTATATGGCTCAACCTGCACTCTAAGCAGAGGCTATACTGCTTAATCCCCCATTGCAGATTGTTTTTGTCAACAGGAACAGACAGCTACATAAGACACCTATTGGAGGGCGCTGTGTATTTGGTTGTGTGAAGTGAGGTAGAACATTTTCAGTTTCTAAATGTGACATGGAAAGGGAAAAAAAAATTGTTTTCCCCCCTTTGTTTCTTTCCTTTAAGTTCTAGTTGAATGCTCACACTGAATGAGAAAAAAGGAAAAGGTCTCAAACATTTCTTATTCCGCATTATCACACAGGATTTTTTTACATTATTTTTTTCTCTCTCTTTTCAGAATGTCAATATATTCCGTATCTGTGTGCAGCAGCTTAGGCCGGCTCAGTGCCCTGTTTTGTAGGCAAATGAAGACAAGCTAGTTTTAGAATGTAATCTTCTTAAACCCTGCGAGCATTTTAGGAAGTAACAATTTACTTGTGTAATGGGGATTTTATGTTCCAGCTGGGATATGTCTGGCACTTGCATCAGGTGAAACAGGTTTAAAATAATTGTACAATGAAGCTGTGTATTGCTTATATTTCTTTACTTTCCCCCCCCCCCTTTCTGTAGCACACTGTGTACAAAAAGGAAATATAACAATGTAACTGCTAGCCAGTGCTTTTCAAAGTTTTAACATAAAGTATTTTGAAGGATTTTGCTTCATCACTGAGGTCAGGAAATGTACTGAACAAGCTTTTTGTGAGCAGTTAATTAGTTTAATGTATATGAGTGGTATGTGTTATGGGTTTATAGAATCACCTCCTGTCCACCAGTGATGGCGGTCCTCCCAACAATGTAGTTTTAACCCTGTCACACGTTCCAAGAGTGGAACACAAATGAGCAAATATTGCAATGCATGGATTCAATTAATATTCATTAAATTAGATTTCTGCAGGAAGCCTGAAGACACAGGGAGCCTAAAAGATTAATATTGTACACTATTTTATATCATTCCTATTTTTTTTTTTACACCCAGTTCTCAACCCCTTCTATATATTTTTTTGTTATTGTGAGGATACTTTTCCTCTATATATTAAATGCATCTTGTACTGGAGCTCCATTTGGAAGTGAAACAGGGTATAGTTTTTAAGTCACAGAGAACCTGATAATTCAAGAGTATATGCCCCCTTAAAGTTAATAGAACTTTTCCTTAGCACCGAATAAGGAAATGTGTGAGTGATATACTTTTGGTATTTTCAAGAATGTTCAAGATTATACACAATATATATATATATATATACACTCACCTAAAGGATTATTAGGAACACCATACTAATACTGTGTTTGACCCCCTTTCGCCTTCAGAACTGCCTTAATTCTACGTGGCATTGATTCAACAAGGTGCTGAAAGCATTCTTTAGAAATGTTGGCCCATATTGATAGGATAGCATCTTGCAGTTGATGGAGATTTGTGGGATGCACATCCAGGGCACGAAGCTCCCGTTCCACCACATCCCAAAGATGCTCTATTGGGTTGAGATCTGGTGACTGTGGGGGCCAGTTTAGTACAGTGAACTCATTGTCATGTTCAAGAAACCAATTTGAAATGATTCGACCTTTGTGACATGGTGCATTATCCTGCTGGAAGTAGCCATCAGAGGATGGGTACATGGTGGTCATAAAGGGTTGGACATGGTCAGAAACAATGCTCAGGTAGGCCGTGGCATTTAAACGATGCCCAATTGGCACTAAGGGGCCTAAAGTGTGCCAAGAAAACATCCCCCACACCATTACACCACCACCACCAGCCTGCACAGTGGTAACAAGGCATGATGGATCCATGTTCTCATTCTGTTTACGCCAAATTCTGACTCTACCATCTGAATGTCTCAACAGAAATCGAGACTCATCAGACCAGGCAACATTTTTCCAGTCTTCAACTGTCCAATGTTGGTGAGCTTGTGCAAATTGTAGCCTCTTTTTCCTATTTGTAGTGGACATGAGTGGTACCCGGTGGGGTCTTCTGCTGTTATAGCCCATCCACCTCAAGGTTGTACGTGTTGTGGCTTCACAAATGCTTTGCTGCATACCTCGGTTGTAACGAGTGGTTATTTCAGTCAAAGTTGCTCTTCTATCAGCTTGAATCAGTCGGCCCATTCTCCTCTGACCTCTAGCATCAACAAGGCATTTTCGCCCACAGGCCTGCCGCATACTGGATGTTTTTCCCTTTTCACACCATTCTTTGTAAACCCTAGAAATGGTTGTGCGTGAAAATCCCAGTAACTGAGCAGATTGTGAAATACTCAGAGCGGCCCGTCTGGCACCAACAACCATGCCACGCTCAAAATTGCTTAAATCGCCTTTCTTTCCCATTCAGACATTCAGTTTGGAGTTCAGGAGATTGTCTTGACCAGGACCACACCCCTAAATGCATTGAAGCAACTGCCATGTAATTGGTTGGTTAGATAATTGCATTAATGAGAAATTGAACAGGTGTTCCTAATAATCCTTTAGGTGAGTGTATATATATATATAATTTTGACATTCTGATTATGGTTTATTTATTTATTGTACTAATGCACATTAATGCAGCTAAGTGGGTGGTGCGGGTGATGTCAGTAACACACTTAAGGATTTATGTTAAATGTGTACTGTGCTTTATTGGGCACACCACAATGTTATTTTAATGTAGAATAAAACATATTAAAAGTTTATCATTACCTAGTTGAATGGATGCATTCAGTATAACATCCTTTTTTATTACATTTAATTACATTATGAATCTCTACATTTTGAGCCTTCTCCATTAAGTTAATACAGATAAGTCAAATGTACAATAAATAAATAAACATATTTTTTCGTCCAGAATAATTTAATCATTTATACAAAATAACAACATACACAATGATATATCACCTACTTGACTTGAGTGAACTATTTTGCATTTAAAGTCATATTTAACTATCATAAATACAACTTGTATTTACAGATGAGTGACAAATTAAAGGAAAATCCAACATAAAGTGTCTCAGTAAGGTGTTGGGCCACCACGAGCCGCCAGAACAGCTTCAATGCTCTTGGCATAGATTCTACAAGTCTCTGGACTCTACTGGAGGGATGAACACCATTCTTTCAAAAGATATTCCCTCATTTGGTGTTTTGATGATGGTGGTGGAGAGCGCTGTCTAACATGTCGGTCCAAAATCTCCTATAGGTGTTAAATTGTGTTGAGATCTGGTGACTGTGAAGGCCATAGCACATGATTCACATCATTTTCATACTCATCAAACCGTTCAGTGACCACTCGTGCCCTATGGATGGGGGCATTGTCATCCTGGAAGAGACCACTCCCATCAGGATAGAAATATTTCACCATAGGATAAAGGTATATTACAGAATTAATTTGTAATGATTTGCAGTGACCCTTGCCTCTAAAGGGACAAGTGGACCCAAACCATACCAATAAAATGCCCCCCACATCATAACGGAGCCTCCAGACCCTCCACTGTAGGGGTCAAGCAGTTAGGCCTGTGCCATTCTCTTGGTGTCACCACACATGCACTTGCCCACTTGAGCAGTCTTTGTGACAAGCTCCTGCCATTTGTGCCCCAATAGGCACAAAAAGTGACTTAGATCCTTTCCTCTTGCCATCTTGATCCAAAATTGATGTCAACTGGGCCTGCTCAGCATTTGTATACATGCCACAGAGCATGATAGGATGCTAATTGCTTAATTGTATCATGCAGTGCACCTGTTTGAAGGCATCTGCATTCGTTATGTTTCTCCACTCATTTATTCAGGTTTTTCCTTTAATTTGTCACCCGTCTGTATATTACATACATAATAGGAATGCTTCAAAAATATTTTGATTGCATTTGAAATACTTTTCAGTTATTTTCTGTGACCCTGATTCATCAAGATGAGGCCTGCTAACCATACCTCTATCAATTGCCATGCATTCAACTCAATTACAACTTTTTAATTCTCACTCCGTACTTGATGTTGTAAGGTTTGACATAGTTTGGCAAACAGTGGTAGGTAATTTTAACTTCAGATGATCCACTTTGCTAAATTAGCAATAATAAAAAACATTTTGTTAATCAGTTAGTCTTTTATTTGAAAATATTTAAATGTGTATTGTAAAATAAGTATTTTTTATTGGTGGTGAATGCACCACATTTACAAAAAAATATTTTGTCACATATATTTACATTTAAATGCAATTGGTCTACATATCTGATCACCTAACCCTAGCACTGAGTTGTTCTGTGGACACGTGTATATTATTTTAATGCATTAGTAAGAGTGCTTTTAATCTGTGTAACATCTGTTAACAGAAGTGCACTAGCAGATAACTTTGGACTTAAGTGTTAAGCACCACGGGACACAGGAACAGGGGGACCCAGTTGCAGTGCTGGGAGGGATGGTCAGACAGGTGTGGGTCGGGTACCGGCAGGACCGGGCAATCAAGGCAAGGCAAGGCAAGGACGAGGTCATGGTCACAGGCAGGGGTCAGGCGATCAGGCAAGCAGTAACGAGGGAAGTCCAAAGTCATGGTCGGGAAGTCAAGCAAGGGATCCGGGGAACAAGGCAACAACAAGACACAGGGAGAAATGCTCGGAGTAGTGATTAAACTGACATGACTTTGCGATGATGGAGTGTTCGTGAGGGGTTTATATCAGGAGTAGGGAAGCGGGTTGGGAGGTGCTGAGCGAATGAGAGCAGGGGTTTTTCAAGAATGCTGATTGACAGAAGGGACCTGGGAGAAGTATCTGACAAGGAAGGGAAAAGGTGACCTCTAGTGGGGATCAGTGGAAGTACAATTAGGTCATGACAGTACCCCCTCTTCACGAATGGCCACAGCTGAACTGGACTGTACATGGCGAGGACGGCCACAGGGCCAGGGAGCAGGTGCAGTGGGATGTGTGGAACGGAAGTCCATGATAAGGGAAGGGTCGAGCACATCCGAGGCAGCAACCCAGGATCGCTCCTCTGGACCGTATCCCTCCTAGTCCACTAGGTACTGCAAGCGGCCCCAGAGGCGACGGGAGCAGAGCATGGAGCACACCGCGTAGGCAGGACCGCTGTCCAGATCCAGGGGCGGAGGAGGAGGAGCAGGAATAGAGGCAGGCTGAGCAGGAGAAGTAGAGGGATCCGACGACAATTTCAAGAGGGAGACGTGGAAAGTGGGGGCGATTAACTTGGATTAACTTGGCGCAGAATCCGGAACGGGGGCTGAGTTTTTTGGAAGGGAGCTTCATCTTGATGACCTAGGTGTACAGCCAAACCTCCTGTCCCGGCAGATACTGAGACGCTAGACGGCAGTGATGATCTGCTGTGGTCTTCTGGCGACGGGTCACACGTTGCAGCCGGGTGTGCACCCTTTGCCAGACTGCAGTACTGCGGTGAAACCAGTCGTCCAGTGCGGGAACATCCATGGATTCCTCATCCCAGGGGAACAGGGCAGGCTGGTAGCCGAGTGTACAATGGAAGGGAATGAGGCCAGAGGAAGAGCTGGTGAGGGAGTTCTGCGCGTACTCGGCCCAGGGTAGATAGCGACTCCAGTCTGTCTGGGATGAGCTGCACTGGGAGTGCAGAAACCTCTCGATCTCCTGGTTCAGGCGCACTTGTCTGTCCATTGGACTGGGGGTGATAGTCAGACGTGAGGCTGACATTCACATTTAGTGCCTTGAAAAAGCAGGCCAGACACGGGCAGTCTCAAGCGCAATGAGGAGTCCCCTCAGAGGGATGAGCCGGCAACCTTTGGTGAACTGGTCAATGGCTACCAGGATGGTGGTGTAGCCCTGGGACTTGGGGAGATCCATAATAAAATTCACGGCAATGTGGCACCAGGGACGATGAGGACAGGAAGAGGCTTGAGCAGACCGACGGGGAGGTGTCTGGAGGCTTTGGATTGTGCGCAGGTGGAGCAGGCGCCGATGGACCGGGTGACATCACGCACTTAACCGGGCCACCAGAATTTTCCGATGGTGCGGCTGGCACCTGGGTGACCGGAGGCAGGAGTGGTGTGGATCCAGAGCAGCAATTATGGGCACACTGCTGATGTGACGTAGGTCCAGTTTGCTGGACAGGCGGAAGGAGCCAGATCAGAGGCGAGTCTGTGCTGAATCTGGTCCCAGATGCTCCACTGAATGGAAGCCAGAATGCAGGAGGGAGACAGGATGGACTCTGCAGACTGAGGGTCAGGAGAGCAGTCAAACTGGCATGAGAGGGAGTCCGCCTTGGTGTTCTTTGATCCCAGCTGGTAGGTCAGTGTGAAGTGGAACCGGGTGAAGAGAGCACAGCCCCCACTCCAGACTCAGAGGCGTCCACCTCCACGATGAACAGCAGAGAGGGGTCCGGGTGCCTGAGGACGGGCGCTGTTGTGAACAGGGTCTTGTGGTGGAGCGAATGTGGCAGTGGCATTGTCAGTCCAGATTAATTTCCGGGGGGATCCATTTAATAGAGAGGACAGCGGAGAGGCGACAGAGCTGTAGTTGTGGATGAACTGTCTATAAAAGTTGGCAAAGCCCAGAAAGTGCTGTAGCTCCTTCACAGTGCAGGGCTGCGGCCAGTTGGTGACAGCGTGCACCTTCTCTAAGTCCAAGTGCACGCTGCTGTCTTCGATGACATAGCCCAGGAAGCCTTTAAGTACAGACTGTTGCGCAGCAGATACTGGAGCACCTGGCGCTCAGAGAGGGTGGAGGAGTAGATTAGAATGTCGTCAATGTAGACGATGACGAAGCGATGGAGGAATGTTCTCGGAGCAAATGCCTGGAAGATAGAAGAGGCATTGTCAAGACCGAACAGCATGACCAGGTAGTTGTAATGACCAGTGTGTGTAATGAACGCCATCTTCCATTCATCCCCCTCTTGAATCCAGATGAGGCGCTGAGCAGGTCCAGTTTGGTGAAGTAGCGGGCTCCTCTCAGCTGATCCAGGGCAGTGGGCACTAAGGGCAGCGGGTACCAGTTCTACACCGTCACTGCATTGAGCCCCCTGTAGTCAATGCAGGGTTGAAGACCCCGTCCTTCTTTGAGATGAAAAAGAAGCTGATGGCAGCAAGTGATGTGGGCGGACGGATGATTCCCAGGTCCAGAGCCTCCAAGATGTACTTCTCCAAGGCCTTGGAGTCTGGGAGAGAGATAGGGTAAATGCGCCCTCTGGGAGAAGAGGTGCCCAAAAGGAGGTCTATGGCACAGTCCCCAGGCCGGTGTGGTGGCAAACGGGAAGCCTTGGCAGACCGAGGATGATGTCCGCTCCAGGAGAGTCAATCACAAGGAAGGGGAGCTGTTCAGAATGGAGTAGACCGATGGACATAGTGATGGGGCTCGTCTTTTGGGACACCGGGCCGGAACCAATGGGCTGGTTGTTGATGGCCTGGACAAGGAGATGAGGGACACACGGTGAGAGAGGGATGTGGTGTTTTGTGACTGTCACTCCGTTAATGAAATTCCCTGCAGACCCAAGAGTCCAGCAGCGCATAAACAAAGACGTGTTTATTGCCGAGCTGGATCCGAGCACGAACATGGCATTGTGCCGGGGTGATGAGCAGGCACAGATTGGCGCTGACCGGGTCGGCTGGGGGAGTGACGGGGAGCCAGGACAAGTTGCACACGTAACTCGGAAGTGCCCCGACTGACCGCAAAAGAGGCAGAGGTGCTGTTGAACTCTCTTCTGTCTCTCATCGGTGGACAGGTGTGTTCTGCCCAGCGGCATGGACTGCGTCTCACACACAGGGCTGGGTGAAGGGCTGAGGCTGACAGGCGGACGAGACATAGCAGGAGTGAAACAGGTTCCCCCCATCTTCATCAGATTGTCCAGCCTGACCGTCAGCTGGATGAGTTGCTCCAGGGAGAGCACCTCGTCTCGGCATGCAAGCTTGGCTTGTAGGTCCTGGTCCAGTTCCCGGTGGAACACAGCGAGCAGAGCCAGATCTCCCCATCTGCTATTAGCAGCCAGAGTCTGGAACAGAGTAATGAGGGAAGCCCAAAGTCGTAGTCGGGAGGTCAGGCAAGGGATCCAGTAAACAAGGCAACAAGATGACATGGGGAGAAGTGCCTTGAGATGTAGTGATTAAACTGACAAAACTTTGCGATGTTCGTTAAGGGGTTTATATCAGGAGCATGGAATTCGGTAGGGAGATGCAGAGCGAATGAGAGCAGGGGTTTATAACAGGAGTGCACAGGGTTTTTCAAGAATGTTGATTGACAGAAGGTAGCTGGGAGAAGTGTCTGGTAAGGAAGGGAGAAGGTGACCTTTAGTGGGGAACAGTGGAAGTACGATTAGGTTGTGACATTTAAACCCTGTTTCCACTGGCCACGTTCAGCTGCACCTCAGCGTGGCCGTGCCGTATCTGTGCACCTAAACTATACCCTGCAGAGTTTCCACTCAATTGTCGTGAGGTTCAGCTGCCGTAGGAAGTGACTGAGACACGAAAGGTCAAACCGCAACTGGGACACTCGGCACTCTGGGATTTTGTGTTTTAAACTGGAGGCTGAAATACCTCTAACATTAAAATGCAATAAACTTTGGGCTGAAATGTTTTTACGATATCTAACACAGTCTTATAGTATAAGTTATACAAGATATTCAAAAGTAGAAACCGGGACACATTGAAACAATATATAAAACAAATTACATCACTTACATCAATTACATCATACAATTTCACCTAGTTTATTTTGTTTACCAGCGCATCGTAAATAACCGTGTTGCTTCTCCCTGTATCATGATCCGATTAACATTGACAATAAAGCTTAATTTAAGTATCCTACATATTCGCCCTTATTATTTATCTGTGGGATAATTAACTGCATTGCATTATTAAATACAGTGCGCTGGGTTTAAATCTGTCCCGTGTAACCACTACATATCTATATCATGAAATACACAGTATGACAGTCACAGCCAGTTTCTTAAGCAAAACTCATACATGTCTATATAAATACAGCTACAACACTCTGGGATCCATAACTTACTGGAACAGTTTTCCCACAAATTCAGTGTTAGCGTGTTTTCTCTTATTTTGCACATTGATAAAGCTGCAGGTATACAAAGAGTCACATCAATAACATTGCGGGGCATCAGCTTTTATTGTGAATGGGATTCCTTTAAAAAAACACCTTTGACACCGTATTGAATGGATCAGTTTTATTTATCGCTAAGTTTTGTAAGGTTGTAGGGTTTGTATTTCTGCAGTCGGTAAAGCATCTATATTTGGATTACCATTAACATATAGTTATAGCGATAACGAGGGATTACAAATATAAAATATACGATTCTTCATGCGATTGATCACATAAAAATTAGCCTGTTTTAAACATTTTAATAGTTTTAAGATAGTGTAAACGGGGGAAGCTAAAAATCGTTACATTTAAATAACTTTGAGATAATTTACAAGACATCCGGACATTTAATTTAAATCCAGGTCGAATATTTCATGTTAGCGGGTATTTAAAACAAGAAAAGCTCTTGTTTGTGTCTTTCTGTGCCAAGCAATTCATCCTGTGTGTCACTTTTCCACCGTGCATTAATAACTGCTCCAGATGAATCGTTTTCCCAAGGTAAACACACAGTCCTTCTTGTGAAAAGCTTCTACCGCATCTCTCGCGTCGACAGCGGCTGCCATTACTGTAGTTACAATTTCAGAATGCAGACGTGCTGCATCAAACTGCATCAAGACGTCACAGTACGTGCCGCAGACCAGTTTGGGACTCGGCCGATACGATATACGAAACTGTGCCGCCTGAAACTAGTTTGGGCACAGGTGGATGTGCAGCTGAGCCCTATTGGAAACCCCCCGACACGACACGGCCACGCTGAGGTGCAGCTAAACGTGGCTAGTGGAAATGGGGTGTAAGTGGGTGATTTCAATGTATTTATCATTTTACAAGACTGAAATGAAACACTTGAATCTGCTACATCTGGATGAGTGGGTTCAAATGTAGTTTAACTTTTACTTGCAATATTCACAAAGCAAAATCCACAATTCTCTCATTAGTTTGGGAGGTTCTCAGCAGGAGAATGGTTTTTTTTTAAGGCCAGGGTCCTGTATTGAGCTGCAGGCCTGTCTTCTAGTACAATGGTGTCTTTTTGTGTTCACATGGTAGCTCCAAATTACTCAATTCATTGAATAACTTTCTCAGTTGGGCTTAGTTATGATTTTCTTTCATTGTTTCTTTTTTACAGCCGATTAACTTAAAATATGTTGATTACTCAAGATATTATACCCACAATACATTTTGGAGTCTGGAGTTTTATATTCATCCACTTACTGATGTGTTTTGAGTAATCACCGGAAGGTGGTCAGGGAGTGTGTGGTCATGACCTCGGTGGGATGGTTATTCCACCATTTAGAAGCAAGTCTTGAAAAGGAGTGGGCTCTATAGGGAGGGGATCAGAAAGGGAGTAAAGTTAGTCTTCAGGAACAGGAAGACTGGACAGATCTCAAGGATGTGTAAGGAGCAATGAGTCTATAGATAGCTAGGTGCAAACTTTAAAGGTTGCATTAATTAATTTACCTTCTAATCACAGCCCTGATTTACCACCTGATCAACTTAATGGACACACCTGTTCATTAAATGTTATTTTCATCAATTTACAAACTCATCCCCTCCAAAGCTTGAGAAGATCACAGAGTTTGATGGAATTGAATCAGAAGTGATTATGTAGGGTTGAATTCAGTCTTTAAAAAAACATCTGTGAATGCATTTTACCCCAAGTCTGATACTGGTAATTGGTAAGTACAGTGTGGATAGTAATGATATGGGGTTTGTGATGGTGGTACTGTGATGGAAGCCTCCTTGCCTGGCGGGCTCTCCAGGCATCACACTTGCATGGCTGACTAGTAATTGGCAATTTGAGAAGGTACACAGGTCGAGCTTGTCGAGTGAAACGAGACAGTGTTGGAGATTTAATAAATTATGACTTGGCAACAAGTGAGAGCAGTACCGATTGTCACGGGAATAGTGTAGTCTTTGCGGAAAAGCAAGAGCTGGCTGATCATTATAATTAAACTGTTAATGACGGATCCTTGTGTCTTACCCTGCCAGAGGATAGAGCTGTATGGTTACACACTGTTTTTATGTTTGTTTGTTTGTTACAGCACCTTAACCCTTGTATTCCAAATTTTGGAATAGCAAACCAGAGACTTACAGATGCATGGTAGCTTCATAAAATAATTTGTCTTCCATGAATTACTGAAAAGTGTTAGTTCTCCTAATTTTCCTAATTGGCTCATTTGCTGCTCATTTACTGGTTGACCCGAATATAGAAGAACATGGACATCATCTAATGGAACTTCTGAATCTGACAGAATTTACCTTTACAAAGTCTGTCTACTTCAATTCAGAATTTAACTACCAGAGGGTTGTCATGTTGTAATTGGTCATGTGAGGTCATAGATTCCAGTGTTAATTCTTTATGTCCATCAATTCATTCATGTTCTAAAGAACAACATATCAGTCCAGTTTCTGAATGGCTAATATAGGCTAGTTCAAAACATTAATGATTCCAAATGCATGATTCCATAACAGTTGGAAATAATTGATTATGCCTAATCATTAAAAGCTTGATTTTAATATTGAATGCGTATAAGGGAACATAAAGTTTACAAAGGAGAGGAGGCCATTCGACCCATCATGCTCGTTTGGTGTCCATTGATAACTTATGCCTCAGTTCCACTGGCTTAAGCGTCCGTGCCTTACCGTGCAGAACGCGTCCATCCTCGGACGCGTCCCAGAGCTTTTTGTAAAACCAGGCCGTTGTTGGAAGTCCATCCACTGTTGTGGTAGGAGCAGAGCAATTGTGGGTTTGGTCTGCATTTTGTTTTCAAAACAAAGACCGAAAACAACACTACGAGCGATAGAGCCTGATGTGGAAAGGACTTTTATGGCTATTTTATTCTTTATGCTTTACATGATTGGAGACAGCGTAATAAATACACTTTTCTGTTAAGAGATATTAAGAAGAGCTAAGCGTGTATAGACAACATTATTTTCAGACAAGCATTACGTTACCGTAAGAAAACGTTTCCATGTGCAACAATAAAATAAATATTTGCTATTTATTATTGTTATTATTGTAATCATCATCAATATATGTGGTAGTAGATGCATTTTAAATGGTACAACTTGACTCCTTTAACTTATTACTCTTACTACAGATTTGTAACTGCAAACAACACTTTTTGCCGTATTATTTTTAATTTACTTAGCAGACGCCCTTAACCAGGGCAAGTTACAGTTGAAACAAAATACACACACATTTCATGATTAATCATACAGTAACAGCAGCTACAATATAGCAGGTTTTAATTTAACTAAATTGTGTTTCAGTCATGGCGTTTATGGACTTATGGACACATTTATGAAACCCAGATCTGCTGTATTTATTTATTCATTCATTTAACTTGTAAATGGACACACATTAACTAAATCGTGTTCATCTTCATACTGATTGTCTCTGTGGGGCTGTTATACAACAGACCTGTAAACCATCCACAGGACGACAGCCTGAAACACCGTCCAGTTGTTCATAAAATATTAATACAATCGTCTGCTACTGATCCGATTATTATCCTTCAGGTTATGTTTAACTAGTCACAGCACTGCACCGGGGTCCTGTGAAATCCAAGTTTTTAATACACTCAGATATTAACTGTAAGCAGTAAAACATTTAATTGTTTCTGTATGTGGATTTCACTCCATGCTGCTAATAAAACTAATTTCTTCTTGATCCCACACGGCATTTGAGATTATATCTTCCGACATAATGTAACTGATCTCTTCCCTGTCTGTCTAAAAGTCAAGCACACATCTGCGCTTCTGAAAGCGAAGTATTTCTTTAGTGGGCGTGATGGACGCTTACGGCCACGCTTACGGCCATGTCTGGCACCAGATAGTTAACTGTCCGGACGCATCTGCCAGTGGTAACTGGGTATAAGTGATCCAAGGATCCTATCCAGTAAATTTGGGAACATTCAAACATATTCAGCTTCAACCACATCACTGGGGAGTTTGTTCCAGATTGTAACAAGTCTGTGTGAAGAAGTGTCTCCTGTTTTCTGTCTTAAATGCCTTGAAGCCCAATTTCCATTTGTGTTCGGTCAGTGTGTCCCTGCCGAAAAGCTCCTCTGGTTTGATGGGGTCAATCATGATTTTGAAGACTTGAATCAAGTCCCCAAGTAGTCTTCTCTGTTCCAGGGTGAAAAGGTTCAGTTCCCTCAGTCTCTTTTTTTTTGGGGGGGAAATTTGTGATTCAGACTAGTGGGGGACTGAATGATATTGTGTTTAGAAAGTACTTGATTCTTCCCACAGTATCTGAAGTGTGTGTATTGTCTTATTGACAGGGGGCTGGGCCTGTGCTTCTTTACTTATCATACCTCTGCAGATATTGAGCTGCGGGGCCAGATGCTGGGAGCTGCTGGGAGCTGCTGGGAGCTGCAGGGGCATATCTGCTGCTCTGTTGACACATGAGTATTAAAATGCACTGCAAACAAACCTTGTCCTGTATTATCTGGCCGTGACAAACAGAGGAAAGCCAACATCATGCATTAATGATCTGTGCTTCACAAAAGAGCTCATTACTGGCACAATGAGAGCTGTAAGGCAATACTTCTGTAAACTGTTCTTGAAAATCATTGTACATTTACACCAGTGCAAGATATACACCCCTACCTTGTTTGCACATGCAATATAATCCCTGTCAAATAGGTGCTGCCTAGTGACACTAAAGGGTCTATATATAGATGACTGACCCACAAGCTTCTCCTGTTATAACTGCAGTGTACTCTGGGGTGTCAGGCTTTGGGATGGCTGGGGATCAATTCAGTCTATTCTACATTTGCTATGAGTGCGGCTAGCAATACAAATTCCATAGAACCTTCTGATAGCTGTTGTCCTCATTGTCGTTCAATGCTTGTGAAAGAACAGCAGGAAATAAAGGAACAGCCAGCTATTAATCCAATGTTCAGGAGCCCTTTCCAATTAATATGAAAAGGGAGCTTAAACTAGGGATAGTAGTAGTTTACAGTTTAAACCTTAACAAATTAATCAACTTTATTTTTTAATTTTTCCTAAAATAGAAAGTCGAATAACAATAGAAACTGATATGAAAAGTATGTATTCCAGTGTTTGGACATTATTTGTATTATTTTTGTTATCATTAATTGTTGTTGCATCCTTTCTTACACACTGTTTGCTGTGAGATTTGTATTTGTATGTCAATCCAATAAAGCTTGAACCAGCATGCTGATGATATGTGAAGACTTACCTTTCATATTTTAAACAATTCTGGTTTTACTGCTTGGTTGATGCAGAATACAATATTAATTGAGTCTGACGTGAGGGAACTCTTAGATATTGTGGGGATCTTTTTCAGCAATTTTTACTAGATGTTAATATCACAGAGCCCCTTTTCATGTTCATTGATCTATTTGGTGTCTCCAGCATTATTATATATCTGGTTCTTCTGAACATTTGTAGCAGTGTCAAATAGCCAAACAAATGAAAATGCAAGATTTGCCAGTTTTAGTGTAATCTCTTCTCTGTGGTAGGCCATTTGTACCCTGCAGCCCTCTAGTTCTTAGATTAAATAACACTGTTGTAATATAGCACTTACCGCAAGGACAATTTTCAGTAAACCTTCACAGCACGCTAAGGGACATGTGCTGTACACTGAGATAAGATTTATGAGATGAATTTTGTTGAGGTGCCAATTACAAAATATATATATATTTTTTTAAATCCCTTTTTCCTCCCATCAAAACTAACATTATTTGATGATGTTTTTAAGGTTTTTGGAATTTCAAGTCATAAATTCAAATTGCAGTGCTGTTAGAGGCATGTCAGCAATTGTCAGCTTTTGCTAATGGTTTGAAAAAAAGTGCAGTGCTGTGTGCTTTGTAAGCAATAAAGACTTCCAAAGGAAAATGTGGTTATTTTCAGGTTGTTAAAATGCTTGTTTAACTTGTTTTCGCTTGGATTGCCACAATAGTTTAAAGATAGTGTTAATCATTAAACCCCAAGTTCATAACTTTCTGAAGCAGCAGAAACAGTCTGAGATACAGTAAAGGCAGTCTGAGAACAGAAGTATGGCCTCCTAAAAAGGTTTTGGGCACATTTTAGGTCCTATGACCCAGCAGTAAATGGTTGGTTGCCATTTTTGTTTTAATTTCAAATTTGGTTAATTGTTTATCTATGTATAAGAGCAGGATGATTTAAATGCATGAGGCTGGGCTCATTTTAGAAATGAAGTACCACAAAGCAGAAATATCAAGGCTAAATGTTAATATAGCATCACTAAGTAACAAGTAAGATATTCTAAAATTCAGAAACTTATGACACTAAATGTGTTGTGTGTATTCATGATGTTTTCAAATGTATTGCTGAATCAAAACATGGAAATGTTATTACTGGGAAATGTACTATTCATATTAATATGGAATGTCCTTTTTAAGGTTTATCAAAATAAATAGTTGTTTTCTCTATTTTATACAATATCTTCAAGTAATATATTCCTTTATTTTGACTACATTTCAACATCAGCAATACCACACAAAAGACTGAGATTTTTGTTTTTATGGTCAGTTATCTGCAGCATTTATTTGGAAAAGAAATAGCCTCTGCATTCTTGCTGTGAGCCTTCTTGAATTTTAGTGGACAACATTAATTTATCTATTTATCTAAAGAAGTATGTAAAAAGTTACCCAACAATGCACATTTTATGTCTTAATTCAGTTATATGCTCCTCCTGTCTATATGCAATATGTAAAAAGCAGTACAAAATAATTTACCATCTGAATCAGTATTACTGAATCTGTACTATTGAGCAGTGTTATGATCTTCATCATGTGTCTCTTTGTGTTGCTTTCTCATCCTATAAAATAATCATGCACTTATTTTGCTTGAAAGCTTCAGGAATAGACCATGTATATATAGAGTATGTAGAAACTTTGCTGCCAGTAGTCGTGGCCAAAGTGTGATGTAAGTTACTGTGACATAAGTTACTGCCTTTTTACTGACTCAACTCGCTATTTTTCAACCAAATTAGATTTTTTGTATATTTAAACATAAGTTACACAGGAATTGTCTTTTATGAATGTATGCTCACAGCTTTCTTACAACTGGATATTGAGCATTGATTTTATGTGTCTGCAAATTTATCTTGGTGGAATGTTGTCAGCCCCATGTGTGTGTCAGTAGAACCTGTGGTAGTGGCACACATGCACCTGGACTTTATAATCCAAACTTAAAGTCAGATAATCAAGGATTCCTGAGCTCTGGCTGTGTGCAGTGTGTTTACAGGCTCGGTTTGGAAGACTGTGACATTGATGTACACAGACCTGGCATGGCTGTGCTGTACATTAATTGCTTCCTTATCTCTTGTTTTTGTAGGCCTACGTGTCCTAGACATTCAGGGAATTAAAGAGTAAATGTGTGGCCATCTGGTTGAGAATAAAAACAGTACTACCAGATTTGTGTGTGTGTGTGTGTGTATATATATATCTTTGATCTTCAAGAGTTTTATTTTTTCCCTACACAAAATTATTATTCAGCTACGGGGATGGTGTTTTCTGGGGAGAGCTGATCAACACTTCAAATTGAAGACCAGCAGCAAGAGTTTGTACTGATTAATCAGCACTGTGTGGGAGGAGAAAAGGGAAACTGATTCACCTGGCGGGAAAGGAGAGAAATTCTTCACATATGTTCTGATCGCAATAAAATGTCACTGCTTTTAATTCAATTTTTCACTTATTTCACTGTGTATATGTTTAGATAAACTTGTCAGATAATACACTGAGAAATCAACGTGCACTCACTCTCCTACTTGTCCATCAATAATAATTTAGAGCAGCACCTATTTAGACCTTACAATATAAAGTGCTAGAAATAGACTGTGCCCAATCGTGTCAATTGCTTTTTTCTATTCTGTTTGTGATTTCTGAGCAACATCTCAACTGTAGCACACTAGTCCATTGTTATGTTTTTTTTTTTTTTCCTTCATTCAATTTTTGCTTTAGGGTCTAACTTGTGTAAAAAATAAAAAATAAAAAAATAAAAAAACTGAATAGACTTGGCCCCTCAGGGGATGGGGCTCTTGTATAAAATATTCAGAATGTGTAGTTTTTAAAATGTGCTGCTTTTTATTTTGAAGTTAGTAATGTACTTTATGCAGAGGTAGTGCCATTACACAAGAACAAATTGCTGTTGTAAGTCATTCGGTGGTAGTAATGTTGGGAACAAAAAGGTCTAGATGCAGGAGTTTGTTTTTTAATGAAAATTGCTGCAATTTTGCATTTACAGGATTTTGTGCTTCAGGGTGTTGGGGGGAAGCATAAAACTAGAGTAAAGGATTTCTTTTGTACGCTGTTACGCAAAAGGAGAAACAAATGTTTCAATCACCCTGGATAATGTAATCTTCTCGCCCACTCAATTTTATTTATTTACCATGTTCTCCTGTAAAAATAAAAACATCTCTTCCTGCAACATTGCTTTATATAATCCTTGTCCTTCTATACAGCAACTAAGCTTTCATATAAATAACCTTCTAGATTATATTTAGTACATTCCCTCAAAAACACTGGCGGTACAATCTAGACCCTTATTCACTGCACTATTTGTTAAAGCCTTTTTAGAAATGTATCCAGTAACTATTTTCTGTTTTATACTTGCTGTATAGCCCAAATGTTATGAAACCACTGTGTTCGTTGGCTGATACTATTTTGTCATTTTACGTAAATCTTTAATCTGCATTCTTAGGTCTGGTGGCTTCTTTTAAAGCACAAGGCCTTTAAGATCAAAACAAGGTGTGCCTCCTGTAAGCATGGTTTATCTCTATTCCATGGGATACAACCCAACCAAGAAAAACCCTCATGACCAAAATGGATTTGTGGTGCTGATTATCTTTCTTGAAAATAATGTAAATAGCTTTGATGTCCTTGAGATACCTTTCTGAGTTCATATTTGTGTTGTGGGCTCAGGGATTTAGTTCTCCCGTAGGTTAGACAATCTCTTTAGCTCACCATGAGTCACAACTTGCATGAAACTTAAACTGCTACAGCAAAATCATCTTGATCGAGACTTACATACAGTGAGGGAAAAAAGTATTTGATCCCCTGCTGATTTTGTACGTTTGCCCACTGACAAAGAAATGATCAGTCTATAATTTTAATGGTAGGTGTATTTTAACAGTGAGAGACAGAATAACAACAAAAAAATCCAGAAAAATGCATTTCAAAAAAGTTATCAATTGATTTGCATGTTAATGAGGGAAATAAGTATTTGACCCCTTTGACTTGGTGGCACAACCCTTGTTGGCAATCACAGAGGTCAGACATTTCTTGTAGTTGGCCACCAGGTTTGCACACATCTTTGCAGATCCTCTCCAAGTCATTAAGGTTTCGAGGCTGACGTTTGGCAACTTGAACCTTCAGCTCCCTCCACAGATTTTCTATGGGATTAAGGTCTGGAGACTGGCTAGGCCACTCCAGGACCTTAATGTGCTTCTTCTTGAGCCACTCCTTCGTTGCCTTGGCTGTGTGTTTTGGGTTATTGTCATGCTGGAATACCCATCCACGACCCATTTTCAATGCCCTGGCTGAGGGAAGGAGGTTCTCACCCAAGATTTGACGGTACATGGCCCCGTCCATCGTCCCTTTGATGCGGTGCAGTTGTCCTGTCCCCTTAGCAGAAAAACACCCCCAAAGCATAATGTTTCCACCTCCATGTTTGACGGTGGGGATGGTGTTCTTCGGGTCATTCCTCCTCCTCCTCCAAACACGGTGAGTTGAGTTGATGCCAAAGAGGTCGATTTTGGTCTCATCTGACCACAATACTTTCACCCAGTTCTCCTCTGAATCATTCAGATGTTCATTGGCAAACTTCAGACGGGCCTGTACATGTGCTTTCTTGAGCAGGGGGACCTTGCGGGTGCTGCAGGATTTCAGTCCTTCACGGCGTAGTGTGTTACCAATTGTTTTCTTGGTGACTATGGTCCCAGCTGCCTTGAGATCATTAACAAGATCCTCCCATGTAGTTCTGGGCTGATTCCTCACCGTTCTCATGATCATTGAAACTCCACAAGGTGAAATCTTGCATGGAGCCCCAGACCGAGGGTGACTGACAATTATTTTGTGTTTCTTCCATTTGCGAATAATCTCACCAACTGTTGTCTTGTAGCCCATTCCAGCCTTGTGTAGGTCTACAATCTTGTCCCCGACATCCTTGGACAGCTCTTTGGTCTTGGCCATGGTGGAGAGTTTGGAATCTGATTGATTGATTGCTTCTGTGGACAGGTGTCTTTTATACAGGTAACAAGCTGAGATTAGGAGCACTCCCTTTAAGAGAGTGCCCCTAATCTCAGTTTGTTACCTGTATAAAAGACACCTGGGAGCCAGAAATCTTGCTGATTGATAGGGGATCAAATACTTATTTCCCTCATTAACATGCAAATCAATTTATAACTTTTTTGAAATGCATTTTTCTGGATTTTGTTGTTGTTATTCTGTCTCTCACTGTACACCTACCATTAAAATTATAGACTTTGTCAGTGGGCAAATGTACAAAATCAGCAGGGGATCAAATACTTTTTTCCCCCCACTGTACACTCCTGTAATTCTCCTTTTTATGGTTTTAAATGGTGACCAAAGGCTATGTTGTGTTTTTATCTCCTAATTTACACAGCCTTTATATGGACCACAGTGCTTGTCTGTGAAATAATAATAATCTGAAAGTATGCCATAAAAAGGAATGTAGAGACATTTATTAATCAAGAATACATTTGGCAGTGTACACAAACCACTGCAACCCAGCACTGCAGTGAAACCAATCAATAAAAACAATGTCTGTGTATATATTTATAAATGCGGGGTGCATTGTCCCAGGAAATATGTAGGGAAATAAATTACCCTCTGGTGGAAGAACCTCTTAAAGGGAAAAGTAGACAGCATCTCCCTCCTGTAAACAGGCCATAGTCATTTATGTTGTAAACATTCTTACGTGTTTCAACTCATTAGTCTTCCTCACAGCATCAAAACGAAAATGAATGGGTAAGTCTCTTAAATATATCTGATATCAAATACTCTAATTAGCACCACCCATATATATCCAATAATCAATTATATAATCTCATAATAGTTTAAACAACGTGTGAACATCTTATTAATAGAGGGTGATCTATTTTCACATATGCCTCTGTTCATAAGTTGCATCCATAGAGGTGTCGATTTCCTTTCTTCTTGTTTTGTGAATGAGGTGTTATGATTGATGGAGGGGGTATTTTCTCCTGAAGTTAAATTCTATACAGCTCATTGCCACAATATCTATGGAGGGTACAAAGTAAAGGTTTTATTAAAAAAAATTCTGCCAGCTGCAACCTAACCAGTGAAATCGTATTGTGATATGAGCAGAATTGGCGTGTTCATTGCCTGTAGTTTCAACCAGTTAAGATGAATGTTATTGTATTATTAATCATTCAGAACTGAGCTTTAGACAAAGAAGAGGTTCACATTACTGCTAAATATCATATCGGCGCATGAGGAAAATTGTTTAACTGTCAGAAACTTAACAAGTATTTTAAGGAAACATTCTATCCATTGGCTTTGATAATTTGGACAAGCAGTGCCCTGTTGGTTGTTTTGGATGGTGAATGGTTTCTCATTCTATAAATACAACATCCATTGTTAATTTTTTTTTATAAAAATAATTGATGAAGGTACTGACCTGGTACAACCAGGGTAAATGGAAATTACCATGCAGATTTATTGTAAATTCCTGCTACATGATTCTGCTTACCCGCTCCTGTTACTACTACAATATAATGACTATATTATTATTATTATTATTATTATTATTATTATGTTACTGTTATTATTCTGAATATAGCACTGATGTAATCTGTAAATTAAGCTTGTTCTTCTACCAGCTCTTCCTTATCTTGAATGATGGAAACACACTCCCTTTGTTTGTTATTTCTCAAAAATAACCCTCAGCAGGACGGAAGTACCTGGAAGTTCCCTAGTCTAGAATCAAGCCTGTCTCACACAATCCTGGCTTAAATTACGAAGTTAAGAGTTAAATGCCAAAGGTCACTCATCATGTAAGATGCCCCATAAGATAACACACATGTACTATATCTTCTTGGGATGCTATTTTGTGTAACAAAACCAAATGTGATAAAAATGGGTAACCTTAGATTTACATACGTTGCCACAGGGATGCATTGGAACACTTGGAGCAATCTACTGCTGCTGTTTGTCCTACTTGTCAGTGCATCTTAAATTAACTTTATGGCCAGCAGAAAATTATTCTAATTTTCAAAATGTTTTGATAGAAATAGGGACAAAATGCTGTAAATGTATAGATTATACTGTGTGCTGTGTAATCTTTTGTGGCAATGATTTGATGCTAATAACTCTAGTTGCTAGTGATTCTAAAAAGTTGCATCAAGTGATTTACACAGTTTGAAACCCGGCATTGACAAGCTGTGGTATATGTATAACCACTTAACTGTATGTATAGTCATGTTATGAGGTATAGTTCAGCTGTCAAGTTTAAAACAACAAAGTTGTTGACTAAGAAAGCTGAAGCTGCCAGTGTATTGAAGATGTATGGACAGTTGGGAGCCCATCATATTAGCAACCACTACAGTTCCTCAGAGAGCTTCTTGGAGGTTTCTGTTGCTAATCTGGTTTCTATTTTAGTTTGGCATTCTAAATTGAACTGCAAAGATGATTAATTAAAAACAATCCATCATGAAAATCCTTTATACTTGTTTTTCACATACACTATTAGAGTTAAATAACACTATGTAACACAATTTTTGTTCCTGGGTAGTAAGTGTTATTTCCTAATTGCTTATGCCTCATAAGTATAGAAAATGGCTATTATTTCCCATAAACTTTGATTTTGTGACCAGGACAGTGATATTTTGAAATGTACCTATTTCCAATGAGAAAACAGGCGAATTTGTGTCTTTTCGTTCACATAAAGTCAGGAAAAAACAACATATGAATCCAGATTCATCGTAAATCTCGAAAAACTACTCGCTTCTAAATCTTTTGTAGTCATTTTTGTATTACTTTAGTATAAATACATGTTAATCTGGATTCGTATGTTGTTTTTTTCTGAAAATTGTCCTTGCTATGCGTCAATGGCAGGGAACAACCTGCCATTATTGATCAGGGTCAGCCCATTATTGAAGTCAGTGGATGACAGGTCATCTGTTTTGTGTGTTGGCAACAAAAGGAAACCATCAAATGGCCAGTGGATGAAAAATCATACTCATACAAACACCTGTACTGCCCAAAAATAGTTTTCTTCCCTCCAAACACAGTGTCGAAACTCCAGAAAATGGATCAACCATTGCAGTTTTACTGATGTAGGCCTACAGCAGGATGGCAGGAACAAAGTGTCAGCTTCAACTAAAAAAGTTTAGGGCTCAGTAACCTGCAGTTCAAACCATGATCTTCGATTTTTTCAAAACTGATGCTGAGTAGGCCTATCATTTGAATAGGACATGAGTGCAAGGTTCCCCATTGACAACGTAAGCAACCATTTAAGAATGATATTTTTTTTTCTTACCTAACTTGAATTGAGCTTATTTTAGGCACCTTGTTTTTAACTTATCTTTTTTTACAATAGACTGTTCAATTGGTCTCTTAGGGTTATTCTATTCAGATTAGAAATGGCCTGAATTTTCAAGAGGTAAAATCTGAACCTCTAATTGGACAATTTGTCACTTGACTACAGTCTTCTACAAGGGTGAAATTAATCTGTTCCAAACAAGGGGTCAATTATAATAAAAATCGCAAGTAGATATGTACATCGTAATCTGATCAAACAGGTTTTGTCTTTCAGCTAAATAAATTTTGGATGCTTTGACATCCAGGGTTCAAATGTGGTTACAGTTGTAATGGACCCTAGGTGAGCTCAGCCCTCTCCCTGCTCTCCTTAGTGGTTGCCTTTCCATGAAGTCTGACAAATCTTGAAGGAGGCAGCACTTTTAGCAGAAGTGCCCACTGCTTAAATCCAGATTCAAAGCATTTATGCAGAATGATAAAGGGCAGCAAAAGGCATCCAGGACCTGCTGTTTGGGGGACTTACTCAAGCTTAATGATCTAAATAAGGAATTTGACCAAGACTGTGTCATTGATTTATGCTAACAATCAATACAATGCTGATTTGATGTGCATAGTTTTTGTAAAGGCATAAGCAGTTTATTTATATTGGAGCCTCAAATAACCCCATACAACATTCTAGTATTTTGCCCAATATTGTCCACCTCCAAGATTAAGTTCCTATAAATAAGTAAAATGTAAGCTTCTCAATGTGTAGCTATCAGCAGATCGGGTCAGGATTAGCCGTAAAACAGATACCTGCATAATTAGAGAACAGTGATTTGTGTGTGTGCACATTTGTGTAATTTTTTTTTATGAGTTTACATAGTTACTCAGACCTTGTTCCCTATATTTTTCATAACTATATTAATATATTAATAGGAGCACATTGGATACAGAGTCAGTTGAAAATGGATGGGTATATTTTAAGAATATACTACTTGAGGCTCAGGAACAATTTGTACCAAAAAACACTGGCCAAAATGGTTTAATAGAGGTATGCAAAAAATATATAAAGAGAAAGAAAATGTTGTATAGCGCATACAAAAGGGATGGAGATGAAACAAAATGCATAGAATATGTTGAGCTGCAAAGATATCTTAAGGCAGGGATCAGGAAAGCAATGAGGGAAATAGAAAGAAACAGCTCTTGGAGCTAAAACTAATGCAAAGAGCTTTTTTCAATATTACAACAGCAAGCGGTCAATAAAGGAGGAAGTGAAACAGATGAAGGGGTATCAGATTGAGGTAGCTTGGAAAACGGACAAGATGTGGCAAATGTTCTAAATGAGTATTTCACAGAGGTTTTTATAAAAGAAAAGACAGATGACATGCCACAGGTTAACAATCAGACCAGTCAAATCCTAAGAGAGATCAAGATAAATGAGGAGGAAGTACTAAAGGGACTAGCAGAATTAAAAACCAACAAATCACCTGGGCCAGATGGGATGTTTCCAACAGTACTTAAAGAAATGAGGGAAATTATTTATAGGCCGCTAACTCAAATATTCCAAATGACACTTAGAACAGGGGATGTGTCAACTGACTGGAAGACAGAAAATGTCATACCAATCCATAAGAAAGGGGACAAAACTGAGCCAGGAAATTACAGACCAATCAGTCTCACCTGCATTACTTGTAAAATGTTGGAAAAAATGATTAGACAGAAAATAGAGGAGCATCTTAATGAAAACCATATTCTTGGAGATAGTCAACATGGGTTTAGATGAGGCAGATCATGTCTTACTAATTTATTAGAATTTTTTGAACATGCAACTGCAGCTGTAGATCATGTGAAAGCATATGATATGATATACTTAGATTTCCAAAAAGCTTTTGATAAGGTTCCACACCAAAGACTGATCCTCAAATTGAAAGCTGTAGGCATTCAGGGTAATGTAAGTAGATGGATTATGAACTGGTTGATGTATAGGAAACAGAGGGTGTCGATTAGAGGAGTTGCTTCTAGCTGGAGTGAGGTTGTTAGTGGAATTCCACAGGGATCAGTACTAGGGCCTTTGCTTTTTCTAATCTATATTAATGATCTGGACTCTGGGATAGTTAGCAAACTTGTCAAATTTGCAGATTATAGTACAATAGGTGGCTCAGCAGATACAATCTTGGCAGCACAGGTTATTCAGAGGGACTTAGATAATATTCAGTTGTGGACAAGTGCAAGGTAATACATGCAGGTAACAAAAATGTCCACTATAATTACACTATGGGAGGTACAGATCTAGATGAAGTAACGCATGAGAAAGTTCTAGGAGTCTATGTGGACTCCTCACTTTCTCCATCCAAGCAATGTGGGGAAGCAATAAAAAAGACAAGTAATGTTCAGACTGTACAATGCTCTAGTTAGACCTCATCTGGAATACTGTGTGCAGTTCTGGGCTCCACACTTCAAGAAGGATATTGCTGCTCTAGAGGCAGTTCAGAGGAGAGCAACCAGACCTATTCCAGGTCTGAAGGGAATGTCCTACTGAGAGACTGAGGGACCTGAACCTTTTCACCCTGGAACAGAGGAGACTACGTGGGGACTTGATCCAAGTCTTCAAAATCATGAAGGGCATTGATCACATCAAACCAGAGGAGCTTTTCCAGATCAGCAGGGACTCACGCACCCGGGGACACAAATGGAAATTGGGCTTCAAGCCATTCAAAACGGAAAACAGGAGACACTTCTTCACACAGAGAGTAGTCACAATCTGGAACAAACTCCCCAGCGATGTGGTAGAAGCTGAAAGTTTGGGACCATTTAAAAATAGACTGGATAGGATCCTTGGATCACTTAAATATTAATGGACACCAAACGATTCACGATGGGTCGAATGGCCTCCTCTCGTTTGTAAACTTTCTTATGTTCTAAATAGCCATAAAACACATTTCTAATTCCCTGTAGTATTGTATTGTAAAATACAGCTGTGGATTTATTTTATTTATTTTGTCCTCCCTTTTGGGTGGATATTGGTGAAGATTGCTAAAGGGTAAATAAAGGTGTATTTGCTCACTTTATACTTATGTTTTTGCATAATTCTTTCTTACACAGTCCACAGATGACATTAATATTTGCTTGATTGTTTTTGATGAGTGAAAGTGAAATACTATTTTTAAAGCTTTCTGATATATAGAGCTCTAGACACTGCTTCAGTAGCTATACATTGTTGTTCTTCAGACAAACCCAAATTAGATTTCCTAGAGTTCACATCTGCCCACTGATCAAAGCGGTTTAATCATCTCAGTACCTTGATGCTGGCTCTTACAATCTTGCTTAAAGTGTTTTCTAAAAATAACAAACAGACTAGCAAAACTCCATTGATCCCTTGTTAGCTGGCACTCATGATGTAGGAACAGGAGAGCATTCCACTAAAATACAAATGTTGTACTGAGGGTTCCTCCTCTTGCTTTAACCCTGCCAGAATCAGCTCTCTGGGGATTGTGCTGTTGTCCACCTCTCTATGACATGATTGAGGATTGCTTCTAGATGGAATCTTTATCTCCAGAAATTCCAAAGATGGGTGTTGATGTGCTGAAGGGGGAGGGGAGTGGAAATGTTCTAGTATTTGTTTAATAAATAAATAAGGTTATAAATACAATTTTAGTTTTAGTTTGTGAGTGTGTTTCATGTGTAAAACAATATAATTTAAAGCAACAGTATTTTTTTCTTAAATTTATGATTGTTAACAATTCTCATACTTTCCTCAACTGTAGGGGTTTCTTAACATGTTTGTCCATTTGTGATTAAGGTTGATGCAGCAGCTGGTTGCAACTAATACTTTATATTAGCAAGTTTGACATTTCAGTCATTTAACAAGATTAAACCTGAGCATGCCCAACTGGATGAACCTTCAGGTGCAAATTACCTGAAGACCTAGATTGTCACAGCATCAGAGATGTAAGTCTCTTGAAATTATGGCTCAACTGAAAAGGTCCTGCAATCCCTGAAGGGAATCTCGTGCCTTTGCTCTCATTGCTATTGACATCACCAGTGGAGACTGTACCTTGCATTAGCCTCTTTTGGAGCACTGTGTCTCTGCTCTTAACTTGATCAGAGTCTGAGATTTCGTTTCTTATCGCCTCAGGGCAGCGAGGGCTGTTAAACGTACCTTCAGTAAAGCTCCCGTGGGCTGCAGCCAGTTTTGATCATGAGATCATTCTCTTATTTCCTGATCATGTTGACTTGCTGTGACTAAAAGTCCTGGAATTAAGAAGAATGAGGTACACAGAACTAGGAGAACAGTGGGGGAGCTGTTGAGGAACAATTTTGCTCCCAATAATCACCTATGTCTTGGCGATCCTTCCATTGTACCTTGTCTGTGGCTGAATAGTGTCAGCTAGTCATATGGTACCAGACCAACACAGTCGAATACCCCTTTTCCACTGGCGTATCCGACCTGACAGAGAACCAGGCTGGCGTGGTGTGGGACATTACCCACAGCCAATTTTGTCTAGCCGACCCTGAATCAGGCCATGGAGGAAGAGTTAACTGAAATTGTCACCTATTACTAGGTTTAAGTTCATTACAAATACTTAATACATTCATAAAATACTTTACAAATACTTATCAAATGCTACTGTTATTTATATACTGGTAAAAAATCGTTTGAACTACACAAAATGTTTTGAATCAAATGATTTGTTACACTGGTTGTTTCGAGCGATAGTAAGTTTGTAAGTTAGGTCTTTAACTTCCAACGTCTGGTAACTTTAAACTTGTTCTCTCGCCTCTCTCGATAGATATGTTTATTTATTTAGAACCGTAAAAGCTGATAGGATATTCATTACAAATTAAGCCATAGTAACAAGGATTAATCTAAACATTTGCATGGTGCAACACAGCTTTTGAAATGGGTAAGCTTGTGACGTCATTGGCCTCAGCTCGAGTAGTGCAGTTGTAAAATACCCGACCTGCACTAGGCCAGCTCGGCTTGTTGCTCACTTGGTTCAGGGTAGAGTCGAATCTGCCAGTGGAAAAGGGGCATAAGTCTGAAGATTTGAGGCTAGGGCCAGGTACATTCTCTAAAAGTTGAACAACTGTTATATATAGCAGCTTATCTAGGGCATTGACTTCAATACGCTAAGGTGCTTTATGCAACACCCTGAAACTCAAGGGATGCTTGAGGGGGAAAACTAAGGAGATTTATTTTATGCAACCTGCTAGTTTAGACAGTAATGTTATAATACTATGGTCTCTAATTATATCTGTTTGCTTTTTGTGCTAAGTAGGTAGCTAAATGTTCCTGGTCTTGATAGCTTGTTGGGAAGGGGTCAGTGATATTTGTCTGCATTACTGGGCATAGATGCAATAAATGCAGGCAATAGATTCCCACATTGAATGTTATCCACAACGCAGTGCTTGTAGGAGTGTCCCAGTCTTTTGGAAGCAATGCAAAACGGTGCTTCTAAAGCTCCATATGTACATTACTGTTGCTTCTCCTTTGAACACAGCAGTGAACACCTCCTGGATATAGATTAACCTGTTTCGTGACTGTTCTCCAAAATGTTGGAGTTCAATACTTCCATCTATCAAAATCTATACAGTATACTATACTAATACTATACTGTACATCTGGGAGTGTTTTCAGGTTGGTGTGCCTCTAAAAGGAAACTCCTAAGTGCACAGTTTTCATGTAGGGTAGAAGGGAGGAGGAGGAGTAGTGTGTAGGGAAAAGGGTTGAATTGTCTCAGCTAGGGACAGTTGTTATTCATGGATGTGCTCTGTGTGATGTGCCCCTCTCATAGCAGTAAGGGCCTAAGACCAGTGGAAATATAAAACACATTTCACTCACTTGCTTCATTCAGCCAGAGCAGGTTTCTCACACAGCATGGTGCCAACTGCATTGTGCACCCTGAATCATTTAGACGATGATTAGATCATTTCAGACTGTTGTACTCTTTGTGTATATGTATTGGTTTAGCATTCCCACATTCTCCCATCCTTTCACTGTAATTCATTGTGAAACGTTGTCCACCAGGGTCATTGGATCCATTAAAACTACACCAGGTACGCAGACTTAAACACTTTCTAGGAGAATTCTAACTACATCAATAGGTACCATTCATGCCCAGCTCCTCCGCGACAGCTTGCCATATATTGTCTATGGGGTCTCAAAATCAATCCCCAGAGGGCCATGTGTATGCTGGTTTTTGTTCCAACCAAGTCCTCAATTACATAATTTGTCTAATTAATTATTCAATTTGACATTTAAAAAAATAGTGAGGTATTTTACAGTTGGTCTAAAAGTGCATTTGTTTAAATGTATCTAGCTAATTAAACAATTAGACCAATTGAGGACTTTGTCGGAACGAAAGCCAGCATACACACGGTCCTCCAGGGATTGATTGTGAGACCCGTGGTCTATATTTACACACAGATGATAAGCTTTTCCAAAGGACACAAATGAAGTGCATCAATCCATGTCTTCCCATTGTTTTCAATGTCAATGTAATTTTTAATGCACGTAAAATTGGATCGAATTGAACTCTTTTTGATTCCAAAATTGACACATCACTGTCATATGACAATGATGGACTCAGATAGGGATGCACATGTTTTTTTCTCTTTTCACGCATGTACAAATCAGAGGCATCGTTGGACCCAGTGGGCAAAGGCCTTTAGTATTTAATTTACAATGCAGGAAATGCATAGGATAAGAGCACAGCCTTTCAGTAGTTACCCATGTTCATAATGTGATTACATTTCTATGCTGCAAATTTTGGAGGTTGTGTCCAGCATTTTACTCATTAATACATTTTTAATGAAAAAGTAATACTGAGCTGATTAAGAAACGATTTCACTATTCATACATTTCTTAATTTTAACTGAGGAGCACTAATATCTTAAATCAGCTGAGATTTGTGAAGAGACAATGTTTGGAACCACCAGAGGAACTTACCTATCATTTTGCTTTGTTTTTCTTTAATCACTGGAAGCCTGCTAATAAAGATGGTCTGGGATTAGGGTAAACATCCTTTCAGATACCATGCAATGGGGAAATACAAGCTGTGGTCTTTCTAATCAAAATATGTTTTAGTTATTATGAATGTGTCATTCAGATGGAGTATCTCTTCACTCCATTTGATTAGCATTAGTGACTAAAACTGTCAGTTTTAAACACCCCTATCCCATTAAAGTATGTATTTTGTTCCATCTCAAGAGATAATGTTGAAGGTTTTCTCCATAAAATGTACTTACCAAGCAGCAATTTGTTTGGAAAGTCTTATAGAAGGCTGAGTTGTATTTCTGCATTTATCCTCCTTTAGGTTCTGTGCAACAGCTTAAATGGTTTTATAGAATGTATATTTGGTTTTGAAATAAGACAAATTATCTTCTTACAGTTCCATTGTTGGCAAGATACAGCACAAGAGCCACAGTAATATAGTAGAAAGGAGTGACAGACATGTATAGGGCTGAACGATTAATCGAAATTTGAATCACAATCGCGATTTGAAACGTTGTGATTAGCTAATCGCAAGGGCTGCGATGTGGATGCGATATGAACAATATGCAGCGAGTCTGTCCCAAAGCAAAAGCATGACTGCCCTCTTTGTGTGGCAGTCTTATTAAGCAATTGAGTGAGCGCACCTCTGTCCTCCCCAATCAGCGCTGCCCAGCCAACTGCGTACACGCCCCCATTAAAAACAAACAGCAAAGCGCGGTGCAGTGGGATTATGGCGTCTGCAGAGTCAGATCGATCATTAGGCGAATTAATACCAAAGAAAAACTGCACTTCTGTAATATGGGATTATTTCGTGACAGACACCGAACAGAAGAAGGTCATTTGCAAGAGCTGTCGTGGAATTGTTGCCACAACAGGTGGGAATACAACAAACCTCCACCAGCACTTGAAAAAGCACCGCAGCCGGCTATTTGAGGAGTGCGTTGCTAAAAGTCGACCGAAAGTCCTGCCAGTGACACTCAGTCTAGTAGCAAGCAACAGCAAAGTACAATTTCAGAGTTGTTTGCAGCTGTTACACCATATGAAAAGACCTCACGAAGGCACCAGGAGATCAGTAACGCCATAACCCATTACCTCGCTAAAGACATCGTGCCTTTTAAAGCAGTGACCAAAGAGGGGTTTAAAAAGCTCATCTGACCGCTGGAGAGGAGATGTACAATCCCTCTCGCACATATTGTAGTCGAGTTGCAATCCCACAGATCTGTGCATTGAATGCAGGTTTAAAGTTGGGACGGAATTGACACACGTGGATTATGACGACACAACAGCAGACTTGTGGTTGAGCAGGACGAACGACCGCATCTTATCTCACTGCGCACTTTATCAATGAAGACTTGCTGTCTGCAAACGGCAACTTCCCTGTAGACCAGACGGGACACAATATTGCCCATGGACTAAGGGAGTGTTTATGCTTGTTTATTATCTTTAAGTGTTGCTTTTGTCTTTTAGATGTTATTGATTGAATATAATCACTTTGAGACTAATTGTTTGTATAACTTAATTACCTGCTTTATGATTTATATTTCACTTATTGTTAATTGCATTGCTTTCTGTGAAGCACTCTGCTCTTGTTAAAAAAAATACACTCACCTAAAGGATTATTAGGAACACCTGTTCAATTTCTCATGAATGCAATTATCTAACCAACCAATCACATGGCAGTTGCTTCAATGCATTTAGGGGTGTGGTCCTGGTCAAGAAAATCTCCTGAACTCCAAACTGAATGTCTGAATGGGAAAGAAAGGTGATTTAAGCAATTTTGAGCGTGGCATGGTTGTTGGTGCCAGACGGGCCGGTCTGAGTATTTCACAATCTGCTCAGTTACTGGGATTTTCACGCACAACCATTTCTAGGGTTTACAAAGAATGGTGTGAAAAGGGAAAAACATCCTGTATGCGGCAGTCCTGTGGGCGAAAATGCCTTGTTGATGCTAGAGGTCAGAGGAGAATGGGCCGACTGATTCAAGCTGATAGAAGAGCAACTTTGACTGAAATAACCACTCGTTACAACCGAGGTATGCAGCAAAGCATTTGTGAAGCCACAACACGTACAACCTTGAGGCGGATGGGCTACAACAGCAGAAGACCCCACCGGGTACCACTCATCTCCACTACAAATAGGAAAAAGAGGCTACAATTTGCACAAGCTCACCAAAATTGGACAGTTGAAGACTGGAAAAATGTTGCCTGGCCTGATGAGTCTCGATTTCTGTTGAGACATTCAGATGGTAGAGTCAGAATTTGGCATAAAAAGAATGAGAACATGGATCCATCATGCCTTGTTACCACTGTGCAGGCTGGTGATGGTGGTGTAATGGTGTGGGGGATGTTTTCTTGGCACACTTTAGGCCACTTAGTGCCAATTGGGCATCGTTTAAATGCCACGGCCTACCTGAGCATTGTTTCTGACCATGTCCATCCCTTTATGACCACCATGTACCCATCCTCTGATGGCTACTTCCAGCAGGATAATGCACCATGTCACAAAGGTCGAATCATTTCAAATTGGTTTCTTGAACATGACAATGAGTTCACTGTACTAAACTGGCCCCCACAGTCACCAGATCTCAACCCAATAGAGCATCTTTGGGATGTGGTGGAACGGGAGCTTCGTGCCCTGGATGTGCATCCCACAAATCTCCATCAACTGCAAGATGCTATCCTATCAATATGGGCCAACATTTCTAAAGAATGCTTTCAGCACCTTGTTGAATCAATGCCACGTAGAATTAAGGCAGTTCTGAAGGCAAAATGGGGTCAAACACAGTATTAGTATGGTGTTCCTAATAATCCTTTAGGTGAGTGTTTATATACAAGTTTTTAATTGTTATTGTTGTTAATTACATTAAGTCTGGCAAATGCAAAACTGTACCATCCCCCAACTCTTGCTAATTTCTCTATCACTCTCCTTAATGATAATGAAAAAATAAAACATTATATATATATATATAGTAATGGTCGCCAAACCCAATGGAACTTGGTGATTTTGTATATATATATATCAGAATTAATAGCAGAAAATGAAACCGAAAATTAAATTTAGATTTGGAGGCTTGGTTCAATTGCTGAGATTTGTTACAAAATCACCAAGTTCCATTGGGTTTGGCGACCATTACTATGGGGCTGTTCCATGGACTAGAGGATGCTTCTATTACGTCTAATTGTAACATTGCGTCCACCTCCCAGATAACATCCTGACGGTGGGCCTCCGGGATCTCTGGGGGTGTGTAGATATAATGTTGGATCAGAGAGGTTCTTCCAGGAACACTGGAGAAGACATCTCAAATTCTAAATACAAATTCCTCAACTTCTCTGATCTGTTGGGAATATAATTCGGGACTGATGTTGATGGGGTGCAACTCTACTGGGTGTCCCTGTTCCTTCCCTAATACCTCTGCCAAAATGACCTCCTGTTCCACCCAGGATTTAAGGAGCTTCACATGGTATATCTGTTCAGTTTTCCTCCTGTTAGGCTGATGAACCTTATAGCTAACATCCCCCACAGGATCTCATAGGGCCTCTGCCATCGGGTGAACAACTTACTCTCTGGAGTTCGCACCAACATCCTCACCCTGTCTCCAGGAGCGAATTGTCTGCAGGTAGCCTTTTTATTATATTGGCCTGCTTGATGTTCCTGAGCTAGCTCCATATGGGACCTCACAATGGGATTCTCCCTGACCCACCCATTTTCTCAAGGGGGCGGGCAGAGCTTGCAGGTACCTGTCTATGACTAATATTTCCATCATCTTTTCAGCACTATTAAGCTCAGGTTGTAGCCATCGGGTCACCAGGTGAATCAGGTCGAACATTTGTGATCTGGGTAGAATCCCATACAGCCGACATGACCCCTGCCCGAGCCAGGATCTTGGCTTTGAGGTGCTTGTAGTCATCTGCAAGATCCAGAGCCAAATCATTGTAGGCCTTTTGGGCTTCCCCCAATAGGAAAAGTGCCACAATCCCTGCCCATTTAGCTTGGGGCTATGCCTCCCTGGAAGGCGCCTCCCTCTCAAAGGCCAGCAGGAAGGCCTCCACATCATCTTCCTTTGTCATCTTCTAAAGACATGGGAGGGACGTATAGCTCCAGCACTAGGAGTTGCCATGGTACCCAGTTGGGCCCTTATGGAGGCCACTTCCGGCTGGGTAACCTCAAGCTGCTGTGCATGAATACGGTTGGTCTGCTGTTGCACCCTGGTATTCTCTTGCTGTGCTGCAGTTGCTGCTACCAGAGCTCTGACTAGCACATCTAGCTCTGCCATGTTCCTTCCTTAACGTGAGTGAGACGGAGTCACTGGCCGTCGTCTCAAGATCCCACTGCTAAAACCAAGTGTGACCGGCCCCCACCTGTAGTTGGGCCTCTAGGGTGCTTCTTCACTCTGATCACAGCAGCAGTTAACCAATTCACAGTCGTCTTTAGCTGGGAATGCAGGACGTAGCACCCCTGCTGGTGAGCATGGAGTAAGCAGGGGAGTGCAGGACTTTGTGCCCCTGCTGGTGAGCGTCAACAACGCTGGGGAGTGCAGGATTTGATGCCCCTGTTTTTCTCACAATCACACACGTTTACCCCCACTAAGTAAATAAAAACAAACAATCCTCATAAAGAGTTCAATACGCCAAACACAGTTCTAACTCCTCACCTCTAAAGTTTCGCATTGAACTTGGGGTTGTGTCTCTAACCCCTAGCAATGTTGGGAAAGTCCATTGTTCTTTGTTAGTACGAACCGCCCTGACTGCTCTGCATTGCTTCTTTATATAGTGCCTGGCTCCGCCTCCCCCCTCTAATGCCAGAGCAGTGGATTCTGGACAATGTAGTGTCCTGGCCCTGTTTTTAAAGGGACCCAGTCTTTTTTTCTCACAGGAGATATAACTAATTTAACAGTTACTAACAAAAACAGTTATATATATAATTTTTTTTCTTCCCTTAACTAAGGAGTAAAACTTTAGGTGGACCATTCAAAATTGTAACATTCATAGCTCTTCTCTGATGTAGTTTGTAGTTTAGTTTGTTGCTCTGCTGAGTGGAGCTGTGTGGTGCAGAGCGCTCGGGGGTTGTGCCTGTGATGGTGTGGTTTCGAAGCCAAGTGGGGGCTCTGACCTGCACATAATACAACTGCTTCATATTATTTAATGTAATTAATATTAGTATGTCTTCTGTCATCTCTCTCAATTCCCTAGGCTACGCAATTTATCTTCATATCTTGAGCAAAGTTGACAAATTACGTCAACATGTTTCCCAGCTCTACTTAACTTTACTAATTGTTTTGCTGGATCAAGTTCTGATATCCATTGTTCTAACGTAGCTACATTAGTGCAATTATCACCACTTGGAATCACATTTTCATGCTTCTTTAAAATATATACATATTTAAATGAATACATTAGTATTATATCAAACTTCCAATTGGTAGAAACACGTGGCAATGAGACAGTTTAAAGTTTAATTTAAATTTAATATGTGCTCAAATCACAGACTATTAATATTATATGGAAGAAAATAATTGGTACAGCAATTTTCATTAGTCTAGCTGCTTTGTCTGCAGTGCTTAAATGTAGGGGTTCTTCAGAGAATACATAGTTGCATTGCTTTATAACGAGCCAAATATGAATGTGCCTTGCATTTATCACAAATTGAGATGTCTTTTTCCATCCTTTGACCTATGTGATGCTGGATAGCAAAATTACTCGTAAATCAAGTTTTACTTGCAATAAATACTGAAAATGGTCCTAAGGGAAATTAACTTTCTAATATTTATTTTGAAGTTTTGCGGCTGATGATATATAAAAATAGAACTGAAGTATTTATTTTTTTAAACTTTGTACAAAACATTGTATATAAATAACATTTTAATCCAGCTCATGGGTGATAATATACTTGAAAAGAGGAATATCCAGAGTGCAGAGTACATGGAGGATCTTCAATATTAATTAGATTCAGTAAGTGCAAAACTTAAATCAAAGTTGTAACAAAGATGCATTTAAGTATTTTATTCCTAGCCCAGCCAAATGTAACATTATATTCCAGAAAAACTGTAATGTAAGTGGTGCCATTGGAAAACTGGGGTACTTGTTCAGTACCAGTGGTAGTTTATTCTAAGTAATACAATGAATGTATTTAGTGTAAAGATAATCAAGAAAATTTGAAAGTGTGGAACTCTTATCCCCCCCACCTGCACAGCTCTACGCTCTGTAGGTTTGTAGGTTTGTCAAAAGGTTAACGTATTCCTCGGTTAGGAATAAAGATCTTGCTTTATTAGGCTACATCATTCATGCTGGGATTTGTTATTTAGCTGATGAATGCACTACATGTCCCTCCCATTTTGTTTTATATAAATGCAAAACGTACTTTTAACAAAACACGTTTTTTTTCATGGTTTCATGAAACGGATTGATTTACTAGTATATGATTTAAAGCCACACATTGGTACCTGATGAAGAGCTTGCTTTCCCAATAACACTAATTGAATCTAAATTACACTTTAGAGAGCACTTTTTTGAAAATTCCAACTTTCCTTTGCATCTAAAACATTTCACTTTCCCCTGTTTATGCATATTATGTAGCAGCGTAATACACACAATGACAGAAAGACAAAAGATGAATGGCATAAAACCATTTTATGAAGTACTGCATAAACAATGATTATGGTCTGCATAAAGCAACCAAAGTACTTGTTTCTGGCAGGAGTTTGAAAGCTGTGCGCGTATTTCAGTTCATATTGAGTAGAAAACAGACTGCAAACGTGTTCTTTATATCCCCAGATGGATACAGATTTTAGTTGCAGGATTGGGTACACTTTGCCATTATTTTGGCTTAAAAGACAAAAATCTAAAAATTCTCACTAAATTTCCCTTAAACGTCCAGCCAAAATTGAGGTGTGCATCTTTCTTGGGAAAGCCATGTGAATATTTTTGTGTGAATGCCTGCTTTCGAGCGAGGTTGTGTTCTGCTCTAGAGTGACTGGATCAGGCCCAGGAGTGAGCTAACTGGGCTGGCACTCAGAACTTCATGCACCAAGAATTTTTCTTTCCTTTCTGATCTTCTTCACTATCCAGTCGAAACACTATGACTATTGTGTGTGTGTGTATGGCTCTAGGGGCTCCAACAAAACACACAGTAGCCAATGCCTTTCACCATATTGGCTGGATTAGTTCAGTTCCAATAGCAATGATCTATTGGAACAATACAGAAAGAGAAATTAGATCTACCTTGAGAGATGTGTCCTTTGGTTAAATTTTCTCTGTTTGAAATCCTCTGTCTTCAACATACAACTTTTATGTTTTTATGAATATGCCTTTTAATTTATTACATTGGTGCTCCAGTCGCTACTGTCAGAACTTGTTAGTGCTTTCATCAATAGCTGTGGGCTGTGTGAACCCTCCCACCACCTTCTAGATTGTTGGAGCTCTAGATAAGATCTGTAATCCAACTCTGAAGGTATAAGATTTAAGTTTGAATGAAAATAAATCAATTGACTCAAGTTGCAGTGACAGTGAATCAATGGCAGTGTGGGCTGCTTTGAAAATGAGGAGTGGTGGGGTGGGGAGTTTTTCATTCAAGTGGTGATATAATTACATAATGGCAACTGTTTGTAACATATACAATTAACAAAATATAATTATATATTTATATTTATAAATATGAATATATATTTATATCTGTATCCGACATCATCAGCTTATATCGATCCACTGCTGGATGAAGGCCTCCCCAAGATGTTTCCACTTGCTTTGATCTTCAGCTTCCCTTTTCCATGTCATGTATGCTAATTTTATTATTTCATCTTCTCATCTTCTATGTGTAAATCTTCTAGGTATTTTTTAATCTCTTAGGATCCATTCAATAGCCATTGGTCCTTTCTTCTGTTTTCTTGCAATGTGTCCAATCCATTGCTATTTCTTAAATGATTTTACATATTTTGGTTTGTTCTTGAATCCATTCATTTTCATGCATGTCATTCCATATGTCTCTGTCATCCACAGTTTTTTTGACCAGGTTTCACAGCCTTAAGTGAGTACTGATAGTATGCATCGATCTACAGTCAGATGTGTAGATCTCCTTACAGCAGCATGCTGTTTCTTCCAGATGCACCCCATCCCATTTTCACTCTTCTTTTGATTTATTCCATAATATCTCAATCTGAATTGTTGTCCAAGGTATAATATTTGACTTCTGTGAGTATTCATTGATCTACTTCAGTTTACTTAGGTTTAACAAAGCTGTTAAACCTGACTTTGGTTTTACGCAAGTTCATTTTGAGTCCTGTTTTCTTGCTTGAATCTGAATATATTATTATTATTATTATTATTATTATTATTATTATTATACTTATTACCCATTGCAGATAATTATTCTATTGTCTTAATTGTCTTTTAGCTTTTTATTTCCATTCAAATCAAAGATTATAAAGACATTCATGATTCATAAAATTAATGGAGCCATGCACTGGAAGTCTCCTGGAGTTCCTGTAACACCTTTGCCGTAAGATTTCCCGAGAAGTCGTACAAATGAGAATTGAGTATTCATTGGTTGATTATTAGGCTTCCATGCACGAAGTGCTGGAAGCCTATTGTTTTTGTTAGGATTTTTATTATTATTTTTTTTTTTCCTTCCGCCAAAATTTCGAATGTCCCTAAAATGCTCAAACATGCATGAAAACTCACGAAACTCGTGAGATGTGTTGTAGACACATCTTATACCTACAAATGCAGTGAAAACTACACGTGTCGGTCACATGGTGCCACCGCCATGTTGCGATGAGTGTCGAAATTGTGAAATGCTACAAAAATCTTCTTCTCCAAAACCAACGGACACATGCATATGCCACTTCATACACATGCATACCTTATGCCCTACTGTTACGCTTGTTCATCAGAAGTTGCTCGGTCTCACGGTTTGTCCGCCAGGCTGCGTTTTCTGATTCAAGCTTTGGTGCCTTCTACTCCAAGACACTTACACCCACTGTGCCACAAATTGGTATGCATGACAGTACTACAGAGTACTACCAAGGTTGTTAAAGGCGAGTTGCCCCAGTAAAAAACATGGGTGCTGTGGGCCAATGAAGAAAAACGTATGCGTCGCTTCAGACAAGTTACACATTTCCTGGACACTGGAATGCAGTACACACATGAAACTCTGCACATGTGTGTATGCCTCTACCATGAAGAGAAAACCAGAGAATGAAGTTTGTGGGATACACGGTTTAGTTGTAATGTTGGATTTAACATGAATCCGCGTGCGAACATGAAAACGGTTACTACTCCAGAACGATAAAGCACAGTGCCCTGAAACTGTGCATGTATTACATAGATACTGCAATCTATCAAATGTGCAAAAGGCAAGTGACTGTGTGCAAAAACATGGCAGCCACAAGCAAATGACTGAGCACGTATGCAAAATACGCATATTTATAAAAGCATGAAATTTGACCCCAGAAAAAACCCATGAGCCATATTCAAAAACTCACCAAACTTGGTACACTAATCAATTACAATGTTATGCTTGATTGTGGTGAGTTTTGTCCCCAAAGGTGACACGGCGCGCTGGTACCAATACTGAAGGCCATGTTACATGCAGAATTGAATATCTACAGCATAGTTAAGCCTACAGTGCTTACATTTTCAGTGTTTAACACTAGTACAAACATCTGTCAATGTTGAAAAAGCCAAGTTGATTGTACAAAAAACATGACTGCTATACACCAATGAAAAAGACAGCCTCAACCATATACTGACATTCGTTATGTAGACCTCTACCTCCATCATGAGGACAAACTTGGAAATTGCTTCCTGTATCTTCAATGCAGAAAGCTTGAAACTTTCAAATGTCCATAAAACGCTTATAAATGCATGAAAACTCACGAAACTTGCAAGTGTTGTAGAAACACTTATACCTACAAATGCAGTGAAAACTTCACATGCTGGTGTCATGGTGTTGCTAAATATTGTGATAGGAATCTAAATTGTGAAATGCAACAAAAATCTTCTTCTCCAAAACCTAATGGCACGTGCATATGCCACTTCATACACATGCAAACCTTATGCCACACTATTATGCTTGTTCATCAGAAGTTCCCCGGGTGCACGCTTTGTCCGCCATGTAGCATTCTCTGATTCCAGCTTTGGTGCCTTCTAATGCATGCCACTTATACCCACTGTGACACAAATTGGCATGCATGACACTAGTACAGAGTCCTACCAGGAGTGTTAAAGGCTAGTTGTCGCAGTGAAAACCATGGGTGCTGTGGGCCAGTGAAATAAAACGTATGCGTCGCTTCAGACAAGTATCACATTACCTCTACACTGGAATGCAGTATGCACATGAAACTCAGCACCTACGTCTATGTCTGTGCATTGAACATAAAACCTGATAATTAAGTTTGTGAGGTACATGGTTAAGCCGCAATGTTGGATTTAACATATGTCTGCGTGCACAAATGAAATACCATCTATCTATCACATCTGCAAGAGGCAAGTGACTGTGTGGAACAATATGGCAGCCACAAGAAAATGACTGTGCACAAATGCAAAATACACATATTTATAGAAGCATGAAATTGACCCCAGAAAAACCTATCAGCAATATTCAAAAACTCACCAAATTGTGTTACATTATGTCACTTATGACAGCAAATATCTTCAGAACTATAGCCTAATGTACTTAAATTGTCAGTGATTGAACTAGTAGAAAGATCTGTCAAAGTTGATGAAGCCAAGTTGATAGGACACAAAATCTGGCTTCTGTAGACCAACCAAAATGAAAGCTTCACATTTCAGCCACATCATGACATTCCTTATGTAGACCTCTACTTCCATCATGTGGCCAAACATGAGACTTGCATTCGGCATTTTAAATGACACAATAATGAAAACTTCACATGTATGCTAGAATTAAGTAAAAATGCAATGGAACCTTACAGAATTGATGCATGCCAGCAAGAAATTAATATTGTAGTCCAGTGACACTGAAATGTGCACTACAAATGACAAAAGATTGAAAATGTTTAATACATTTAATTGAAATTGAAAATTACACATTTAATAACACATCCATTTAAACTGCAAATGCCTGCTCATATCTGAAACCTACTGATACAACATGGAAGCCTTAAAAGTTGCATGCAACTTCTAGTTTATAACTATAATTATTACAGCCTGACATATTTGTCAATGGGAACAAATTCAGCAAGAAAAAGTGCTACATATTGTGGAGAGGTTAGCAAATGAGGTGTAGAACTACAGTTAGTTTAAAAAAAAACCTCAAATTAAGGTGACCTTGTAATAGTACTACAGGCATCCAACATGCTTTATAAGCAATCAATATCAAATACATTTATTTTGTATGAATACATTTTTTTTATAGTTCTTACCAGATGTAGAAGACTATGCCATTTATGAAGATGTTACCAAAGTGAAAAAACAGTTGAATTCAGTTGGTGTGATACTCGTCTGTATACATCTACTAATTTTGGTGTTTCAGCAGCTTCAATCTGCCATTACTGTGACCGGTTTCATTTTTAGTGCATTAGCCTAAAGTCATGTTAAAATAAGGTCAGCAGTAGCTTTGTGTACAGCAGACTGCCTAAAAACATCTTGGAGACCTAGATTGTTATGGGGGAAAGCTCTTTTCAATTTTGTGTGGCAGGAACTTTTAGGGAAACTTACTACTTCAACAAGATTAGGTTAGTAATAAGCTAGTGGCCTTATATAAATGGACACATTTGTAAGTGCCGTTTGTTGTTGTTTTCACTGCAATATCAGAAGTGAAGTGCAACATTTGCCTTTTAAAATGCATAAAAAGCAAAAAATAAAATGCCTATCCAGATCTGTTTGCAGCCATATGGCAATATTAGACTTATTTTTCTTTACTTATTTATTTGACTTTTAAAAACTGAAACACAGCAATACTGATCTTCTATTTCAATGTGTACGTCATGTGTCCTAGCCTCCTGGGCTTGCTGTGTTCATAAAACCAGCAGCTGTGAAATGGCTGTTAGAATCAAGAAATTAAAGCAAATCTGTATGCTTCTTGATTTCTCTTATTGTTTATTTTTTATTTTTTAAGTGGCAGTTGTGGAAAGGTTCCATTCCCTTTTCAAAACTGCTGAAGAAAAGATCGAAACAGTGATCCGTAAGATTGTCAATGAGATCAATTGAGTAAAGATGTAAACTAAAGTTTGATTTTAAAAGAGAAAAGCAGTCTAGGCCAAAGGGATGGCTTTGAGAGATTAACCCTGTGCTATGGCTATATCCTGTGCTCAATGTAACAGAGCAATTAGAATTCTCCCCACACTGTCTTCTCACTCCTTTTCATAGTGGCTTTCACTGCTTTGTCAAATAAGCTTCCTTATGTGCCACTAGCTTCATTCCTAAATGTCTGTTTTTCAGTTCCCTGTGGTCTGAAGTCACGTGTACCCCATGGAGAATGTGTGCAGTCAGGTGGCTGGCTTTCTGCTAAGCTAGCATATTGTTTTTTCGCTAGGAATCTGCTGTCTTTTATTTGTGATTGTACCAGTGTTAAATTGCCCTCTGTGGTGTACCCTGTGACAGAGGAGAAATCTTCTGCAGCTCAGAGTGAGAGAGAGGGAGATGCTGTGATCCTACCCCAGCCAGAAATGTGAACCATAAATTATTTACCAATGCCATCAACACACAGGATAGGCTTTTAACTCAGATTAGTATTTTGGATGCTAGATATCCTATTCTGTTTGTTGTATTACTTTCACAAGCGTAATAAAACATAGCAGGAATCAGGACAAGGACAAGAAATCTTAAAATTAAATACCATTGATTTAAAAAATAAATAAAAAATAAATAAATATATATACACTCACCTAAAGGATTATTAGGAACACCATACTAATACTGTGTTTGACCCCATTTTGCCTTCAGAACTGCCTTAATTCTACGTGGCATTGATTCAACAAGGTGCTGAAAGCATTCTTTAGAAATGTTGGCCCATATTGATAGGATAGCATCTTGCAGTTGATGGAGATTTGTGGGATGCACATCCAGGGCACGAAGCTCCCGTTCCACCACATCCCAAAGATGCTCTATTGGGTTGAGATCTGGTGACTGTGGGGGCCAGTTTAGTACAGTGAACTCATTGTCATGTTCAAGAAACCAATTTGAAATGATTCGACCTTTGTGACATGGTGCATTATCCTGCTGGAAGTAGCCATCAGAGGATGGGTACATGGTGGTCATAAAGGGATGGACATGGTCAGAAACAATGCTCAGGTAGGCCGTGGCATTTAAACGATGCCCAATTGGCACTAAGTGGCCTAAAGTGTGCCAAGAAAACATCCCCCACACCATTTTACCACCATCACCAGCCTGCACAGTGGTAACAAGGCATGATGGATCCATGTTCTCATTCTTTTTATGCCAAATTCTGACTCTACCATCTGAATGTCTCAACAGAAATCGAGACTCATCAGGCCAGGCAACATTTTTCCAGTCTTCAACTGTCCAATTTTGGTGAGCTTGTGCAAATTGTAGCCTCTTTTTCCTATTTGTAGTGGAGATGAGTGGTACCCGGTGGGGTCTTCTGCTGTTGTAGCCCATCCGCCTCAAGGTTGTACGTGTTGTGGCTTCACAAATGCTTTGCTGCATACCTCGGTTGTAACGAGTGGTTATTTCAGTCAAAGTTGCTCTTCTATCAGCTTGAATCAGTCGGCCCATTCTCCTCTGACCTCTAGCATCAACAAGGCATTTTCGCCCACAGGACTGCCGCATACTGGATGTTTTTCCCTTTTCACACCATTCTTTGTAAACCCTAGAAATGGTTGTACGTGAAAATCCCAGTAACTGAGCAGATTGTGAAATACTCAGACCGGCCCGTCTGGCACCAACAACCATGCCACGCTCAAAATTGTTTAAATCACCTTTCTTTCCCATTCAGACATTCAGTTTGGAGTTCAGGAGATTGTCTTGACCAGGACCACACCCCTAAATGCATTGAAGCAACTGCCATGTGATTGGTTGGTTAGATAATTGCATTCATGAGAAATTGAACAGGTGTTCCTAATAATCCTTTAGGTGAGTGTGTATATATATATATATATATATATATATATATATATATATATATATACATATATATATTTAAACCCACTCCTTTGAGATTAAATAAATTAGGATAAAGGTTGTGGGGGGGGGGGGGGATGAAAGGTGCACACACATGTACAGACAGTCATATTTCATGCATTTTTATTAGGCAATACATTTAGTTTAGTTCACATATAAAGACTTCCTATGTCAGCAAATGCTATAATTTGCCCTCAGTAGCGGCTGGTGAACTTTAAAATAGGTGGGACCATAATCTTGAAAAAAAATAAATGCATTTTTTAAGACGGACTACTTCACCCTGGGTTAGGGGGCGCCTAACAAAAATAAAATATAATAATATATGAGTGTAACACAGTTTGTTCCTTTGATCTAAATTGAACTTCTTATATGGACTTTTTAAGGAAGAAGAGATTTTTCAGGTCAAATAGCTTTCTACAGATGTTGCATGTAAATTTAGTTATTTAGTTACCATTACATGTACCAATATTCATGTTTCCGTATTCATATGTCCTTCACAACATCTTTACAGTCTCTTCTTTGCTTTTCTTCTCCCATACTGTATCCTCCAGCAGCTGAAAAATTCTGATGCGGTTTCATTTGTCCATAACACTCTTTAAGCATTACTGTTTTTATCCTTCACTTTTTAGAAACCAGTTTAAATGTTACATTTAATTGGTCTTTTTACTGTGCAAAGTAAAAACATTGACCTTCCTCTTGCCTGGGGGCTGAAATTTACTGAAACACAATCATTATATTTTATCTCCTTCCTTGATGTAAACTCACTGTACTCTTTTGTAAATGCTACTACAGTAGAAGCCTCTTATGTCAAACCCCTTGGACCTGTATGGCCTTATTAACCCAGCAAAGCACATCCCCCAACAAATTCAAAAGTATTCCACTTGAGCTGGAAAACTGAAATTATTGAGCAGTTGCAAAAGGGTGAACAAGCTAAAGCTATTCAGCTTTCTAAAAAGTATGGTGTGGGAAAGTTTCAGACTTTCAGCAATCACTGGCTATCATCAATCAATACTGTGTAATGAAAAGCAGACATATCTGATTGGTTCACTCCATTTGTCCGACTATATTGAGAGCCATGGGAGGTAGAGGTGTCTTGAGCAGAATGCGTCAAGCCATGGGTGTTAGTGCTTTCTCTCTGGTCTCAGGTAATTTGTCATGCAATCCCGGCTGCTGTTCACCTCCTGTAACCAGGCAAATAGCTGTTGATCATGTTAAACTGGCCAGACGCTGACTGCCTGAAGAGCAAGCAGATATGTGCTGCTCAAGCAGTTTTTGTTTACTGTTTTCTTTCTCGGCTAGGCTTCTGTTTGACTCTTTGCACAAGTTGAACTCTATGGTCAATTAATGTCAAAACCTGTACTTATTTTTTTCCCCCCCTGACTGAAACGCAAAGTGCATCTTGAAGGACTCATACCTACTAACACATCAGACAAAAGTAAAAACATTAGAGTGGAGTTTAAAGTATTTATTCGAGTATCTGTGATTCGTTTTTTTGTCTATAATTATTGCTTTTTGTAATTATGAATAAGAATGATTTCCTTTTTGAACTTTGCAATTTGAACCCTCTGTAGTAACTTGACAGAGAATGCTTACATGAATCCTGTGAAAAGTGCAGTGCTGTTGTGCGGCAGGCCAAGAAAACCCTTGCTAACTTATACCCCGTTTCCACTGGCCACGTTTAGGTGCACCTCCACGTGGCCAGGCTGTAACCGTACACCTGAACTTTACTGGCAGCGTTACCATTCATTGTCGTTAGGTACAGCTGCCCTAGGAAGTGAATGTGAGACACGAAAGGTCAAAACGCATTCTGACACGCTCGGCATTCTGGGATTTAGTGTTCAAAACTGGAGACTGAAATACTTTAAACATTAAGCGCAATAAACTTTAGACTGAAAAGTTTTTTTTTTTACAATATCTAACAGATAGTCTTATAGGGTGACCAGATATTGAAAAGAAGAAAACGGGACATATTGAAAAAATATTTATAAAACAAATTACACCACTTAAAAAATATGATAGATATGACAGTATGAGCCAATTGTGCGTCGCCCCCTTGGGAATCTCATTCACGGTCGGCTATGACATGTTCCTGTTTTAAACCAGTGCATGTTTTGAAAATGTGGCTGAGTCGGCATATGCCGGTTGAGACAGTTGTGAGCTCCATTGGATGTATGAAAACAAAAGTGAAAAGTGCAACTGGTGACAAAATACTCTTGATCAAAAGATGTAATGCCTAACCCTTTTTTCCTTACAAATAGTAATTTGGCCCAGTAATTTGGCATGTTTCCCAGAAGAACGATAATTGTGGGGTGACAGCACTTTTTTCTCTATCTTTTTGCATGATTTTGAAACTCTTAAGTAACTGTACATTCTCCCATTGCAGGTTGTGCAGTCTAACCCTTAAAAAGCTGATTGTCCTCAAAGAACTGGATAAAGACCTCAACTCCATCGTAATTGCAGTCAAAATTCAGGTGAGCAGTCCTTTTATGAGATTCATTAAGGCAGATCACTGTAGTGTCTTCATTGTTGTTGAATGGAGCAGAACACAAATTACACTGTCATTTTGTGCACACAGGATGCTTAATTTGCAAGTACTCGATTTGTTTTATTGTCATTACTCTAATTTGCCTGAATTTCTATGAATGCAGTTGCTTATTTATATTTATACAGCATTAAAAAATATTTAACCAAAAAAAAAAAAAAATTGACTCAAGTAGTCAGCGAAGTAATGTATATTATAGAAGTTATTTTTAATTATCACCTCAACTGCAGCTTTATACATGTTTTATTGTAGATCCATCTATAATAAAAGGTTATCTTGCATAATTAAAAGTTTATTGTATTTCTTACTACTATATCAGCTGTAGTATCCTTCGAAATCTACTGAAAATACAGTATCAAGAAATTGACCTTTGACTGTGTTGTCAGTCTGGCGGGTAGAGGGTAATTAGCTATTTATTATTATGTCTGATTTAAATGGTGTCTACCAAGTACTATGTGCTCAGATCAGTTTATGTAGTGGGTTCAGGACAGAGGTGTGTCCTTTTTGAGTCTGTTATACTTTGTATTACATTAGTACGGAGGGGAAATATAATGACTTAATCTGACCTTGCATTTTCTCAAAATGTACATGTAGGCTAATTTGCAAGAGTCTTAGCCCATCAGGGTGATGCCGTTAGCTTTCAGCAGGTGCAGAACAAAATGCAAATTTTCAAGTGGCCAGATGTGGTGCATAATTAACAGCTTCAAATTAATAATTTAAGAGAAACACCGGCTGGTGTTCTGTATAGACAAAATGCTTCAAAATGTTTTATTAAATTAATTTAATTTAATTAATGTTTATTATATGCATGTGTTGTTTTTTAGTTATACTGTGGTGTTTTTTGATGTTAAATGTTCATCACAAAATTAATTGCAACAAGTCACATTGGATAAAAACACTACAAATAATGTATACTATAGTTCTTTGTAATTGTATATAATTCACTGGTAAAGTTATTTTCCTTTGAATTTGATGAGGCTTGAGTTTGAAGTTTCAAATCCATGCTGACACAACCCCCCAACCCCATCAACAATTCAATAACTGACCAGTAACTGCACATTTCTGGGGGAAACACTGAATTGTATCTACAACATTTTTCCCTTTTCTTATATTTTTAAGACATTATAATCATCCTTTCAAAATGCACCCTCTTGGATTGTATCTAGGTCCTTTGCAATTCACCAGAGGATTCCATATTCACAAAATTGTAAAGATCATTTAGATCAGAGATCTGTATCCATCAAATGGCTTGTTCCTGTTGCAACATAAGCAGCCCTGACATGTGTCTGTGTTTTAGACCTGGTATCCCATCACTGTACATTATTTCATGAGGTGGCTGCTGCTGACTGAGGAGTAAGATGTGGTGTGCTGGTTATTCACAGTACATGGTGTAAGATACTGAACCGATTTATGGTTTAATTTCCTACCCATCTGTAGGATTTTTTTTTTGTGTGTACTGCATGATAGACAGAGGTTTTGTCATGGGCAAATGCTTAAATATTGCATATCCAGACTATTATTTTCATTAAGGTCCCAGTCATATGTGGTACCATTTTGATTAGCCAGCAATTTACAATGAATGTTTCAGTTTATTATGGTCATTATCATTGTTAAGTTACAGCATTAAGATTACACCGTGTAATGTTGAGTGTTATCAGAAAGATACAGTACACAATTCAAATTATTTCTCTGGTGAAGAAAAACCCTTCACAACAGTTGGCCAGATCAAGAACACCCTCCAGGAGGCATATCTGTGTCAAAGTCAACAATCAAGAGAAGACTTCACCAGAGTAAATACAGAGGGTGTCCCACCAGATGTAAAGTGGACATAGGAAGACCAGATTAGAGTTTGCCAAAAATCATCTAAAGAACCCTGTACAGTTCTGGAACAACCTTCCCTTGTATTTATTGATGGTGACTGTTGACAAAAGCAGCAGGATGAATTCTGAAGTGAGGGAAGAAACCCAGCATCTGTGTTTCAGTCTTCAGGCAGTCATTGACTGCACAGGATTTGCAACCAAGAATTGAAACTCACAATTTAATTAATGATTATGTTAGTTTGTCCAAATACTTTTAAGCCCCTAGAATTGGGGGGACCACATATAAAAATGTGTGTAATTCCTACACCGTTCACCCAATTTGGATGTACCCTCAAATTATCAAACTACCCTCAAATTAAAGATGAAAGTCTACACTTAAAGCACATTTTGATTGTTTTCTTTCAAATCCATTGTGGTGGCATACAGAGCCAAAATGATGACAATTATGTCACAGTCCAAATATTTATGGACCTAACTGTAGATGTATGTATGTGTGTGTGTGTGTGTATATATATATACACAGCCATAACATTATGACCACCTGCCTAATATTGTGTAGGTCCCCCTTAAGCCGCCAAAACAGCCCTGACCCGTCGAGGCATGGACTCCACTAGACCTCTGAAGGTGTGCTGTGGTATCTGGCACCAAGACGTTAGCAGCAGATCCTTTAAGTCCTGCAAGTTGGGAGGTGGGGCATCCATGCATCAGACTTGTTTGTCCAGCACATCCCACAGATGCTTGATTGGATTGAGATCTCGGGAATTTGGAGTCCAAGTCAATACCTTGAACTCGTTGTTGTGTTCCTCAAACCATTCCTGAACCATTTTTGCTTTGTGGCAGGGCGCATTATCCTGCTGAAAGAGGCCAATGCCATCAGAGAATACCATTTCCATGAAAGGGTGTACATGGTCTGCAACAATGCTTAGGTAGGTGGTACGTGTCAAAGTAACATCCATATGAATGGCAGGACCCAAGGTTTCCCAGCAGAACATTGCCCAAAGCATCACACTGCCTCCGCCGGCTTGCCTTCTTCCCATAGTGCATCCAGGTGCCATGTGTTCTCCAGGTAAGCAACACACATGTACCCGGCCACCTACGTGATGTAAAAGAAAACGTGATTCATCAGACCAGGCCACCTTCTTCCATTGCTCCGTGGTCCAGTTCTGATGCTCACGTGCCCATTTTAGGTGCTTTCGGCAGTGGACAGGGTTCAGCATAGACACTCTGACTAGTCTGTGGCTACACAGCCCCATATGCAACAAACAGCGATGCACTATGTGTTCTGACACCTTTCTGTCAGAACCAGCATTCAGTTTTTCAGCAATTTGAACTACAGTAGCTCGTCTGTTGGATCGGGCCAGCCTTCGCTCCCCACGTGCATCAGTGAGCCTTGGCTGCCCATGACCCTGACACCAGTTCAACGGTTTTCCTTCCTTGGACCACTTTTGATAGGTACTGACCACTGCAGACCGGGAACACCCCACAAGAGCTGCAGTTTTGGAGATGCTCTGACCCAGTCGTCTAGCCATCACAATTTGGCCCTTGTCAAATTCGCTCAGATCCTTACGCTTGCCCATCTTTCCTGCTTGTAACACATCAACTTTGAGGACAAAATGTTCACCTGCTGCCTAATATATCCCACCCACTGACCGGTGCCATGATAACGAGATTATCAGTGTTACTGACTTCACCTGTCAGTGGTCATAATGTTATGGCTGAGTGGTATGTGTGATATATACATATATATATACATATATATATATATATATATATATATATATATATATACAGTGAGGGGGAAAAAAGTATTTGATCCCCTGCTGATTTTGTACGTTTGCCCACTGACAAAGAAATGATCAGCCTATAATTTTAATGGTAGGTGTTATTTTAACAATGAGAGACAGAATAACAACAAACAAATCCAGAAAAACGCATTTCAAAAAAGTTATCAATTGATTTGCATGTTAATGAGGGAAATAAGTATTTGATCCCCTATCAATCAGAAAGATTTCTGGCTCCCAGGTGTCTTTTATACAGGTAACGAGCTGAGATTAGGAGCACTCTCTTAAAGGGATGTCAGGGACAAGACTGTAGACCTACACAAGGCTGGAATGGGCTACAAGACCATCGCCAAGCAGCTTGGTGAGAAGGTGACAACAGTTGGTGAGATTATTCGCAAATGGAAGAAACACAAAATAACTGTCTGTCTCCCTCGGTCTGGGGCTCCATGCAAGATCTCACCTCGTGGAGTTTCAATGATCATGAGAACGGTGAGGAATCAGCCCAGAACTACATGGGAGGATCTTGTTAATGATCTCAAGGCAGCTGGGACCATAGTCACCAAGAAAACAATTGGTAACACACTACGCTGTGAAGGACTGAAATCCTGCAGCACTCGCAAGGTCCCCCTGCTCAAGAAAGCACATGTACAGGCCCGTCTGAAGTTTGCCAATGAACATCTGAATGATTCAGAGGAGAACTGGGTGAAAGTGTTGTGGTCAGATGAGACCAAAATCGAGCTCTTTGGCATCAACTCAACTCGCCGTGTTTGGAGGAGGAGGAATGCTGCCTATGACCCCAAGAACACCATCCCCACCGTCAAACATGGAGGTGGAAACATTATGCTTTGGGGGTGTTTTTCTGCTAAGGGGACAGGACAACTGCACCGCATCAAAGGGACGATGGACGGGGCCATGTACCGTCAAATCTTGGGTGAGAACCTCCTTCCCTCAGCCAGGGCATTGAAAATGGGTCGTGGATGGGTATTCCAGCATGACAATGACCCAAAACACACAGCCAAGGCAACAAAGGAGTGGCTCAAGAAGAAGCACATTAAGATCCTGGAGTGGCCTAGCCAGTCTCCAGACCTTAATCCCATAGAAAATCTGTGGAGGGAGCTGAAGGTTCAAGTTCCCAAACGTCAGCCTCGAAACCTTAATAACTTGGAGAGGATCTGCAAAGAGGAGTGGGACAAGATCCCTCCTGAGATGTGTGCAAACCTGGTGGCCAACTACAAGAAACGTCTGACCTCTGTGATTGCCAACAAGGGTTTTGCCACCAAGTACTAAGTCGAAGGGGTAACATACTTATTTCCCTCATTAACATGCAAATCAATTTATAACTTTTTTGAAATGTGTTTTTCTGGATTTTTTTGTTGTTATTCTGTCTCTCACTGTTAAAATACACCTACCATTAAAATTATAGCCTGATAATTTCTTTGTCAGTGGGCAAACGTACAAAATCAGCAGGGGATCAAATACTTTTTTCCCTCACTGTATACATAATTTACATTAACATCTGGAGGTAAGATTTTATTTTTAAAATGTGTGCAACTGTAATACAATTATGCTTGACATGCGAGTAGAAAATACAATTTTTAATCACAATTATAATAAATACAATTTAATAATTACATATTTGTATGAAAGCATAAATAAGCAAAATGGTAGCACAGATATAGTATAACCAAAAACGTCATCGATTAGTTTGTATTTGCAGTAATAAGTTATCCTATCTTAATTTAATATACATCCACATACATTACAAATAGTTTATGTGCATCCTAGCTGGTTCTGTCACCTTAACAATGAAAGACTTCATATAATACCAAAATAACAACATACAACATGTTTATAGCCTAAAACAAAACAAATCGCACAGACTAAATAAACTCGTGACCCGTGGCGTGCTGTGCGGTGCTCTTTACAGAGTCTGCATTCAGGATCCTCACATGTCAAACCTGCAAACTTTTACAAACCGATAGATTTCACTTAAAAGAAGGTTAGACGTCAATAATGTGTTAATTGCAGAAACAAGATACATAGCATTTCTCACTTGTTGATACTTACAAATAACGCCCTAATTGCATTGATTTCAAACTGTGTTTTCGGTGCTGGTGAATTGAAGCCGGCGATAACAATAGCATGGATAACAATACATGGCGTTTAAATCCCCTTTATTATAGCAAGTTGCTTGATCCGTGTATCTTCACAGACAGAACAAAATAAACTGTAGTCTTTATAAGCATTAAACGTACATACAATTTACAGACAAGGTACCTATTTAAGTTTGAAAGAAAATAGGTTTCAATATATTATTATTATTATTATTATTATTATTATTATTATTATTATTTATTTATTTCTTAGCAGTCGCCCGTGTCTAGAGCGACTTACACTCTGTGATTAGCAGAAAACTGAAACCAACTCCTTACAATAAAATGACTGAACGTGATGCACCTTCTTTGACATTTATACATTATTGATATGTCTGATTTATGTCGGTTTGTAAAAAATGTCAGGCCCGGCGCCACGGGGGACAAAAGGGGGAATATTGTGCCCCCTCACATTATATTTTGATTCGGTTATCAATTGTCCATGTAGAAATGTCTTATGGTAATGTGCATTCTTGTTACAAAACTGACGTGCGTTGCCGCAGATTGTCTGTACTTTTAGTTTCACTGGCTTAAAAAATACTACACTGTAGTACACTACACTACTACAAAATGCAAAAAGTATAAATATGCAAGATAATTAAACTGACGCAAATCTTAATTACCATTTTAATTGTTTGAACTGTTGATACAAATAAACATTTTTAATCCGTCATCCGTATTAGAATGTGTAGTACATTTTGTTTCACTTCTTGAACTCAGCTGCTTTTGTTTTTTAATAAAGAAAAGTTTTCCAAAAGTAATCTAAAAGTATTCTGATTACGTTACTGACTTTGAGTACTGTATCAGATTAGGTTACAGATTATTTTGAAAACAAGGTAATCAGTATTCTGTAACGGAATACTTTTTAAAAGTAACTCTCCCAACCCTGTATGTGTGTATAATATATATATATATATATATATATATATATATATATATATATATATATATATATATATATATATATATATATATATAATGTATATGTGTGTGTATATAGCTTATTCTTATTCTCTTGTCTACCAGTGCGTTTAATTCTCAAACACATCCGATTTACACTTTCCGTGTCGCCTGCCGTCATTCAATGCAGAGGCTGAGGGGGGATGGGGGGCGGGGTCACAGATCACTCCGTTTCGATCGGATTTCTCTGCCAATAGGCTTGATTTGTTCAGAACAACCTAATGATTAATCCAGAATTAGTTGATGTTCTATGTAACACAGAGAAGTTCAGATCCAATTATGTAAAATCATTGTAAACAGAGTTTTCCATCTTGACACCTGTAAATATACTTTTTCATACACCATTTTTATAGGAATAATGTGTTTGTTTTTCATTCTCACTTATTAGTGTTTTCCGTTGTCCCACTGCTGCTGTTTCTCTCTCTCCTATTCTCCAGCTGCAAGTTTTTTTTAGAGAAGCAATTCCATTGCTGATCTCCCAACAGCAGCTATTTAGAAGGATAATCTCTTTTGACTGAAGTGAGAGGAATATTCAAAACAAAGCCTGATGTAATCCCTTAGGTAATAAGTGAAGCAAAACAAGTGTGAGAGATCCTGATAACCATTTAATAATGGGAGATTAGTGAAATGTATCAATCCCAAGCAGAAATTAAACCATTCCCACCCCCCTTCCCCACTATTCAAAAATGAACACTTTGTTTGTAAATTATCCTCTTATTTGTGAGGAGAATAAAACTGAAACCGTTTAGCTGTGGATTTTTTTTTTGGAGAGATACAAATTCCACAGGATTTTCAATCAGCTATTAGTGATTTCAGTCCACTAGGACTCTGTGCTTCTCTGGAAGGGTTGAGATAAAGCACACAATCTCTGAAGCACACCTTGTCAAATCCCTCTGCTGTTTTTCACACTGCAAGCTCAGAGTGCCCACAGCTCAACTATCACACCAATTTGAGGATCTGATGAAGCTATGACTGTAAGCCACCTGAACCTGCAGTTGTTTCAGAAGCCACAGGAAGTTGCTGTAGTGCGATGAACTGAAGGTCACCCAGACGATATTCTACCACCTCCAATTATGCCCCCTTGATCTCTTAACTAAAGATGGCAATTGCATTGAAGAATAGCTCAATCCAAGGTATAGGACACATCCTGCACTGTGGGTGGAGTCCTGTGTCACATGTTTTGAGCTCATAATTTCCAGGTGTTCTCTGAAATGGGTTAAGTTGAATAATGAAACTGCCCTTCATTCTTGTAAATAACCAGTACTTATTTATTTGGAAGGTCTGTAAGGGTATCCCACAGTAATAGACAGCTCTTTATTCAGGTCCACATTGCTAGTTCATTTCGTATTCCATGGCACAGCCTCCAGTATACTTGTTAATTCTATGAGTGGTGCTGTTGGGACTTCAGGTTTAGGTCAAGCAATTGGATCTGATGTCTTCTCATTTGTGCTGATTACAAAGTCACTTGCAGTTTGTTGCTGTGGTTGTGGAGACCTTCTGTTTTATCTGAGACCAACTCCTTTCTAAAAGGTAGTTTATACTGGTATTTGATTTATTTTGTTTGTACTTAACACTGTCAAACATGAAATGGGCAAAAAGCAGTAGGTGTCACTGTGAAGAATACAAGCATATGAAAAAAGTACTGTGTAAAAAGTACAGGTATATGTTTAGACTTTCTTGGTTATATTGATCAGATACATCCTGGGGCGGATTGATTAGTGCTGTTATTTTATGAAATCAGTATCTTGTTTTGTATTGACTTAGACCTTAATTGAAATGCATGGCAGTAGATTTGCAGACCTTTATAGTGCAAGACTGAATTAAGTTTTATGAATGGATGGGGGAGAGGGGAGGTGCAGATTGTGTAATAATAAACAGTAAATAAATAGTTTGATTATAATGCATTTTATTTGTTTATTACACTGACTTTACTATCACTATTTACTATTTGCAAAAGCTTTTATTTTATTTTATGTAATACTATGTAGATCTTTTTAGATGCATTTGTTTTTCTTTCTCAAAGGCCATTGAGGTTTTTCTTTTCTTGGGGAACATTAATGCAATGGACCGTGTATTTATATCTCAGCCGTGTTTTCTCTGAAGCATGAAATCTTTCAGTTTCTGCAGAGCAGCCTGAAGAACCCAGAGGTTTTTCCATAGTGGAAATGGAGCATTAAATCCAATTTAAAGCAGGTCTAAAGATGGTGAGGATGGGGAAAAAGCATGGGGAAATAGTGAGGAAATGAAAGCTGGGTCCAGGGATAATTAATTTGGGAGTTAGTATGCACCTAACCTCATCTTCAAAGTTTACTGCTAAGTGCAGTGAGGGATTACTCTGTGTTACTTAAGCAACACAATGTCCTGCTTGTCCAAATAGGTTTTGAACTAAATGTATCAGACCAGTGATAGAAATAATCATTTTGTTCGACCATTGAGATGGTGTTTTTAGGGAAGGGTACTGATTATAGCAATATATTGAATATATGGAAACATATTGCCTGAGAGCAGCAGCAGGAGTTTGAGCTGATTAATCTGCACTGTGGGGGAAATAAATAATAGGGAAACTGATCCTGTGAGAGAGGCTGGGTATTTGTAATACATCTATGTTGATCCCCCTTGCATGTATGTTGTCAGGTTCTTCCAACACTGCAATCAAGTAAAAATGTGTATTTCAATTTTATATCAGGACCCACCTCAGAAAACGTGATTATTTTAAAAAATAATTTCTGTCTTCTCTCTGCAGTTATAACATTTTTTTTTTCTATAACCACATATTGCTTATTAATCAATACAAATGCTTGCAGCTGATTTTATGTATCGAACATCTCAGTCCAAGAACCGTTCAAAGGACTATTGAGATTGTTGGAATCTCCTATACAGCCTTATGAACTCTTTTTACTTTGTAAGTGGTTCTGAGGCAGACATAGAGACTGAAAAACACTTGAAATGGAATCTGGATTGAGTGTTACTTCTAGTACAGGAGACAAATACATAAGCAAGTATACCATATACAAATCTAAAAGAAAGCATGACACTTAAGTAAATGCAGATTAGGCTACTTGATTGCCATAGTTAGCTCCAAAGAGGCATTTACAAACTATAGAAACACTAAATAGAAATGAAACCAAATAATTAGATGCTATGTCATCTCATACTCTGATGAAGAGAATGTCTTGTGTGTTCCTGGACCCAGCTATTTGTGTATCAAAAGCAGATCCTATATTTCTTCAGCCATTTCCAATGTGTCATATTCCCACTGAAGATGTATAGGCCACACAGAGAGCTTAAACAGAGGTCCATGGATGAAAAAGTTGAATTCCTCTTCAGCCCCACAGTAAATGACAAAACACATAGTGTATTTCAGGTCTGCTCCTCAAGCTCTACACCTTTTGTCATCTTCATTTATAAATGGAACTCATTATTCACTCCACTAACCCCCTTCCCTTATCAATAACTGTAATATTTATAAAGAGTCCTTTGGTCTTCAAGGGCTGGATTTGTAAAACACCAGTTTAATCGTTTAGCTACTATATATATTTTTTTAAAGGTCTTCAAAGCTCTTTCATTTCCAGGATGTTGTGCATTCCTGGAGACCAACTGAGTATTTGTAAATGGGCAGCACATGTTTGCCTGTTAAATGGAGATCTCTGAATCTTCTGTGCGTTACTATATCCTTACTCTCTCCCTCTTTCTCTGTGCTGTGAAGCCCTTAGGCCTCACATTTGGTTTCAGCTCTAGGGAGTATTCTTTGGAAGCAGAGGCGTGGTAGTTTTTTTTAATTTTTTTTATTTCTCACATCAGTGCCATTATTCGTATTCCTTTGTTCCACTTTTTCCTGTCAGCCTGTAAGTAATGCATATTTAAAGCTTTTAAATATAACCACTTCTTTGACTTATTTTGAAAAAAATACACTGCTGAGATTGACAGTGTATTGTAATGAAATGCAAAAAGGAGACTGAAGTTATTCAAATGTGTACGGTTAAATGGAAACAGGTCTGGCTCTGGCTGATATTTTGCATTGCAATAAATAAATACAATTTAAAAATGCATGCATGAAGCTATTTTAAACCAGACAATCAAAAGAAGGAAACACAAGACAAACATAGAAGCTTTGGGGCTGAACTGAACAACTGTGAAATCTAGTATATCTTACTGCATATTTATAGATGTCTACACAACAAAGTATGCTTTCTACATTTTCACATTTGATTGATTATCAGGATATTTTATCCTTGATACTTTAACTTACATAAAGTAATAAAAATGTACCTGTTAGCCTAATAATTTATAAAAGGAGTTTTTCCCCCCACAAACAAAATATCTGCATCTGTGGGATTAATTACAGGGTGCAGATTAAAGTGTTTTTCAGTTTGTTGTGGTGTGCAGAAAGGTTTTGTTTTTAAGTCATTTGTTTTTAAGTCATTTGGTTTCCTGTATTCTGCTACACATTTTTAATGATTCATTCAAATTTAAAACACAAGCTGATCATTTGAAAGTGTGAAGACTGAATATGTGAATCCTTTCACATGTGGTCCTTTAATGTTTTGTATTACTAACATTTATTTAACAACTTAATCTTGATATAGAAGGTAGTGAAGATATGGACCGTGTTAAAACTAGTGAGCAATCAGGTATGTAAAAGGGTGCAGGTCTTTGCCCCTGGTGTAAAATATAATAGGCAATCTTCACGTAGGTTGCCTGAAAGATATTTTTTTACCCCAAATTGAACAGATTTCCATTTTTGTTGTAATTGTTTAACACATAAGCATAACTAGCTCTTTTGTGTTTCTTTTCGATTAGCATGTACATAGTGCAGTTTTGCAACCACTATAGATCTGTTTTGTTCCATACAAGGACAGACTTAAATTTATGAACAGATGTGTTTAAGTTCTAAGTAAAGGCTACTTTTTATGGCAATGATTGTGTACTAGTATAGCAACACATGTAGTTGAAGTGCTCAGTGTGGCTAAAGTTTGTTAATTGGTGTCTATGCAGAGCTGAATATACAGAAAATAACAGTGTGTCAATAGAACAGTGCAGTTTTTCAGTTTATCCCCACATTTTCCCTCTCTGGAAACTCTGGTCCCTCAGACAATTGGGGTGGGGAGCAACAGGGGGTTAGGTAAAGCAAGGCATTGTCACTCTCTCAGTAATTAGGTTAGTAAAATCCCTGCCAGTCCTCTTCCAGGAACTATAAGCCTCATTTGCTGATGAGACACAAGTCTTAACAAGCTCTGGCCACAAGGGAATGTGCGCACACTGTAGCCTTGGCAGCCGTTGTCATGACATAAAGACATGAAATTATTGCTCCACTGGGCAAAAATAAATGTCTTTCTTTCCTTCTTTCCAAACAGTATACAACATTATTCAAATAGACAAACTGATACACAGTATACCTTGATATGAACTAAAACCAAATATTCTACCCTTTTCCTTCAAAATCATTGAAATTCTTCTGGGGACACATTCAGATAATTTTATTAAAAACTCTTTTTGTCCAAATACTTTCATACATTTTTAATGATAGAGATCTTTGAAGGAACCATTCCATGTATTTGAAGGACTTCAGCTTCCTCTTTCTTTCACAAATTGTGTTATTATTCCAGGTGACATTTTGCTAAGCCAGCTGTACCAACAAGGGGTAGTAAGCAGCTCAAACATGTCTTTCAAAACAAGTACTGTCAAGCCATCCTCTTCTTTTCAGACTACAGGTCTACAGCGCAACAGCAGATTTATAAAACTGCAGAGTTCATGTGCGCCTTGCAAGACGTGTGTCAAATATACAACTTCTATCCCACTCCAGCCTGGAAGTGCTTGCCAATTTCCTTTACGAAATCCCATTCCCATTTGGGAATGACACGGTTACAAACAAGTTAATTGATGGATTTAATAGCCAACTGTTACCCTGTGGAGCAGTGGATGCAGTGACAGGAACAAAATGGTGGGGCTATGTAGAACAAAATTGCCTGAAACTCTTTTATGAAGAATGATTCGCTTTTGTGTTTACATTTAGAATGTCCAATCAATTTTCTACTGTTTGCTCCTCAATTTGGAATCACAGATTTCCCAACTTGTCACTACAATTTACATGCAAAACACTCTGATACAGATGTCGTCAAAGCTGTCCGCTACTTTTTGCACGATAGGTCCACAATTCTAATCGTAGGATTTGAAACAGATGAAACCACTAATACTCTGAACTGGCAGGTGTTTAATTAGCGACAGGAGTTTCTTGTGTGCAGAGAGCTGTGTTCCCCCAGACACGTTGACTGCAGGTTGAGTGCTGGATCCGACACCATCTTGTCCATTTTATAGGACAATCCCTGCACACTGAGCTGAGAATTTTACCAGTGCAGCCATTCAGGAGCCCCAATTCAATCTTCTGACTTCCCATGTGTAAATAGAACTAATCTTAGTTAGATCAATACCAGATCAGTACACTTCAAAAGACAGTTTTCCCCTGGAACTCAGTGAATTAAGATAAGCTGGGTTTAAACAAGGTCTTTGTGAAATAATAATAGTCAGGTTTCTCAGAGTTGTAATGCAAGGTCATTGAGGACACATTTATGTCATGTAAATGTAATTCTTTTAGGTAATTTCTCATTTGTCTTTATGACACAAGGACTTCTACCATGAGTTAAGATATTTTCTGAATTCTTGTCATTGTGCCCCCTTTTGCATTAAGAAACAAAACTAAACATAAAAGCAACAACTTTGAAATGCAAACCTTCCTTGTGAATGACTTTGCTGAGCAAAAGATCAATTAAAGTACAATTTCAAACCAGATTCAGACTGGATTAGAATAAATGAGTAGGGTATTCTTGTCAAGATAAGGAAACAATTAAGTATCTTTTATGGTGGTTTAGAACACTTAATGTACTTTTGAGATTCATTTCAATAGATGGTTTTAAAAATTAAGTTTAGAACATGACACACATTAGAAAATGTATTATAAAACTGAAAGTGGTAATGGAATTAGACCAGGAATTTACTGCATGTTACACAATAAGGCCAGTAGTTGTAATATGCATTTTCTGACTGATTGTATTATTAACGACCCTGTCACGTGTCTTAGTTCTGTGACTTGGATGAGATCATTTAAACATTGCTTGTGTTGTCAGGTCAATGATGCATGGGAATAATCAATTTTGTAGACAGGTGCTTGTCTGTGGTGTTTCACAGAATTCACACAAAATGAATCACAGATATTATTTAGATTTTGTTTCCTTATCACATCTGCTTTTAATGATTTAATAACAGGAACTACTTATAAAGCAGCACTAAAGACTTAAGTCTCTCATTGCCTGAACTATGTGTTTCATACACACTGTACACAGTGCATAGGAGAATGCTGGGCAGGGAGTAAAGGTCCACAAAAAAAAAAGTAAGCCACTGTTTTGATCTTCCAGTAAGTAGGCTACAGGTATTATAGAAATTTGCTGGGATTAGAATTAGTGAATCTGCAATGTACTGTACTGTGAGATAGATGGTATATCTATCCAATGCCACTGATTATTTGCTATAGTTTTTAAAGGAATTTTCCAAAAAAAAACAAATAATCAGGATCAGACCAGGTGAAAATAAGTTTTGCTCAAAGGTAATGTCTAAATATTGTAATATAAAACTGATGAAAACTCAATGGTACTATACAATTTTACGTGCTAAGATTATTAGAAAAGTTCTAGAATGCTCGACATTCCATGGCAGAAATGGCGCTAATGGTGTGCTAATCAGTCTAAATAGTCAATTTTAGACAATGCTAAAAGACATTCAGTTGTTAGCTAAGGTCTGGCAAAGGCTCTTATGGCTCAGTTCAGAAAAAAGAACAATATCCCCCTAGTGGCTCACCAAGTAAAAGCCTCTGCTCAGTGTGCATGTCAACCACTTTACCAGGCAGTGCTGGTTTGAAGGTGGTATATGTCATAGCTGACTGACCGGGATTCCCTATAGGTGGGCATACATTTGGCCAGGTGTTGCCAGAGTTGCTTATCTTGTTTTGCAACAGTGACTTATACAGCTTACCAGGTCCCTGTGAGCTCTGCAGCACTTTCAGTTAAATCTGCATCATCTTACATCTCTGCTGCATTTGCACAGTGGCAGTAACGGTAAGCTGAGTCGAATCAGGACTAGTGATTCCACATTAGGCAAGATCTCAAATAAAAAAAATATTGGTGGATCCAAATGTTGGAGTGGCGTGATAGGATAGGATAGGATGATCTATGACAGTACAGCATCGTTTGAGATGAATGCTATCTAGCCAAGCCAAAGAAAGGAAATAGGGAAAACAATAACTGATCCGGTGTGTACGAAAACATTTGTGGCACGGTTACACTTTCTGGCCTCTTTAGAAAACCCCTTCAAGGGGAGTTTCTAATGTCATCATCGACAAAGATTGTCATATACATAGGCTGAATAAATCTGAACTACCTTACTCTACCAGACCATTTGACAAAAAGTCCAAAGAAACCACACACTGCTGCAGCACAAGCTATTAGCATCTATAAGATGCCACACATATCCAAGTGTATGGTGTATGGACAATGACAATTACAAAATAAACAAACAAGACAAACACACCAAAAACATAATATAAAGGCACTTCCATAGCATTTGTACCAGGATAGTTAAGTCTTAATCTTCCTGTAGCATATTTATGCTTTTATGATTCTGCGGTAATGTCTGTCTTATCCCTTATAGTTCCACAGAATAGTTTTACTATACTCTCTGCACAGTATAAAAGTGTGTGTGATCTACCTAAGTCAAACAGATTAAAAAAGTTTTGATACAAGAAGATGATCATACAATGATGCACTTTGCATGTGCTTTGCATAACTCTTATTACTAGTAAAGGACTGGTGTTTAATTTTTCAAGACATACTGTTGATATAACTTTTAACATCTCAGTAGAGTTAAGATTAGGGAGCTGCTGGCATCAGGTATTAAAACCTTGTTTTAAAACCTTGTTCTTGTTAAAAGTTTACATAATTCAATATGTTATGTTAATTCGACTTTATCCATAATTTAGACCTCCAGTGTGAATTTGGCTCAGAGGGAGTAATGTCGCAATCAAATGTGTTGTTGATCAAACTACTGTTTATGAGCCACTAGGGGTTCAAACCTGAGCATTGACAAACATGGAGCATCCAGCTAAAAATTCACAAGTTAGAGAATATGTACTCTGATTTCCTGCAGAAAGATGGCTAAATTACTCAGTAGTAAATAGAGATGTGTGAGCGGCTGTCCTGAATTTGGTTGAATTCCACCGTGGTGGTGTTGCAGCTGCAAACGCATATCCTGCCATATTTTCTTTTCATTATTATTTTTTGTTTTCAAATTGCAGCAATTGATTTGTTTTGACATTCCTTTTTTTTTCATTGGATAAATAAAGAAATCACCCTGTGAAAAAGCAAATTTAAATAAAAGGTGGGTTATAGTGACTGTGCTAGAGGTAGAGTGTTATCTGTATAAATACTATCCTGAGAGAGAGTAGAAAATGTGAGACACTGAACTTTATGGATAAAAGGATGGCCACATTCCTCAAAGCAGTTAACCATATGTGCCTATTTGAACTAAACAAGATCAAAGGCTTGTTGTGAAGGCATGATCATCCTAGCTATAGACTTTCATTTATCAAAACTGTTCCTGAGTCATACACTCTGAGGCAGGACTTGGACCACACGAGGTGTTATTGATTCCTGACCTGAATGAACCCTGTTGCCAGCAGCCTTCCAAAAGGGCTGAATCAGCTTTTTAATCCTGTACTGGCTTTTGTTTGCCCATATGGATGTTCAGACGAAGATTACTGCACAGCATTCATCAATGCCATCTCAATCTCAAGGGAATCCTTAGAGTCATCTCACTGAATGACTGTTTAGTTGTCCAATACAATATATAAGAACATAAAGTTTACAAACGAGAGGAGGCCATTTGACCCATCGTGCTTGTTTGGTGTCTATTAATAACTAAGTGATCCAATAATCCTATCCAGTCTATTTTTAAATGTTCAGCTTCAACCACATCACTGAGGAGTTTGTTCCAGATTGTGACGACTCTCTGTAAAGATGTGTCTCCCTTTTTCCCTCTTGAATGCCTTGAAGCCCAATTTCCATTTGTGTCCCTCGGTCCATATTTCCCTGCTGATCTGAAAAAGCTCCTCTGGTTTGATGTGGTCCCCACGTTAGTCTCCTCTGTTCCAGGGTGAAAAGGTTCTGTTCCCTCAGTCTCTCAGTAGGACATTCCCTTCAGACCTGGAATAAGTCTGGTTGCTCTCCTCTGAACTGCCTCTAGAGCAGTGATATCTTTCTTGAAGTGTGGAGCCCAGAACTGTACACAGTATCCAGATGAGCTCTAACTAGTGCATTGTACAGTCTGAACATTACTTCCCTTGTTTTACATTCTACACTTTTGACAATATACCCTAGCATTCTGTTTGCCTTTTTTATTGCTTCCCCACATTGTTTGGATGGAGAAAACAAGGAGTCCACATAGACTCCTAGATCTTTCTCATGCGTTACTTCCTCTAGTTCAATTTCAGGTCCCTTGGACTTGGATTACAAGTACCTGTGCTGCGAGGATTGTATCTGCCACCTATTTTTGTATCATCTGCAAATGAACTATCCCAGAGTCCATATCATTAATATAGATTAGAAACAGCAAAGGCCCTAATACTGATCCCTGTGGAACTCCACTAACAACCTCACTCCATTTAGAAGCAACTCCTCTAATTGACACCCTTTATTTCCTATACATCAACCAGTTCATAATCCATCTACTTACATTACCCTGAACGCCTACAGCTTCCAATTTTAGGATCTGTCTTTGGTCTGGAACCTTATCAAAAGCTTTTTGAAAATCTAAGTATATCATATCATATGCTTTCACATGATCTACAGCTGCTATTGCATGTTCAAAAATTCTAATAAATTAGTAAGACATGATCTGCCTCATCTAAACCCATGTTGACTATCTCCAAGAATATGTTTTTCATTAAGTTCTCCTCTGTTTTCTGTCTAATCATTTTTTCAAAAATTACAGATTGGTCTGTAATTTCCTGGCTCAGTTTTGTCCCCTTTCTTGTGGATTGGTATGACATTTGCTGTCATCCAGTCAGTCGGCACATCCCCTGTTCTAAGTGTCATTTGGAATAATTGAGTTAGTGGCCTATACATTTCCCTAATTTCTTTAAGTACAGTTGGAAATATCCCATCTGACCCAGGTGATTTGTTTGTTTTTAATTCTGCTAGTCCCTTTAGTACCTGCTCCTTGTTTATCCTGATCTCTCTTAGGGTTTGACTGGACCGATTGTTAGACTGTGGCATGTTATCTGTTTTTTCTTTTGTAAAAACCTCTGAGAAATACTCATTTAGAACATTTGCCACATCTTGTTCGTTTTCCAAGATACTTCAATTATTGCCCTTTATTTGTTTCACTTCCTCCTTTATTGACCTCTTGCTGTTGTAGTATTGGAAAAAGCTCTGCATTAGTTTTAGCGCCAAGAACTTTGTTTCTTTCTATTTCCCTCTTTGCTTTCCTGAGCACTGTCTTAAAATCCTTTTTCAAGTTCTAGATATTCTTGGTATTTTGTTTAATCTCTATCCCTTTTGTATGCGTTATACAACATTTTCTTTCTCCTGATATTTTTTTGCATTAAACCATTTTTTCCACTGTTTTTTGGTCCTCAGTTTGCTAAGTTTTGGTACATATTTCTCCTGGGTTTCTAATAGTATATTCTTGAAATATAACCATCCATTTTCAAATGAATCTGTATCCAATGTGCCCCAGTCTAACTATATAGTTATAAAGTACCTTAGTCAAGAACTGAGTTTAACTCATTTTACAATATTGATCGCCAACTCAACGAGGTGAGTCTTTTAGTTGAGATTAAAAAAATACAAATGACCATCGTTTGGAAGGGGGTTCCACAGATAGGAATCTAAATAGCTAAGGGGCCTGCAGACTGCTGTTTTCAATTAGACCCTGAGAATGTATAAAAATCACAGATCCGTAGAGAGCAAGACACATAAATATAAGGTATTATTGATAAGTAGTAATAATTGGAGCCATGCCATATGGAAGTCTTATGTTTACATAGAATTTTTAAAATCAATATGTGATGAGACTGGGAGCCAATGAAAACTTTAATGTACAGGGATATGCTCTCGAATCTGAGGTCTGGCGAGTACACATGCTGCCGAATTCTGAACCAACTGCAATTTTAACATTTAAAGATCAAACCAAATCAGAAAACTGAGAATTACAGTAGGCATTACAATAAATAACAATATAATTAGTTACTTACAGCCATTAAGTGCATCTCTTAGTTTAGCTATATTACAAGCAGACTTAATTGTCAAATTTCAATTAAGACATTTTTGAAATGCCCTTAAGTTTCTGACAACCTATTTCAACTCTGAAAACTGACTAAACTCAAGACAATATAAAGTGATAAATAGAGGGAAATGCAATACAATATAGTTTCATGTTGCCAGTTAAAACTGAAACAAATCAAATTGCACTGGTCAGTTAGTCCAGTGCTCATATATATATGGTTTTAATATGGTTATACACAATGCCAGCATTCCTAAGATGTGGAATTGCTTTACAAAGATGTGATGTGGAATGACTGAATCATCAAACATTTAGATTACTTTAGAGAAGGTTGGATAAACTGTCAAAATCAGGGCTTTCAAATAGATATATTATCATTATGCAACATAAGGATATAGTTATTTAGTGTTTTATCCAGATCTCCAAATCTCTCTGCATACTGAAACCCCTAATAAGCAGGAAATGGTTTTAAAAAGCTCCTATAAATCATCTCAATTTGAAAAACTGCAAAACATAAACTATTAAACTGAATTCCAGCTTTTGGCCTTACTCTTGAATAAATAGTGGCTATAGTAAGTATTCAACACCATTGGACTTTTGTTGTATTACAAAATAAATGTTCATGCATTTAAATGGGATTCTTTTCTATTTGATTTTCACAACATCACTTCAAAGAGTCATTGTCCTGCTGACAAGTGAATCTCCGTCCCAGTCTTGGAGTCTGAAGAAGATTTTCCTCAAGGATTTTTTTGTCCATCCATTTTGCCCTCTACCCTGACAAGCTTTCCAGTCCGCTTTGTTGCAAAGCGTCCACATAACATGCTGCCACCACCACCTATTATTGACCTATTATTAAATGGTGGAATGAGACATTTTATATGCAATATAAGTATGTTTTACTTAAAAAAAAATAATAATGTAGTACAAATGACAATAATAAATTTCAAATTTTAACGCATATGCTAATTCAAATGGGCTGGCCATGAGAATGGAGCTGAGCATGGGTTAGAAACAAAACCAGCTACAACAGCAGTGTTACTAGTGAGAGCTGTTAGTCCTCTCTCTGATGCCATACAGTGGCTCTCAAAAGTATTCACCCCCTTGGACTTTTCCACATATCATTGTGTTACAACATGAAAACAGAATTGATTTAATCAGGTGTTTTTGCCACTGATCAACACAGAAAATTTCCATAATGTCAAAGTGAAAAATATAATCTGCAGATCTAAATTCTTTACAAATACAAAACAGAAAATAATTGAATGCATAAGTAATCACCCCCTTAGCTATGACACACCTGATTGAGCTGTGGTGAAATCAATTGTCTTTAGAAGTCACATAATTAGTTGAATGGAGTCCATTTCTGTGAAATTAAGTTGTCACATGATTTCAGGTTAAATACACCTATCCCGGGAGATTCCACAGTTACTTAGTACAATTCCCCATCCACTGTATGACATCTGAGAGAGGACTAACGCAGCTCTCACTGGTAACACTACTGGGTCACTGGGTCACTTTTATGTGACAATCCAAGTACACACTGATTGATCCAGCCTGATCAACCTAACCCCAACAATGCAGATTCTCGGTCACAGTATTCCAAAATGCCTGGAGTGAAACCTGTTAATGTCAAGGTAAACCAGCAGAACTGTGCATATTTTGTATTATTCATAGAAAAAATAAAAATAAAAATGAAATACTCCTCTGAAAAGAGAGGCTTGCTTTAGGATTGTACTGGAATCCAATTAACAACGATCATACTTACCACTTGAAAAGTATCGTGCTTTCATGTTGTGTGCATGTGTATATAATTTGCCTGGAGCACTTTCCTTATTAGAATTGTCTTTTGATGTGTCACAGGGCTCGAAACGCATACTGAGATCAAACGAATATGTCCTTCCTCCTAGTGGGCTGATGGAGACCGATCTGGAACTTACCTTCTCATTACAGGTAAAGTAGGGGACTTGAAGCCTTATGTTTTGGATAGTTTTTTGCATTCTCCGCTATCAGTTTTGTTTCTAAAAAAGTTAATGTCGTGGGCTTAGAGGTATTTGTGCAGCTTCACATTCTCAATATGAATTACACTTTCAGATAATAAGTCACAAATGCCACTAAACTTGAGCTGTTATGCATGTCTCTTTGTTTGATAGTATCCACATTTCCTCAAGAGGGATGCCAACAGGCTGCAGATCATGCTACAGAGGAGGAAACGGTATAAAAACCGCACCATCCTGGGTTACAAGACACTGGCAGTGGGAGTCATTAACATGGCTGAGGTAAGAGAGAGTCTCTTTGTGGAATGACGTGAAATCAGAAATGTCTCCTTCAGGCGATGCCTTTGCAAATGGGGCAGCAGATTTGGGTTTAAATGCATTTGCCAAAGTCTGTTAAGATTATTAATGAAAAAGGTGAGACTGATCACTGTTCTACCAATTACCACCCTGAATCAACCTGTTTACAGTGCATTCAGAAAGTATCAGAACTGACACTTTACAAAGGTATATGTCATGAGCAGGGGATTTTGATTGAATTTAAATGCTAGAGGTGTGATTTGATTTCACCTTGATGAATAGAGGTGAACACAATCTTAACAGTATTTGCAAATGCATTTCAAACCAACTTTTCTGGGAAGTTCATGATTGCAAGCTTGTTGGTGGTGTTGTTGTTCATATGATTATTATGGTAATCTTTGCATGTTTAAACTAAAACATACATATTTTTATTTTGTATTTAATAGTAAATATTTTTGAATCTATCACAGAAAATTGCCGAACAATAGAAGATGTCTTCATTCAAGTTCATTTCGTTGCATATTTTAAATTGGTCCTGTTTAAAGTTATTCCCTTTTGTAGCATTTATGTATTATAAATACAAAAATTAACCAGTATTCTTTGAGGTTGGTCATTTTCCATTAGTGTAATTCAAATCGGTTTGCCAAATAGCTTCCCCTCTTTATAACTCCACTCTCAATTACCACCAGTTATGTATTAATGTGCAGTGCTAGTCCAATGTTTAGAACCCCTTATCTTAACTCAGTCAACTATAATCTTTAGTTTTCAGTGTTCAGTGTTCTGTTGTATGAATACTTCAGATTTCAATATAGCTCAGCAATTCAACTGCCACATAATATTATTTAACATGTTAGCCCATGATTAATAATGTTATGAAGATGTTTAGTTATATAATGTAATAGTTTGGTATGTGTTCTTTATTTTCTAAAAGATTAATTGTTTAGCTCCTGCAGCACAGAAAACGTATAACAATCTCCCACAATTTTTTTTCATTATTATTATATATTTTATCTACCTGAGTGACTGTTGACAAATGCATTGTTCAGAAACCATTATTTTGTTTCCTTTTTGTTTTTTGGCTATTCATTGTTTTGATTAATAGAGATTGAATATTGCACTTAAGGCGCTAGTTACATTGCAGTAAATTGGCATTTGATTATATCTATCCAGGAGTATTCTCAGGTCTGCCAGTTTACATTCTAATATTTAGTCCTCAATTTACTAGAAAACTTAAATTTGCTCATAACCATTAAATTGTCTGTTTAGGCAGATTATTATTTAAATGAAGCTGTCAATTAGGTAAGGGAGAACTCTGCTAGATCAAGAACTTCTAATGCAATGTTCATCAACCTGGGTCCTGGGACTTACTTTCCCTTTTATTTGCTTCTTTTGTGTGTGCTTTGATTTGTCTGTGGACTTGCATACTACTAGAGACTAAGACTTTGTGGCCGAGCTTTGAAACTTACTCCTTCAAAAATACTGCTGAAAGAAGTGCACACTCACACACGCACACGCACACTCACACTCACATGAAAATCAATTTATTTTATGCCAATTTAGCCAATTAATTGGTTCAATACAGCCGAGAGCTCATTTGGAATGAAAAGCAGAAAGCATTGTAGTTCTCCAGGACCTGGGTGGAGAACCCCTGCAGCTTGATCTTCATTTCAAAATGGTTGTCATTCAAGCCCTCTTTTGCAAATTAAAAATACATATTTTATTGACCGATGTTTTTGTGCCTTGAATGAATCTCACTCACAATCAAAGTGAGATTGTGGAATGTCTGAGCAAAATTTCTTCTCTGAAATGCCTCTGGATGCCTGGCTGTGATGCAGGAGGCTGGTACAATCAGACAGGACATAAATGCACTGTCACTCTGTGTGGGTAGTTTGTATGACTTTTTTTTTTTAATCCTTTTTCTTCTTACTCTTTTTCCTTTCTTGAATGCAAACCTTTTACATTACCAGTAGTCCACCCTGCAGCCCTGCTGAGAGCTCACACTGTGCTTTCACTGACATTCACAAATGATGATATTGTCTTGATTTGCAAAGGAAAAGCTTTTAGTAGCTTTTTATATGTATTCATTTTATTAATTCATTAATTTGCTTGCCCTCTTCACTTGCTCATTAGAGGAAAGCAGTTTCTCGTCTTAGCTATTGTGTTTGAGGTGGTTACCTTCTCTTCAATTCTACCATTGACACTAATGCAAGGATGTGCTTTCTTAAGAGACTTTTTTTATTCAACCTCTGTAGGTTTGGAAGGGGTTGACAGTGTCTATAGTTGTATTCTCTTGTTATCCTGTCTATTGTAAGAAGGTAACTGATGTGGGCTAATGGACCACTCTTGAACCAAGACAGGTTCAAGGCAGTCTGAGCTGCAGTTAGAATTGATAATGGAAGCACCAACTGTGAAAAGCTCATTGTACTTCGTGTCTTGATTTGAACGAGAACACCAAGCAAAGCTGCAAAGAAAAACCATCTAGGTGAAGTAGGCTATCTGCTTGAAGCGCAGTCCAATTTGAAATTGGAATTAGATCAATAGGAAAGCAAGACTGTTTCCTGATGACATTCAGAGAATGCGAGTACAGAAGGTTATACTTGCACAAGGATACATGTTTTCTTGGCTCCAGAAGAACAATAAAATAAACTATGATTGATCAGATAAGTAAAAGGAAAACAATACTTATAGTTATTGAAACAAATCCCAATCTAGATTTAATTATTTTATTTATTTATTCATTTTCAGATGCACAGCAAAGTTTAATGCACGAATGGAATTGATTGTGAACCAAAGCCAAAATATCAAGTTGTTTTGACACCATATACAGTAACTACACACAGTGAGATCAAAACAAGCAATTTAAAGGAAACGGTTTGATTATTATGATTTGGGAGGGGACGAGGTTGAGGGGTTTGTTTAACATTTTTGTCTAAAGCAAGGTATTTTCTGTTATAGCACTGTAGAGTACATGCCTTCTTTCCCCTTTTCCCATGGCAAAATGTTTGTGACAGCCTGAGAAAGACAGTGTTCCTCTGGGGTTGGGGTTGATCTTTGGCTTTGTGGTTCCTTTGTATCCAGGTAATGCAGCACCCTACAGACGGGGGCCAGATCCTCGCCCTCCATAGCAACGTGAAGGACGTGCCCATGCGAGCGGCAGAGATCAGCGTTTATTCCCTCTCCAGTCAGCCCATCGACCACGAGGACAGCAGTGTACCGTCCGGGCCCAAAACTAAAGCCTCAGGTTGGAAAACCCGCCCCCCCTTCCCCCTTTCCAGTGTAGTTGTGTGTATCTTTGGGAATTGGGAATTCATGTTTTTTGTTTGTTGTTTTAGTAGCTTCCCTCTTCCTCTTACAATGCAATGCCATACTTTGTATTACTAATTCTAATCATCTTTGAAAGGTAACTGCCTAAAATTGAACATCTCATGGGTTGTGTCTGTTCTGAAATCTTTAAAGGCTTTAAAGTGTCCTTCCAAGCAGAGTGCTTTATCACTGCCTGTAATACAGTTTATTATTTGGGAAAGCAGATGATGCTGGTGATAGGTTTCGCTGTTACTGAAGATGCTGGTGCTGTTGTTTGGTACATCCAGCACTGCCTTTATGAGTGGATACCCCATGTGTACATGCTGCTCATGCAATGCTATTGTGTTCTGACTGATGAGAAAGCTAGCAGGTATCTCTACAGGGCAAAAGGAGATTTGTACTGTCTGGTTTCTTTAAATAAATACCATAATTTTCCATGTGATAAAGTATGTGTGGCATATGAAGATCATGCATAGTGTTTTAGTAAATATCCCTCTGTGGTGTTGTTGGAAGAAAGTGACTTATCATAATATTGTTATTAAGGAGTTTAGTTCCCAGAGCATTCATTTATCAAAGTATTACTGTAGTTCTCCATCTTAAATTTGAATCCCTGATGCTGTCTTTCTCCATGGATCACTTTCTTTTTCACAGACTGCCTCATCATCTGTTCCTGTTTCACCCAAAGATTAGGACATAATTGCCATCTCAGTGTATTAGTTATTCATTATTTAGCTGAAACTTTTATCCAAACTGACTTACATGAGATCATTTTGATACCATTGTTGTTGTTTTTTTCGTGGAGCAATCTGGATCATTTGTACTTTGCTCAGGGATACACCAACAAAAGTGTCTCAACTGGGTTTTAAACTTAGCACTTTCTGGTTACAAATCCACAGCCCAAAAAGCCCTAATCTGCCCTGATGCCTTGTATGGTATTTGGATCAGTATCTCTAAAGTTCAAGTTTAACAAAATGTTCTCTTCCCTGTAAAAAATGTAAAACTGCAACTAATTATACCATTACAGCTAAATATTCTAAATACCACTACAGCAAAAGCACAGTAGTGTAGTGCAATTGATTATAGTGCAAATGCACAACTAGGTAGCATCTTATTGCTTATATATTAAATACTAAAACATTAAATACAGCAGAAAATGATTGCAAGCAAATTAAAACTTTAAAAGTTATCCTGTCCCACTGGCATAATCCATAAGGTAATTTCCTTTTAAAGAACAATTTGATTAATAGATTGGTTACGCTGATATGTTTTCTGAAATATAACCGCCGCCTTTGTCTCTGAATGTTTTTTTTTTTCCTCTTTTCTCATTGAGGAAAATTGATATTCATTACACATAACTTGGAACTGTTATATCTAAGCTTATTTCTGTGGCTATGTATTGTGTTCCTTTCAAATCAGATGTAATCTGTTTCAGTAAAGCAAATTGATTTTGAAAGTGAAATTAAATTAAATAGTCTTTCTTGAATTATATATAGGCTAGTCTTTCCGCGGTTATCACAGTATTAGTGTGGTTAGTATTCTTCACTTTGCATTTTCAAAACCAGAGTGCTTTCCCTGGAAAAGCAAGCATTTCATACATACTTACCATTACATTTTCATTACGAAAGATTGTTTAAAAAATGTGGGGTTAATGTAAGTTCACAGGCTTGTTCATTACTACTACATTCATAAACAAAAATAATTAAAAAAATGCTAAAACCATTGTTTTCACTGTCCCATCAATATTTTTAGGTAGTGCAGTACCTTTATAGTTCAGTGTTATTGAAAGGAAGTCAAACTAGTCAGCTTACTCAACAGGATTACTGCACAGAATGTAGGGAAACAATTTAAGGAAGAGGATTGTACAGGACCTAATGTCACTTTCCAGATGGCACAGATGTCTAATTATCTGCATTGCTTAGAATAGTTCAGGTTGTTTATGTAAATAGCCAACATACATACATCCAGTTTCAATATCAACGTAACCTAGTACAGGCTCACAGTGAGCTAGAGCCTAACCCAAGATACACAGGGCAGCAGAGTATATTCTGAATGCCAGTACATTGCAAGACAGAATACACACACAATACTCATGTGACTACAGGATAATTTGGAGTAGCCAATGATTCTAAGCAACCTTTCTTTGAGATGTGGGAGGAAACCAGAGCCCTTGACTAAAAACTTACACATGAAGAACATGCAAACTCCACACAGGCAGACACTCAAAGCTGACACTGAACCCTGGACCCAGGAGCTGTGAAGCAGCAGTGCCACTGCTCCACAGTGCCTCTCTGGGTGTTAAATATTAACGTTTAAACAAATTAAATGTTCTATTCACTATTCAGGGACACTGGGGCATCAGCATCCATTATTAGTTTGCACAGACTGTTAAAATATTCAGTTAAAATGTATGAAGAACATGCCAGGAATGATTGGATGGTTCAACAGAAGGACTCAAACTACAATGTCAATATAGAGCAGAGCAATGCTATATAAACAGACAGGTGAAAAATTAAAGGAAAAACCTGAATACAACCCCAATTCCAAAAAAGTTGGGACAGTATGAAAAATGCTTAATAAAACAAAGAGGAGTGATTTGTAAATGTACTTTGACTTGTATTTAAATAAAAAACATATAAAGACAAGGATGTTTGACCTAATCAACTGCATAGTTTTTTTAAGGTAAATGTTTATTTAGAAATTGATGCATGCAACATGTTCCAAAAAAGTTTAAGCAATTTAGGACTAATAGCGATGTGACAAGTTGAAATAAGAAGGTGATGTGAAACAGGTGAGGCAATCGTGTAATCATAGTATATAAGGAGCCTCCAAAAAAGGCCTAGTCCTTCAAGAGCAAGGATGGGTCGAGGCTCGCCAGTCTGCCAACAGATGCGTCAGTGAATAATCCAACACTTTGAGAACAACATTCCCCAACACTTTGAGAACAACATTCCCCAAAGACAAATCGGTAGGATTTTGGGTATTTCACCTTCTACAGTGCACAATATAATTAAAAGATTCAAGGAATCCGGTAAAATCTCGGTGCGTAAAGGGCAAGGCCGAAAACCACTTCTGAATGCACGTGATCTCCGATCCCTCAGACGTCACTGTCTTAAAAACCGTCATGAGTCTGTAATGGATATCCTGACATGGGCTCAGGAATACTTTGGTAAACCTTTGCCAGTCAACACCATTCACCACTGCATCCACAGATGCAAGTTAAGGCTTTAGTATGCAAAGCAGAAGCCATATATCAACACTGTCCAGAAGTGCCGCCGACTTCTCTGGGCTCGGTCTCACCTGAGATGGACAGCAGCACAGTGGAATCATGTTTTGTGGTATGACGAGTCAACGTGTCAAATAGTTTTTGGACAAAACAGCCATCGTGTTCTCTGGGCCAAAGAGGAAAAGGACCTCCAAGCTGTTATCAGCGTCCGGTCCAAAAGCCAGCATCTGTCATGTATGGGTGTATGTCATCTGTGAGGGCACCATTAATGCAGAAAGATATGTACACATTTTGGAGCAACATATACTGCTATCCAGACGTCATCTTTTCCAGGGACGTCCCTGCATTTTCCAGCAGGACAACGCCAAATCACATTCTGCCCAGATTGCAAGCACATGGTTGTGTAAGCAGAGAGTGCGGGTGCTAGCATGGCCTGCCTGCAGTCCTGACCCGTCTCCGATTCAGAATGTGTGGCGCATTATGAAGCGCAAAATAAGGCAACGAAGGCTCCGTACAGTTATGCAGCTAAAGAAATGCATAATGGATGAATGGGGAAAATTCCACTTGCTAAACTTAACCAACTGGTGTCTTCAGTGCCCAAACGCTTAATAAGTGTTATTAAAAGAAAAGGTGAAAAGGTGTTACACAGTGGTAAACAGTCGACTGTCCCAACTTTTTTGGAGTGTGTTGCAGTCATCAGATTTGAAATGAGTGTATATTTTCAAAAATAAATTCAATTCACAAAGTAAAACATCAAATAATGTGTTAATAATGGGTTTTCAGTATAGTACAGGGTGAATTGAATTTTCAAATGACTCTTTTTGTTTGTTTTTTGCATTTTCCATACTGTCCCAATTTTTTCGGAATTGGGGTTGTAAATGAGTGCAGGAACATTACGACTGCAGATGCCTGCAAACAGGTGTACTGCATGATACAATAAACCAACTAAAACCCTATCATGCTCTGTGTCATGTAGAAAAATGCTGAGCAGGCTCAGTTGACCTCGATTTTGGATCAAGATGGAAGGAGGAAAGGATCTAAGTGACTTTGAAAGAGGGGTCATTACTAGAGCACGAGCTTGAGCCACAAAGACTGCTCAACTGACTAGTGATCTCGACAAGTGGGCGAGTGCATGTGTGGTGACACCAAGAGAACAGTATAGGCCTGACTGCTTGACCCCTACAGTGAGGGGGTATGGAGGTGCTGTAATGCTGTAGTGGGGGGCATTTTCCTGGCATGGTTAGGGTCCACTTGTCCCCTTAGAGCAGGGGTGTCAAACTCAATTTCACCACAGGCCGTATGATCATTTCAAGTTTCATTCGAGGACTGCATAAATATTTATAATTCACTGTCGATTGAAAGAAATTGGCAACACTAAATTTAAATAGTTAGAATTATAACATTTACGATTATTCAAAACATACATCTGAACTAATCACTGCTCTGAGGGGGTTCATTTGTTGAGGAGACCTGACACCATCTTGTCAATGTCCGGTGTAATGTGTTGTGCTGAAACGATGTTCAGTATGCAGTGTAGATGTCGTTGTGATGTCTGTGCAGATTTGCTGAGCTACATCAGTGAAACAGCTGTCCGCACAGGTCTGCCTTCAAACACAGAGGACTTGTGCAGCGCGCAGGCGGGTCTGTGGTACCGGCGCTGTAATAAGGGCTAAATCTCTGCAGCGCCAACGGGACTGAACTTCGCCTAAGTGTGTCATTGATGCAGGACTGTATCAATTAAAAACGACTTGCATACTGCGTCATTTCCAAAGGTCTTGTTAAGAGTATGCAACTTCTCCTTTTGTGGTTGCGCAGCGAGCAGCAATCATAATCAAACCAAACCAAAAGAATAATCGAAAATAGGAGTTTAAACAGAACAAACGAATCACAATATAAGACCGTAAAATATAACCATACGTGAACCAAACACCCTACAAATACAAGAGAACAACGAACCAAATAGTGCAAAGTAAAAAACAAAACCAATAATAGAAACAACCCAATAGTGTAAAAACAGCGATTTATGCTCGCTAGAATAAAAACACATGCAATTAATAATTGAATACATTCAGATCTCAAATGCAACTACTTAACATCACTAACACTCTGCTACAATGGTCTCATGCTTAAAATAACAGCAAGTTTAAATAGCAATAACTTGACAATTAGTCAATTAGAACACCGGTTGAAATTAGGGAACAATGCAGCCACCTGCTACACATGGTTTGCTGTAGTTTGTTTTTTCAATTAAGCCACTTCGTGCAGCCTTTGCTTTCTCTCCAGACACCCACACTTCTCTTTGTGTTTAGTCTCGTAGTGCCGCCGTATATTGAATTCTTTCATCACTGCTAAACTCTCCTTACAAAACGAGGCATACAGGTTTTAAACTCTGCTCCACAAACAGATTTTACCACTCCCACCTTTCCTGAAACACTCTACCTTCCTTGTCGATTTTTGTTTTCTTGGACATTTTGAGTTGAGTTAATTGCAGATTACAGAAAGAACAGGCGCGCGGACAGTAACTCAGCCTATGATTGGCTGTCAAAACTCTACCTCATTCGCAGTGGCTGATGGGAATTGTAGTTTTCACACGCAATTTCCGCATTCACAAGCTGTCGCGGGCCTAATTACTTAATGATACACCACCTTTACGGGGGCCGGATTAAAACCATTGGGGGGCCTTGAGTTTGACACCCCTGCCTTTGAGGGAAAGGTCACTGCAAATCATTACAAAGTTATTCTGAGTTATAACCTTGTTGAAACATTTCTGTCCTGATGGGAGTGGTCTCTTCCAGGATGACAATGCCCCCATACACAGGGCACGAGGGCTCACTGAATGGTGTGATGAGTATGAAAATGATTTGAATCATATACTATGGCCTTCACAGTCACCAGATCTCAACCCAGTTGAACACCTATGGGAGATTTTGGGCCGACGTGTTAGACAGCGCTCTCCACCACCATCATCAAAACACCAAATGAGGGAATATCTCTTGTAAGAATAGTGTTTCATCCCTCCAGTAGAGTCCAGAGACTCGTAAAATCTATTCCAAGGTGCATTGAAGCTGTCATGGTGGCTCGTGGAGGCCCAATACCTTACTGAGACACTTTGTTGGTTTTTCCTTTAATTTGTCATGTATGTATGTATGTATGTATGTATGTGTATACACTCACCTAAAGGATTATTAGGAACACCTGTTCAATTTCTCATTAATGCAATTATCTAACCAACCAATCACATGGCAGTTGCTTCAATGCATTTAGGGGTGTGGTCCTGGTCAAGACAATCTCCCGAACTCCAAACTGAATGTCTGAATAGGAAAGAAAGGTGATTTAAGCAATTTTGAGCGTGGCATGGTTGTTGGTGCCAGACGGGCCGGTCTGAGTATTTCACAATCTGCTCAGTTACTGGGATTTTCACGCACAACCATTTCTAGGGTTTACAAAGAATGGTGTGAAAAGGGAAAAACATCCAGTATGCGGCAGTCCTGTGGGCGAAAATGCCTTGTTGATGCTAGAGGTCAGAGGAGAATGGGCCGACTGATTCAAGCTGATAGAAGAGCAACTTTGACTGAAATAACCACTTGTTACAACCGAGGTATGCAGCAAAGCATTTGTGAAGCCACAACACGTACAACCTTGAGGCGGATGGGCTACAACAGCAGAAGACCCCACCGGGTACCACTCATCTCCACTACAAATAGGAAAAAGAGGCTACAATTTGCACAAGCTCACCAAAATTGGACAGTTGAAGACTGGAAAAATGTTGCCTGGTCTGATGAGTCTCGATTTCTGTTGAGACATTCAGATGGTAGAGTCAGAATTTGGCGTAAACAGAATGAGAACATGGATCCATCATGCCTTGTTACCACTGTGCAGGCTGGTGGTGGTGGTGTAATGGTGTGGGGGATGTTTTCTTGGCACACTTTAGGCCCCTTAGTGCCAATTGGGCATCGTTTAAATGCCACGGCCTACCTGAGCATTGTTTCTGACCATGTCCATCCCTTTATGACCACCATGTACCCATCCTCTGATGGCTACTTCCAGCAGGATAATGCACCATGTCACAAAGGTCGAATCATTTCAAATTGGTTTCTTGAACATGACAATGAGTTCACTGTATTAAACTGGCCCCCACAGTCACCAGATCTCAACCCAATAGAGCATCTTTGGGATGTGGTGGAACGGGAGCTTCGTGCCCTGGATGTGCATCCCACAAATCTCCATCAACTGTAAGATGCTATCCTATCAATGTGGGCCAACATTTCTAAAGAATGCTTTCAGCACCTTGTTGAATCAATGCCACGTAGAATTAAGGCAGTTCTGAAGGCGAAAGGGTGTCAAACACAGTATTAGTATGGTGTTCCTAATAATCCTTTAGGTGTGTGTGTGTGTGTGTATATATGTGTATATATATATATATATATATATATATATATATATATATATATATATATATATATATGTATGTATACACTCACCTAAAGGATTATTAGGAACACCATACTAATACTGTGTTTGACCCCCTTTCGCCTTCAGAACTGCCTTAATTCTATGTGGCATTGATTCAACAAGGTGCTGAAAGCATTCTTTAGAAATGTTGGCCCATATTGATAGGATAGCATCTTGCAGTTTGATGGAGATTTGTGGGATGCACATCCAGGGCACGAAGCTCCCGTTCCACCACATCCCAAAGATGCTCTATTGGGTTGAGATCTGGTGACTGTGGGGGCCAGTTTAGTACAGTGAACTCATTGTCATGTTCAAGAAACCAATTTGAAATGATTCGACCTTTGTGACATGGTGCATTATCCTGCTGGAAGTAGCCATCAGAGGATGGGTACATGGTGGTCATAAAGGGATGGACATGGTCAGAAACAATGCTCAGGTAGGCCGTGGCATTTAAACGATGCCCAATTGGCACTAAGGGGCCTAAAGTGTGCCAAGAAAACATCCCCCACACCATTACACCACCACCACCAGCCTGCACAGTGGTAACAAGGCATGATGGATCCATGTTCTCATTCTGTTTACGCCAAATTCTGACTCTACCATCTGAATGTCTCAACAGAAATCGAGACTCATCAGACCAGGCAACATTTTTCCAGTCTTCAACTGTCCAATTTTGGTGAGCTTGTGCAAATTGTAGCCTCTTTTTCCTATTTGTAGTGGAGATGAGTGGTACCCGGTGTGGTCTTCTGCTGTTGTAGCCCATCCGCCTCAAGGTTGTACGTGTTGTGGCTTCACAAATGCTTTGCTGCATACCTCGGTTGTAACAAGTGGTTATTTCAGTCAAAGTTGCTCTTCTATCAGCTTGAATCAGTCGGCCCATTCTCCTCTGACCTCTAGCATCAACAAGGCATTTTCGCCCACAGGACTGCCGCATACTGGATGTTTTTCCCTTTTCACACCAACAACCATGCCACGCTCAAAATTGCTTAAATCACCTTTCTTTCCCATTCAGACATTCAGTTTGGAGTTCAGGAGATTGTCTTGACCAGGACCACACCCCTAAATGCATTGAAGCAACTGCCATGTGATTGGTTGGTTAGATAATTGCATTAATGAGAAATTGAACAGGTGTTCCTAATAATCCTTTAGGTGAGTGTATATATATGTAGGTATGTATGTATATATATGTATGTATGTATATGTGTGTGTGTGTTTACATACTATTGTTGTATGTTGTATGTGCGTATTTAAAGTAATTGCTGAGAAATAGGTTAACCTTTAGCAGTGATGTTTATTGTATTGAATTTTATTTTTTAAGTATGTTCTTAAATTTATTTAAAAATGGCATCATGTGTTCTACATTTCTAAAGAGCAGCTAAAGGGCCTTATTGTTTGTATATGACATTCTTAGGCACATGTTAACAAGTAAATTCAAACTAGTCAGTTCCTGCTGGAGATGTACTGATAGTATAATATGGTGATTCCCTGATGAAGAGAAATACATTATTGTGATGCATTGAATTTTATTTGATTTAATTTCAGGAGATAATGGACCATTTCTATTAAACCATTAAATAATGACATGGCCCTCTTGTTAATTTTGTCTCTGGCAGACCGCTCTCCGGATATTGATAATTACTCGGAGGAGGAAGACGACAGCTTTTCTTCTGAGCAGGAGGCCAGTGACGATGCAGTACATGGCCAGGTCAGAATGTCCTACTCTCTCACTCTCCCACTCTCCACTGGAACTCTAAGTGAAGAAATACCCTTACTTAATAGATCTTAAGTGCCCTGCAGCCTTTTAAAGCTCATCCCATGTACCCACAAATGTATTTTTATTTAAAGCAGATTAAATGAACTCTTTGTATCCTTTGCAAACTGAATAGACGTAACATGTCAGATTATTTTTTTTGTATTATTTTTCATCTTTTTTTTTTTCAACACATTAACGTCAGCATAACTATTATTTTCAGTCACTCCCTCTGTACACAAACTACAACAGGATTAGATTCAGCATGCTGGTAGCGCTTAGATAAACACATTTTGTTTGTTTGTATATCCATGACTAAAAAAATAATCATCTGTGGAAATATATATATATCTCCATTATGGATGTGGTCTGTCAGAATTGACACACGTATAAAACCAAGGACCATTAAATTGGACATTTAAAGAGAGTGCTCTTGAACAAATCTACGTCTACGCTTGTCAGTAGATTCCTCCAGTGCTTTTCCTTGCTTGCGATGCTGGAAAAGGCTGGTGTAATTATGATTTATTCAGTGCTCTGTGTTGACACTCACAGTCACCAGGAGCTAATCACACACTTTACAGGAAACCAAATCCTCTACTACTCAGTCCTGTGGCAAGTCCTCTGTGTGGAGTGGAGCTACAGTGACTCAGTGCCATCCTCTTGTTTCTCTTTGACTATTCCACAGAAGGAGTAAAACCTCTAATAATTCTGCCAAAGCTCCTCAATGTTTTGTTTGTTTATATATATAATAAAGTCTTGCCCTCATAAATATATATTGAAAAATGACAATTTAGCATAAAGGAGGCTGGGAGTTCCCAGGGAGAATTGCACACTTGAACAAGTCATCCTGGGTGGAGTGGGCAGAAGATGGAGGGGTAGTTCTCACTTCTCTGCACACCAGCAACTTCCCTGTGGCATCTCGCGGGGCTACAGGTTCAGATTCTTAGAATATGCCACAAAGCCTCTCATAGGTCTCTTGGGCTGGGCTGTGGACATTCTGGGGCTAGCAGTGTGCCAAAAACTAGATGATGGTTTTGACAATATGCTTTTGGGAGGTACACTTGCTTCGTCTCATGCATCCTGAACAAACCCAGATTCGTAATGGTTGCCTCAGTTGGTGAATCCAAACTGAGTGGAAAAAGTGGGGAAATAATCTGAGATTCTGTTGTAAGAGAAACAAAAATAGGGGCAGATCACAGAGGTTAAATATCATAAGAATGTGGGGGAATGCTGTAACTGTTTTGTGTTGCTTATAGGTCCCATTCAAGTATCTGCCTGTGTTTCAGGATCTGTATGATGAGGATGATGAGGTCAGAAAGCCCAAGAAATCCCGAAGGAAAATGATCAGATCCACTTCAATGACAAGGGTGAGACACCTTACAATAACAGAAACTTTCTTCTGTGAGCTTTAATTGGAAATCAAGAACATTCACAGCAGTTAAGCAGTTAAGGTCATTTGAGTTTCAGGGACTAATCCCAGTGGGCATGAGAGTTCAGATGGTTTTTTCTACAATATTATGTTTCCAAGTGATATTCTGTTTACCCCCTAAACTACTCATAAAAAAGGGTAATTTAATAATATATATAGTAATCGATAGTATCAATCAATATACCTATTTATGTTGTATACTCTGTTATATATTCAATTCAAATATAATCAGAGCTCTTATTTTGACTGTACAGTGAGAGTGTTCCCCAATAACATACACAAGAACATCCATTTAAATATACAAAGTGGATGTCTTTATCTGGAAATCTATGAATAGCACAGTAGCTTAGCGTATTGACTATGGTTCTGTTTAGTTTGATTGTTTTGCATGTTCCTATTTGAATCAACTGACTTTGTGTTCTGTAAATGGGCTTTTTTGACTGCGGCAAGGGCACAAACCAAATAATTGGAAGCAAAACACTGGGAATATACACAACAAAATCACAATAGCTGTTATACAATTATTATACAATTCCAACAATGTGATATGGATTTCAAAACAGCCTTTTAAATCCTGACAGCTTTAGACAGCCCCAGAAATAAAATGTATAGAAAACTTATGAGGACACAATGTTTCATGTATATAATTTCTTTACATAATAGTAATTTATTTTTAATTATTAAAAATAATAATTTAATTTTGTCATATGTGTTGCACAACATTACTTATACTCTCAGACAGTCATATAATTTAAAACTACTTTGTTAGTAGGCCTAAATAGGGGGGCGGTCGGCGATGTACCAAAACAAGTGCTCTTTGTAGTCCTTTAATGTCCAGACAGAATATTAATTCCAAGAGGTTACAGAACCTAGTTTTAAGATTAATTCATGTTTTCTCTGTTTCTGCATAGCGTGCCTTCATAGAAATGACTGAAACTACAGATGGGGATGTCTCCAGTACTGTGATAATCACTCATGAAGTGTCAAGCTGCTAGAAAAATGTGCTTAGTAAATGTTACATAAAATCTGCAGATGCTGGGGCATTCTGCAACATTTTATCTTGCGTATTTTTGGGTTGTAGATTGATTTCTTCAAAAAAGAAAAAAGAAAAGTACACAAAGTAGATTGTGCAAAAGCAAACCAGGAAAAAAACAATATTAGTGATGGACATACCTACACTTGGCATGTAAGCAGATAAGCAAACCTATTTTGTAACTGCACTGACTTCAGTCTGAAGACTCCTGATTGTTTATGTTTTAATCCATGTTTTCACTTTCACTTCACAATGACAAGTTGTTCTGCTGGAAATATTTACAAGCTGAAGTAAAGAGAAAAGTCAGTCTCAGTCTGTGGCAGAGAGTGACATTGATATTGGCCTGATGTAAACATTATTATCTTATTATTATTATCGAGTACCCAAATTGATCATACATCAGATGCAACACTATTGATTAAATAGCACTACCTTTTTATTATAATAACACGATACAATAGTTTTGTCAAAAGGTGCTGGTAAATGGGCTTAATCGAAGCTTGATCTCTGACAGTACACGTCTGTGGGTGAGAGTGCCTGACTTTTTTTTTTATTATTATTTAGTTTTTCCAGTGCATTATTGGAATTAAAATTATATGTTTTCGGGAATTTAAATCATGGTTTATTTAAAATTTAGAATAAGCATCATGGGCACGAATTTGTGGACCTCTGGGCAAAGGAAATAAGAATCTAGTCCCTTTCCAGACAGATGTTTGGCTAAGTCCTCAAGAAATACACTTCTCTTCTTGATTTTGTATTTTCCATCCCCCCACAGCAACCCAACTTTAAGCAGAAGTTTGTTGCCTTATTGAAGCGGTTCAAAGTCACAGATGAGGTGAGTAAAATAAAAATGGGTGCTAATAGTCCAACTGGGTAAAAAACAAACATGAAGGCCCCATTTGTGACCTGTATCTTAAGTGGGTTTTGTAGTGCAAGTGGGGCAATAGGTGTGTCTATTCATAAGTGAACACTAACTACAAAAAGCAGACTAAAATATTTTGCTGCAGTGTTTTTTATGTGTAGGTGACACATATTAATCCATCTGTAAATTAAAGCCTTAATTACATTTGCCATGGAGATCTGTAGCAATTCACTCAACGTGTCGTAGTGCTTAATAGAATTTGTATGGAAGGGCAACCATTGCCTGAATTAATGTTCCGGACATTATTATTATTATTATTATTATTATTATTATTATTATTATTTCTTGTCAGATGCCCTTATCCAGGGCAACTTACAACATAAGTGCAAGAATACAGTTAAGTACAAGGCATCAAACATTACAAATTCAAATTTACATTAAACAAAACAATTCAAGATAAAATACATTTTACAACTTCCAATTTATACAGTTATACATATTATGCTTATATTATGCTTTCTTTTAATTGTATATGCAAACAACTACCCTCAAATATGCATTTTCAAAGCTCCCAAAAAATAAGGAAAATCCTGTCATTTGAATGGCCTGTTTTCCCACTGCTGCTTAATCTAATTAGAGTAAGTTCATTGGCTTTCCACCATAGCTTTTGCGAGTCCTTCCCTGACTCAGTCAGAAATGGAGCTTTGTGCTCTAATTGCATTACCCTACTGTGGAGCAGGAAGGGATGGGAATGAGAGCGGGTTATCTGAGGTCTGGGATGGAGACACTGCCAAGGCAAGGAGGTGGTGGAAGGCAGAGAGGGGGTCCCGTAATACAGCTGATGGAAACCACACCGAGAATTTCAGGGCTGTGGCTTGTGATGGTAAATGAAATGACTTAGTACTTTGCTTCTGCTATGACTGTGATTTTAGTTCTTCCCACAGGCGCTTGAAATGCTAATCATGTTTTTGAAAGATTACCTGCATCTCTACATGTAAGGTGCTTGCTCCCTGCATATGCTCAGTGTGAGTGGCCAGGGTGGTAGTCATGGTTTACAGGAAGTGACTGTTCTGGAGATGCATGTCCAAGAGCTGGGCAGGAAGCCAGAGCAAGAAACACTCCAGACTTCCATGATGGAATGATTTAATCAGTTTGACTTTATTTGAAATTATTGCTGGAATTAAAAACACATCCTTGTGAATGGGGAATGTTTTTATGGTTTCCAGTTGGCACAACTTACCACAAAGCTGTTTTTTGTATCTAAAATAACTACTGCTGGGCATAAAATTTGTCTGATTTTCCCTTTTTCACCTATTTTATACAATAAATATATAGTCAATATGTTAGAAATATATTCTGGCACGGCTTCCACATAATGTTGAGTTTGTCCTTCTCTCCACATTTATTGAGTTCAGGAAACATGAATAGAATATAAGTTTTAAATGTATGTTTCAAACTAAATGTATTCATTTCTATTACTTTAATGACTTAAATAGACTCATCAATTTCTTAAGATTAAGTATTTCCTAACTTTCACTCAAATTGCTGTTAATTTCAGTTCCACAACAATTATTTCCATACAAAAAAGAGAAACTAAAGAGATGTCTTTGAGAAGATTTTCCAGCATGGAAGCCTTTGTTAGGAAGAGGGAAAAAGTTATAGAAGGGGCACTAACCACAGCAGCGAGAGGGAACTGAACAGGAGAAGAAAACGAGACAGGAGATTGTGAAGATCTTGTGCCCGATATTTAATGTTCATGCAATTTCCACGCAAAATGTATGCCACGCAATTAAAATTCGAATTAAAAAAAAGAGATGGATGGTGCAAACATGGCGCAAATATTTGTCCGACATTGGCATATAGTATTTTTTCCCTGTTTTGCACAAATATGTTTGCGCCACTCCCCAGTGCATTGTTATTCCCACCGTTTGAGCCATCTTTGCGCATTTACTGGATGAATGCCCGCCGCAAATAATGCGCAAACATTTGTATATTCAGTCTAATTAGGGCTTTCACACAATTCAAATTCGTTCGTGCTATGTGCATGTTTAATGACCTCTAAAGAATACATTTGCATCTCATGTCCCATCTCACACACACACACACACACACACACACACACACAGTCTGACACATCCCAAATCCATACCTCCTCGGTAATATATAGTGTACACCACTATGCCATTGTTCTGACAGGGCATACAACAAGGTACTATTGCAGTACAATCACAATATTGTGGACGTAGTAGTAATATTTATTACCCAATACCCAAAATTGTCTGTATGTATGTAGGTCGTCACAGAATCAAATATAATGCTATTATGTACGTATTACTGATGCTGTGTGTCTAACATGAATGTGTCTAGCACTTACTGCAGTACTGTGTGGCCGCAAAATCCTTGGTGATTTACGTAAGTAAGCTATTCTCAAAGTTCGTTTTTTTATCTTTTTGAAAATACAGTGCTTATGGTGTGCTTCTGACAAAGCTAATGGATGATTTATATATTTATTTTACTTAAGCGATGTTTAGAAATTTAGTGCATATTCAGCTGCTCTATTATTATTATTACGCTTATTATTATTATTATTATTATTATTATTATTATTATTATTATTAATTATATTGTTATTGATTTATTGTATTTAGATTGGCTGAATTTGATTAATGATCCACTCTAACTATACATCAATGAGTTAATTTTCTTTCATTTTCATACATATGCTAGGAGTTCATGTTCCCTGAGCCATGTTATTGAAACTATTGAATTTTTAATTAAGAGAAGCTGTATAAAAGCCTTAATTAATCGCCTTATAATTGTTTGTTCTACTCTGATACCGTTTAACTTCAGGGACAGAAAATATAAAATTATAATTTAAAAAAGTGAAATAATAAAACTAAATGATAGCCCCCACTTCTGGAATCTGGAATCGGGTTTGCAGTACTGTTCGTTAATCACTGTGCTAATGGAGATTAGTCAGGGGTGAAACCTTTTATAAGTAGCATATAGCCACCTCAACCAACTGTCCTGATTTTTTTGTATATGACTATGGAATTAGTCACAAATAAATGTATCAATTAGGAATTAAGAACAAATGTATGTGTGTGTGTGTGTGTGTGTGTAATATATATATATATATATATATATATATATATATATATATACACACACACACACACACAACGGATGACAAATTAAAGGAAAAAACAATATAGAGGGTCTCAGTAAGGTGTTGGGCACCACGAGTCGCCAGAACAGCTTCAGTGCCTCGTAGATTCTACGAGTCTCTACTGGAGGGATGAACACCATTCTTCCAAAAGATATTCCCTCATTTGGTGTTTTGATGATGGTGGTGGAGACTGCTGTCTAACACGTCGGCCCAAAATCTCCCTTAGGTGTTCAATTGGGTTGAGATCTGTTGGCTGTGAAGGCCATAGCATATGATTCACATCATTTTCATACTCATCAAACCAATCAGTGTCCACTCATGCCCTGTGGATGGGGGGGCATTGCCATCCTGGAAGAGACCACTCCCATCAGGATAGAAATGTTTCACCATAGAATAAAGGTGATCACTCATAAGAACATAAGAAAGTTTATAAACGAGAGGAGGCCATTCGACCCATAGTGCTCTTTGGTGTCCATTTAATAACTAAGTGATCGAAGGATACTATCCAGTCTATTTTGTAATGTTCCCAAATTTTCAGCTTCACCCACATCGCTGGGGAGTTTGTTCCAGATTGTGACTACTCTCTGTGTAAAGAAGCGTCTCCTGTTTTCTGTCTTGAATGCTGTGAAGCCCAATTTCCATATATATTTATATTTATATGTATGTATACATAAATGTATCAAGTGTAGCACTTCTCAATGCATGTTGAATTAAGGAAAATAAATAAATATATACACATACACACACACTCTACCAGTCAAAAGTTTTAGAACACCTCCATTTTTCAAATTTTATTGAAAACATAGAACAAATAAACAATTGGAGATTAAAAAATAAATCATGGAGTTGTTTTGTTTAACAAAATGTACCCCCTTAAGCTGACAGACCCCTCTGGTACCCTTAAAAGGGCACCAAATCCATGTGCTTCCCATGTGTACTCTCAGCTTTCTAAGGATGTGAAGTATTTTTTTAAACCTGCAGTTTACCGCTTACCTTTGTACTATTTCAGGTTATTCACTGGACTTGAACTGCTTAAATTTAAATAAAAACTGGAAAAATGGGGGTGTTCTAAAACTTTTGACCAGTAAGATTACAGAATTTTGATAACTGTATTTCGGTTACAGTTACTCCTGTCAGAGTATTCTGATTACCGATACTTCTTTAAAAGAGTAAGAGATTACTGAATACTTCTAGATAATTTCCTTGAAAGTGTAAAAGTGTAATGGAATTGCCTGAATCTGAAGGGGTCCACTTGTAGTATTATTGCAACATTGTATTTATTTACGTGTCCCTAGCTAAAGAGCGGGTGATTTGGTGCCATTCTGTTAGCAGGGATAATGGAAGCTGCCCTACTAACACACAATGTTGCCACAATATTGTAGTAACGTCATTTTACCTTGCCACAAAGTTGTTGCAACATTGTGTGTGAGTAGGGATTTAACTCATGGACGTACAGGCACTTGTTAATTTTCAAAGAAAGAAAATGGGACAAATATTAAATTGCAATACAAGATGTGCTGACCACGGGACAATGTACTGTCTGCTTCCAAGGACTCAACTTCAAATCAAAAAACATTTGGAGGTAAGATTTTATTTTTTAAATGTGTGGAGCTGTAATACAATTATGCTTGACATGCAAGTAGAAAATATGCATTTTAATAAAAATGATGATAAATACAATTTAATAATGACATTTTTATGAAAACATAAAAATAAGCAAACGGCAGCACAGGCTTAGTTATTATTATTGATTTATTTTATTTCTTGGCAGACGCCCTTATCCAGGGCGACTTACAACATAAGTGCAAACAAAGTGCAAAAATACAGAGAAGTACAAGGCATCAATCATTACAAATTAAATTTGGCTAAAACAGCAATTCAAAATACATTTTACAAATTCCAATTTACAATTTACACACGTACAGTAAGTGACTTCCTACATCCTGGACGGTGCTGTCAAGATGTAGGGTTACAGACGAGGGCTACAGGAAAGGGAGCAAGGAGGAAAACAATCAAGAACGCGAGAAGCATAATAAAAACTGAAGTGCTATCTAGCAGGGATAGAGGACTAATATTACAAGTACTGTCGGAAAAGATGCGTCTTGAGTAAGCGCTGGAATGAGGTCAAGGACTCTGCTGTTTTGACTTCGGTGGGCAGGTCATTCCACCATTTAGGGGCCAGGGATGAGAAGGAGCGGCTCTGGAGGAAGGAGAGTGGAGAGGAGGCAGAGTTAGCCTTCTGGCACTGGAGGAACGCAGTGGTCTGGAGGGGATATATGGCATCGTCAGCATAGAAGTGGTAGGAGAAACCATGGGAAGCGATGAGGGGGCCCAGGGAGTGAGTATAGAGAGAGAACAGGAGCGGGCACATGACGGAGCCTTGGGAAACGCCTGTGAGGAGAGGTTTGGGGGTGGATGAGGAGCCTCACTATGTCACTTGGTAGGACCGGTCACTGAGGTAGGAGGAGAACCAGGTGAGAGCAGTCCCAGAAATCCCAAGGTCAGCGAGGCCGGAGAGGAGGATGGAGTGATCAACGGTGTCAAATGCTGCGGAGAGGTCAAGGAGGATGAGGACTGAGGAGAGGGAGGCCGCCCGAGCACGGCTGAGGGAGTCAGTGACAGCCAGGAGAGACGTCTCAGTGGAGTGAGCTGTGCGGAAGCCGGATTGCAGAGGATCAAGGAGTGAGTGTTGGGACAGAAAGTCAGAGAGCTGATGGTGGACTGCCCACTCGAGAGTCTTGGAGAGGAAGGGGAGTAGGGAGACAGGGCGGTAGTTCTGAGGAGAGGTGTCATTAAGGGTTGGTTTCTTGAGCAGTGGGATGACAGCAGCTTGTTTAAATGCAGAGGGGAAACAGCCAGAGAGGAGTGAGGAGTTGAGGAGGGAGGAGATGAAGGGGAGAAGATCAGGAGCGGTTGCTTGGAAGAGACGAGAAGGGAGAGCGTCCAGGTCACACGTTGTGGGTTTGTGATGTAGGAGGAGAGCAGAAACTTCAGTATAACCAAAAATGTCATCAATAGTTTTTATTTGCAGTAATAAGTTATCCTATCTAAATTTTAGATAAATCCAAGTAAATTACAAATAGTTCCTGTACATCCTAGCTGATTCTTTGACCTTAACTATGAAAGACTTAATAAAATACCAAAATAACAATATACAACATGTTTATAGTCTAAAACCAAACAAATCACACAAACTGCATGAACTAGTCCTAAGCGGTGGCATACCATGCTCTTTAACAGATGTGTATGTGTTTAGGGGATCGTGTCAAACCTTTAAACTTTTACAAACCGATAGATAATAATTAAAAGAAGGTAAGATATAAAGAATGTGTTAATTGCAGAAATAATATGCGTAATATTCCTCACATGTTCATACTTAAAAATAATGCCCTAATTGCATTGATTTAAATCTGTGTTCTGGTGAATTGTAACCGGTGACTGCGTTTCTCATGGATAGAACAATGCAATGCATTTAAATCCCCTTTATTATACAGTGCATCCGGAAAGTATTCACAGCGCTTCACTTTTTCCACATTTTGTTATGTTACAGCCTTATTCCAAAATGGATTAAATTCATTATTTTCCTCAAAATGTTACAAACAATACCCCATAATGACAAAGTGAAAGAAGTTTGTTTGAAATCTTTGCAAATTTATTAAAAATAAAAAAACAAAAAAAAGCACATGAGCATAAGTATTCACAGCCTTTGCTCAATACTTTGTTGAAGCACCTTTGGCACCAATTACAGCCTCAAGTCTTTTTGAGTATGATGCTACAAGCTTGGCACACCTATTTTTGGGCAGTTTCTGCCATTCTTCTTTGCAGGACCTCTCAAGCTCCATCAGGGTGGATGGGGAGCGTCGGTGCACAGCCATTTTCAGATCTCTGCAGAGATGTTCAATCGGGTTCAAGTCTGGGCTCTGGCTGGGCCACTCAAGGACATTCACAGAGTTGTCCTGTAACCACTCCTTTGTTATCTTGGCTGTGTGCTTAGGGTCGTTGTCTTGTTGGAAGATGAACCTTCGCCCCAGTCTGAGGTCCAGAGCACTTTGGAGCAGGTTTTCATCAAGGATGTCTCTGTACATTGCTGCATTCATCTTTCCCTCTTGGTCACCTCCCTGACTAAGGCTTTTCTCCCCCGACCGCTCAGTTTGGCCGGGCAGCCAGCTCTAGGAAGAGTCCTGGTGGTACCAAACTTCTTCCATTTACAGATGATGGAGGACACTGTGCTCATTGGGACCTTTAATGCTGCAGAATTTTTTCTGTAACCTTCCCCAGATCTGTGCCTCGATACAATCCTGTCTCGGCGGTCTACAGACAATTCCTTGGACTTCATGGCTTGGTTTGTGCTCTGACATGCACTGTTAACTGTGGGACCTTATATAGACAGGTGTGTGCCTTTCCAAATCATGTCCAATCAACTGAATTTACCACAGGTGGACTCAAGTTGTAGAAACATCTCAAGGATGATCAGTGGAAACAAGGATGCACCTGAGCTCAATTTTGAGTGTCATGGCAAAGGCTGTGAATACTTATGTACATGTGCTTTTATTGTTTTTTATTTTTAATACATTTGCAAAGATTTCAAACAAACTTCTTTCACGTTGTCATTATGGGGTATTGTTTGTAGAATTTTGAGGAAAATAATGAATTTAATCCATTGTGGAATAAGGCTGTAACATAACAAAATGTGGAAAAAGTGAAGCGCTGTGAATACTTTCCGGATGCACTGTAGCTAGTTGCTTGATCCGTGTATCTTCACAGATAGAACAAAATAAATAGTCTTTATAAGCATTTAACGTACTTACAGAGAAGATAATTGTAATCATTTAAAGGGTATCAAAATGCAGTTTCACTTGTTTAAAAATGCAAAGTATAAATATGCAGGAAAATGTAACTGATGCAAATCTTAATTACCATTTTAATGGTTTGTACTGTGGATAAAAATAAACAGCTTCAATCAGTCATCCATATATACCATACGTTTTGTATGTATGTGTGTATGTACATTCAGTCCAAAACATGTAGGAACGTGTTCTAGTGCATCACACATACAACCATATATAAAAACAGAAAGCCCCATTGTTGACTGTGCTCTGGAATATCGCTTCCCAGGAGACGTGCTATTTTGCACGTCGCAAAACTGTAGCTATGAGTATAGCCTCATCATGCATAATTTCAGTCACTCCCCCCATTTTGCACCTTGAATACAATTAAAGGGTGAACGGCGCAGAATGGATTGCGAAATGCAAAACAGGTTTTTGAATATGGCAAATAATGCTCCATTTGCTTTACGTAAACTCTACGAATAACTTGCCCTTTGTGCCTGCAGTGAAACATACATGTGGTTGTGTGGAGTTTTGAGATTGATGCATTTATTTCCCCAGTCATATCACCTTAACCCCACTAAAATATTACAAGATGCTGTTTTGGAGATAGAAATGGCAGTTAAACATCTGAATTACATGAAGTCCAGTGCATTATCTTTTTAGAAAGTTAGAACATTTATTTACAGATCAGTTTACAGACCAGAGATGTAGTCCTACACCTTGATAGGAAACGTGGCCTAGTAAATTTGGGAAAGAAGATCGACAAGATCTGCCTCCTAGATCTGAATAGTAGCTGGGGTTTCTATATGGAGGTGGCCATTTTATTATCAGGCTTCCTGGTCTTTTCTCTCTTACTGTGTTAGTTGTATTAAAAAAATATGTCCAGGTCACCCTGTGAGTTTGATCAAACTTGCTTTTGTGTGCATGGGCATGGATTCAAATTAGCAGCTATATTTAAAAATTGAAAAATATAAATATCAGCACATCCTTTAGAATTAGATTTTACCTGCAGACCTTTCTGATCTTCCTTAATTTTATTCACTTTAATCTGTAGATTGTACAGTGTAATCTGCTGTATAATGATTTTACCTTATTGTCTATTACTGCTTGTACAGCTATTTAAGTCTCCATGGATAAATAAATCTGTTACATACAAGTGTATGACAGGGTTTGATCGATTTTAAAGCTGTAATTGTAATGTCTTTATGCTGCTTTTTGCAAGGATTTATCTGTCATTAAGTGATGTTTTAGTAATTACTATTTTTAATTATTTGTTTTTTGTAATTTGCATTTATATTAAGGATTTGGTTAAAATCATCAGAGAAAAACTTCCTTATGTGGAACTTTTCTTAATTTTTCTTCCTTTCATTTAATTTAATAGTCCTCCTTCTGTCCTATTAGAATTTCTTGCTGCCTTGAACATATTGTTGAAGTAACATTTATCAGCCATAAATGTCAGCAGAAGCAATGAGGACAGTCACAGCCTCTGTCTCTGGCAGTTATATTAAAAGTTGGCAGTTTTTGCAATTCCCATTTCATATCCGACCTGCCAGAAGTACGATTTCATACTGTCAGACGGTAGGAGAGCTGTGGCAGAGAATGAATTAAACTTTTTTTTATATATATATATATGTATAATTTTAGCTCTTCAAAGTAACACAGTCAAACATGTTTGGGATATTTAAACAACCAGAACCTATTTATGATATATGTGTTTTGAAGTCACTAAGTATTATTGCCATTTTCAGATTGGAAGTGTATAAAATAAGATAAAATAATTCCGGATACTCTTGTACCCAGCTCTTTGTTTCTCTATTGTTCAGAGGTCAAAGTAGCCACTGCTCCACAGGGCATCAGTTGACTCATTAAGCCATCAATTAACTAATTTGTATTCCCTCATTAACGGCAAGCATTCTCCTTTACTACTTATTGATCTCTGTAAAGCTGTGTAGTGGCAAGTGGGTTGTGTTTTTCTTCCAAATGGCAAATGTAAACCTTCTGGATTAATCACTTGGTTAGTTTACTTTAACAGTATGGAGTTCTAATTTATGGCTATTTGTGAGCTGTATTCGAAGAACACTTCAACTGGATCTGCTCTCTATTAAGGCTTGGGTGGTCTCTCTTTTTTTTTTTTTCTCTTTTGTTTTGTGTTTCTGTGAGAGTGTATGTATTATTTAAACCAGATTATTTAATCAGGGCTAATACAGAGGAGCTTGGCTGTCAGTGCCTGGGCTTTGATATTTTCAGTATACAGTGAAGGAAAAAAGTATTTAATCCCCTGCTGATTTTGTACATTTTGCCCACTGACAAAGAAATGATCAGTCTATAATGGTAGGTGTATTTTAACAGTGAGAGACAGAATAACAACCAAAAAATCAAGAAAAACGCATTTCAAAAAAGTTATAAATTGATTTGCATGTTAATGAGGGAAATAAGTATTTGCTCCCCTATCAATCAGCAAGATTTCTGGCTCCCAGGTGTCTTTTATACAGGTAACGAGCTGAGATTAGGAGCACTCTCTTAAAGGGAGTGCTCCTAATCTCAGCTCGTTACCTGTATAAAAGACACCTGTCCACAGAAGCAATCAATCAATCAGATTCCAAACTCTCCACCATGGCCAAGACCAAAGAGCTGTCCAAGGTTGTCAGGGACAAGATTGTAGACCTACACAAGGCTGGAATGGGCTACAAGACCATCGCCAAGCAGCTTGGTGAGAAGGTGACAACAGTTGGTGCGATTATTCGCAAATGGAAGAAACACAAAATAACTGTCAGTCTTCCTCGGTCTGGGGTTCCATGCAAGATCTCACCTCGTGGAGTTTCAATGATCATGAGAACGGTGAGGAATCAGCCCAGAACTACACGGCAGCTGGGACCATAGTCACCAAGAAAACAATTGGTAACACACTACGCCGTGAAGGACTGAAATCCTGCAGCGCCCGCAAGGTCCCCCTGCTCAAGAAAGCACATGTTCAGGCCCGTCTGAAGTTTGCCAGTGAACATCTGAATGATTCAAAGGAGAACTGGGTGAAAGTGTTGTGGTCAGATGAGACCAAAATCGAGCTTTTTGCCATCAACTCAACTCGCCGTGTTTGGAGGAGGAGGAATGACCCCAAGAACACCATCCCCACCGTCAAACATGGAGGTGGAAACATTATGCTTTGGGGGTGTTTTTCTGCTAAGGGGACAGGACAACTGCACCGCATCAAAGGGACGATGGACGGGGCCATGTACCGTCAAATCTTGGGTGAGAACCTCCTTCCCTCAGCCAGGGCATTGAAAATGGGTCGTGGATGGGTATTCCAGCATGACAATGACCCAAAACACACAGCCAAGGCAACAAAGGAGTGGCTCAAGAAGAAGCACATTAAGGTCCTGGAGTGGCCTAGCCAGTCTCCAGACCTTAATCCCATAGAAAATCTGTGGAGGGAGCTGAAGGTTCGAGTTGCCAAACGTCAGCCTCGAAACCTTAATGACTTGGAGAGGATCTGCAAAGAGGAGTGGGACAAAATCCCTCCTGAGATGTGTGCAAACCTGGTGGCCAACTACAAGAAACGTTTTGCCACCAAGTACTAAGGCGAAGGGGTCAAATACTTATTTCCCTCATTAACATGCAAATCAATTTATATATTTTTTGAAGTGCGTTTTTCTGGATTTTTTGTTGTTATTCTGTCTCTCACTGTTAAAATACACCTACCATTAAAATCATAGACTGATCATTTATTTGTCAGTGGGCAAACGTACAAAATCAGCAGGGGATCAAATACTTTTTTCCCCACTCTGTATATATATCTTAAAATAATGAATCCAAGTCAAGAAAACTTCAGTATTGCATTACTTTTGTCCAGATTTAAAAAAATAAGAACAATACAAAAATACACTATGTGTTTTTGTTTGAATACAGTATTCAAATATAATTTATTATTTCAGCAGCAGGACAGTAAGTTCAGTTCTAGATGTCACATAAAGCTGACAAATTCAATATATATTATGAAAGGTGGCAAGGTACATATTGTCAGGTTGACAGTGTTGCATGTGCATTAATTGGTTAAAATAAAATAAAAGTAACCCAAACAAGAAATGTTTTTGACTTTTTCCACAGCAATCACAGGAATTACATTGAAACAATTGTCGTGTCATTTAATATGATTGTGTAATGAAGCATCCTCAAGTGTCTTACTATATTTGGCTCCTGGAAGCCGAGGCTAACATAAGGGAGTTGGTGATTCCAGAAGGACCCCCATTAGAAATGTTTTACTATAGAAAGGTACCTTGTTCTTCTGATAAAAATGTTTGCATACAGGTTTAACCCACCCATATGGCTGCTTATATTCCTAGTGTGAAAAGTGCATGGCAGTATTTTTGAAATCTTACCACAATCCAGCAGGTTCAATAGCTCTTTTAATCAGTATCTGATTTAGACCTAGGAATGGGGTTAAACTGGTTTCGGTTAAGTCAATAGTTCAATGAACTAATGAAGAGCTAGGGTAGATTGAAATCCAGAAGCACTCTGGCCCTCAAGGACCGCATTAGAAGGGCAACTGGTATAGGCGTAAAGCTAAAGGCAGGTGATGGTAAATAACTGTGTTGGTGGAAGGTTCTGAATAACAAACCTTGAGGAAGTGGCTGACTGTGTGTGTGCATGTGTGTATGTTGATAGGTCCTGGATTCTGACCCAGTGGACCAGACCCAGGAGGTGGAGGAGGATCTGGACCTGCTATATGACAGTCTGGAGGTGTACAACCAGAGCGACAGTGGGCCAGAGTTTGAGGACAATGAGAGCGTCCTCAGCACACCCAAACCAAAACTCAAGTAAGATGCTCCCTGTTGAATCCAAACTAATCTGTAGGATTCCTTCCTTTATATGTACATCATAGGCTGATGATTTTATATATATATACACTCACCTAAAGGATTATTAGGAACACCTGTTCAATTTCTCATTAATGCAATTATCTAACCAACCAATCACATGGCAGTTGCTTCAATGCATTTAGGGGTGTGGTCCTGGTCAAGACAATCTCCCGAACTCCAAACTGAATGTCTGAATGGGAAAGAAAGGTGATTTAAACAATTTTGAGCGTGGCATGGTTGTTGGTGCCAGACGGGCCGGTCTGAGTATTTCACAATCTGCTCAGTTACTGGGATTTTCACGCACAACCATTTCTAGGGTTTACAAAGAATGGTGTGAAAAGGGAAAAACATCCAGTATGCGGCAGTCCTGTGGGCGAAAATGCCTTGTTGATGCTAGAGGTCAGAGGAGAATGGGCCGACTGATTCAAGCTGATAGAAGAGCAACTTTGACTGAAATAACCACTCGTTACAACCGAGGTATGCAGCAAAGCATTTGTGAAGCCACAACACGTACAACCTTGAGGCGGATGGGCTACAACAGCAGAAGACCCCACCGGGTACCACTCATCTCCACTACAAATAGGAAAAAGAGGCTACAATTTGCACAAGCTCACCAAAATTGGACAGTTGAAGACTGGAAAAATGTTGCCTGGTCTGATGAGTCTCGATTTCTGTTGAGACATTCAGATGGTAGAGTCAGAATTTGGCGTAAACAGAATGAGAACATGGATCCATCATGCCTTGTTACCACTGTGCAGGCTGGTGGTGGTGGTGTAATGGTGTGGGGGATGTTTTCTTGGCACACTTTAGGCCCCTTAGTGCCAATTGGGCATCGTTTAAATGCCACGGCCTACCTGAGCATTGTTTCTGACCATGTCCATCCCTTTATGACCACCATGTACCCATCCTCTGATGGCTACTTCCAGCAGGATAATGCACCATGTCACAAAGGTCGAATCATTTCAAATTGGTTTCTTGAACATGACAATGAGTTCACTGTACTAAACTGGCCCCCACAGTCACCAGATCTCAACCCAATCGAGCATCTTTGGGATGTGGTGGACTGGGAGCTTCGTGCCCTGGATGTGCATCCCACAAATCTCCATCAACTGCAAGATGCTATCCTATCAATATGGGCCAACATTTCTAAAGAATGCTTTCAGCACCTTGTTGAATCAATGCCACGTAGAATTAAGGCAGTTCTGAAGGCGAAAGGGGGTCAAACACAGTATTAGTATGGTGTTCCTAATAATCCTTTAGGTGAGTGTGTATATATATATATATATATATATATATATATATATATATATATATATATATATATATATATATATATATATATATATATATATATATATATATGTATGAATGCACTGTTATTTCTTTTGCTTCCCTATTTTCATCCTAATTTATAATTTCCAATTATTTAAACTTCTCATTGTGATGACAAAGACAAAAAATAATAACAATAAAATAAAATAAAAATAGTGCATTGAGATATCATTACTGTACATCAAACTCAGTTTCTAGAGTGCCATGATGTCTTCTGATTTATTTTATCTCAGCTGGAGCTCTAGTTTCTTAATCTAATCACATTCTTATATCAGTTAAATCATGTAAAAACCGTAAAACTATGTTTTATAGTTAATTGCTTAAGAGTCCTTTGATTGAAGGTGGCATTGCCTATGAAAGAAGTGATATCCTGTAGATAAGTAATACAGAGTTATTTGATAACAACAGTTAAGCAACTGCAAGTTTTGCTGGAACAAAAGCCAAATGAGTTGGAGACCTGTGCTGTGGATATGGGGTTTAATGGCTGTTTGTTATTTCCAGGCCATTTTTTGAAGGGATGTCACACTCCAGTTCCCAGACGGAGATAGGGAGTCTGCACAGCCAGAAGGGCCAGCTGAAAGATCACACCAGTTCTGTGAGTCTTACCCCCTATTCACACTGGGTTTATTTCAAACAAACTCGGTTCGGTTAGTTTGCTTTGAAACAATATATCAGTATGCTGGCTGTTCACTCTTGTCTTGTGTACAAATGTGCTGAGTCCTATGGGTGCATTATGTTGTGCAAAATGCCATCATTCTGCCCAGATCTGACCAGCAAAGCAATTCAGTTTCAGAATCTATGCCAACAGTCTGAATAGTGAACATTCAATTGTCTGTTTACAAATACTGTATGCAGTTATTGAATATAACAATAGGCTACTATTCTTGTGAATATTATAATCAGTGATGCGATGCTGCATGATGATTGGTTTGTCTAAAAATATACAACAGTAGTGCAATGTCCCCTAAATATCCGTCTAGGAGTATTTTACTGCTATTGCCATACCTTTAAAAATATAGTGCTACTTTACATAATACATTAAACATAATGGGGTGTATTCAACAAGGTTTCTTTACAGCAATTCATTATTTCTGACACTTATTTTCTCACACAAACAAAAGTACAGATAAGCCGCAAAATGAATGAAACATTACTCTCTCCCACGTTTCATCTTTAGATCAAATTGTACACTCAATCTATGCATGTTAACTTTACTTGTATTTTATTCCATTTAGAAAAAATGACAGAAATACCTTGGTTTAACACCCTTTGATGAATATACCCCAATATCCAATTGTGTTAAGATTACTGATGTTACAATTAACAATGCGTAAATGAACAAATAGCCTATATATAAATGCGCATGTTAACTCGCTGGTACTGCTGTACAGCCAAAACTACATGTTATTTCAAGGTAGCTGAAATATGGAGTTCGTTTTCTGATTTAAAAAGAACCAAGACCTCTTTTGGTGGTCTCAGTTTGTTTCGGTTCAGTTTGTTTGTCAATCAAAATCTGTTCACACTCTTCCCCAAATGAACCGAACCATACTGAATATGGAACACGCTTCTAGTGTGAACGAGCCCAACTCCTGCCACTACCACTTGAGCACTTGTGCAAATTTATTTAATTTTCATAACTGTTCCCTTTTCATTCAAATTCATAGCCTCACCTATTTGAACTTGTGCTTTAGCATCGCTTTTATATAGTATGTAAAGTATAATTCCAGAGTTTCAGGCTGCCTTATTAAATGTTGTCTGTTAGTTATGGTGATGTATAGTATTTGGTGTTATCTCACCTGTTGCATCAGCTGTTTCTTGCTTGCTATCCCCCACATTGTGTGTGAAACTTTCCACGTCTCTGTCTGCAGGACGTTTTCAAAGATGTCTTCAATGGTGTAAAACAGGGTCTTCAGTGTATGGAATTTGGCCTAATTTGAACCATTGTAGCTATAAGCACTGACTGTATTTCCTCATGATTTTTAATTATAGCAAAGATTATTTAAAGGGATTTAATTAAACAAAAACAAATAAAAAATCAAATGTTCAGAATGTGTGCCTGTAATTGAACAACCAATGCAAACTGAACTGAAATCTAAGATCTCTACTAAAGCTCTACCAATACAGGTTTTTTGAGTCCGATACCGATAATTGGGGAGCAAAATGTCCCGATATATCTGCAGATATTTACTTCTTTTTCTAGAGTGGATCCCTCAAAGTGGGCTATCAGATAGAAATAGTTTATTAGTCCTTCTCTGTGCTCAATACTGCAATCCAAAAGTGGCAGATTATATTGCAGAAAACACAGCTTCTCTGCACTTTCTCCAAAATGAGTGCTCCTTTGTTTCATGTATTTAAAAATGCCATAAAAATTGTAACTTATTTACTGTGTATGTTAAAAGTTTTGCAGTAAGAATCACAGCCAAAACACAATGTAGGATTTGAATTTTTGAATATCGTGCATATTAGTTGTATACAATTCAAGAAACAATGGGTCACATGACTTTTGGTAGATCTTTGTAGCATCCTGACTAGTTGGTATGAAACTACAGACCAAAATGCTTTACAAAATTACCAGTAGACCCCAGAAAGGAGTAAATACAAACTAATGATTAGCTTTATATACAAAACTGAGTCAAAAACGTGTCAAAATATCAGGTTATAACACAACAAAATGTAAAAATGTTGAGTGTGGTGAATACATTCTATAGACACTGTATTGACTGCCTCTAACTAGTTAATTTATCTAAAATCTTCAATATAAAAGTCATTATTTTATAGTTATCTAAAACTGTGGCAATTAAGGAATTAAATAGCTCTTACTATCACTATCCATTTATGACTGATTTAGTGATGACTTCAAATACCAGAAGTGTTCTGGCTTGGGATCAGGTTGGAAACAGCAGAGCAGGACTGAAGTATTTGCAAATGTGTATGAGCCCACAAATACTCAGCCTGAATAACAGCAAAACCAGCTGCAGACTGAAAATGTAAAAGCTCCATCAGCATGAATAGAGCAAGTTGACGTGAGATGCTTCTGGTCATTGGATTAGCTTGCATGCTCCTAGCAATGTTTACTATCCATCTCTGAATATTTGTAGGGCTATGGGAAATCAGACACAGCCATCTAGTTGTGTTTATAAATATATCTCAGAGCTGGGTATTATGCTACTCAGACAGGAGACAAGGGTGTGTGGATTACAAAACAAACCTATATATAAAGGGAGACGGTGTTTCTCCAATGCCTGGCCCCAGTGCAAGACCCCAGAACACTTGCACAACAGTGTAATATATCCTGGGTATGACAGATATTGACATTCAAGCTGAGTCGAGGCAAGATTTTTGACTGGTCTGTGTTATCGACATGTTTTTTGTTATTTGTTTGAAAAAATTTGCAATTTCATAATCTGCGCTCTGTGTGAAAATAATGCTGTAAAAATCTTTTCTACTTTGCTAGTACATTTTAGGCAGCGGACATCATGTTATATGAATAAGCACTCCTTTTTTTCAGAATTGCTTTGTCAGAACTGAAAGAAAAACCCAACAATAAGACTATCAGCAATTTGTGAAACGCCCAAAAAAACATACACTACGACATTCTGTTATTTATTGTACATGTCATTCAAGTGCCCTGCAGAGCTGACTTGTATTTAGTTAATGTCTAGGTAGTCCAGTCTTTCTTGATTCTTTTGCTTTTTGTTTTGTTCTGTAGGTGGGGGACGTCCTGCCTTCAGAAAAGAGCAAAGTGCCTGGCTCCCGATATCAGGAGGATGTGATAGTGGAGGCAACACCTGGGGTAAGGGCCCTGCTATTACATCTCTTGTGTTCCCATGAGAACAAACAAAAATCTTCCCACTATCAGACTTCAGGTCCAATCATTTATTCTCTCCTCTTTATTTTCCTTGCATTTTTCTTTGCATTAAGATAGACAGAGATGTACATCTACACATACTGTACTGTATATCAAGTTGTGACTTCAGCATTGCTATTCCTAGTTGTTGATAATGCCTGGAAGCTCCCCTTCCTTGTAGTCAGAAAACATAACTGATGGAGCATGAAAATGTCTCAACAAATAGGTTTAGCCAGTCTGGAACATAGTTTTTAAATGTGTACAACCTCTGTTCTCATAATTGTTGCTTTGTACTACAAAACATTAGCCTGGATTTTGCTTCATCCTTGCAGGAGGTGGAGGAAGAGGATGTGCCCAGCACGGAGGCCGTGGCAGCCTGGGACACCAGCACAGATAAACTGGCCTCTGTCGGCAAACTCTGCAAAACAGAGTCCCAGAATCACATGTCACCCAGGTGAACTTCTAAAGGTTCCTTTCCTGTTGTTGATTTAAACTTTAAATACACAAACCAACTATGAAGAATACATGTGTACTGTTCATCACCAGAACCATTCTGTTATACTGTATTTACGGAGTCTGAACAATTACAGGCCATTAATATCACTCGGATATCTACTAGAAATGCTGTCATTGTTAACCCTAACTAAACAAATAACATAACAGGACTAATGTAGGATTGATCACTTTTAACCTTTACTCATTCATTTCATTTTATATTTTAATGTATAAGTATTATTTTTTATTTGCAGAATATCCTATTACAATAACAATATGGATCAACTAAGTAAGAAGATAAGGAATTGAACTTTTGACATAAGTAGTCCTGTACAATAGTTAAACAGATGTTTTTAAATAGTTACTCATTAGAACCTGTTAACTATCCACTTCATAATTTACTCTGTTTTGCACTAGCTGAATGGTAAGAGGTCCAATCCGATGGGTAGAGATTAAGTGTCCGATTAAGTAATTATTTCCCCTTTGTACTAATGTAATGCACAGTATAACAAAGACTCAAAGGATGTCTCTCTCTCTCATTCAGCTACATAAAATGATGTGAGTGTGGTATTTTTAGGCTTCCCACAATTTAATTAGGAAGAACACAATCATTATTTGAAAATAAAAATAATAGATCAACCCACAGCCAAACAAGCAACACAAATAAAAAGGTGTCAGAATCAGCTTCAACAACTTCTAAGTGGTTTTTCTTATGGTAATACTTGCCTAGCAATGCTAATCACAAGTTTGTGTTATACAATGTTGCAGAAGTATTTCTTATGTAGTGAAAAGTAGCTCAGGTTTTGGTAGTAAAGCTGTGCAATGGCATCACTCCTGGAAATGTTGTTTATTTGTTGTAAAAAAAAAAAAAAAAGTTTTTATAGTGTATCATTTATAATAAAATGTCATATACATTGGTAATAACATGAATTGTATATTATATAAATGAAGTTCAAGTACATGGGTAAACACTTTTTTTTACTGTACTGCAACTCTGTAAATTGATTTAGCATGGTTTTTAAACGGTGAACACAGAGAAGAGCTACTGTGCTCATCTGTCCTGCTTAATTTGCACTTGATTTATTGATAGACATGTTTGTGATGGTATATTTGTATAGCCTCACACTTGCTTAACTTAAGCTGAAGGGGAATGATTTAAAACTTAATTTAATTATGTTCTAAGGTAATGTTCATGTTGACAGAAATGTCACAGGACTGTATCGAATGTTGTTGATGTCTGACCCTATCAGGTGCACTTGGAGTAATGCAGTAATGCAGTACCTCATTAAACAGTGTGGAAGGGGTTCTGTTTGCCTTTTCTTAAGGATGGCTTATATTCCCTCCAGCAAAGTAGAGAACAAACCCCATCGACGGCCACGCAGCACGTCCATGAAAGACCGGCAGAACTCCAAAGCACAGAGTGACCGAACAAGCAGCATGGACAGTGAGAGCTCCCCCGACTCCAGGCTCACTGCTCAGGTGAGTGTCTGTAGAGAGAGTCGGGGTCTCCAGGATTCATTATATATAAACACACTCACAGATTTATCATGTATATGTATACAGGAAAATGTACTTTTATAATTGGATTTTAAGTGGAAAATGAGATGTAATAGCAATAAAATCTAAGACAATTCACATCAGCTGGGATCTCAGGTAGATTTAGCAACTTTGAGATTCACAGAAAACAAAAATCCTGGCAATAGTCTCATATTCTAGATTGCATATAGTTGTGGAGTTAACTCAGTGATGGTTGTTGTCTGTGCTGGCAAACAGCAATACCTCGGTTAACAAATCCTCTGTCAACAAAGCTCCTTCATAATGAAGGCAGAAGTCATGCATAGCAATTCAAAAGAGTAGAATTTAAAGGATGCACTTGACCTGTAAATGCAACCAAATGGGTTCTGTTTACATTATCAGAAGCATAGGTGTAGGTTTAGGAGAGAATGTTTTGTTGTCTTCCCCAATAATGTATGCCTGGCTCCACAGGCGTAGGGGACACGTCCCACCCAATTCTGAAACCAAACCTGGCCACTGATCAGAAGCCAATTAAAGGGTTTGTGGTTCACCGGGTCCAATCAGTGGTGCGCTTCATCAGTCTTCCCTTTCTCTTTCTTATTGCTGAAAATCCTCACAATGGGACATAATGTTAGTGGCCTCACTGAGTAAAAAGTGCAGCAGAAATCTGTCTCTTTGGAATCAAAAATTCAGATCGTAAGGTAAAAAGTGGCTATTTCCAAGCAGACAAAATGTAGGCTTAGGTGCTGCAGTCTACTGCATATTTCATGTTTTCTGACAAATATTTTTTTATTATGGTGTTACATGAATGTATACATATTTTTTAATTCTACCACATATTCATTTAATGATACAGTAGCATGAGCTCCTTGGCCAGGCCCTCAAGGAGAGTCTGACCTCCTCTGACGTTACGTGGTTAAATTGAGTTCAGCTGTGGAATTTATTTTGCTGTTCTTTATGCTTAGGTCCCTCGGAAATCAGTGTATGACCAGCTGAATCAGATATTGATCTCAGATGAACAGTTGCCCGAGAGCATCATCCTGATCAATACCACGGACTGGCAGGGGCAGGTAGGTGTACGGTTAAGGTGGGCGAGCTGTTGTGGAATGGACAAGGGTGGACAGGTGTGTCGGGGGAGCTAACATTAACACTAAGTTGTGTATAGATTTGATAGAGCCATTCTAGCAGTTTTGTCCCTCGCAATGCTCTATTTCAGTAACATCCTTGGAATACTCTGAAAGGGGTCTGTTTGCAACTGAAGAACCACCTGATCTTTTCAGTTCCTGTGGTGTAAAATCCTTCTTTGCTTTTCCTTTCAGTATCTGTCTGAGATTCTACATGAGCAGAATCAGCCAATTGTGTGCACATGTTCTGCAGCAGATGTACAGGCAGCCTTTAATACTATAGTCACCAGGATCCAGAGATTGTGAGTATGCCCCACTGCCTGTGCACGATTGTACTCAAACAATATACTTAACAGTAATCGCACACTGCAGAAAATGCTAATCTGTTTTTTTGCCTAGTTCCTGCCATTGGTCATGAACAGAAATAAATTTTGAAGCTGAAAAATAAAGAAGTATGTATTTGTTACCTTTGTGGTGCCCTGTTAAAATAAGCTATTCCAGCAGCATATTGTATTTATTAATGTACTCTGTACTCAATACAACTGGCAAAGTGGTTTGTGATGTTCCATTTTTAAGGATGTTTTATGGTTTTGATGTGAAAATAATTTGTTGCTTTGTTTTTGTTTTTTTTAATCAAGAAAACACTTTTCAGTATTTTAGAGATACTTTTAAAATGTTGTGCTGGTATTATTTGGGCCTTTTTCTGTGGAGAACTAACCATGTATGTGGTGTTCTCTTTAGTTACATGAATGAATACACTACGGAAAAGTTTCTGAGAGGCTTTATTTCCAGAACTCCTCTGAACTCCAGAATGAGTAATTAAATCCCAGTATATAAGCATATTAAAAAACAAAACCAAAAAACATATTTTTTTTTCCCAACATCCTGTTTTAAAGTCTTGTTTCACATTTTTCTGGACAGATACAGAAACAGCAATTTTATCACCCGTTTGTAAATATGTATGAATTATACAGACCTTTAATCTTAGACTGACCTTAGCAAAACTAATTATCAAAATCATGCTCTGTGAATTATTTGAACCCATTACTCACATTTCCTGATCCCTTAAATATTATTTTATCCCTGGAATACTGAAAACAGGCAGCACTGTAATGATTGTTGTGATGCCACTAAAGCTCAGCATTTCCCTTGTTGGCAGCTGCAACTGTAACTCCCAAATGCCCCCGACAATCAAGGTGGCAGTGGCTGGAGACCAGAGCTACCTCAGCACCATCTTGAGGTTCTTCGTGGAACAGCTGGCCAACAAGACCCCTGACTGGCTCAACTACATTCGCTTCCTGCTCATCCCCATCGGTGAGGCTGGCTGACCTTGCTGTGCCTAGCCAGGCATTCTGTGATCGTTCAGACGACAGCTGCCAGCAATCCATTTCTACATAAGCTAACAGCGAAGCCGCTTTTGTAAAATGCATTCAAGCACAGATCCGTTCAGAGCAAAGTTCCCTTTACAACTTTATTTAATATGTTTTTAAATCATATTCGAATCCAAAAGTTAGAACTTCCTTAGTGGTGCACCATGTATTGACTTCCTTCCAGAGTGCAGGATGTGTCCTGTAACCTGGATCAAGCTGGTTTACAATCCTGGCTAGGCTTTTGTTTGCCAGCTGCTGGGTTAAGTGTGAATGGGTCGGTGGGAGGGGGTCTATGCACGATGAAAAAGCTCACCGTGGCAGGGTGGTAGAAGTTGGCTGGATACTCCTTAGATCATCGCACACCAGTGTGACCCTGTGACTTTTCAGGCACCTACAAGTTCAGATTGTTAGCTCTTCCAGCTCCACCAAATCCTCAAATTGGTATCATAGCTGAGCTGAAGACACACAATGAGTTTGCAGTGCATCAAATAGTGGATGGCTTTCACAACCCCCTTTCTGAGGGATATGGCCTTGTCTCATCCCTACTGAAACGATCAAAATTGTTACTTAAATCTGCTGAAAGACATTTTATTTTCAATTTTTTCAGGCTCTCATCCGTTAGCAAAGTATGTGGCCTCGTTCGACAGCAAGTTCAACAGTATCTTCATGGACACGACATGGAGGGAGGTCTTTGGAAGAACTGAACCGCCAGCCTCAGGTAAGAATAACGCAAACCAAAACCTGGCCATTCAAACTATACAGCTTGTATGCAGGTACATTCCTAATTTATATTAAAACGGTTGATTTGTAACTTAAGCAAGAAAATGAACAGGCCTTGATTAAAGAAGACCATAACTTAAACCCAGCTTTGCTAACACTGCTAGGTTTGCCTGCTAACCAGGAGCAAAACATCTGTGCTTTAGTCAGTCAACGAGTAACGCAATTAGATAGAAAAAGAGGGTTATTTGTAAGAATCCCCCTACCCCTCTCTCTCTCTGACCGCTAGATGGTGAGTGGTGCTACATGAGGACACACGTGTGTTTCTTTTCTCTGTCTCTACAGAAAGCATAGATGTGGCAGGACGTGTCAGCCAGTACTTAGCAGGAGCAAATGTGTCCCATCAGTTCCCCATCTCAGAAGCGATGCTCACCTATAAACAGAAGAGGTAAGGAGGTCGCTAGTGTGCATTTCTGCCCGCTGCTGCATCGTGGCGAGAGTGAGAAGGACCGGCTCATTAACCCCACTCTTGACAACGCAGCTGTGCATTTACAAGCCTCCTCAACCCCTAATATGACTCCAAGAATCAAATTGCCAGCTTTTGCATTTTATCTTCTCTTATTCTCAAAACTTCTCACTTTAACAGCCTGACTACCCTTATTTTGATATCACTATATTAGTACATTTTATATAGATTATTACAAACCTGTTTATTGCAGTAAACTTAAAACTATATCTGGACAGGTTTATGTATAAATGGATACAGACATATGTATGCATACATATATATATATATATATATATATATACAGTGGGGGAAAAAAGTATTTGATCCCCTGCTGATTTTGTACGTTTGCCCACTGACAAAGAAATCATCAGTCTATAATTTTAATGGTAGGTGTATTTTAACAGTGAGAGACAGAATAACAATAAAAAAAATCCAGAAAAATGCATTTCAAAAAAGTTATAAATTAATTTGAATGTTAATGAGTGAAATAAGTATTTGACCCCTTCGACTTAGTACTTGGTGGCAAAACCCTTGTTGGCAATCACAGAGGTCAGACGTTTCTTGTAGTTGGCCACCAGGTTTGTACACATCTCAGGAGGGATTTTGTCCCACTCCTCTTTGCAGATCCTCTCCAAGTCATTAAGGTTTCGAGGCTGACGATTGGCAACTCGAACCTTCAGCTCCCTCCACAGATTTTCTATGGGATTAAGGTCTGGAGACTGGCTAGGCCACTCCAGGACCTTAATGTGCTTCTTCTTGAGCCACTCCTTTGTTGCCTTGGCTGTGTGTTTTGGGTCATTGTCATGCTGGAATACCCATCCACGACCCATTTTCAATGCCCTGGTTGAGGGAAGGAGGTTCTCAGCCAAGATTTGACGGTACATGGCCACGTCCATCATCCCTTTGATGCGGTGCAGTTGTCCTGTCCCCTTAGCAGAAAAACACCCCCAAAGCATAATGTTTCCACCTCCATATTTGACGGAAGGGATGGTGTTCTTGGGGTCATTCCTCCTCCTCCAATCACGGCTGAGTTGAGTTGATGACAAAGAGCTTGATTTTGGTCTCATCTGACCACAACACTTTCACCCAGTTCTCCTCTGAATCATTCAGATGTTCATTGGCAAACTTCAGACAGGCCTGTAAATGTGCTTTCTTGAGCAGGGGGACCTTTCGAGTGCTGCAGGATTTCAGTCCTTCACGGCGTAGTGTGTTACCAATTGTTTTCTTGGTGACTATGGTCCCAGCTGCCTTGAGATCATTAACAAGATCCTCCCGTGTAGTTCTGGGCTGATTCCTCACTGTTCTCATGATCATTGAAACTCCACGAGGTGAGATCTTGCATGGAGCCCCAGACCGAGGGAGACTGACAGTTATTTTGTGTTTCTTCCATTTGCGAATAATCGCACCAACTGTTGTCACCTTCTCACCAAGCTGCTTGGCGATGGTCTTGTAGCCCATTCCAGCCTTGTGTACGTCTACAATCTTGTCCCTGACATCCTTGGACAGCTCTTTGGTCTTGGCCATGGTGGAGAGTTGGAATCTGATTGATTGATTGATTGCTTCTGTGGACAGGTGTCTTTTATACAGGTAACGAGCTGAGATTAGGAGCACTCCCTTTAAGAGAGTGCTCCTAATCTCAGCTCGTTACCTGTATAAAAGACACCTGGGAGACAGAAATCTTGCTGATTGATAGGGGATCAAATACTTATTTCCCTCATTAACATGCAAATCAATTTATAACTTTTTTGAAATGCGTTTTTCTGGATTGTTTTGGTTGTTATTCTGTCTCTCACTGTTAAAATACACCTACCATTAACATTATAGACTGATCATTTCTTTGTCAGTGGGCAAATGTACACAATCAGCAGGGGATCAAATACTTTTTTCCCCTCACTATACATACATACATACATATACAAATGTTTACTGTAATTTAAATTTGGCATGTGGGTGAAATCCAAACTTTCACCCACCCGCCAATCATACATAATAATTCAGGACTGGATTCTTGACTTTTTGGTTTCACTGAGGATTCATTGGTAAAGTAAGCAGGGTGAAGTTTTGATTTTGTCCAGCTGTGTGATCATTGTATTGACAGACTTTTCATCCACTAGTCATCATCTTCAGTGTAATCCATAAAACACAGAAGACAGTTATCCAATTCCCTTTTGGTCAACCTTCATTGTTTAGTGCCAGTTCTAGGTCTCATTGACATGTTCATCCAGACAAAAGTTTTGGAGCTGCAATTCTCAACAAAATAATGTCTTCCTGAAGATATGTCTGTATGGCCAACTTAGATATGGATTTTTGAAAAGCGCTATATATACAGCTCTGGAAAAAATTAAGAGACCACTATAAGTTCAGAAATCAATGGTAAGTGGTCTTTACATTTTTTCCAGAGCTGTATATTGTTTTGAAGTCAACGCACCACTTTAGAAATATCAATTATTGTTTGCAATGGATAATACTATAAACTCTTGAGATATGGAGAAATTGAATGTGGAATTTACATCAACAGTGAATTGTGTGCTGATCAGGAAGGATTAGCCTGGGACTTTCAATCAGTGTCAATCTATCCTCTTCATCGAACACTTTAAAAAAAAAACGTGTGTAGATACCACTTCCATTTGTGATGATTGTGGTCAGTATTGCACTACATAAAATAGATTTGTATTGCATTTTCTCTCAGAGAATGTCTTTCTTCTGAAGGCTATCTGGAGATATATATTATCATGTCTCCTCTTGTTCAGCCATGGTAGTGCACCATTAAATCCTGTAGGGTATAAGAATTTGATGGCCTGTGCTGAGAGAACCTCTGCTCTTCAAAGTTTCCTTTGAATTAAATGCTAAACCAGCAGCTTATGTGTATGTTTTTTATTTCTAGGATTTCAGGAAGCACTTAACCCCATAATTTTAACCACCCATGATTACATACAAAACATATTACCAATCGTACTGGGACAACATGCAAGATAACAAAATACAGCTGTACAACGTGGGGGTGCGTGCGAGCTGTGAACCAAATGTTTTTGGGGGGCGCCACCCAGAAAGTTTGGCAACCACTGCCCTACAGCATAGGTCTCTGCATGCCCCTTCCTTATTCACAGTTCTAGGTCATCCCAGTGGAGCTCAGTGGAATTGAGGTCGGGACTTGGAGCAGGCTGTTTACAAAGCAATACTCCTTGAAACATTGTAACTCTCTAATGCGCTGGGAGCCATTAATACTGGCAGTACACTTGCACAAAATGTTACAGCATAGTCAAGGTGCAACTTCATTAAAAAAAAAAAAAAAAAAAACAGCCCCAATCCAAGCCATTAGAAACAGCCACACCATCACGCTGTCACCTCTACACTGAACAGGCAAGATGTGCTGTGGATAGAAGCAATCTCCAGGCTACTCCTGCTTTCATCTAAGGGAAACAGCATTCCTTCCCACTGCTTTATATCCCACTTCTTATGAGGCCATTACTGCATTCACATGTGAGCATTGCTATACATACAGTGGACTGACTCACATCACTGTGTGGTCATTGATCTCCTGCCTGAAGGCTTTTTTTTTATTTTTGGCCCTGCTGTTCTGACTTCCATCCTATGTCCTACGATCTTCTGCAGTCAGATGTCCAATATGCCAATTGAAGTCTACTTTGAAACACTGCCGATACTGATGTATGTGCTTTACTCACAGGAACTATCAGTAACATGTTGTAGTTTTCCTTTATGTACCTTTGGACTAATGCCCTTTATGAAGAACATCTCTGGTACACTCCATTAATAGTGGATTGTCCCAATGCTTTTTGTAATATCATGTATATTGCAGAAATTCACATTTCTTTCAAATATGGACTAAAACTTTGATTTTGTATTTATGCTCTCCCCTATTATATTCATGCCAAAGGAAAATTATTATTGCTTGAGTTTAGAAATGCTGTTGAAAGTGTGGGAGAAATTACAACAAAACAAAAACACCTTCAGATTGTATTTTGAATTAAAACTGAAGCTGTAAAGTCCTGATGAAAACAACTACAGTGATTCAATAATGTAACTATTCAAATAGCCTTGACTTTTATTTGTTAATCCATTGTAAATGTAAATGGAATCAGTATTTCTACTTTTTGTGACAGTTGCTTTTATTTTTTGTGAACATCTACTGGATAAGAAAATATATTCATTAATTTTGTAACCTAATAACCACATATATATGACAGATTTTTTTACAGTTTGTTTTTTCCCTTTTTTATTTTATTTTGCATTCAAGGAAAAGAAGTTTGTATTTTGATTTTTATATCAGGTATCTGATTGTGCTCTTCATTTTCCCCTCTCCTTGACCCCCCAGAGTTTGCCCTTTTGGTGTCTTAACCCCTTTTTCACGCTCGCTTCACAATGTAACCTCACTCTTGTCTGCATAGTTTTGGACTTTGGGTTTTCTTTTGTGGGTTTAACCATGAGAGTGTGTCTTGTTTTGTTGTGCCTTGTGGAAATGCCTAACAACACTGACAGAAAACCCTTGTTTATCAAAATATTTTACCTCAGAATATTTTGTGAACTGAAGTGTGAGTGGAAAACAGCAAGCATGGTCTGTATCCAATATGATGGTACATTTGTGAGGTAAAACCTTGTGAATTTTAATGAATGACACGAACAAGAAAAAATGCATTTATTTAATACAGTCTACCTAGTTTTAAATCTAATAGTTTAGTATGTTTTGAAAAATGTATTTATTTATGTTGTGCAGTAGCTCACATGTCTGTGAATATGCAATATGTGAAATATGAAAGGTGTACATTGGTCACAGAATTTAGGACTACTATTCTATGTATAATCATTCTTATCTCTTATCCATTTGTCCTTAAGTTATGATGTAAAGAGGAAAATTGAAGCAGTTTTATGCTGCTTTTAAAGACAATGAAAGTCTCAAATGTAGTTAAGATAAAACATATGGTTAAATTTTAATCATTCTAGCAGGTAGGAGCCCATATACTCAATTCATATGACTATATTATATATAGATGTTGCTTTAGATAAGTTGATGTATTAATATTAAATTTTGTTTGTTAATGCCCAGGTTGCAAAAAGTAAATTAAACTAACTGAAGGGGACAGGCAACTATGGTGCAAGGGGTGAGATTTATGGCAAAATTAATTCATAACAACAGGTAGATAACTTATGTTTACAATTGGCATACTTAAAGGCACAAAACCAAACCATAATTAAAAGCAATTAACATGGTTTAATTTTGAGCATGTTATCAAAACAGGAAATATACTAATAAAGTGACTTTCAAGAAAATGAAATTAAAGATCAGATCAGTAACAAACCTTACAATAAGGAATCATACCTTATTTGGTTGCTTTCTATTATACAGGTAATAATAAACATACTGCCTAAATCATAACAGTGTGTGTTTTATTTATTACATTACTTGAATTTTGGTAATAAGTGTAGTAAGATAAATAATAAGTTACAATTTCAACCCATAGTTGAGGAAGAGCAATTCTTCAAATGCAGGAGTTAATACAGAATGTATGAGATACAGACGTATGGTAATAGTCCTGTTGTTCAAGTAAGATCACTGAAAATGTCGCAACCCAAGAGTACTGAGAATGAAAACATTATAGTCCACCATTGGCTGTGTCTCAGCTGAGAGAGATAAGAGAACAGACCTGCTTTTCCCCCTCAGTGCCACTGAAGATTAGTGTGTTTTAAAACAGGCAAATGATCCTACTTGAAAGTCTGCAAAGGGGGTGGGGGGGCCTTGGTTTCACTCCGTCAGTAGTTCTTTACCCTTTTGAACATGCAGTCCTGCTCAACTGTGCCTTTGAACATGCTGGCTTAAGCTCCCCTCCTGAGAGTTTCTAATGTTGGCTTTGAGAAAACGAGCAGGCTGTAATCCAGCTCCTCTAGTCTGCTGACATTATCCACAGGAAAGGCAATTCAGCCTGGTTGCAAGTGAAGGTCAGATCTGCATTTGTATGCCCGTAACTGCCTTTCCTTTTGTCTTGCTTAGTGTGTACTCCTTTCTGTGCGTATTTGAAAGGAGCTTGTTTTTATCCTTTTGATAAGATAAGGGGAATCGTTTTAGTCCTAATGCCGGTATTTTAGTTGCTGAGCAATATTTTTCATGACAACTTTCAGCTGCAAATCCAATCATTCATTGAAAGACTCGTGAGGTACTGCAGGAAAAATAATAGAGGACAGACGGGCACTGATCAAGGTAAAGGTGGAAGGTGTAGGATGCACTATTGGCAAAGACAAATAACAACTGTTAGGATTTGAAAAAGCTTCACTGCTCTATTATTTTGTGATGCTTGGCTAATTATGCCTTATGCATCAAGATATTACACCATCTTGACTTGCCACCTGACAAGCTGTTTGAAGAATCAGATTTGGAATAAGGTGTTAAGCCACATAAACACAGCGCAATAGTGTTCTTCAGAAAAACATGGAGAGCAGCCAGTGCTACTCAAACCCACAGGTATTGATTTTTAACCTTCAGCCTCGCCATATTAATATCTTTATTTGGATGGAAAGGTAATCTGTTGATCTGACAGGTACCTTTTCAAGAAACTTCAAATGTGATAAAGAAAACATCAGTCGCTTTACCATATTTAACGCTCTTCATTCTTGCGTGTGTTTTTCACATTGCTAAAATCAGCTTTGAAACTGTTATTTCAAATACAAAGTCACCTTCAATAATAATCAGTTCAGACTTATGCAAACATAATAATAATAATAATTCCATAATCATAATTAATAATAAGATGTTTCAAAGTAGGAAAATATATGTTCTCCCAAAGGAAAACAGCAAGATGTTAAACTTCATGAACATAAACCTTCTTTAATTTCACTCAGCAGAATCACAATGGAATTGCACAGAAAGCCCACAGAAAAGCTGAATTTGTTCTTAACTGAAGAGGGGGCTTTCTATCACAAACACTGATTCCTTGTGAGAGACACTGTGCAAGCAGTGGGGTTCAGCGATGTAATCTGACTGCTGCTGGAAATAAACCTAGTTTTGCAAGTTTTAGAATGCAAAGTAGTACACAAGAACAGAATATTGACTTAGATTAGTGATGTACATAAGTTTAAATACTTAACATTTCTTGCAAATATGGCCATCAGACCTACAACGTCAAACACTGCAACAAATAATTGAAAAATCTGTCAAAATCAGATTGTCATGGGTGGCCAGTGAGGAAGGTTGTAGTATTATTGATCTGTACTTTCCTTTCCATTTGTCTTACAACATTTTATCTCATCAGTTTATCTCATAGACCAATCAGTCATCTCATCATCATGTGCAAATTCAGCCTCACTTCCCCTACTGTACATTGCATCTGCAGAGACAAAAAGACAGATGTGTCTGTTTTGAATACAAATGTTTATAGGGCCATTGAGTGTCTGTGTGATATTGGGTTGACTTGGTTGCAAAAGCAATGTGAATTCAAAATGTCAAGTGAATTGAGGGAATTATTCTAGAGATTAAATAATTATATTTTTTTGTTTTGTTTTCCTATTTCCTAGCCCGGATGAGGATTCTTGTCAGAAATTCATCCCTTTTATCGGGGTAAGATTGCTTTAAAAAAAAAAAAAAAAAAAAAACTGTGCTTGACATCTATTACAAATAAACCTGAGCTGGAGACATTCTCAAATGCATTCAATGTTATCTCACTCGGTGACAGAAGCAGTGGAGCAAAGCTTTTTAATTCCATTGGAGAAATCAAGCTGCTTTGTAGAGTTCTGCCTGACTTGTTTGTGCAGCCACCCAAGAGTAGCACCTGCAAGGCAGATTGATGAGCCACAGAATGCTTGGATATGTACACCACTTTCTCAGCTGGGGGTTATGCAAGAATATGCAGAACAGTTCTGTACTTACAATTATGGGTGAACCATGTAGCTTTGTGTAATTGCATTGCAGGTGAAAGTGTTTGCAGCGTTAGTGGCAGTCGGAGTGAGTGTCAGTGTTGTAATCTCTGTGTGTGTTTGTTCCTCAGGTTGTGAAAGTGGGCATTGTGGAGCATAATCTCTCCACCTCGGGTAAGATTTCCTTTTTCCTTCTTGAAACCCCATGTCCTCATACCCCAATCCTGGTTGCAGTATCTTCTGGTAAATTACTGAACTTTCTTTTGTGCTAAATTGAACCGTTTCAGCATTTTTTGCAGGTGGGATGTGGAGAGAAATGTATTTAACACCTGCAGGACTGTGGACCAGGGCTGCCCACCATTGCCTCAAATGAATTGGTTCTGGGAATTTCTTAAAGATGCTATAGGTTCCCGATCCTGTCAAATCTGCCCACAAGCATTTCAATGTTTCAAATTTCCCTCTGGTCTTCAGATTTGTATAATCCACTAATCTCTTTGATATTTCTAAATCTGGAGATATAATGAAGAGGACACTGTGCTGTTACATAATTTACTTAAGAAGAGCCAAAATATATACAGATAGGTCCATACATATTGAACAGTGACACAAATGGAACATAAGAAAGTTTACAAACGAGAGGAGGCCATTCGACCCATCGTGCTCGTTTGGTGTCCATTAATCCAAGGATCACATCCAATCTCTTTCTGAATGTTCTCAAATTGTCACTTCAACCACATCACTGGGGACTTTGTTCCAGCTTGTGACAATTGTCATAATTTTGGCTCTGTATGCCACCACAATGGATTTGAAAGGAAACAAATTGCTTCCAAAATTACTTCCAAATTGGGTGAACAGTGTAGGAATTACACCCATTTATATATGTGGTCCCCCCAATTTTAGGGACTCAAAAGTAATTGGACAATTGGCTGCTCAGCTGTTCCATGACCAGGTGCGTGTTATTCCCTCAATTACAGGTAAGCAGATAAAAGGTCTAGATTTTATTTCAAGTGTGGCATTTGCATTTGGAATCTGTTGCTGTTAACCCTCAATATGAAGTCCAAAGAGCTGCCACTGCAAGTGAAGCAAGCCATCATTAGGCTGAGAAATCAAAACAAACCAATCAGAGAGATAGCAACAATATTAGGTGTGGCCAAATCAACTATTTGGTACATTCTTAAAAAGAAAGAATGCACTGGTGAGCTCAGGAACACTGGAAGACCACGGAAAACAACTCTGGTGGATGACAGAAAAAACATGAAGACCAGATTAGAGTTTGCCAAAAATCATCTAAAGAAACCTGTACAGTTCTGGAACAACATCCTATGGACAGATGAGACAAAGATCAACTTGTACCAGAATGATGGGAAGAGAAGAGTGTGTAGAAGGGAAGGAACTGCTCATGACCCGAAGCATACCACCTCATCTGTGAAGAATGTTATGGCATGGGCATGTATGGCTGCCAAGGGAACTTGTTCCCTTGTATTTATTTATGATGTGACTGCTGACAAAAGCAGCAGGATGAATTCTGAAGTGATTAGGGCTATATTATCTGCTCAGATACAGCCAAAGACTTCAAAACTAATTGGACGGTGATTCAAGATGAAAGTCTACACTTAAAGAACATGTTGATTGTTTCCTTTCAAATCCATTGTGGTGGCATCCAGAGCCAAAATGATGACAATTGTGTCACTGTCCAAATACGTCTCCTGAGCTGTGCAGCAGTAGAGGCCAGAAATCTCAGCCGTAATGTAATTTTAGGAGGCTGGACCATTCCAAGTAGAGCTCCCATTGTGTTTACCCCCTGGGCTGCAGTTGTTTTGTCTGGAGTACCAGGGTTGTAAGTGATGAGAAACGCTTAATTAATAGATGTGAACCAATGGATTTGTGGTGGTTTATTACTTCTCGAGTATGTTGTTAGAGATCCACTAAGTGTGGGATGTAAATCATCATGCTCAGTCACTACAGCACTTTCATCCAGATATTGGCATGTTAACCTTTCAATACAGCTCAGTATTTTACCTACATAATGTTTATGCTTCATAGCAAACCATTACCTAAGCAATATGAACTAGCATTTATTTAGACTTAATAAACACTGAACAGCTTGCAAACCCAGTGCTGTTTTAAGTAGGCTTTCATAGTGTCGCACACTCCTCAAAATCTCCTTCATTCCAATAGAAGGTTTTAATTGCCTGATGGGATAAATCAGCTGGAGAATCCTAACAAAATGTCAGGATTTATGGATATGAGGCTGTAAGGTAGTCACACAGGGCTCCAGTGTTACTTTAAATAAGATCAGGGATGTCGCATCCCCTATGTTTCACAATGTTTTTATCTTTTTCTTAAGTCGCCTTATTTCCATTCAGTACAACACAGTCTTAGGCTGCAGCCAGGGTATCTTAAGGGATTGTTGCCCTGTTGGTAACAACTACGCTATTTAACAATTACTTGAGGGTACTGTATCGGCTGCTGGGTGTGCCGTCAATTCAGAAACGCTCAACTGGAAATGATGTAGTATGGAGATAAAATAAGGTAGGGGAATAAAAAGATAAATCCCAGAAAAGACTCCTTTAAGGTGCAAATAGATATTCTTGAAACAAAAACCAACTGCTCAAAACGCCTTCTTAAGCAGCTTTTAGTACTCCGCAGTCCTGAAATCAGATCCTTCACTGATCTGATCTGGTTTTTCAAACATCAGCTAATTGCTGTAGAATTAAAGGGCATTGTCATTTTACACCCCTAAATCCTTATACACGTGCGCTGCTTTGTTTACTTGTTTTTCCCTTTCCCAGTGGACTCTGACGACGCCATGGTGGGTAATGTCAGCATGCTGGCTTCTCCACCAGCACCCACAGGCACCTCGTACAGCAAAGAGATGACAAGCACCCCTCCCCCGTCTCCCTCTGTCTCCAGCGCTCTCTCCGGAGCTGGGTATGTCTCCCCCTGTTGACCAATATGGGATGATAGGGTGCCATAGAGTGCAAAAAATATTTCTGCATGTATTTTATATAGAATGTACTAATTTCTTCTGATTTTATCCTACATGAAAAGTTGAAAGTAACTCCATGCACCATGAAATAAATGCCATAAATCTTAAACACTTATTTTGCCTATATTTGCCATTTATTGACTACAGTAAAAACAATGGTAAGCACTTTAATACATTATTCCATATGCTATATTACTTCTTATCATACAACAGGTATATTAAGACAGTTCTATGTATGTTAATATTTACTATGATGTCACTTATCTGTGTTTTGTAGTCTAACTTTGTCCACAAACTTCTGCAGTAAGATAAAATAAAAATAAAAAATATCTGCTGTGCAGATGTAAAATTAACATTATATAATTCTCTACTATGTAAAATATAATGTTTTCTTTTACTGTTGCAACTCCTGCACCAAATGAAACAGTCCCAAATGTAATAGTGTATTACATTTTTATTTATTTAATAAAAGTAACCTGGTCCCACTGAGTCTTCAGTCACCTCAGTGAAAGAAATATTATCTTCCTTTTGCTTCAGAAATCCATAGGTTCTGGACTGAATGTGGATTACCGGGATTGAAAAAAGTTACAAAACAACAATATCCTATTTTGTGACTGTGGGATTTGTTTTAGATTTGGGTTGGGGAGGTGAACTCTAACCTTATTATTATTTATTATTTATTATTATTTATTTATTTATTTTTGTGTTTTCCTGGTGCATGTGCGTGCGTGCTTGTGTGTGCATGCATGTGTGTGTGTGTCGGGCAGCTCTCCGGGCACAGGTGGTGAGGTGATGGGTCTGCAGGTGGATTACTGGACGTGGCAGGGCCCGGAGAAGAAAAAGGATGGGGAGAAGAGGGACGTGGGCATCAAGAACACCCTGAAGAGCAACTTCCGCTCTCTGCAAGTCAGCCGCATACCCAGCGGCGGGGAGCTAACCCCCCCACCCTCCATGTCTATGACTGTGGTCACCAAGGAGAAGAATAAGAAAGGTAAGGGGCTTCTCTAACAGAGAGAGGTGCACAGTCACATATGGTTGCACATACACTAACACACACGCAATCACATGAACATATACGATAACATGCATGAAAACTCAAATGCACAGGAGCACATACTAGTGCACAAAGTGCTGTAAACTCACCACCACACGCATGGTCACGCACGGGATCACTGGCACAATCGGATGGTCATGCACACATTCAAACAAATGTATATGCACTGGCTGCATATGTATATGCACTGGCTGCAAACTGGGGTTTGCTAGAACCTTTTCTTCTTACAAAAACACTAGATTATTATGGAAGTGGTGGGAGCATAGAGTCTCATAAGCCCAGCTTTCAGTTTTCTGTTACAATGTTTTTATTTTACCCCACCCCAGGTTTTGTTTCTGAAATGCTTTTCAGATGTTATAAAGTTGTCCTCTCTTGTTCCTTTTGTGTGCAGTGATCTTTCTCAGTAAGAAGCCCAAGGAGAGAGACCTAGATTCCAAAAGCCAGGTGATCGATGGGATCAGCAGGTTGATCTGCACTGCCAAACACCAGCACACCATGCTTAGAGGTAACTGCTACCAAGACTAGTGCAGGAGATTAGAAGTCCTTGTCACACTCTTGGAAATGCAATAGCCCCACCTTCTGGTGTTAAGAATGAGTACAGACAACAACAGTATCAAAGTACCAATAGTGCAGTAATAGTCACTGTTGTAGAATTTACAGATATGTTCTTTCTAGATTTTATAAGGTTGTGGGTTTCTTTTGTTTTTTCTCTAGGGTTTTGTTAGTTTTCTTTTGTTCCTTAAAGAAGCCACTATATGTTTAGTTCATTAAGGAAATCCTTTATTACATAGCTTTATAAAACTATTTTAAGTAACACTTTACATTATTCACCCCAATTTAATATTAAATGGATTTTCAATTATTTGATCATTAAAGTTCAACAGAAATGTAAATGAATACCTTGTCTGAACCAAAAACTTTATCAACATAAAAAAACACGAAGTTACAAAATGGCCATCTTAAATTGAAAAATCTAATTTTGCCACAAATGCTTCTTGTAACTTGACTTATGGATTTGATATCTTGATGTTTTTGGTACAGACTGATATTATATAAATATTCTATTGAGCATTAATCATCAAATAGTTGAATGTTAATATATTATCAATTGAATAACTATTAAATGTGTAATTGGTACACGCAATCTAAAGCATTACCCTGTTTTCTTTATTAAACCCTTTTCAGGTCTTAGACGCTGTGGGTACAAGATTATTTCTGTATTAATAAAAACAGTGTATCCAATATCTTGTAGAAGTTGGTTGTATTGGAGGGCTGTATTTTTATTTTTATTTTGTATTTTTACGTCCTCAATGGAGATCTTGAGAGGCTAAACTGATAAAGGGCCACAAGTGAAGTGTGAAAAGCACTCTACCCACATTCTCTACATCTTTATAATTTTGTACAACTTGAATATGATCCCTTGTGTTATATCCACATCTAAATCTTGCTTGTTCTATTGGTTGAGCAAAGTCTTGAAGGTGATGTGTTAGATCTATGTGTGTATATAATATGATACTGTTGATGCCTCAAAGTACGCTGTTGACTTATGACCCACAAAACAATTCAGAGTCTGCTGTGTTAAATGTACGTTATAATTAAACAAAATCTAGAAGACACCTGGAGGAATGAAGTTTGACCACTCTGATACAGATAGGCAGGGTATGTTTCCAAGCCCTTCTTTGCTAACTGTGTGTGTCCTCTCTCTACAGTATCCATTGACAGTGTGGAGTGGAATGATGTGAAATTTTTCCAGCTTGCTGCCCAGTGGCCTACTCACGTCAAGCACTTCCCAGTGGGAATCTTTGGATACACAAAGCCAATATGATGTCTGCTGCCACAAAAACAACAAACAGACCAACCTACAAAAAAAAAAAAACATTTTAAACTAGTTTTTTAGAGAGAGGGAGATAAAAGAAGAAAAAAACAACACTAATAGTTTTCCTGTGGAAATTTAGAATCTCAAAATGTGTTCTTAATATTTAATAGTTTTTTGTTTGTTTTTTTGTTTTGTTTTATTTTGTTTTCAACCTGCAAGGAACAACTAACCTTTTTCAGAAGAGCTGCCACTCTGAAAAGTATTTTGTGGAAATATTTGAACTATGGCAGCTTTGTTTGCACTTTTTTCATATTATTTTTTTATTATTTCTGTGAAAACGTGGATTATTGTTACAAAAGCAGCGCAAGGGGTGGGATGATCGGGGGAGTGTGAGTGGTATTTGTGTGTGGGGGGGATTTTTTTTTATTGGTGCAAAAAAGAGCAATGCTGCTGTGAACCTTTTAAGGACTCTTGAGAGATGCATTTTTGCAAGGGATTTTTAAAAGAAAAGTGACTTACTGCCATTTTTATTATACAACGTTTTAGTCAGTAAACTTGCATTTTTTTAATGAAGCACACTGTGGATTGGAAGCAAAAAATAAAATATATGCTTTACCAGAATTCAAACAAATGGACTAGAGTAGAGAACCTAGGCAAACCTTTAAAGGCATTGGGCTGCATTCTTGTTTGGTAGCTGTGCAATGTGAAAGTTAGTGTCTGCAATTTGGTTCAGCCTGGTAAAGTTGAAGAATGGACTGAACAGAAACGGGCACTACCATTGGGTATTGACTGGGAAGGAAACTACATTTATATAATTTACTGGGGCTCTCTCGCTCTCTCTCTCCCTCTGTCTTTGTATTTTTAATTGTTTCATTTAATATTTTTTTCCAGCTAAACACCAAATGTAATTACCTTTCTAGCTGTTTGCTTTTGAATCTAAGCCTGTGTGTTGTTGTTCATCATTCACTGTCACTGTTCTCACCACAGAGCTTAATGATAGTAAAGCGGCTGGTGGTGGTTTAAAAAGAAAAACGTGAAATAATTCTTCAACTAGAAGCCCCTTTTTCACCCTTGGTTCTTCTCCATAGCCACACAAAGTTTAAACATGTTATCTACCGCCTCCACCACAACTACAACACCTGTATTATTATTTTTTATTATTATTTTTGTCATTTAGCTGACGCTCTTATCCAGGGCGACTTACATTTGTATTGAACAATACAGTGGAACCACTAGCATGTGGCTTATTAATTCTACTATATGCAATGTGAAAAAACTAAAAATCCCCCCCTTGTTATATATACAGTGTATATATATATATATATATATATATATATATATATATACTGGAAACATACTGATAACTGGCACTGCCTTTAATGTTATGATGTATGAAGCTAAACAGACCTAATACGTTCCCAGAAACATTCAAGATAACACACAGTACTGAGAGAATACACATAGTTCCAGAGACGTTATAGAACATTACAGCTAAGCATGTGGGAGTATTCACTGTGTGATCTTACCGTCTCAGTAAATGGTGTTGTTTTTATTTAAAAATATCACACGTGTTCCATGAAACAGCATGGGTGGTAAAAATATACATGTATATAAATAGGGAATAATTTTGTTCTGCTTCTATGTTGCACTTATTTGTAAACACAAACCACTGATTTATAATTGTCTGCTTTTGAGGGCTAAACAATACATTTCTGTATAGACAACTTACCTTGCAAGAGTAGTAGCATTTATTTTGTTTTTCACCTCTCCTAGTCCTGTTTGTCACTGTCTCTCTAGCCCTAGCCCCAACATGTAGAAAGAAGACACATTAGAATACTCACTATTTTCTCCCAATTCAAACCTAAATGAAGTGCATGGCTTTTAGTTAAGGTTTTCTTTTTCTTGTTTCCACTAGCTAAAGCTTACTCAAAACAATAAGGAACTGGTCTGAAACTGCTTCTTTATCCAGTCCCTTTTAGAATTGTGTCTCTCTTCACTCAACTGCTTCATGGTTTGACTACGGTGTATCACGTGGAATACACCAGATGCTTACAGTCCACTCTGCTAACAGTTAACTGAATAACCCAAAATGTAGTCCCAGCCCATTTCGTATAAGCATTAGAGAGAGAAAAAAAGAGGGATGCGTATTGGCTTTTGACAGTAGCAAGGCTGTGTTGCACATTCGTGATGGCTATAGATGTAGTTTTTACCTTTATCGCCAAAAAACATTGAAACTGAACATTGCGTTTGGAAAAGGTTCTTCTCCTGCTTTGTTTTGACTGTGATTCCAGTTCGATTTGATTTCTGAGGAGAGAACTGGTGACTGATTTAAAGGAGTGTGAGCATGTATGTTTACTTCGTTTTCAGGATTTATTACTGGAGATATTAAGCCACTGTCAGTCTGGATCATTCGATGAACTGGCCACATTTGTGAAACTGTTTGCCAGTTTTCTATTCAGTTTTCCGGTCAGTCCACCTGCCTTTAGTGACCTCGCATCCCTGCAGGTTGTTTTCTTTGTAAACTGTGAGACTGCCAGGGGGTTATTCTCAAGCAAATCACTGTGGCTCCTTGAAGCAGTGTGTCCATGTAGGTTTGCCAACCCCACACGAACAGTGATGTTTTAAAACTGCTACAAAGCTGCTTTGGTTTTTCTTGTCATACATATATTTTTTGTTTGTTTTATTCTGATAACCTTTCCTTTACTGATGCAGTATATAGGTGGATTTCTGTGAATGTATTTCATCCCCAAAACCTTTAAATTCATGTTTTTGTTATTATTTAGTTTTTTAAGAGTCGTTTTGAAGTGTTGCTGTGAAACAATGAGTGTTGCTGATCTAGACATGAATGCTTTAGGACTTAACTAAGCAGTGTATTTTTATTATTATTTTGATTTTTGTTTTGTTTGTCTTTAGGAAAAGCAGTTACAGCAGAGCACTTTGTTATCAATGCTATTGTTAATGACTGCTAAAACCAGACTGTCCCAGTTTTATTTATACTCTTCTGTGAGCCTGCAGTGACTATTCTGTTGCATTGAAGATTTTATCAATTTCTTAATTTAGGGGAAGTGTATGGTTACAGTTAAATGATACTGCAATTGTGTTTATATAGCTTTTTCTTTTAATGTAAGTTGGGATGGAGGGGATGCATCTTTCCTGTTTGGTTGTGGCAGAGATGTTTTTAATGTGACTTCTGCAGAATGATTCATTTTTGGTTGAATGGAAAAGGAAGATTTAGCACATTTGCCAGATATGTAAGGTGGGAGTGTTATGATGGTGCTGCTGCAGCTGTCACTAAAAATAGTGTTACCTGTGTGAACATTTTTTTTTTTTTTTCTATTGAACTTACATTATTCACAACTTAACTTAAAGAAGGCAAGCTACTGCGAAGGCTGTGGATACTAATTATTTTCATTATATTTAAATCTTAAGTGTGTGGCTCAAGTGCTGAATCATGTCCTTAAAATACACACAGTATCCCTTTTGGGACATTTCAAAAATTGTATGTGTGGCTAATCCTATTCAGATTTTCCCCAGTGTCAATGAACAAGAACAATTATAAAGAAAGAAAAGATAAAACACAACTACACAATTGTTCACTGGAGGCTCTAAAAAAACCTACCATCCATCCATTTTCGAAACCGCTTATCCTGGTGAGGGTCATGGGGAAGGCGGAGCCAATCCCGGCAGGCATAGGGCGCAAAGAAAAAAACTTACCAAAAAGTTAAATACAAGATCTGGCTTTAGTAAGACTGTATAAGCACATAAGGAAGGGGGAAAGGGGAAGGGGTTGTTTAATTTAGTATTTAACTTTCTTTTCTTTCCCCTGTACTTCCTGTAAGATGGCAGTCACCATATAACACATTCATTATGAGGGGTGGGGGGGGATTTAAAATTTTGCACTTTCTGAGCACTAAGACATTCTTATTACGTGCATAACTGACAAATTGCTATTTGGATCAGCTGTGTATTTTAAATGGATAATATTCAAAAATCCCTCTTGTGCAAGTCATGAACAAAGGCTCTAGAATAATGGGAGGATAATGGTTTTGCCAGCTTCATTGTAGAAAAGCTCAGCACTTAGTTGTTCTGCTGAAAGAAGCCTATGGAATCCAAACTACAACTGATAATAACTAAAAAATAAAAAAAATAAAACATGCTCATAACGTATCTTCCATCCATATTTCCAATTTACTATGTGAACTATATGTGTGTGTATGTTCGAAGAGGGATACTGTGCAATTTGTTTTGGTATGAAAAAGTGAGTTTGAAGAGGCGTGGTAACTGTGTTGATTTGTCTTCATTTTTTTTTTTTTGTTATCCGTCGTTGTTGTTGGGCATCTTCATAATGGATTGTTAATTTAACTTTGTTACCTAATCATATACATGTTCTTGTACAGTCACTTTCCTGTTCTGAAAACCTGTGTTTTGCTCCAAGAAAAAGAAACATCTTAATCTGTGTCATGTTCACTGTCAACAATTTAATTATTTTTGCTTTAAAGCACTAACTCTGGGGAAATCAGAGGAGACAACCCTTTTGGTTCTAAAGGGCCATTTTAATGAAGCTGGATTATTGTAGTTAATTCCATATTACACTTTGGGCTTGTCTGCTATTTAATCTAAATAGCAGGCATGTTTGCACAAACCATGTTTTTAAGTTATATGACAGTATTTTAAAATGTACCACTAAATAAAACATGGTTTAATCTTTGCATGTTTTAAAAGCGAAAAAGGAGAAACAAATGTCATGTAAATATGTATTGTAATTTTATATTGTTTTGTTTCTTTCCATGCTCTCACATGCAGCTGTTTATTAAAATATTTTTAACCTTCCTTACACATCACTCTTTATTGACCATGTCATTTTCTATTCGGTTATAGAAAATGTCATCTTAAAGGAAACGGAATCCTTGTACTGAATTGGTTCCTATCACACACAGGCTTGATTTCTAAGGTGTACACATCAATTGTTAACAAAAGTTGCAGATGTAAAGAGCCTCATTTAAACTACATATTTCCAATGGGTGGTGTATTTTTTATTTTACTTTAACCAATCAAAGATCTGGTTCAGAATATACATCTCATTGTGATGTCATTGGGCTCTGGTATCTGTGTACTGTCTGAAAACAAAATACTCTGCAGTATTTGTACCTCCAATTCAGATGTGAAGCCAAAAACTACAAATACTGCAGCAAGCTACCTATTTTTAGTGTGTGCTTGCTTACCTTTGTTTGGATAGATAACAAGGAAAGGTGGGGCTTAGTGACATCAAAGTATGAAAACCATGCAATCTTGGCTCTTGAAAATGTGGGCAGGTTTTCCATTATTATACCTTACTCAATAGACATAAATGGTATTTTCATGTACAGTGCATCCGGAAAGTATTCACAGCGCTTCACTTTTTCCACATTTTGTTATGTTACAGCCTTATTCCACAATGGATTAAATTCATTATTTTCCTCAAAATTCTACAAACAATACCCCATAATGACAACGTGAAAGAAGTTTGTTTGAAATCTTTGAAAAATTATTAAAAATAAAAAACAAAAAAAGCACATGTACATAAGTATTCACAGCCTTTGCCATGACACTCAAAATTGAGCTCAGGTGCATCCTGTTTCCACTGATCATCCTTGAGATGTTTCTACAACTTGATTGGCGTCCACCTGTGGTAAATTCAGTTGATTGGACATGATTTGGAAAGGCACACACCTGTCTATATAAGGTCCCACAGTTAACAGTGCATGTCAGAGCACAAACCAAGCCATGAAGGCCAAGGAATTGTCTGTAGACCTCCGAGACAGGATTGTATCGAGGCACAGATCTGGGGAAGGTTACAGAAAAAATTCTGCAGCATTGAAGGTCCCAATGAGCACAGTGGCCTCCATCATCTGTAAATGGAAGAAGTTTGGTACCACCAGGACTCTTCCTAGAGCTGGCTGCCCGGCCAAACTGAGCGGTCGGGGGAGAAAAGCCTTAGTCAGGGAGGTGACCAAGAGGGAAAGATGAATGCAGCAATGTACAGAGACATCCTTGATGAAAACCTGCTCCAAAGTGCTCTGGACCTCAGACTGGGGCGAAGGTTCATCTTCCAACAAGACAACGACCCTAAGCACACAGCCAAGATAACAAAGGAGTGGTTACAGGACAACTCTGTGAATGTCCTTGAGTGGCCCAGCCAGAGCCCAGACTTGAACCCGATTGAACATCTCTGCAGAGATCTGAAAATGGCTGTGCACCGACGCTCCCCATCCACCCTGATGGAGCTTGAGAGGTCCTGCAAAGAAGAATGGCAGAAACTGCCCAAAAATAGGTGTGCCAAGCTTGTAGCATCATACTCAAAAAGACTTGAGGCTGTAATTGGTGCCAAAGGTGCTTCAACAAAGTATTGAGCAAAGGCTGTGAATACTTATGCTCATGTGCTTTTTTTTGTTTTGTTTTTTTTAATAAATTTGCAAAGATTTCAAACAAACTTCTTTCACATTGTCATTATGGGGTATTGTTTGTAGAATTTTGAGGAAAATTATTAATTTAATCAATTTTGGAATAAGGCTGTAACATAACAAAATGTGGAAAAAGTGAAGCGCTGTGAATACTTTCCAGATGCACTGTATGTGAACAAAGTCTGAACTCGCGATAAAAAGTAGAAGTATGAAAACATATGTAATACTAGTAAGATTGTATCCAATGTGAACTGAGAAACAAACTTTTGAGTTTTATAGTCAGACTAAAGTTCTTGAATAAATTACAAATTCTCTGGAAAAGAAACGAGGACTGAAGTGCAGCTCTAGTGTCCACACTAGCATGACTAGTTTCTTACAAATTAAAAATGAAAGCTTGGGTTGCAATCACTTTTATTAGTTCCTAGTGGTCATCGTCTTTCCCAAGGGGCTGGCTAAGAGGACATGCTCATAGTGGGCAGGTTGACATAGCTCTTCATGGGGGGCAGGGGGTGGATCTTGCGGCCAGCCCAGCCCCCTTTCCTCTTCCACAGACCACTGGACGGCCGTTTGCCCAGCCAGCGGTTGCGTCCAGCCTTGCCGATGATGCGCTTGTTGTGGTCAATGTTTGACACACGGCCCACAGTCACCATGCACGTCTCCAACACCTGCAGTAGGACAAGAGACTGCTGATAAACATGGAAATACAGTTGAAATGTATACACGGAAACATCTTCCATCTGATTGTCACGTAACTGCCCTGACCAATTAACTAAACACACCAATTAGTTAATAAAAAGTACAGGTGTACAATACAGTCAGCAGCTTGTGCAGTCTCTGGCATGACAGGTGAAGGAAAACATTTTTAACAATACAAAACAAAACAAAAAAACTCCAGTCAAGACTTGTGGAGCAACATGATTTAACACACAACAACTATTACAGAAAACCATTAAGGATTTCTTTAAGAGTTAAGAAGCGATCAATTGTAATGGATTTGATCTAATAATTGTTTTCTTACTTTAATTAAAAGTACTTCAAGTAACCTACTCATGCCTGTGAACAAAAGTGTTTTATGTAGATGTTCACATCCAAGTTTTTCACATATTTCAGAATATTTGCGAATGGTAGATACAAGATAAATCCACCAGCCTTTTTTTTCCCCTTCATTAACCTATCCTGGAATAAAGTTCCTGTAAGACCATGAGCACACAATGCATAGCTGCTTCCAGAAGTAATCCTGTTATTTTTCCACAATACAATCCCACACAAAAACTAGGAAGAGCACTTTGTCCAACTGTTTCTCAAACATGAAACTTTTGGTAAATGTAAAACTTCAAAAATAAAAATAAAAACTTTTCCCTTCATCAATCAAGGTCTCATTCCAAGACATCTTCAGATGCTTATCCAAAAACACTACTGAAGGTTTTATAATCCCACCAATGGATTAAATAAATGGTGTGAGCAGTGGGGGGAGGACAATACTAACCTGTACTTGCTGCTTAGAAGGTAACTGTACAATTGCTGTTCCATTCACCTTCCTCAGTAAAACACCACACGTCCCTGAAACAAGAACAATCAAGGCTCAACAAAATGCATGTTTGCATTTGTAAAAACACATTTGAGCATTCAGGTATTAATGAAAATCAAAAGAGACGCAGTTCCCTTCTGTCTGAGTGCGAGGCGATGGGTTTACCTGCGGCACGGATGTACTGAGCTCCTTTTCCAGGCTGCAGCTCCAAGTTGTTGACCAGTGTGCCCACAGGCAGGGCGCCAAGAGGGTATGAATCGCCTTCATTGGCAGAGACTGCAGACAACAGGAGTGAACACTTAAACATCTAAATTAAGACATGTACAGATCAGGGATGAGGAGGAGGCAGACAGTAGTGCTAGTTATTCTATCTAATCTACTGGAATGCACAAGAGAAAAATAACTTTTTTGTACCCATAGTCCAACATATCTTGAATTCCATATGCAGTTAAAACATTTTTAAAACAATCATGTCATTAAATATTTACAGTTATCAAACCAGGGTTGTTCCAAAGCAGATTTCCAAAACAAACAAACAAAAAAAAAAAATCATGAAAAGAGCTCATCCAAAATTTTTGTAGGCAGTTCAAACTTATTTGAATAAATGAGCACTGTGCTGTTGTGATCAGGGCTCAGGACTCCTGAGTGGATGCTTGTGGGTTCAATCCCAGGTGGGAGACACTTGAGCAAGATACATTACCTGGATTTCTCCAGTAAAAAAGTCAGCTGTATAAATGGGTAATTGTAAAACTGATGTGATATAGTGAACCAATTTTAAGTCACCCTGGATAAGGGAGTTGGCTAAGAAATATAATAATACAGTTGTGCCGATTGTGTCCTCTGTATAAATACCCTCTCCCAGGTTAGTTCAAAATTCAGTCCACACGCAAAACAGATTAAAAAAAAAAAAAAAGTAATGTTGTTAGTTAACCAGTTATGGCCATCTAATTACTGCATTCACTTTCAATCACCACTGTTATTAAAATTTAAAACGTACGGTTTACAAAATGCATTCATAATTTATATATACACTCACCTAAAGGATTATTAGGAACACCATACTAATACTGTGTTTGACCCCCTTTCGCATTCAGAACTGCCTTAATTCTACGTGGCATTGATTCAACAAGGTGCTGAAAGCATTCTTTAGAAATGTTGGCCCATATTGATAGGATAGCATCTTGCAGTTGATGGAGATTTGTGGGATGCACATCCAGGGCACGAAGCTCCCGTTCCACCACATCCCAAAGATGCTCTATTGGGTTGAGATCTGGTGACTGTGGGGGCCAGTTTAGTACAGTGAACTCATTGTCATGTTCAAGAAACCAATTTGAAATGATTCGAACTTTGTGACATGGTGCATTATCCTGCTGGAAGTAGCCATCAGAGGATGGGTACATGGTGGTCATAAAGGGATGGACATGGTCAGAAACAATGCTCAGGTAGGGCGTGGCATTTAAACGATGCCCAATTGGCACTAAGGGGCCTAAAGTGTGCCAAGAAAACATCCCCCACACCATTACATCACCACCACCAGCCTGCACAGTGGTAACAAGGCATGATGGATCCATGTTCTCATTCTGTTTACGCCAAATTCTGACTCTACCATCTGAAGGTCTCAACAGAAATCGAGACTCATCAGACCAGGCAACATTTTTCCAGTCTTCAACTGTCCAATTTTGGTGAGCTTGTGCAAATTGTAGCCTCTTTTTCCTATTTGTAGTGGAGATGAGTGGTACCCGGTGGGGTCTTCTGCTGTTGTAGCCCATCCGCCTCAAGGTTGTATGTGTTGTGGCTTCACAAATGCTTTGCTGCATACCTCGGTTGTAACGAGTGGTTATTTCAGTCAAAGTTGCTCTTCTATCAGCTTGAATCAGTCGGCCCATTCTCCTCTGACCTCTAGCATCAACAAGGCATTTTCGCCCACAGGACTGCCGCATACTGGATGTTTTTCCCTTTTCACACCATTCTTTGTAAACCCTAGAAATGGTTTTGCGTGAAAATCCAAGTAACTGAGCAGATTGTGAAATACTCAGACCGGCCCGTCTGGCACCAACAACCATGCCACGCTCAAAATTGCTTAAATCACCTTTCTTTCCCTTTCAGACATTCAGTTTGGAGTTCAGGAGATTGTCTTGACCAGGACCACACCCCTAAATGCATTGAAGCAACTGCCATGTGATTGGTTGGTTAGATAATTGCATTAATGAAAAATTGAACAGGTGTTCCTAATAATCCTTTAGGTGAGTGTATATATGCTACTGTTTATATGTCCACTAAAATCATTTTAAGAGTGAGCTTATATAAAAATGAGATGTGCATCATTTAGGAAAATCAGGGCGAATCATTGAGAAAACGTGTGCAAGAAAATGGCATACAGGAAACTGACTGTTCCCTACGATTACGATTTAGAAACATGAGCAGAGTATTATGGAACTTGCTTTTAAAAGCTAAATTAATCTTTAGATTTATTTAATGCCACTACACCTGCTCCTTTCAATATATATAAGTTGATGGGGTGAGTACTGTTTATTTCTCTATTATGACTAACTTCAGAGAAAATGGAAAAACATGTACAGTGAGCGAAAAAAGTATTTGATCCCCTGCTGATTTTGTACGTTTGCCCACTGACAAAGAAATCATCAGTCTATAATTTTAATGGTAGGTGTATTTTAACAGTGAGAGACAGAATAACAACAAAAAAATCCAGAAAAACACATTTCAAAAAAGTTATAAATTGATTTGCATGTTAATGAGGGAAATAAGTATTTGACCCCTTCGACTTAGTACTTGGTGGCAAAACCCTTGTTGGCAATCACAGAGGTCAGACGTTTCTTGTAGTTGGCCACCAGGTTTGCACACATCTCAGGAGGGATCTTGTCCCACTCCCCTTTGCAGATCCTCTCCAAGTCATTAAGGTTTCGAGGCTGACGTTTGGCAACTCGAACCTTCAGCTCCCTCCACAGATTTTCTATGGGATTATGGTCTGGAGACTGGCTAGGCCACTCCAGGACCTTAATGTGCTTCTTCTTGAGCAATTCCTTTGTTGCCTTGGCTGTGTGTTTTGGGTTATTGTCATGCTGGAATACCCATCCACGACCCAATTTCAATGCCCTGGCTGAGGGAAGGAGGTTCTCACCCAAGATTTGACAGTACATGGCCCCATCCATCGTCCCTTTGATGCGGTGCAGTTGTCCTGTCCCCTTAGCAGAAAAACACCCCCAAAGCATAATGTTTCCACCTCCATGTTTGACAGTGGGGATGGTGTTCTTGGGGTCATAGGCAGCATTCCTCCTCCTCCAAACACGGCGAGTTGAGTTGATGCCAAAGAGCTCGATTTTGGTCTCATCCGAGCACAACACTTTCACCCAGTTCTCCTCTGAATCATTCAGATGTTCATTGGCAAACTTCAGACGGGCCTGTACATGTGCTTTCTTGAGCAGGGGGACCTTGCGGGTGCTGCAGGATTTCAGTCCTTCACAGCGTAGTGTGTTACCAATTGTTTTCTTGGTGACTATGATCCCAGCTGCCTTGAGATCATTAACAAGATCCTCCCGTGTAGTTCTGGGCTGATTCCTCACCGTTCTCATGATCATTGAAACTCCACGAGGTGAGAACTTGCATGGAGCCCCAGACCGAGGGAGACTGACAGTTATTTTGTGTTTCTACCATTTGTGAATAATCGCACCAACCGTTGTCACCTTCTCACCAAGCTGCTTGACGATGGTCTTGTAGCCCATTCCAGCCTTATGTAGGTCTACAATCTTGTCCCTGACATCCTTGGACAGCTCTTTGGTCTTGGCCATGGTAGAGAGTTTGGAATCTAATTGATTGATTACTTCTGTGGACAGGTGTCTTTTATACAGGTAACGAGCGGAGATTAGGAGCACTCCCTTTAAGAGAGTGCTCCTAATCTCAGCTCGTTACCTGTATAAAAGACACCTGGGAGCCAGAAATCTTGCTGATTGATAGGGGAGCAAATACTTATTTCCCTCATTAACATGCAAATGAATTTATAACTTTTTTGAAATGCGTTTTTCTGGATTTTTTGTTGTTATTCTGTCTCTCACTGTTAAAATACACCTACCATTAAAATTATAGACTGATCATTTCTTTGTCAGTGGGCAAACGTACAAAATCAGCAGGGGACCAAATACTTTTTTCCCCTCACTGTATTAACCACTAAAAAAACATTAGATTACTTAGAACATAGGAAAGTTTACAAACGAGAGGAGGCCATTCGACCCATCGTGCTTGTTTGGCGTCCATTAATAACTAAGTGATCCAAGGATCCTATCCAGTTTTATTTTTAAATGTTCCCAAATTTTCAGCTTCAACCACATCACTGGGGAGTTTGTTCCAGAGTGTGACAACTCTCTGTGTGAAGAAGTGTCTCCTGTTTTCTGTCTTGAATGCCTTGAAGCCCAATTTCCATTTGTGTCCCCGGGTCCGTGTGTCCCTGCTGATCTAGAAAAGCTCCTCTGGTTTGATGTAGTCGATGCATTTCATGATTTAGAGGGCTTGAATCAAGTCCCCACGTAGTCACCTTTGTTCCAGGGTGAAAAGGTTCAGTTCCCTCAGTCTCTCAGCAGGACATTCCCTTCAGACCTGGAATAAGTCTGGTTGCTCTCCTCTGAACTGCCTCTAGAGCAGCGATATCTTTCTTGAAGTGTGGAGCCCAGAACTGTCCACAGTATCCAGATGAGCTCTAACTAGTGCATTGTACAGTCTTAACATTACTTCCCTTGTTCTCAGTTCTACACTTTTGACAATATACCCTAGCATTCTGTTTGCCTTTTTTATTGCTTCCCCACATTGTTTGGATGGAGAAACTGAGGAGTCCACATAGACTCCTATGTCTTTCTCATGCATTACTTAATCTAGTTCTATTCCTCCCCTAGGGTAATTTGTGTTACCTGCATGTAATACCTTGAACTTGTCCACATTGAATTTCATCTGCCAGGTGTCGGCCCACAACTGAATATTATCCAAGTGCCTTTGAATAGCCTGTGCTGCCGAGATTGCATCTGCTGAGCCACCTATTTTGGTATCATCTGCAAATTTGACAAGTTTGCTAACTATCCCAGAGTCCAGATCATTAATGTAGATTAGAAAAAGCAAAGGCCCTAGTACTGATCCCTGTGGAACACCACTAACAACCTCACTCCAGTTAGAAGCAACGCCTCTAATTGACACCCTTTGTTTCCTATACATCAACCAGTTCATAGTCCATCTACTTACATTACCCTGAATGCCACAGTTTCCAATTTGAGGATCAGTCTTTGGTGTGGAACCTTATCAAAAGCTTTTTGAAAATCTAAGTATATCATATCATATGCTTTCACATGATCTACAGCTGCTATTGCATGTTCAAAAAACGAATAAATTAGTAAGACATGATCTGCCTCGTTTAAACCCATGTTGACCATCTCCAAGAATATGGTTTTCATTAAGATGCTCCTCTGTTTTCTGTCTAATCATTTTTTCCAACATTTTACAAGTAATGCAGGTGAGACTGATTGGTCTGTCATTTCCTGGCTCAGTTTTGTCCCCTTTCTTGTGGATTGGTATGACATTTGCGGTCTTCCAGTCAGTTGGCACATCCCCTGTTCTAAGTGTCATTTGGAATATTTGAGTTAGCGGCCTATAAATATTTTCCTAGTCCCTTTAGTGCCTCCTCCTCATTTATCCTGATGTCTCTTAGGATTTGACTGGACAGATTATTAACTTATGGCATGTTATCGTTTTTTTTTCTTTTGGATAAACCTCTGTGAAATACTTGTTTAGAATAGTTGCCACCTCTTGTTAGTTTTCCAAGATATTTCCATTTTTGCTCTTTAGCTGTTTCACTTCCTCCTTTACTGTCCTCTTGCTGTTGTAGTATTGAAAAAAGCTCTTTGCATTAGTTTTAGCTCCAAGAGCTATGTTTCTTTCTATTTCCCTCTTTGCTTTCCTGATCCCTTTTTTAATATCTCTTTGCAAATCAACATATTCTTTGTATTTTGTTTCGTCTGTCCATTTTGTATGCGCTATACAACATTTTCTTTCTCTTGATATTTTTTGCATACTTCTATTAAACCATTTTACTAAGTTTTGGTACAATATAACCATCCATTTTCAACTGAATCTGTAACCAGTGTGCTCCAGTCTAACTCTTCTAAGTGCCACCTCATACCTTCAAGGTTTGCTTTTCTAAAATTGTAGATCATTGGTCCTTGTTTTTTTTTTAAAGTATGCCTCAAATCTAACCATTTATTTTGTCATCGCAGTTTGCCATTGGTTCTCTAACTAGTGTCCCTCTGACTCTGTCTTGGTCATTTGAAAGTCAATGCATGCACTTTCTCTGGTTGGTTCCCTGACAAATTGAGTTAGAAAGCAGTCATTTACCATCTCAACCATTTCTATTTCAGCTTCTGTAGTCCCAACTGGGCTTTCCCAGTCTATGATGGGGAAATTGAAATCCCCCATTATAACAGCCACATCCTTGTTACATGCAGTCCTGATTACACTGTGCAACGCAACATCTTTCTGAATATCTGAATTGCGTGGTCCGTAACACACTCCTGCCACTAATCCTCCGGATCTTTTATTCAAAAGTTTAACCCACAAAGATTCTGTTTCGTTACTAGGATCTAATTTGAGTTCTTCTGCCTCAATGTCATTTCTGACATATAATGCAACCCCACCACCTCTTCGATTTTGCCTGTCTCTCCTAAACTGTGTGTATCCTTTCAACTTGTATTCATCCCCATAATTTTCTGTAAGCCATGTTTCCGTCACTCCAACACTTAATTGGCAATATCATATTCTATATAATACTTTGCCAGGATCTTTCATAAATATGAATGTTGCAGTCATTCACTGCAGGCGTCACACAGTAATTCTGATTACGATCCAGAAGTCAGGCGCCATTCAAGGGCATTTATTTATATTTCCTCCACACATTAAATGACACTAGATTTTATAAATAATGCATACCTCTTTTCAAAACGTGCCACTATTATTATTATTATTATTATTATTATTATTATTATTATTATTATTAATATATCCAGAGCAACTTACAATTGTATTTAGTAAACAATGTGATATAACATGTACACTTCTTTTTAAATTTCACTTTGCCCTTTAGGCAAATCTTGAAATTCCTGAATATATCTTCCTGAACTGATCTTGAATAAATATTTCCATGTCTTAATGAACGGATTCTTTATTTAATGTATGAGCTATGAAACCTGAATTGGGGCCCTCTAGGAACAGGGCTGGTACACAAATTTAAATAAATAAATAACATATCAGCTGTCAATCTAGTGCAAATAGGCTAACAGCTGAAGTGTATGGGGCTGTTTCCCAAAAGCTACTTGAACCATAGCAATAATCATGAGTCCCAACAAGTATTTGTTTATTTCTGGGGAAATTATGACAAGAATTATGCCTAACCCCTGAAGTTGTTGTTTTATTTAGGTATTGGGAATGCACATGAAAATATATGGAAAAGGGCTGCAGTGAATTGTAGAATTTTCTTTAAACCCTCAGGGCTACTTTTATTGTGAAACCTCTGGTCTGTCATTTGAATCCCCAGCTACACAGACTTTGACTCTTGTACTGGGAAATCCTATTTCCAACCTCCAGCTCCTCACCTGCCATTCGTCCGATGGTGGCTGAAGTTTTGATGAGGTCTCCTGCCTGCATGTTCTCCGTGGCAATGATCCACCGCTTCCGACTGCCCCCTGCTATCAGAGCAATGTCTGCAGATCTGAGGGAGGAGGAGCGCAGATCACAAAATTGATCATTGATCACCACACTACACTGACTTAATTTGAACTGTGTGGAAGAAAAACAAACTTCAATCAGGTTGGAACGTTAGTTGCAATGCCTTTAATACACGCAGCGTGGAGAGGAACAGTGAATCAAAAAGATCCCAAAGTCGCTCTGCCTTCATTTAAAAGTCAGAGGCTTTTATACACAAAAAACAAAGATCTGGTTACAATCACATAGTCATTACTATATTATCTTAGAGAGTTAGCTAAGCAGAATATATATCATTATAAGACAGAGTTCATAGGTCAACACATGGATTAGGGAGCAGGCACTTCAATCATACTGTTTGACACTGTCTCCAAGATTCTCATCGTAAATAACAAACAGAAAACAAGCTACCTTCTGGCCTGTCCTTCTGGCTTGACCTTATCTTTCTTAAGTATACAAGAGAGTAGAATAGATATGAGGGAAAGAATTCTAACTTTCCTTCCACAACTGCCTAGGTCAGAATAGGCACTATTTTAATCTGTCATCTCCATGCTCTGTAATGAAATGACAAATAGCACTTTTAAAGAAAAATATATGTTGATAATAGATTAACTATCATCCCAGCTTAAAGGACAATGTGGATAGATAGCAGATATCAAATTAGGCGGTGCATTTCCCACAGATAGTACATCTCATGGCTGATATACAGACACAATCAAATTATTGTATGAATTAATGTCATTTTTTGTTTTTTTTCCTTTTTGATATAATTCTGCATTCAAAATACATATATAAATAATAATAATAATAATAATAATACCCTCAGTACTATACCTGAATAATTTCCCTGCTTTTATTGCTGTTTGCTAAAGACATGTAAAATGTAGGATAATAATAAAGCCGAAGCAAGCACATTCCAAATAAACCAAGCACAAAGAAACACAACCCGCAACTATCAAAAAAATGAAAGCATCTGTTAAAAAAAAGTCTGGTTTGTTCATTTTTTAAGCATTCTGCAATCAATATTGGACATGCTGCAATAGTATATTATTAAAATGTTACTTTGCTCATATTCATAATTGAATTGAATAATAATGTAGCTGAGCTGCAGTGCTGTCACTTTTAAAAGAGAAAACAGGTACCAATAATAGCCTGTAATCTTTCCATTCAAAATTATTTGCCCCAGTAAATACTTTTGTACAAGGGAATCGGTTTGTTTATAAGAGTATGATATTTTCAGTTTTGAATAGTCAGTTGAAAGTAAGCATTATATGTGCATTCCTTACTCTACGGTAACTTTGAATATATGTGAACCTGTGTATTCACTTTGTAGAGCTGCTCACTGTATTTGTTTCAAGTATTAACTCAGACTCTACATTGTTGCTGATGCCATAATAATAATATATATATTTTTTTAAATCAGAAAAAGCAGGAGTAATGCGTGTTGCGGCATAGTTTGTAATATTGTATTATAATCATATGATTGATCTATGCCCATTATTTAATGTCATTATAGTGATGTAAAATGGTAAAGAATATAAATTTAATTGATTTTACAAATCTCCCCCGCCTGCCTTGTATCACTCCATAAACTTAAATGAATATCATGTATTGTGAATCACAAAGTGGAGTCCAGCACGTTGTTTATAGTCTGCTAACTAATACAGACACATCTGACACAAGTGTAAAACTATATATCATCAATTAACAGAAGAAACAATTAAACGCTTTGACACGTTTTAATGAACAATTAATGAATTATCAGTTAATGAATTATTTAATGAATAATTATCGCTGTTTGAAATGTTTGTTTTGATTTGTTTTAAGATAAATGGAACAACAAATGAAATGTTGATGTAAAAACAAGAAGCAACCGGTATAAAGGCTTTCAGTTATTTTAATATAGGTCTAATAAAAGATCAACAAAAACAAGCTTATTGTCAACAAATTATTCGGATTCACAAGTGTGGTTTGGTGATCTGCATTTGAACAAACACTTTAGTAGACAGTCTAATGTTTGATATGGTTAGGCAAACTATGTTAATTTTAATAACTATTTTCTGCATAATGACCCTAATTTCAGAGTAGTGCGATTGAGCGCACCTGATCTGGATCTCAAGTGTGAGAGCTACACCTGACCTCCGGCTGTTCAAATGTGCGTCTCTGTCCCATCAACTGGGAGATGTACAGATTATCCGTGGGAAATACACATTTCCAAATTAACCAACTAGGCTGTAAATGTATACATATACCACCTACTTGGTAAATGTATACATTTATAGTTTTCACACATATACCGCAATCCTTTGGAATTACCTGTTTTTCTGCATAAATTGGTAATACAATTTGACCTGACCCTGAACACTGTCTGCTTAAACTAATAACACACAGACAATTACACATTTTCATGTCTTTACTGAACACACCATGTAAACATTCATAGTGCAGGGTGGAAAAAGTATGTGAACCCTTGGATTTAATATGTGGTTAACCTTCCATTGGCAGCAATAGCCTCAACCAAAAGTTTCCTGTAGTTGTGGATCAGACCTGCACAACGGTCAGGAGGAATTCTGGACCATTCTTCTTTACAAAACTGTTTCAGTTCAGCAATATTCTTGGGATTCTGGTGTGAATCACTCTCCTGAGGTCATGCCACAGCATCTCAAATCGTGTTGAGGTCAGGACTGGGCCACTCCAGAAGGTGTATTTTCTTCTGTTGAAGCCATTCTGTTGTTGATTTACGTCTGTGCTTTGGGTTGTTGTCCTGTTGCATAACCCAACCTCTCCTGCAAAATGTCTTGATAAACTTGGGAATTCATTTTTCCATCAATGATAGCAAGCTGTCCAGGCCTTGAGGCAGCAAAGCAGCCCCAAAACATGATTTCCCCTCCACCATACTTTACAGTTGGGATGAGGTTTTGATGTTTGTATGCTCTGCCTTTTTTTCTCCACACATAGTGTTCTGAGTTCCTTCCAAACAACTGAACTTTGTTTTCATCTATCCACATAATATTTTGCCAGTAGCGCTGTGGAACATCCAGGTGCTCTTTTGCGAACTTCAGACATGCAGCAATGTTTCTTAACCTCATTGAGTATTCTGCACTGTGCTCTTGCAGTCATCTTTGCAGGACGGCCACTCCAAGGGAAAGTGGCAACAGTGCTGAACTTTCTCCATTTATAGACAATGTGTCTTACTGTGGACTGATGGCTTTTCATGTTACTTTTGTAACCCTTTGCAGCTTTATGCAAGTCAACATTTGTTAATCTTAGGTCTTCCGAGATCTCTTTCGTTCGAGGCATGGTTCACATCAGGCAATGCTTCTTGAGAATAGCAAACTCAAAATTTGTGAGTGTTTTTTATAGGGCAGGGCAGCTCTAACCAACACCTCCAATCTCATCTCATTGATTGGACTCCAAGGTTAGCGGACTCCTGACAATTAGCTTTTGAAGAAGTCATTAGCCTAGGGGTTCACATACTTATTCCACCCTGCACTGTGAATGTTTAAATTATGTATTCAATATAGACAAGAAAAATACAATGATTTGTGTGCTATTAGTTTAAGCAGACTGTTTGTCTATTGTTGTGACTTAGATGAAGATCAGATCAAATTTTATGACCAATTTATGCAGAAATCCAGATAATTACAAAGGGTTCACATACATTTTCTTGCCATTGTGTGTGTGTGTGTGTATATGCGTGTATGTATATATATATATATATATATATATATATATACACAGCTCTGGAAAAAATTGAGACCACTCCAAGTTCAGAAATCAATGTTAAGTGGTCTTTTAATTTTTTTTCCAGAGCTGTGTGTATGTATATATATATATAATATACACACACACATATACATAAACACACACACAAAAGAGAGAGAGAGAACATTAAAATGGCAAAGGGCTGGATAAATTACAAGAACATATCAAAGAGGGACAAAACTATTGAACAACCAAGATTTTAACATGAAATCATAAACTTTGCTAGTGTGAAATGGAAAAGAGAAGATGTAGATCCAAACAAGTGGAAAAAGCTTTACACAAACCTATACACACAGTGACACAGTATACACCCCACTGCAAAAGTTGTTTCTGTTCAAGTTTGCAATCATTCAAATAGCAATTTATATGTAAAGCTCATAAATGTTGATATTATGTAAATAAGATTTACTAAGAATTCTTGAAGATTCTCAGTTGCGTAAGTATTCAAGCTTTTGCTACAGCAACCCTAAATCAGTCCAGGTGCAAAATATCTGTTTGAAAGTTTATGAAATTAGTGTTATGGTCTCTGCCTTTGTGTAGTCAAAGTGGTTTAACTTGACTTCAGAGTAAATTAATCAGTAGAAAACATCCTACCATTTTGGAGAGTTCGTCATGCATACTATGATTAATACAATCAGGATATGAATGATCATTGTTCTTGATTTGTACCAACAATAGAAGTGGGTGTTCGTGGCTTTACTAGGCATTGGAGGAATTTACAATGATTAAGCAACTCCTCTGAGTGACCTTTTAATGTAGCTTAGCTCTATAATGAACAATGCATTCAGTCAACTCTCAGAATAAAGTTACAAGAATTATGAAAAATCATGATCAATGATTTTCAATGTCGTCTTTAATCTCATATGTAATTGTAGGACTTCTATTGTGTTTTTGCAACTTCTCCTATGCCTGCACCTCACATTAGCACATACCTAGGACTTAACTGTACTATGCCTGCACTTATTGATAGCTCATTTGTACAAATTGTATTACTGCACTTTTGTAATGCTTTAAAAGGTTTCTTGTGTAAACTGTCAACCTGGATAAGGGCATCTGCAAAGAAATAAAAAAGACAATAAATCACAGCAAAGTCAATTGAGCCCCTGCACCCTGGACTTCAGAAGTGGACTATGGAACAAGAATAGCTGTGTGAATAGGTGGCTATATGACAACGGAGGAAGATTTTAATAAGGATAATCCATCATTTGTAGGGTGACACCCAAAGGGGTGTGCCTGGGTGGAGAAATAATAACAAGATCAAATGAAACTGTATAATATGTGATCAATCTCACGTACAATTTGAGAAACATGTTAATCTTGAAGACCTTCCTATCCTCTCTGATGCTCCACTGTAGAGAGGCTGTGTTCATTTGTTCTCCCAGTAGGATCAGGTAAAAAAAGCTGATCTGTATTTCTATAATGCTGGTGGCTGCTTCGTAGTTTAATGCAATTGTTATTATACATGCCATATCTGGGTTCCTATCTGGTATTCTGGAATCAATAAATGTGAAGTAAATCTGTTTATCTGCGATTGTTTTAAAACTAAACTTACTAACTAGAAGACAATACAATTTCCATACAAATCAGTTTCTGTAAGTTAAATATAGAATTTCAAGCCACTACTCATATAGTGATATGACAAACAACCCATGAAGGTAAAGTTTCTTTATTTTAGTTTGTTCATAAAACAGCGTTTACTTATTATTGCTCATATGATTATATACTGTAGGTGCATATTTGGTTTTCCTATTTTTTTGTGCTCATTCATAGTGCAGCCACCCACAGGTTTTCAGGAAACATATGTTGTAAAACAGAAGATAGAAAGAGTCGAAAAGTTATTTTCGGTCCAAGACCCAAGTAATGGGTCAAAAATGTATGTATTTATTATTATTTATTTACTTCAGAGCAGTAGTTTAATTTCTATTGATGAGCACAAATTATAGAACTCTAATCTGAATATGTAGGGTTGGTATATTTAATTTGAACTATTCCATTTTAGTTGCCCATTTGCACTGTATTCCCTGCATGATCCATGATCAATGATCAATAATAAGAATAATACAATCAGTTATTTTATCTGCCCAATTTAAAAAGAGTCCCCCCTGCCCAAGATAGGTGACCACTCTCTTACCTACAGGGGTCGTATCTCACTTCGATCACCTTCTCCTCAAAGCTCTGGCTCTCTTTCCCTGGCTCAAGGTGCATACGCTGGAAATCTATGATGCGATAGCGCTGCTTGTGTCCACCTCCAATTCCACACGTTTTAATTTTACCTGGAATAGAAAAACACTTAAGCATAGATAGGGCTGCCAATATTCAACATTTATTTCTGCTGATGCTACCTGGAATCCTAACGTGGATCTAAAAAAGTAAGGAAAAAGTTGTGTAGAGTTCGGTACACAGAACATCCTATGTTTCCTACAATTACCAATGGTTATTTATGTCAAATGATGGTTACCAGTTGATTAATATTGTTTATATTAAATGTGTATTATGCTGCACAGTTATTTAGGGGTTATTTTAGTATTTTATGACTGTCCTTGCATATTACTATGACCAGATACAAGTCACAAGTTTCACATGTGCCCAAAGTGACCACACTACTTAGTTTGCCATTGCATTAATTATTCTAGTAAAAAGAAAGTATTTTTGTGAGCACAAATTGTTGGTTGAGTTGTTTAAAAAAATATAAAACCCAACTAATGAGATTTGAACTCAATGGATCTATCTGTTCATAGAATTGCTCACTGGCACCCAAAGCCTTGGAGTCTCATTCATACTGGTAGTAGTCGATAGGCTGTATATGTTGTATCACTTAGGTTTGTTCCCGTAATCGGGGGGTTCAAAAACAAACACTTGTAAAATATTCTATACATACTATTTAATGGCAAATCTCAAAGTTCTCCACATGATTTTTGCCAGTTTTTTTTTTTTTTTTTTTAAATTCTGTCTACAATGTTGAACTATATTTACTGAATCACTGCACCCACGTTCTAGCCAATCAGAGGGCAGTATTGATCAAGTTCTCACGTAGAGGTGTAAAAGATACTCCAAAGGAATAATCCCTCGATTCTGACGATGCGTTAACTGATTAAATAGATGAGTCAGTCTGACGGTCACAGATCACTCAGTTTCGATCATATTTCTTTGCAAATCAGCTTGTTTTGTTCAGAGCAACCTAACGATTAATCCTGTTACACAATCATTGTGTATTAGTACACTGTAAACAGAGTGAAGTGAAGCACATGGAATTGGTGCCCTTTTACCAGAGGGGTTTGTCAGCTTAAGGGGTTAGATTTTGTTAAAAATAAATCATGGAATTGTTTTGTTTATCTCCACTTGTTTATTTATTCTATTTGTTCTGAGTAAATTGAGACATTAAACTGAGTAAATTTCAATAAAAGTGGAAAAATGTAGGCATTAAACTTTTGACCAGTAGTGTATATATACACACATTGTTGTAATTAGAAAGTTTACAAACGAGAGGAGGCCATTCGACCCATCGTGAAATTGATGACATTTGTTTTAAAATTCAAATCCATTTAAAATTAAATATTTTATATTTAAATATGTGTACTTTATATGTATTTTTCTTAGTCTGGATTTTGTTTTCATGGACTACTATTTAGACTCCTGCATTAACAACAGGTTTCTTGTGTTCTATTGATTTGATGTGTTCGGTGTGTGAAAGCAACTTGGCGGCATCAATTAAAATCTTGACAAGATGTGTCCAGTGTGAGATGACCTTTACTCTTTCCTATTTCATGGGCATCCACTTTTAGTAACTACTAATTGTTTAAAAGCAGCCAGTTTAATTCCAGTTTCACATGGCATAAGAAACATCTCAAGTTAGTACAAAATGTGTAGCCAAGACATTGTTGTTAATTCAGACCTGTGTGATCTCTTCCCCCAGTTTTCCTCATGCCAATGGGACGGATGGTATACTTGGTTCTCTGTTTCCAGTATGTCTTGTTCTGGGCCAGGGCAGCAGAGGTCAGGAACCCTCGCCATGGTGTGACAGTGACACTGTGCAGGCTGTGTAGAGATGGCAGACTCCGTGAACAGGCCAGGGTGAGGCCCTGACTCCACACTAAGGTCCGCTTCACCACCTGCAACACAAGCCAGCACAGGCTCCACTTATTGCAACAAATTCAACACAGTCACATTAACAAGCAGGCCGGAATAGGCGGATTTAAGGGAGGGAGGCAGGCATCTTTTCTTTGTTTTACCAACATTTACATCAGGATTATAGCATACATAACTGCAAACCACAGACAAAACAGTTCAAGGAGCTGCATGCCTTGTCTCAGATTGCAGACTGAGCCCTCTAGCCCAGCACTACTTTAGGATTCAGCAATGGCACTGGTTTTCCCTCAGTGAGTTCCACAGTATGATCAGTCATACATTAGTATGCCCTCCCATGCTATAGCTCTGCTGTTTGCACTCTGGATGTACAGTGCACAAATATGTTGATGACCTGAGTGTACCTTTAGGATAGGGGTTCCCAAAGTGCGGCCCTTGAGGATGTTTGGTGCGGCCCTCCAAATCCAACCTTCAACCACCCCTTTTCTGAAACTTTACTATATTTTTACACTTCATGAAGATTTTCTGTTACAAATTGCAAATGTAATTTGAGGGAAAATACAACAACAATTCAAGTTCATAAATGTTCCCTTACAGAAATGTATAGGAAATAAAATGATTTGGGAAATATTTTTCTACTGCAGCCCCCCACCCCATGCAACCTCTGGAAATTGGCCCTCCATCAAAAGGTGATCATTACCCAAATGTTTGAAATAACAGAACACACCTGAAAGGAGAGTGAGCCAGGTATGCTGGGCCCTGGAGACAAACTGCAGACAGGTGACAGAGACAGGGAACGCAGGGACCGGGCGAGGGCCGACACTGCCATGACACTCCTCTCCAACAGCCCTATCAATAAATCACATAGCTATACACACACCACAAAAATCACACATCTGTCCAACCCTCTTCTTGGAGAGCCCCAATCTAGGATATATTATAGGTCACCATTAATCAGCAATAAAGACATGTAAGTTCTGATAAATGCAGTGGTATTGTGTCTATTTACTGCAAAATACTTACTGGGCTAGTTCTGCCTATAGGTATGTGTAAGACAGAAACGAATTCAGAAACAATAAGTAGAAATACATTATAATAATGTATAGGCTTTAATCCTAAAGCTTTACATTTACTTTTTGCAAGCAGACCTTATGTTATTACTTCTCAATTCCAATCCAGGTTTTATATGTCTCTTTAGACTTTGCAGACTAAATAATGTCCTGCACTAGACATGGAATAAGGAATAAATTAATAGAAGTTAAGTATTCCGGATTTTGAGATATCTATAATTATATATTATATATATAAAGAATCCCTGTAAAATGTTCTCAATCACATTCACACCAAATGGGGCTTCAAAACAAACGTTCATATAAAAAAAATTATAATAACTCAGTAGTCTAACCAAAAAAGTCAAAATAAATTAGCGCCACTACCCTTCCAATACAAATTCATTTTGTATACTTCTGCAAAGCTGCTACTACTTTTACTTTACTTACTTGACACTATAGAACTTCATCTATACGCGAAAAGCAGACCTTTAATTTAATACTGTTGTTACAGATACAACATTACCTTTTAAAATGTATCCTTACTTCTTCTATTTCGAAGAGGTCGAAACGAGGATGGGTCATATAAAATGCTTTCTTGGTAGCTTTGTCGCGGAATGATGACGTATTTCTCCTTCCACGCATGTTGAATATGAGCAGCAAGGCTTTCACCGATTAATAAGTGTAAACAACACTTTGTTGAGCTCGATTATTTCTTTTACGTACAGGCCAGCCGATGATGTTCTGCGCAGATCTGCAGACTTCAATCGATCTCTTTGATGGAGCCGCGCAGAACTGCGGAAATCTGCGCTACATGAACGCGACTACCATATTCCATGAACCATAACACATAAATCCCGAAATTATTCTAGAGATGATAACTTGATTAATATATAGTTTACTTGTAACTATATCGTATTATACATTAAATGTGTTGAAAAAACATTGAAAATGTCAGTGACTTGTAGGCCTAATGAATATAATTGTGTAGTTATTAATGTAGAAGATTTTTAGGGGCGGGGGGGTGGAGGCGGTATATATGTGATCAAACCAGCTTGCCGGCTACGTAGCGCACAGCAAACAATGAGATATTGGTCGCGTTCTTTTAGCGCATATTTCCGCATGTCTGCAGATCCAGTGAGATGGGTGGAGCAGCGTAGATCCGATCCGATCTGCGGAGATCTGCGTTACATGAATGCAAACATTGTTATTTATTACGGACTGCCCCGCCTTTGCACAGAACAAAAAACGTCATCATAAACTCATGCAAAGACAGTCGGGAAATCACACAGTAGCAGAGGAGGACATCTTGGATTTAAAGGGACTCCAGCAGCACCGGAGCTGGGAAAGGTCCTGTTGAAACAAACATTTTAAAATTTTACGACATACATACATACATACATACATATATATAATTTGAAAACGGGCATAAGTCAGATTGTTGCGTTAGTTGTTTTTCATAACCCAGAGAATGGTATAGCCTATCTATGCGAGAGTCTTGACAGCAATTCCCATTTTCTGTGGGATTGCCTGGCGCAGGAGCTGTGGCCGTGCGGTGCAGTGCCGACTGCAGGGAGTGACCGGACCGTGATGTGATTTTTGTTGTTGTTCATTTCTTGTCTAAAAGCTCGGAGCTACACAATAGTAAGAAAAGTGACATCAGTCCATTCCAGCAGAGTATTAATACTGAGGTACAGTAGATATTTACCTATTTTTTTGTTGTTGTTGTTGTGACTTTTTGTTAATTATGTATACAAAGAGGTTTACCCCACCTGTCAATTGTGCATTGCCATTACGTTGCTATTTAAACGCCATACATTTTTTTCCGTATACTGTTTAGCCTATATACTTTGGTGTAAGAGCATCTATGACATTACAACGTTTGATAGTTTACCGTTCTCTGATCTATATGCAAGATATGGATGTTTTATATATTTTATACATTTAATTGGTATCCTCCTTACTGTACGGTGTCAAGTATTTGCTGTTCTATGGCTGATTAAGCCATACACAGCCATTCACAGGTAGAATGCATAGCATATTTTACGATCTATATTTACTAAATAAAATGAAATAGTTTCGCTATTTGAATTGTATTCGCATTGTAATGTTGTTCTCGACGGAAATCTTGGTATGAAGGTTTCTGTCGATTAACTGGTTTCAGTTTGCCTAATGCTTTCTGGAAATAATCGGACATTTACAGGTTGATCGTTGAGGTTATAATCAAAACCATGCTTTTAAACGAAGGAACGACACATTCTGTAGTCTATATCTAAATATTCCGAGACAGTGCCCATTTCTTCTGATATTCGGAATATAGGCCTGTGTATTTAATAGGCCCAATAATAATAATAAATAAAAGTACTGTCCTACACTCGGTTATGTGTAAGAACACATTTTACACTCACAATAATGATGTTTTTAACACATTATCTGTAACAGTATAATATAGAACATCCTTATTGGAAGGTATTGATGTGCGCAATTATGTAAGCACAGTTTAACCTTCAAGTACATTAAAATACAGTATAGTTAAATTGTAATTATAGCTCATGCAATATATATTTTTAATACATTTTTATTAGTAGAAGCAATGTTTGTTGTTTTTCCTTCAAACAATACTATTAATCAGTATAATATCCTGTCTCGTAGATAGCTTTTTTGATTATCCCCTTCTGGATGTAAATGCAATAAATGTAGATTGTTTAGAAAATTAAATGCACTACTAATTGAAGAAACCACAGGATATTATTGTAACCAGACCTTCATTCTGTACAGGAGGGAGTATCTGTGTATTGCCTAAACCAGCCTGCTTTAACCATAGGAAACACATGCTACTGCTATGCTCTAAAGAGAAGATTTGTTGAACAGTTTGATAGATTTTTGTGTGTGTAAATTCTGTTCCAAATGTAAGCACTCCTGCTTGGTTGTAATTGTAATATTCTTTGATATGTTTGGTATATTGCCTTGCTTCCCCACACAATAAATAATGGTATATTTGAAGTGTGATCATAAATTATAGAGATCTGTGTGTTCTGAAGAAGATTATTTACATTAAGAAATTCTGCATTTATTACTCTGTCCTGGGGCAGAAAATCCTCTTACTCCACAGCAGCCTGTATTGTATTGGCGTAAATGAGATGAATGACTGTTGGAAAGTTAAATAGATAATGGATTTATTTAGATTCACTGATTGGACTTTGGGCTTTAAAGGTCTAATGACATGAAAACCTTGGAAAAATTTAATTATGTCCTTCTATAAATATAGTATGTTGTTCATTTAACCCTCGAACATCTCTGGAATCCATTTCACAGAAACATTTAAAATTATCAATATAATCCAAAGCCATCTGGTCTTATATTCTTTTGATGTGTTTCAGTAGTTGTATTATTTAAATATTGGTAAGCTGTTGCTTATTTGATAACTATGGAGTGTACTGCTTTTATTTTCAGTTTTACATTAGATTTAAAGCATCCACAGATGCAGTCTAGTTCAAGTCTACCTGAAAGTTGGTTGTGGAGACAAGCTCGCAATTTCAATTAGTTTTCCTGTTATTGGGTTTTTTAATTTATTATTAATAATAATTACATTTTAATATGCAGCAATACAATGTTTTTCAGTCCCCGAATGTATGGTAACAGCAGGTATTCATCATTTCATTAAACTGAGTGATTGAACTTTGATCTATGAATCACTATTGCAACCAACTGAAGATTTCAAGGGACAAAGCATGTTTTGCTTGTTTTCTATTCATCTGTTGCCTCTAATATTAGCAGGCATCCTTACCGATATGCAGTGTAAGTTTTTTTTTTTTTTTTTTTTTTTTTTGTAACTTAGATCAGACATATCCTTTTATCTGCATTTCTTTCTGAATAAAACAAAGCCACTAGGCTGGGATAAAAATATAGCAATTGTTTTTAAGTTTGTGTTTTGCCCCTTTGCCTGATTTATGATCAATGACTGGAATTACCAATAGCACAGTAATACAGACAATTGGTTGTTGATCCTGTGCCCTCATCTGAACCTGGGGGAACATGAACTTTGATATGTCTTTTTCTTTTTTATTAGTTTGGTGATTTTAGTAGATAGCTTTTGGGAACACTGATTGTTTTTTATTGTATGGCTAAAATATCATAGATTTAAAGATTGGTCTTCTAACTTCCTGTATTTTGAATACTTGGGACTCAACCCCCCCCCATCACTTCATTATTTATTACTTAACTGATATCTTTGAGATTTGCTTACTATTTAGTTCTGTAGTTTATCTCTTCGATTTAAATTTGAGGTTTTGTATGTGAAAACATCCTGATAGAACTTAGTATTTGAATTCCATAAAATACAGAAGTAGCACCCAATACTAAAAATACCAATCACAACCTGCACTTTGTTTCTTGAAGTTTGCAGCTTCATTGCTTAAAAAAAAAAAAGAATAAAAACATAAATTGAGGCATCTCTGCAGAGAAACGGCCACCTCCAACAGCTTAGGATATCTTGGATGCATAAGTGTAGGGGTGAGACGGACCCCACTGACAACATATAGCCTAGGCCTGTAGCATCCACAGCTGACTCTTTAAATGTGTTTTCTTGATTCCATATGTATGCACACTTTTTACAAACATGGCATGTATGAAACTGTTTGATAATTCATAAGCAGAAGGATGCATAAAACACCATTTACAGGTAACCTATTTAGAAATTAATTTAAATTTTTTGAAAAGTGTGTCAACTCGGACCTAGAGAAGCGTGTCTGCTTTCGTCAAATATTTCCCTCAGATTTTAGCAGCTCTAGTTCCTCCAAATGAGTCCTTCAGCGGTCTCCAGGATCAGTTTTGTCATGCTTGTCATAGTCTGCCTTGCTGTTTGGCCTAGTTTTTGCCTTTGTTTGCATGCGGTGGTGTTCTCTCTATTCGAGTGAGATGGAAATGAGTAGTGGCACTGCACCTTGGGATTTAGAAAAGCATCCCTTTCCAGGCCATAAAAGCATCTGAACTCGGTGAAGCACAACTGCGTGACTTGTGTTTGGCAATAGCCAGAATATATTGACTGCATATTTCAAATTTGCCCTGTGTATCTGGTTCTGGAACCTACTTAATAAGAATGGCAAAGGATCTGTTGGTTTATTAGAACTTTTTTTTTTTTTAAAGCATACTTTAATGCTTACTGTTTTATCATGTATCTGTCAGCCTTAATAATAATTAATAATAATATTGTAATACAGCAATATGAAGTTCAATCATCTTTACCCTTAGAGGTGGAAGTTACATCACAGCATCTTTATTTCAGACATGTTTTGTGCTAATTTATAAACCAGTTCTCATACCAACAACCAAAGCAATAATAACCATTTAAAAAATCATAATCATTATACAATAGCCACCAAATAATTTTGTGTGTGTGCCCAATAATACTGATGAAGACGGTAATTTTTCATTCTGTGAGAAAGATCATGATGTAATGCAGTTAGGATCCCACAGTCCAGTCATTGTTGGTTCCAGTATTGACTTTCATCTCCATCCTTAACTGTAACTGGAATTAACTAAAGATCGGCCTGTGTGCTGCACTGCTAACGGTTTTTATTATTATTATTTTTTTTTAGGTTTTGCTGCCGATTGCTTTATTTTACTCCATTATTGCATTTTCTGGATACTTAAAGATACATATTTGATGGCCGCATGCTTGTGCTACAGAGAATATTTTTGTGTGTATCCAATCTTGTTGATTTTAGCAAACTGGATTATTATATCTGTTTAAGACATAGTTTATAGGTTTTAATACTCTATATACCTGCCTGGGTTTTTCACGTACATATCCATAATGCAGTCTACTAGTTTATCGTAAGTTATCTTGATGCATTTTAAAAGATAGGAAGTACCTACTTTTAAGCCTTTCTGCCAAATAAAATTAAACACACTCTATAGTGGTTTCAGTTTCCTGATAGGACTGCAGTATTATTTCATGTTGTCAAACGTATCGGCTAGATAATTAAAAGGAAAAAGGAAGGTTCATCATCTAGTGTCTGGAAAAAGAAACAGCCAAGCTCTTTAAGTATGAGATAGAAATCTCCCTGTCTTGGCTAATCTGAATGATGGCACAACTTGCATTTATCTTGTGCTTTAGTTAGACATGCAGTTGATATGTTTAATATTAAAATATGATTTTGAAAAAGCAGTAGATTGTTCTCCTTTCTCTCTCATCTGATCTGATCAAGATCAATTCATGCAGTTGCTTCTCTAGGTTCACTTGAGGAATAAGGGCAAATACTAGGTTGATAATGGATTTCCCCTGTATAACACCTGTCCTTAGGCTGTAAATCAACTGGTTTCTAATTATTTTTGAAAGGTTATTCTTATTTATGGTATTTTTATTTTATAGATGGTATCACAAAGTAGATAACCTCCCTCCTACCATCTTTCTATCAGCACAACAGTAATATACTTTTCCCAAGAGGAGTTGCTTTGGGCAGTGAAATGGTTTTGGTAGCAATTGAGTTGTGCTTAGATGTTTTGTCCCTGAGGATAATTAGGAAAGAATGCACTGCATGTTGCAACATCACTTTAGACTGAGTAAAGTAGTGTTGTAACTAGCAAGTGATTTAAAATTGTTCCTCCCTTACCTTATGTAAAATTGGTAATGCCTAACTTCAGCAGGAATCTTGCAAGCTCGGGCATCTCTCCTGTTGGTATATTGTTGATCAGCACCAATCCAGATGTGCAAAGTTTTAATTTTGAAAGCAGTAAGAAATAAAAACATCTGCCCCAGCAACTGCTCTCACAGGAAGAAAAATGCTGTAGGCTGTCTGACAAAGACATAAATAAAATATGCTAAGTTGCACTACACTGCATGAGATAAAGCTTGATCATTTTCAACAATATCTGACCCTGTATATTTTGTGGTTGTTTTCAAACAAAAAAGCTATGCAACTTAAAAAAAAAAAAAAATGCAACTTGCAGCATTGAGCATGTTATTCCAAATATCAGACACCACTCACTGAGACAAGTTAGGTCACAGCTAGGAAAGGAAATCAAATCTTAAAGATTCAACAACTTGGCCCCAACTTATCGCTGATCTGTCAATTCACCTAACTTTTCTAGCTGCCCATTCAAAAAGTCAGAAGAGGTTAGATCTTTTCTATACTGAGACAGTAATTCAGTTTACAGGGAACACTGCTTATTTGGTAAATTTCATATAACCATTCAAAGCCAACCATTGTGGTTAAACTAAAACCATTTTTTTGTGTGTTTAGAGTGACAGGTTTATTTTTCCTAGACTATATTTATATAGTTTTTTTATGTTTCCTGGCTCTAGAAGGTAAGTAAACTCTACACATGATTTAAGAATGTTTCTTTCTCCAGCTTAGAAAATCTGCCAAAAAAATGCCATTTCAGTAATGTATAACACTTCGGAGGCAGGAGTAGTAGTTTCTATAGTGCTGAGATCACTGATCAACTGACATGTCCATTCACGGGTCTTTCAAAAATTATAGATACATTTTCTTTCATTATAGGCATAGTCTTAAAGTCTCTGGAGATGACTATCAAATAAACACATTTTGATATTGTTTTATGTTTTGATATTTTGGCAGACTGAATATGTAATTAAAATCAGTTAGATTTTGTAGTTGTATTGGAATGCTGCTTTGCTATTATAGTACTATTTTATGCCAATCCTCTTGCATAGGCCTCTTCCTTTAAGAACAATTCTAACAGATTTTGTCAGTAAGCAAGCTAATTAAGTATGCTGATCAGGGTTCCTTTTCTGCGAGTCTAAAAAGTGGTGGTTACCGTTTCCATGTGCATATTTGGCTGACTTGTGCTAAAAGAATGAAAATATTCTCTGTTTCAAAAGCATCTGTCATTGAGTGTTTACCCTCAATTGTAACCGCTTAAGAGCAGTGGATGCATGAAGTTCGGTCATTTTTTCCATAACATTTCTGTGTAAAATAAAATAAAATAAAAAAACGGTAGCCTATATAAGTTTGTTTGTTTTCTTCAGTGTATCACAGACGCACTGCACAGTATTATAGTGCACACCAGCAGTAACTTTCCTTATCTGATTTCTTGTGATTAGTCATATGCTTAATAAGATAAATCCAATATACTATATATACTATACTAATATAAGGTGTTAACATTAGAAAGATCTCAAAAGCTCTGGCTTGGTTTTGCCAATCGCAAAATGTGCAACTGACATGCTTTGATGGGTTAAAGAATCTGAACTCTATGCACAACCATCCAAATAGGTCTGGACTACTGTTCATATTTTACAGACTCATTCTCATTGATTTGTTTGATACACCTATCCTTCAGGATGGAATTTAGTTGTGATTGCCCTACATCAGAGTCACACAACACAACCTCTTCTGCTTTGCTAAAATGGGTGGTACGGTCATGTAAGAACATTATATTAAATCTCTAAATCTGTTGCAGAGATTCTTAAACTGCAACAAATGCATGTGGCTCCCCTTGTACTTCAACTACAAATGTAAGAGAAGGAATCAATTGATGATTAAATAAATAATTCACTCATTTGAGTATTGTTGGTCATGTTGTTTTTTTTTTTTGGTTAAGTGACAAGACTCATGATTGCCTGATATAGTCAAGAGTGGCTGATTGATTGAGCTTGTATCAGTCAATACCCATTCAGCTGTCCAGGCTCAGAGCATCTGTTGCGCCACACCCTCCCAGTTGGCTGGCCATCGTGCTTTGTGTATGGTTCACTTTGCAGCAAAGGCCAATACAACATTTTAGTCCTCCACATTTGTTTTTAATTTTAACTGTTATTAATGTCTGTATCTTCATTTATGAAAATGTTCTGAGCACTGTAGTTTGGGCTCTGCAGGCTATGATAGTGTACAAGAGGTGATGTGGGCTGCAGAAGGTTATGAAGTTTAAGGAGGTGCAAACCTGAACAAGTAGTCTGAAAACTTCAGCATGTCTGGTTTATTGCATCTTCTTGAATGCTTCACAGATCCTCATAAACTTGTAAAAGATTCAGAAATATTTTAGCTTTTCTTACCAATTTCTAAAATATGCATTTCTCATTGTCGTCTTATCAGTAGTACTATTATTAGTAATATTCATTATTGTAGTTTTATATAGTATTAATTTGCCTGATGCATTTTCCTAAGGCATCTCACATCAACTATAGGTTACATTGATGCATATTGTACAGTGCTTTAACAACCAATGTATAGAACATATACAATTCAAAAATATTTTCAAAATTATACAGTCGGAAAGAAAATAAAGTACATGATACAGCACTAAAAAGAGCTTGTGATCTGAGCTTTTGTGGTAGGCAGTGTGATGTAGCGCTGTACTTGTTTACTTCCAATATAAAACATGCTACTGAGTTTCTCAGCATTTTGTTTCCTATTATTGAATCTGAACTGATTCCTGTAGTCTTGCCTGCTATACAACGTAGTGTACATTACTGGCACTCCCTGTTTTTGAGGTCAAGACTACAAACTAAGAACTCCACCCAGTTCTGATGTCAGTGTCTATTCTATCTTGCTCTGCCCTTAGCAGGCAGTTTAACAGCCTGTAATTTCAGGGTACTCTTTAATATGCACATGAGTCAAACTTTATAATTTCAGTAATAAGTAAGTTCCACAGAACTGGACAATAGGCCCTTGGAAAACATCAGAAGGATTATCTTGCAAAGGCTGAATTGCAGTTTGAAATAAAAATAATAATACATTTTTTAACTCTTAGTATATTTGATCTGTCTGCCCTTTTTGATTATATTGATTGCAGTCCAGGCTTATATTTAATTATGCTTTTCGAGACTCTAGGACAATTGGGTGGATTTGTTGATCTGCTGACTCCATTGCCACTGGAGCAGTGTCATGCTGTGGCAGCTGTCTTCAGTAAGGTCCATGCAGGGTTTCCATCTTGTGCCGGGTCTGAAGGGCAGCTGCTCTGCATGTTATGATGCAGAATGAAACTCAGCCAGGAAGAATACAGATTCAGCAGAAGGAACCAGCTTCTCTGCCAAGTATACATGCTTCAGACAATGCCAGCAAATCTCCCTATCTGCAGGCAAATGCGTCATTCTGGTGGGCTTTTTATTTGGACTTGTATTTGTCTAGCATTTGTCCCTTCTTTAATAGCACAAGGTGACCAGTCTTCCCTGTTTTAGTTTCAATGTCGTATTTAATCAGGGCTGCCTAATCTAATCTTTATTATTAAATCGCAGTTCATGCTCGTTTGGGAAATGAGTTGAGCTGTGCTGATTGAACTTGCTGCACAAGCACTGCTGCAAATTGGTAGTACGATATTAATATCCGACTGCTGCATAAAAGCTGAACAATATTTTTTCCGCCCACTTTATGGAATGTAACTTTTTCTGCAGATGTCAATGTTTTTTGTATTTGCATGACCATCCATCAGACTGTGAAAACCTGGTAAATATTCATAGGTTACAAACCTTTTCAGTTGACCCTGAAAAGAAATCGGTCTGTTTCTATTGAGTTCAGCAGCTATTTAGTTAGGAATAACAACATTATCCAGCATAAGCTACATCACAGTAGTGTTTTATCTCCTGGTCACTCCTTGTTATCCAATAGCAAACATTGATAATTGGATTTCTCAGTAATACATTTACTAATAACAGTAAAACTCACAGTATATTCCATCCTTCATTTGATATCAGAGGATGTGACAAAGGCTGAATAGAAAATGTCTCAATATTTTATTTAATATTTAAGTGCTACTTTTGAATGTATATTGCATTTGATTGAGTTTTATATAGGCTAGATGTATTCAGTAGGAGACAATACTTTTCAATGTTATCCATCTATAGTAACATTTTACCAGTCTTCTTCCTGTTTATGAAATCATTGCCTGGTCTGAAGGTCATGTTTTTCATGGGAATGCAATTTAAAAACCTGTAATTTGAATAAATGTCCCTGCATTGTAGAAACAATCCACCATTCTGCTGCATTGCTATCAAGAGTGCAGGTGGAGATCAGATCAAATTTGCCTTGAAAACATAAGCATTACCCTGCAGTGGGGTGTGTTCGTTAGGTAGCCAATTAGATTATTTTGGATTTGTGTTGCATTTTTGGTCGCAGCTGTACCCAACAAAATCAGACAAAGGAAGACATCACAACAGTTTAGCCCATGTCTCTTTATGTTTGTAGATTGTGATGACGAATCAACATTTCTGCACTTGTGTGCGGGTGCTGTCGAGAGAGAGAGACGGAGCCCTCTAGTCGAAGTCTTTGTACTAGGTGGCTGTCTCAGAAAGGAGCCCCCCTCCTCCTCGCTCACTCCCTTTTGCATTGGGCAGTTCCCTGATGTTTATTCAGCAGTGATCCAGTATTTGAAATTGGCTTTGACGGTCAGAGAACTGCAGTTCCGCTAATCGATTAATAATAATAATAATAATAAACTGAATTCCAGTTTAGACTCGCTTGTCTCATTCAGTTGCCTGGGTAACAGATGCCTGGCAGTGCTGCTCGTGTGATTGTGTTATAAGCCTTTAAAAGGAAGTTCATTTTCATCTTTCGTAAGTAATGAGGAGCTGCGTCTAACATCAGGTAAATTCATTCCCTTCTCTCTTTTAAAGACTTCTGATTGTTTTTGTTGTTACCATTTCTCTCTGCATGTTCTCTGCCACCCTCCGTGCATGCAGTTTAATCCATTGTTTCCATTGGAGGCAGCTAAAAATAGTAGTGACGTGCTTTGTTTCCAAACATTTATTTAAGCCAGTTGTGGTTTATTTTTATGTATATTGTATTTACAATTAAGGAAATCATTCATTCATTCATTTTATTTTGGCGTTGTTTATTCCCTACTTTTGTATACGTTTTAGTTTCTTGTTAATTCAGTGTTGTACATTTTACAATGGTGGTATCTCTTTTTTTAAATTATTATTTATATATTTATTTTAAGTATGAAATGTGTCCTTTTCCACAAACAGAGCACCTAGTAGACTAACTGTTGCTATATTTTAATCTATTTTACATATAAGAAAGCATTTGAAATACCTTGTTAGTATTTGATGTATGTGTTTCTTAAGCTGTTGTATGTTTTTCAGTGCTTGGTGCTACTTAGGTATTGAGATATTGTTAAAGTACTTAAAGTACAGAAAAGACTAGTTTGCAGCTGTGCATTTTTTGTATCTAAATTACTTTAATATTACTTTAATGATAGAACAATAAAATAAGTATGTATGAATTGTAACATGTCCTATGCCATAATGATGCTTAAGAAAATAAGTAAATAAATAAAAAGCTTATAAAATGCAGGGTTTGTGTTCATGTTTTATTTATTCTAGAATTATCCTTGAATAAATAATTTACACTCTCTAGGACTATGTTAAGGTCAAATTAGATTATTTCTACCTAAAAGACCAAAATTGCAAGAGCATTCACGTCATTTTTAGAAAAAATATGTGGTGGTAAAATAAAATTAACATTATGATAAAACTGAGTTCATAAAATAATAATAAAGGCATCACTTCCCCACTAAATGTCTTTTGAGTCTCCTTGGACCAATTAAAGTTGAAAGACCTAAACATGGTGATCTTCAAAATTGCTTCAAGTTGCATGTCTGGAACGTAGCTGTGGGTCTATGCTGGGTGCAGTGCAGAGTGCTGAGATAGGTGCAGCTGTATCACAAGAGCACCAGTGTGGACCACAGTGGAGGTTGTCAGACATTGATTTGTCCCCTGAGGGACCTATGGATCTGAAGGCCAGCTGTATGAGGCTGCAGTGTGAGCTGAATCCTAATGGAAAGAAAATAGAAAGCAGCTAATGGGTCTCAACTCATAGCCTAGCTCATTTGATATTAGAGTGTGTCTGTGTGTGTGGGGGGGTAAATTGGTACACCATATGTAGAGCACTTGGTTTTTATTGTTGTTGTGGAGATGGATTTTTCAATATTAGGCTTCAGATATTCTAAACCAGAAAGGCTTTTTCATGTATCCAAGGCATGTGGTGATCTAAGTGATGCAGTAAAGCATAGCCTAATCAACATTGTTGTAATATAAGGTAGCCTGCAAAGGCAATTTTATTGGATTCCTTCTTAAGCCGTCTGTTTATCCCACTGCACTTCCTGCTCCTGTCCAAAGGTCAGATAGTGCTAGGTTGCCTACAGTCATAACAGCAATGCAGAGTACATGGGTAGTTATATGGGTAGTCCTTAATTTACACTTGGAAAACATTGGGACAGTCTTGCTCTGTCAATATTTTAAACCAAAGATTTGACATTCCTGAAAAGCCTGAAACTTTTGATAAATGTATTTGTTATTATTATTATTATTATTATTATTATTATTATTATTATTATTAATATAATAATATATAATATATAATATAATATAATAACATTGCTAAAACATTATCTGCAACAGTTTAATGATGCCTTCATTTAATTTGATGCTCAGTGGTAATGTTTAAAAGTGACTGTGTGGAGCATTAAGCCATCACTTTCCCTGATTTTTACTTCATCTTCAAAGAATTACAAAAAAAAAAAAAAAAAAATTCACAGCAGCATTTGCAAAAGAATTAGTGCAATTTTTTTTTCTGCTATTCTACAGCAAAGGCAAATTCAGAAAGGGATTAAAGTAAACCTAAAGCCTACAGTTAACAGGAATGATTGTTTGCTATTTACATATAAAAGTATGAGTCTACATCCTCTTGGCAAGCATCTACAATATTCTCTTTGAAAGCATTGTCTGGGTTTCATTTGTCTATCTTTATCACCATTCTATTTAAACCCACTAGTATATCTTCAGCATAACTCAGCATAACTCAAGTATAAAGAAATCATTCTGATTGTATACTAATTAATTAAACATGATGAACAGAATCTTTATGGTTAGGATAAGGTGTTTTGAAGTTACTATAAGCTCATAAATAAGTTTTTGTTTTCTTTGTAGTCCACTTTTTTTGTCAACCTAGCTGTCAGTTTAATACAGAATTGTTTCAAATCAATGGAAATTAAGTTAATTTTCATAATTTATCAATCTGTTTATCCACAATGTATCTCGCTTTGAAGAAAGCAGGTAGGTATGTAAATCTTCTCTCAATATAACTTAATATTGGTCTTCCATAATAGTATCTAATTTCTCAGCTACTAGTCTGCTTTTGCAATGAAAATATATCTTATACAAAGGGTTGCCTAAATTAATATGCTTTGGAGTTTCAGCAGTTATACTCGATCTTTAAATTTGTTCTCCCATTTTGTTCCACTGAAATTTATTTGACTTAAATTGGATTCTAAATGTAGTCTTTAGATCAGGTATGTTTTATTATATATATATATATATATATATATATATATATATATATATATATATATATATATATATATATGTGTATATATATATATATATATATATATATATATGTGTATATATATATATATATATATATATATATGTGTGTGTATATATATATATATATATATATATATATATGTGTATATATATATATATATATGTGTGTATATATATATATATATGTATCTATCCTTCTTTCCAAATCAATACATTCTAGAACTGTCTCTCTCCTTCATTTAATCCTAAAAAGTAATCTTGGTTTATTTACGAGTGGCTTAAATGTTTAATTATTACTCTGGAGGGTCTACATGCAACCTGCTCACTTTTTCTTAGTGGATTTAAAGTTCCACACTAAGAAAATTTGTGAAGTTGCTTAAGAAAGGGTAAGGTTTTTTTTCATATCTTTAACAATGCCTGTTTCATATTATTTATATAGCCACGCGTTGTTGTATTTTAACATGCAACAGTCAAGATTCAAAATAAAACTGAAAACTACCTTGATTTTTCATCAATTCTATTTTGGAATGATTCCAAAGATTTCCACAATATGGCCGGATAGTTCATTGCAGATTGCCACAACTGTGTGAAGTATCTCCAGTTTTTCTCCTCTGAGTACCTTTAGACTCCTTTTCCATGTGTATCCTCATGCTCCTATATCAATGTTGATCTTGAAGATGTCGTCCGACCAGAAATAGTCAATGCTTTACATGATTTTGAAGCACCAAAGTTAAAGCTTCTGAAGGGAATTTGATGAAAAAGCATTTGCAGTGCTATTTTCCAAATAAGAAAAGAAAACCATGAACTTACAATGTCAAATAATGTTTTAAATGAAAATAGTGTGATTTTTGTAATGCTACGATAGAGACATCGTAAAATAATAGCATTGTATTGCTGCTCCTTCCCATACCCAGCTCCTTAATTTTGTCATGTATTATCAATGCAGTGTGTGACAAAATCCTGCACTGAAATGACCTGGAAGTGGTGAAAATTGATTTTGCCATGGAAGTAGTGTTTGCTTTAGGAGTTTGCTTTGCACATTGGAAAATACATAGGTAATAAAATCCATAGATCCCAGTTCAATAATATATATATAAATGCTTTTTTTTTCTAAAGCCATGATTGAAGGCCAAACAAAAGCTAAATCATTCCTAGTGTGGCATGAGCAGATGCATTTTTCTTATCAAGTTTGCGGATTTCTCTCTGAAAAGAAACATGGATACTTTTTCAAAGGAAAGAAAGCAAGCTAACCAGACATGGTCACAACTGAGCATAGTTTTCATAATATTCTGTAAAGAGAGACTCAAAACAATAAGAATACACCTGTGTCCCCCATCTCGTGTAATGTTTTTTAATAAAGAAAAGGCCAGTGTGACATTCTATTTGGTGACTCATCTTTGAGTCAGTGGACCTGATCCTTTGAAAATCACCCAAATCCGAGTCACCCCATAAATTGCATCTCTGGTCATACATTACTAGAACATATAATGTGCTTTACACTACCTTGATGTAACAATGTAAATAATTAATCTGATGGTAAAATAAGCAGAGCCGAGTGTGTGTGAACTTTGCAGTCCAAACAATTCTATTCTCAGCAGTTAAGACATCTTGTTTAGTGCAGGTTTTTGCCTGGTGAATAAGGTGTGATTTCCACTTCAGAGCATTACGTTAACAACTGAAAGGTAACCTTATTTTTTTCTAAGGCAGAATGTGCACAAGATGTGAGGGAGAGAGAAGGAAAAGAAAATGGAAGTTTGCATTAATCAAACATGTTATTGTTTTGCAAGCCATTGCTTCCATTCTCTGCCTGCCGCATCCTTTGGAAAATAAGGTCACCTTGACTGTTTTGAATTTTCATAACAAGTGTTGTATTTTCTATCCTCAATACCTACTTTATGGAGGGAGAAACCTAGAAAAGGAAAAGCTAAATAGCAGTCAAACATTAAGCTACTACAAATTGCAATTCTCCACTTAGTAGGATTCAAACTAGGAATAAACTGCTCGATAATTACTACTTTGGTCTCTAAGTGACCAGACCAAGGTTTTCTATTTACTGTGTCTACATCCATTTTTAATGCAGAAGTGTGTATTGAAAAGGCTAGAGAGTGTTATCTCCAAACTACCCACTTTAGATGTGTTTTTTCTCAACAATAATCAATCCCACAGAAATCCCTTTGGATCCTGGCTGTTTTTTTTTTTTTTTTTTTGGCTCTACAGTGCTGGCATTTCATTGGTATTCTTAAATCATTAAGGCCCCACATGCTGACTGCAGTAACTCATCCTGTAAAAATATTCAGTATCCATCAGGCGCTGCTCATGAATATCCAGACAGAAAACAGAAACAATATTTTTTCTAGGAGCAAGCCAGTATTAAAATCCATGGGATATTCTTTGGGAATAGACAGCTCCTGAATTTCTCCTTCAGGTGTGATTTTGTCTTGGAAGGTGCAGATTTTGGTTTATTAATATATGTAATTGAGGCATTTAAAATATATATATAGTTATGTGGAGTGTAAAATCAATCCTCTGGTTAAAAAAAAACAAAAAAACATATGTACTATAGCAGTGTCCACTGACATTTTTATCAGACCAAGCCCACAACATTTTTTTTTAATCTCATCCACCCACGTGAATACAAAGCTCAATAGCAGTAAGCTCATGAATTTCCATGAGCAGCAGACATTTTCAGGCGAGACAAATATATTAATCATATTGATTGTGGCATGTATATGTCAAGTATCGATGACACTTTTAATAGTGTTAAAATAATAAGTCGTTTTATGGTGAAAGCGTTTAGACGTAAGTTGAGCAGCAACTTTTACATTAATTATATGGGGAAATGGTCATCTCAGGAACTTTCCCACAACTCCCCACATGAAGACCTTTATTTTTCAATACTGTATAATTTGTATAGCCTTTTTGATTGTAATATGAGCAGTTTAACACAACAGTTGCTGTTTTTGAAACTTATTTGATTGGTTTAAAGCTGGTTCCTCATGAAGGTCAAAACCTACCCTTTCAGGTGATTGACACCGATAAATAGAGTATGTTTGCCAAATGAAATTGACAGATCATTTGGCAAACAACTTTATGACTTTGACTAATATGTGAATTGTTAATTGGCACAATCATGTAACAGTTGATTATTGTAAGGAATAATAGTAAGGGTGCACTCTCCATCACTGATGGCTGAGTTTGGAAAGAAAATGTAGCTTAAAAGTGCTAGAGCGAGGGAAATCACTGATCTGATCCTGAACGTGATGACACAAGACATCCATCCAATGAAAATCCTCGAGGGGGCTAGATCCCAAAAACTGATGGCTAATCTTGCTCCTGGCTATGGAATACCATGTCAAAATGTATAATGCTGAATCACTACCAGGCAAAATAGGAGTTCTGACGGGATTTAACTGGGGTAACTTTGTCCATTACAACTCAATAAGAACACGTGTGACGACCAACTGCTTTGTAGGGAAAAAAGATCAAACGCGCTTTCCCAACCAATGTGTTTTGGCAATATGATGGTGCAAAGCACATCCCTTTGTTTACAACAGTGACTCTTTTTATTGGTTTGAGTGCTATTATGTACTGTATTAAAATAGTGGTTAGGCTAAACTAAATCACCAATAGGCCTAAATGTTGTCATGGTTTAAAGATAGTGTAGTGCATAAAGGGTTACAAAGGGGGGAAATATTAACTTAGTGTTGGCTTTGGTTGTGTAGGAATGTGGACAGGCATATTTACGAAGAGCAATGAGGTATGACAGAGGCCATCTTTATTGGGAGTTTTATGCACATTCGCCTACCACAATACTAATACGAGTAGGCCCATGAATGTTTTATTTGTTTGGGAGAGTAGGCCTACTTTATTTATATTTTTATTCATTTTGCACTTTAGGTTTATAGGTTTGAATGCATCTTTTCTCATTGTTCCCTTATGTTGTCAAGTGGTTTGGTCTGGAGGAGGGGCCTTTGAAGTAGTAATTGGGTATAAAACCAGGATGAAGTTGTGGCAACAATTCCACACGGCTCTTGCAAATGACCTTTTTATGTTCGATGTCTGTCACTTCTAAGCCGAAATAATCGCATGTGCTGTCTGGCTTTGGTATTAATTTGCCTAATGATCGCTCTGACTCTGCAGATGCCATAATCCCACTGCACTGTGCTTTCCTGTTTTTTAAGACTGGGCAGTGCTGATTGGGCAGAATGGAGGTGCTCAATTGGTTAATAAGACTGCCACACAAAGAGGGCAGTCATGCTTTTGCTCTGGGACAGACTCGCTGCATATTTTTCATATCGCATCCACATCACAGCCTTTGCGATTAGCTAATCGCAACCTTTCAAATCGTGAATGCGATTCGATTAATCGTTCAGCCCTACTAGGCAAGTTTTATTTGTTTAAGCCTTAAATATATTTGTTAAAATGGTGCACTACTGTATTCCAACTCCATTTGTTTCATAATTATTTCTGCTGTTGGAATTCTTTTTGTAGAAACTACAGTAATACTAATATTCAATGCCTTTAATGTATACTCTCAGGTTGACATTATGTACATTATCTATATTGAGGTCCTATTACAAAAAGGCCTTTAATCTATGGCTTCATGTTCACCCGGGTATAATGAATCCTTGGCTCTGTTTACCTTGTTTGTAATTTTTTTATATGTGGTCTGCTTTTTCCTGTATGTTTCCTTCAAGGTACAAATGAGCCTACATCCATAAATTGACCTAATTTTCCAGTTTAATCTAAAATGACACAGGAAGGTAATTCAAATGATGATATTAAATGCTAACATTGCTCTCAGAATTTAATTTGGTGTGGAGGAGTGGGAAGAAGTTTGAGGTATTAAAGTGTAAATGCCAAAAACGCTGGTTACTGAGAGTGATTTTCATTTTAATGTTAGTGGAATGACCCCATTTGATCAGTATTGGCTGTAGTTTATCTGTATGTAGCTTAAATTAGTAAAATGTTTAACTATTCCATATAAGAAAGCTTTGACTGTTAGATGTATTCGGTTTGAATGATGATGCCAAGAATTATAAAATCCTTATTTGTCCTATTTAAGGTTGGTGTGACTTAGTTTTGTTTAATCCAAAGGTCAATGGACAGTCAACTTCAAACCTGTTACGTTCTACTGTTGCAGTTTGATGTTAGTTATTATTGTGTCAATTTCAGTATGATTATGTATGTGAATGAATCCTAGAATTAATGTGAATTAGTACTAGAGTACAAGCTGCCATTTTTTATAAATTGAAAATTAACTATTTACAATGAATCGCTTATCACTACTTCTTGGTCTTATAGTAATTGCTTCACTGAAATGTTTTCATCAGTGAGATATCTCACAACACACAGGATATTTTTTTTGAAACCTTAATTGTGATGCACCTATATGCACAAGTTATTCTATTAGGCCTGCCCCCTGAAAGTCGACGAGTCGAATCATCAGTCGGAGACCCCTCAGTCGATTGAGATTCTTCAAGTCGAGCAGTCGTTTTGTTTTTTTTGTCAGTCAAATCAAACGTTATTGGAGTATTACAATAATTGTAGATGTAGGAATATAGTTTATATTCTAGCAGGGCGCTTGCATCAAAAATAATCTGCATGACAAGATGCGCTGCCTGGTGGTGGCGTTAGTGCAGCTGATAATAATAATGATAATGATAGGAGCATTGCTGCAATGTCTGGCAACAGGGACAATGCAACAGTGATTTGGGACCATCATCACAGACTTCATCAATAAGCACAATTTCCCATCAAACCATTAACATCACCTGAGATCGTCCGACACTTTATTGATCTGCCCACGACTGCGCCGCAAATACCCCCAAAACAGCAGACGTCATAATCAATAGGCTAGCCTATAGTGATTGTTTTTTAAACAAGAATAAAAGTAAAAATACGCCACAAAATGAATGAAAATGTATCCACTCATACAAAGTATATTAATAATGAACTGTGTGCACGGTGACGAATGCATGTTAACTCTCTTGTATTTTATTCAATACAGTAAAAGTGTCTGAAATAGCCAATCGGTGTAAATCCCTTAATGCATCAATACAAATAAATACAAATAAGAGGCTGAGTTATCTTAGGATATTCGTATAGCTGTATTTTCGTTTCTGCTTATTTACATGTGATCTCGCGTTTTTTGTTTAGTTTAGTTTTTACAGTGTATCTGTGCTGTGTGTAGACGCGGAATGAGTTTAATTGTGATGGTTAAATAGGGTTTCAGAGACGCAGTCGCCTCGGTGTTGATTATTACTGCCGTGTGTTTCTCCACTTCTGTTTCGTGCTTGGGAACGCCCCACACCAGTGACGTCAGCATTCGGTTCCCAGGCCGGTGGAAAAGCGGGCCGGTTCGCAACAAGATCAGCTGCTTCCCAGGCCGAGCACCGGCTCCGGCTCCGGCTCCAGCACCGGCACCATGTCGGTGGAAAAGCGCTGACAACAGAGAGAGGATGGACGGTTGGTGTGGTATTTGTCCCGCCCCTCCTCCGCTGTGATTGGACGGTTGGGTAAAAAGTGACAGTGACGAGCGCTGCGTTTTACCCAAAGTTGAACATTTTTGAACTCTCGGTGACCAGAAAAAAACGGCCAGCGCTCAGCGGGAAGCACTGCGCCGCACTGCTGGCTGTTTAAATACGCAGCGCTGCCACTGCAAACAACTGAGAAAATAGTCTGGCCTCAGGAAAAACGCTTTGGTGGACACATGGCCTAATTGATGAGAGAAGCTGAAACCTGAGGTGGTGGAATTGTTGGTAAAGGCTGTGTCTCAGAAGAAGTCTAAAGTATGGCGGCATTTCAATTGATTTATTAGTCGTTAAAAGATAAATAGAGACGTAGGCCTATCCTGTTGTAAGAAGAGATGTCAGTCGGGCAATATCGTGAATTTATTTTAAACGGTCATTTGTTTATTCATTTACACGTCGTTTTTAATGTTTACGGTGAAATAAAACATTTTGGTTAGCTTGATTTAAAAATAAATACATGTGTGCTGCCTGTCACATTATTCCGACAAATCCATATGCTAGCCCGGCAATTCAAATAAACCGCAGTTTAAATCTTGCATCATATGCAGCTGTCTTCTATTGATTTTTAAATGCAAACAAATATGTTCCCATGACTGTGTTGCATTTGCATATGTTAATGTGGTCGAAATCATCACTGAAACTCATGCCAATGGATTTTCTGATTGCCAGATAGTCTATTATGAAAAAAAAAGGAACGAATAGTCGAATCTCTATTGAACAGCCAAATCCGATTCGACAGCCCTATATTCTATATGCTTTAGAACAAGGGAAGAATGTATATAGTCATGTTTATTCTTGGCGTGGTGCACTGGATTATAATTCACATCCTGCTTTTATCTCCAAACACTAAACATATTGTGTGCTTTGCTTTCTTTAAACTGCTACAGTGTGCATATAGATGAGTGGAGCAGCAACTGAAAACTCCAGAAAATCCAGCCTAAGCTACTTAAATCAATATTGTGGTGTTAAAGAAAAAAAATTGTTCAGCATGTTCCTTAACAGTCTTTCCTGTGCATCGTCCCACCCACAGGTTCTGTGCAGTAGAAGATGTCCACAATGGTTTACCCAAGGGAAGAGAAGCTCGAGAAACTGACACAGGAAGAAATCATCTCCAACACCAAGCTGGTGATCCAAGGGCTGGAGGCCCTGAAAAATGAGCACAACTCCATCCTACACAGCCTGCTGGAGACCATCAAGTGTCTCAAGAAAGATGAAGAGGCCAATCTGGTCCATGAGAAGTCCAACCTCCTGCGCAAGTCTGTGGAGATGATTGAGCTCGGCCTAGGAGAGGCCCAGGTAGGAACCCAGGCAGCCAGTGGAGATGGAGAGGAGAGCTGACCGTTGCATGCGTTTGATTTGTTTTTGTTTTTCAAAAACAACAAAACTAAAAACCACCATATACCTAGATCAAGGCAAATTATCAAAACATTTTAATAAATGTAAGGTAGCAAACAGTTTTGAGAGTGTGTGCTTTTGGGTGCATGCTTTCTCGCATCCCTTCCAGGTTTGTAACTGATCAGAATGCAGTAGCTTCTGCTTCCAAATTGGTATGGGAACAGGAGGAAATAATTGGACATTCCAAAAAACAAAAATGCAGTTGGAAGCTGGGAGTGAAGTATACCTTTATGGATAATATGCAGGTTATTCTCTGTAGTTCCCCTGGAAGACTGGGGAAGAAGGCACAATCCCACTGCTAATAGGTCTTCATCACCTTCCTTTTTTGTAAATCAGCACTGCATCACTGAGCAGCCTCTTCCTGCTGTCATCTGCAGGTGATGATGGCCCTGTCCAACCACCTGAACGCAGTGGAGTCCGAGAAGCAGAAACTGAGAGCCCAGGTGCGTCGGTTGTGCCAGGAGAACCAGTGGCTGCGCGACGAGCTGGCCAACACCCAGCAAAAACTGCAGAAGAGCGAGCAGAATGTTGCCCAGCTGGAGGAGGAGAAGAAGCACCTGGAGTTCATGAACCAGCTGAAGAAGTATGACGAGGATGTCTCTCCCTCGGTAAGATCTCCCATGTTTTTCTTTTCCCTACCTCACTCGCAAGTTGTGGTCCGTCTGGATTTGATTTCACTATATCAGGGTCTTTATCTACCTTTTTTGCAAATTACAGCTGGAGACATTGCAGTTGAGTTGGTCTTTAGGATGTTATTAGGTGTAATTAGTCTACTTCTACTTCAGCAACTGTGACATTGAAAACTGAGTACTCTGCTACAAAACAATCAAGATAAGGTTAATTTGAGAGAGACCAGATTGTATTGTGGAAATCTAGAAGTGGAGGGTTGCAGCTGGTGTTCCATGCCATTACTGTGTAGAAGCCATGCAGAATGTCATCATTTTTTTAGATTTCTGTAGCACAGTAAGTTCCTGCCCTGGAAAGTCAGCCTTCTATTCTGCAGATCTGTTCGGAATCACAATCGTTTAAAATAAATACATTAAAATAAATACATAAAAAAAAAAATCCACGGGAGGCTTCCAAATTAATCATTCTCATTTAGCAAAAGGATGAATTACTTGTGGTTTCTGCTAGCTCGGTTATAAACAATACGTGCCCTTTTTCAATGCCCTTTTTCAATCTGTTATTCCAGCTTGAAACATTCTGGTCGCATAACATAGAAGCTAATTATGTATGTGTTGTGTAACTGCCTTAGCCTTGGAAGTCAGTGTAGCTGTAAAGGTGTGTATTTCTGTTAATGGTTAAATCAGTCTATCCATTAGCTTGTTCGTCCAGAACCTTACACTATTAACTCGTGTTGTAAAAAGAGATTAGTTACACTTCCCTTTCAGTAGAGATGCAGTACTTGAATTAAATTGGTGATGCTCTCATGAGTTTACTGGTAATACAATCTGCAGCCCTTCCAGTAATGACATCAGTGATATCGGACAACCTCATTGATTTGTGAGCTAATTTTAAGAAAATGAAACCAATAAAAGAGAATCTCTGTGGCAAATCCTCATCAGTGATTCAGATTTCCTGCACTGTTGTGTACTCACCTTGGGATCTAGAGTTATTCATTTCTCCGATTCATTTCTTCATTCATTAAGGCTAGTAGACTACTTGCTCAGCAGGAAACCATAAGCACAAATCCACCAGGACTATATTTGTTCCATCTGGACGTTATCCATTTCATGGTCTCCAATTAGCTCCTTTGCTAGAAATGTTTCATTTTATTTAATGGGGCATTTAGGGAAGATGCTTACTGTACATCCAGAACCTTGACAGTCTCCTCCACATCAATAGATAGTAGAATCTTATTAATAAGATTAATAAGATTCTAAATAAAATTTAGCTTAAATGAATTTTGGTTAGATGATGTAGTTTTAGATGACTGAGAGAGGAAGTCTGAAATCTGTATTGACCTTCTCTGACTTTTAATATAAGGTTAGAACAAGAATGATGAGCCATTTAATTAATTTAGAAACCACATATTGATGCCATAATTATTCTCACATTTAAAGATAATTCGACCCTATTAATGTTTGGTTTAATTGTATTCTGTTCAAGCAAGAATGGAGGGAAACTATATTCATATATTTATGGATTTAAAATCTCAAACCAGCCAATATCACAATGATAATAGCTTGGAAATGGGAGAAGAGATGAGAAATGGAAGGGTCCTTGAGTGTGGCTAGGAAAAGCCTCTATCAGACTGTGAAAAATGCTTGTGCCAGTCCAATATGCACTGTACTGCTACCATATTGCAGCTCAGCAGCTGTTGTAATTGTCAACTCAGTGCCTGTGTCAATGTTTATCTTCTGCTTCCTTCAAGATGTGCTCTATAAAAAGCAAGGGTGAAAGTATATGGCTGTTCTTCAGATTGCAAATGGGGCAGGTGTTTCTGTTCTGCTTGTCCTTGACAGTCTGTTGCATTATAAGCGCTTCGGAGTTTGGTGTCAACCGTAAAGATAACCATTATCTTAATCAACAAAAATGCCTTTTTATAATAACCCCCATGATTTTCATTGTCTATCTGTTTTTTATTTCCCATATAAATTATTAAATACAAATTATGTGGATCTGTCTGGTGCCAAAGGAGGAGAAAGACGGGGAGACCCCCAAAGATTCTCTGGATGACCTCTTCCCCAATGATGAAGAGGAGCATGGACAAGGAAGTAAGAGTCAAACTCCAGTTCCATTGCAGATGTGAAAGTGTTCAATGTTCATTCTAACATCAAAGCCTTTATTTGTTTCTATATCTTGTTTTTCTTTAAATCATTTCATTATTTTGCAGAAAGAAAAATGTCAGTTTGGTGCATATTGTTTTTCTGTTTCTGCCCTGCCTATGGCATAAAGATGCCTGAGAAACTTGGTGTTGGAATTGAGATCTAGACTGTTCTTTGTAATCAGGATGAATAACATGACACAGCATACTGATTTTGAAGTCCAAATCTAATACTACAGTACACAAAAGTGCAGGTAATACATTTTCAGTTGCCAGTGTGGTGTGCTGGTGAGTAACACCAATTCCCAGTATTCAGTATTCTGTGCATTACACTATAATGTCCTCAGATAGTGAATGATCTTAGGATGGTCCCAATACTATACTGAAAAGCAACTTAAAATCTACATTGCCCTGAAAGTAGGGCTGGGCGATATGGCCAAAAATATTATCACGATAAAAAAATCATATCAGTCAATATCGATAATTATTATGATAAATGTCAAATCATTATTTCTTTCAAGTTTAAAGGCTGATTTTTGCTCCTGAGTGAAAGAAAGAAACCAGATGGTTAATTGTGGTTTTAAACTATTCTTAATGGTCAGAACATGACAAACACTTGCCAAACATTGGATCATTTCACAAATTATGTCGGTAGATATAATCTCAAGTGCTGTGTGGGATCAGAAAGAAATTAAGAACATAAGAAAGTTTACAAACGATAGGAGGCCATTCTACCCATCGTTCTCATTGGGTGTTCAATAATAACTAAGTGATCCAACGATCCTATCCAGTCTGATTTTAAATGTTCCCAAACTTTCAGCTTCTACCACATTGCTGGGGAGTTTGTTCCAGCTTTTGACAACTCTCTGTGTGAAGAAGTGTCTCCTGTTTTCTGTCTTGAATGCCTTGAAGCCCAATTTCCATTTGTGTCCCCGGGTCCCTGCTGATCTGGAAAAGCTCCTCTGGTTTGATGTGGTCAATGCCTTTCATGATCTTGAAGACTTGAATCAAGTCCCCACAGTCTCCTCTGTTCCAGGGTGAAAAGGTTCAGTTCCCTCAGTCAAACCCCCTGGTTGCTCTCCTCTGAACTGCCTCTAGAGCAGCAATATCTTTCTTGAAGTGTGGAGCCCAGAACTGTACACAGTATCCAGATGAGGTCTAACTAGTGCATTGTGCAGTCTTAACATTACTTCCCTTGTTTTAAATTCTACACTTTTGACAATATACCCTAACATTCTGTTTGCCTTTTTTATTGCTTCCCCCCCACAAATTAGTTTATTAGCAGCATGGAGTGAAATTCACGTACAGAAATAAATACTTCTTACAGTTAATATCCGAGTGTATTAAAAACATGGATTTCAAATTAAAGTAAATTAAATTGTTGTTACGATGTACATGCCCAAGATGGCGGCTTCGTAATTTTTTCTCTGTCCTGTTTGTGGTATATGCTGCTACCAGTGGTGACAGTGTGTCATTGCAGGCTTAAAATTGAACAAAATTTTCAGTAATTCAAAATCTTTTGTTCATTACTGCCATGTTTTTTTAATGTAGGAACTTTTCTTTAAGAATATGTATAGAACACAGTCCAACTGTATACCAAAGCACACATTAGCCAGTTTAAGGGTTTATGAGAAATCGAGGCTTAAGTGTTTTCAGCATAATCCAAGATGGTTGCCATAACGTGTGACTTATACATTTTTGGAAATAGCCAAATCAAGTATTAACATAAGTGCAGTATGTACTATAAGTCTCATATCTCAACTCTTTACCGTTCCTGAGAAAACGATGTTTGAAAACTGACTTTTTGTTTGGACTACAATCAAGATGGCTGCTAAACCGTGTTACATGATGCCGCCATTTTGCGGTCGAGTGACCATGCCATAGACTCCTACATCCATGCCAAGTTTGGTGACTTTTTAGACATCGGTTCAAAAGATATAGGCATTTGAACATATTCTGGTGGAAGAGAAGAAAAAATAAGTATAATAATGACCAGTGACCACCACATTGCTTATGGGATCAATCCTGTCAAGTAACAGTCAGTCCAATACATTCTAACATGGTTCCATACTGCACCATATGCATTTATTTGCAACTTGACCATCTCTGAAATTTGATTGGCTCATGGTGGCCATCTTGTTTACTCAATCACCTTGCCTTGAACAAATCTGATAGAGGAGCTAGCCAAGCTCACATGTAGAAAATTTCGTATCAATCGGACCAACCGTTTCAGAGAAGAAGATCTTTGAAGATTCTTGGCCAATCCAATATGGCTGCCAAACCATGTGACTTATCGACTTGTCTTGAACAAATCTGAATAAAGGCCATAACATAACTTCACACACCAAGTTTCACATCTGTCCCATCTGCGGTTTCGGAGAAGATTTTTGTAGATTTTACAAAATGTGTCACTTAAGCCACTATTGCCACAAGACCATGTGACATATGGCCTCTATATTGCATATGGCATAGCACTACATAGCCATCTATCACTGTATGAAGTTTCATGAGTTTTCGTCATTCGGTTTGGTTTTTATAGGCTTTTAAAACAAACGGCGGAAAAATAATAATAATAATAACTAGAAGTTGCATGCAACTTTTAAGGCTTCCATGTTGTATCGGTAGGTTTCAGATTTGAGCAGGCATTTGTAGTTTAAATGAATGCGTTATTAAATGTGTAATTTTCAAGTCTAATCCACTGTCGTATACGTTTGAGGTTTTCATTTTTTTTATTTGAAGTATGTATTCTAAGACAGTGGACTTTAATTTCAATTTCCTCATTGCTTGCTTCAATGATGTAAGGTACCACTGTATTTTTCACTTAATTCTAGCATATATGTGAAGTTTTCATTATTGTGTCATTCAAGATGCAGAATGGAATTCCCAAGTTTGACCTCATGATGGAGGTAGAGGTCTACATAAGGAATGTCATGATGTGGCTGACGTGTGAAGCCTTCATTTTTGGTTGGTGTACAGCAGCCAGGTTTTGTGTCCTATCAACTTGGCTTCATCAACTAGTTTAATCACTGACAATTTACGTATATTAGGCTATAGTTCTGAATACATTTGCTGTCATAAGTGACATATTGTAACACAATATGCTGAGTTTCAGAATTTTGCTGATAGGTTTTTCTGGGGTCAATGTCATGCTGTTATAAATGTGTATTTTGCATATGAGCACAGTCATTTTCTTGTGGCTGCCATGTTGTTGCACACAGTCACTTGCCTCTTGCAGACATGATAAATAGCAGTGTCTATGTAATACATGCAAAGTTCATGGCACTTGGCTTTAGGGTTCCGGAGTAGTAGCTGTCTTCATTTTCGCACACGGTCACATGTTGAATCCAACATTGCAGCTTAACCGTGTACCTCACGAACTTAATTATGAGGTTTTATGTTCAATGCACAGACATAGACATAGGTGCTGAATTTCATGTGCGTACTGCATTCCAGTGTAGAGGTAATGTGATACGCATACGTTTTATTTCATTGGCCCACAGCACCCATGGTTTTCACTGGGACAACTAGCCTTTGACACCCATAGTAGGACTCTGTACTAGTGTCATGCATGCCAATTTGTGGCACAGTGGGTATAAGTGGCATGGATTAGAAGGCACCAAAGGTGGAATCAGAGAATTCTACATGGCGGACAAAGCGTGCCCCCGAGGAACTTCTGTTGAACAAGCGTAATAGTGGGGCATAAGGTATGCATGTGTGTGAAGTGGCATATGCATGTGTCATTAGGTTTTGGAGAAGACGATTTCTGTTGCATTTCACAATTTCGTCTCTAATCGCAACATGGCGCCGGCACCATGTGACCGACGCATGTAGTTTTCACTGCATTTGTAGGTATAAGTTGTGTCTACAACACTTGCGAGTTTCGTGAGTTTTAATGCATGTATGAGCGTTTTAGGGGCATTAGAAGTTTTGGCGGAAGGAAAATAAAAAAATAAAAATAATAATAATAATAATAATAAAACTCCTAACAGAAACAATAGGCTTCCAGCACTTCGTGCATGGAAGCCTAATAATAAAAATCCTAACAGAAACAATAGGCTTCTAGCACTTAGTACATGGAAGCCTAATAATCCTAACAATAACAATATAGTTCCAGCAACTTCGTTGCTTGGCCCCCTAATAATCGGATCGGTAGCAGCAGATTTTATTAATATTTTATGAACAGCTGGACGGTGTTTCCGGCTGTTGTCCTGTGAATAGTTTGTAGGTCTGTTGTGTAACAGCCCCGCAGTAATCAGTAATTAATCAGTATTAAGGCGAACACGATTTAGTTAACGTGTGTCCATGTACAAGTTAAATGAATTAATGAATAAATAAATACAGCCACAGGCGCCGACTACGGGGGGGCTCAATATAAAAGTGGGGCTTAGCCCCCACTGGAATTGTGTTACGTAATCATTAAAGGAAGAAAATGAAACAAACACCCCCCGCTCTTACCGGAGAAAACACTGTCGGTAACCCCCCCCCCTGCTATATTGCAGGTGGATGATTAATCGTGAAATGTGTATTTTGTTTAAACTGTAACTTACAGTAACTTACAGTTTCAAATCTGTAGTAAGGGTCAAGTTGTGCCATTTAAAATACATATCTATTAGCACATATCTTTAATTACAATAATAAATAATAAATAGCAAATATTTTATTGTTGCACATGGAAATTTTTTCTTACAGTAACGTAATACATGTCTGAATATAATGTTGTCTATATACATTTAGCTCTTCTTAATATCTCTTAACAGAAAAGTGTATTTATTACGCTGTCTCCAATCATGTAAAGCATAAAGAATAAAATAGACACATCAGGCTCTATCGCTCGTAGTGTTGTTTTCGGTCTTTGTTTTTAAAACAAAACACAAACCAGACCCTCACTCGCTCTGCTCCTCCACAACAAATGATCTTCTGACGCGACCGGGCTTCACAGACAGCTCTGGCGCGGCGCTGAGCCGGTGGTCCGAGGCGCCAGTGTTTCAGTGAGTGTTCCTCTCCACAGGCTACTGTCACTTCTCCGCACGTTGCTGATGCGTCACAGAGGTGAACTGGACTGCTGTCCAATTTATCTAAACGTCTTTATATCGTTATCGAGAGAAGTAACTACCGCGATAATTACTGATATCGATTTTTCGCCCAGCCTTACCTGAAAGCAGTGCAAATTTAACCCAGTTAATTCAATGATTGAATCAATGTAGTAATTAATTCCTAATATCCAGAACCACCAAGGAACTGAAGAAAACAACAATGAAATGTTAGGAAATTACTCGGATATGACACCCTCTCTCTGACTCTGAACTCCCTCTGTCTCAACAGTGCCACACCAACACAACAGCGCCGCAGTGGCAGCTGCCCAGCAGGGAGGCTATGAGATACCAGCCCGTCTGAGGACTCTTCACAACCTGGTGATCCAGTATGCCTCACAGGGCCGCTATGAGGTGGCTGTGCCCCTGTGCAAGCAGGCGCTGGAAGACCTGGAGAAAACCTCTGGCCATGACCACCCAGACGTGGCCACCATGCTTAACATCCTGGCTCTTGTCTACAGGTAAGGCCAAACCAAGCCTAGCTCACCCTTCACTTTACTGATTAAACCTTCTTGCCTTTCTCATAACATCTAATAATTACTGCTTTCTGTTTGTTTAGTGTAGTGGATTTATATTCCTTTATTCAAAGAGACTCGGGATTCAGGCCGATTATCATCCCCAGATATTTTATTCAATTTATGCAAGGAAGAGCAACCTATCACACATGAAGTGATAAAGCAACTCTTTAAGAAATGGCAGAAGTACAGTGGAATAAATGCATGTAGTTTATATGGGTTTATTGAATGGGAGTGCACACAGTGTACTTGGTGGAACCTGGGAGTGTCTAATCTATTACAACCAATCATATAACATAGAAACATACCCTTTGTTTCTGGGGTCTCTTGTAATTTATACAAGCAAGTTATTTAGGCAAACCTGTCTGAACCCAGCTTTTTCAAGCGAGGGCTAAACTCCCGGCCGTTGTATTTATTGCAGAGTTGTCTTTTTCCCTCATCAGTAGGTAGAGTTTTAGACCAATATATTCACACTCCTTCATTTTAAACAGTGTATTTAGATTACCCATTTTGTTAAATAAGTATTGTACATTAAAACATACTTATTAATCAGTGAGAGAGAATGGTAAAGATGGCCTAGAGAGAATTGTATTAAAGCACAGAATGGACAGATTGCACTTCAGACAAAAATAAATGGAGTGACTGACCAAAGTTTACACAACCTCTGTCTTAACTAGTTTACTGAACTGGAAACGTATTATTGTTTAGGCTGAATACAAGTGTGTTCAGATTTCTGACTATAACTCTATGTGCATGGGTGTGTATGTGCGAGATAGAATTATGATGAGCTAAAGAATTATTTTTTCTCATGCACACAGGGATCAGAACAAGTACAAGGAGGCTGCTCATCTCCTCAATGATGCTTTATCTATTCGTGAAAAGACACTAGGCAAAGATCATCCTGCAGTAAGTATTTCAAACAAATTACTACACAAAACTACACAATTCAGCTGCAGTGTGTTAGGATATTAATGGTTAGCACATAATTTCATATGGATTTTTATCGGAGAAATAAACGTATACTTTAAATGTAATATTACTAGTTATTTTCATCAAGACTCCCATATACTCTTTTTAGAGTTAGTGTTAATTAATGCATCTCCCTTTCTGGAATATGTATCAGTTTAAGTTATAGGCATGTCTTAAACCCTATTCACACTAAAACAATTGCCGGCAATTTTGTTGTAGTAGTCAATGTAGTGCGTCAGCGAACTGCCGTAACCAATCAGAATATTTTTGTGATTGCAACACAACAAGGTTAAGACACCTTTGAACAAGAACTTGTGACCTAAACGGGAATCGAACCAGGTCATTAGCCATGGCAGAGGCTGAAAATAATAGTCACTGCAGTTCTCAATGTTATTGATGAACCAACAGATTGGCATATGTAGGGCTGGGAGATATGACTAAAAAATAATACCTCGATATTATTAGTAGTTTGGGCGATAAACAATATATATCTCGATATTTCTTGTTTTTATCCAATCAAGCCACAAAATAAGACCAAAGACATTCAAACTACAAGTATTTTGTTAATCATTCAATATGCAAAACTAACAAATACTACATGCAGGCTGTCATGGGAAATACAGAATGCAATTCATTACAGGGCAAGTGTTGTGTGATTACTATTACGTGTGTTATGTTGTTATGGTGTGTGTATGTATGTATGTATGTATGTATGTGTGTGTGTGTGTGTATATATATATATATATATATATATATATACACTCACCTAAAGGATTATTAGGAACACCTGTTCAATTTCTCATTAATGCAATTATCTAACCAACCAATCACATGGCAGTTGCTTCAATGCATTTAGGGGTGTGGTCCTGGTCAAGACAATCTCCTGAAGTCCAAACTGAATGTCTGAATGGGAAAGAAAGGTGATTTAAGCAATTTTGAGCGTGGCATGGTTGTTGGTGCCAGACGGGCCGGTCTGAGTATTTCACAATCTGCTCAGTTACTGGGATTTTCACGCACAACCATTTCTAGGGTTTACAAAGAATGGTGTGAAAAGGGAAAAACATCCAGTATGCGGCAGTCCTGTGGGCGAAAATGCCTTGTTGATGCTAGAGGTCAGAGGAGAATGGGCCGACTGATTCAAGCTGATAGAAGAGCAACTTTGACTGAAATAACAACTCGTTACAACCGAGGTATGCAGCAAAGCATTTGTGAAGCCACAACACGTACAACCTTGAGGCGGATGGGCTACAACAGCAGAAGACCCCACCGGGTACCACTCATCTCCACTACAAATAGGAAAAAGAGGCTACAATTTGCACAAGCTCACCAAAATTGGACAGTTGAAGACTGGAAAAATGTTGCCTGGTCTGATGAGTCTTGATTTCTGTTGAGACATTCAGATGGTAGAGTCAGAATTTGGCGTAAACAGAATGACAACATGGATCCATCATGCCTTGTTAGCACTGTGCAGGCTGGTTGTGGTGGTGTAATGGTGTGGGGGATGTTTTCTTGGCACACTTTAGGCCCCTTAGTGCCAATTGGGCATCGTTTAAATGCCACGGCCTACCTGAGCATTGTTTCTGACCATGTCCATCCCTTTATGACCACCATGTACCCATCCTCTGATGGCTACTTCCAGCAGGATAATGCACCATGTCACAAAGGTCGAATCATTTCAAATTGGTTTCTTGAAAATGACAATGAGTTCACTGTACTAAACTGGCCCCCACAGTCACCAGATCTCAACCCAATAGAGCATCTTTGGGATGTGGTGGAACGGGAGCTTCGTGCCCTGGATGTGCATCCCACAAATCTCCATCAACTGCAAGATGCTATCCTATCAATATGGGCCAACATTTCTAAAGAATACTTTCAGCACCTTGTTGAATCAATGCCACGTAGAATTAAGGCAGTTCTGAAGGCGAAAGGGGGTCAAACACAGTATTAGTATGGTGTTCCTAATAATCCTTTAGGTGAGTGTATATATTATATACACACTCACCTAAAGGATTATTAGGAACACCTGTTCAATTTCTCATTAATGCAATTATCTAACCAACCAATCACATGGCAGTTGCTTCAATGCATTTAGGGGTGTGGTCCTGGTCAAGACAATCTCCTGAACTCCAAACTGAATGTCTGAATGGGAAAGAAAGGTGATTTAAGCAATTTTGAGCGTGGCATGGTTGTTGGTGCCAGACGGGCCGGTCTGAGTATTTCACAATCTGCTCAGTTACTGGGATTTTCACGCACAACCATTTCTAGGGTTTACAAAGAATGGTGTGAAAAGGGAAAAACATCCAGTATGCGGCAGTCCTGTGGGCGAAAATGCCTTGTTGATGCTAGAGAGAATGGGCCGACTGATTCAAGCTGATAGAAGAGCAACTTTGACTGAAATAACCACTCGTTACAACCGAGGTATGCAGCAAAGCATTTGTGAAGCCACAACACGTACAACCTTGAGGCGGATGGGCTACAACAGCAGAAGACCCCACCGGGTACCACTCATCTCCACTACAAATAGGAAAAAGAGGCTACAATTTGCACAAGCTCACCAAAATTGGACAGTTGAAAAATGTTGCCTGGTCTGATGAGTCTCGATTTCTGTTGAGACATTCAGATGGTAGAGTCAGAATTTGGTGTAAACAGAATGAGAACATGGATCCATCATGCCTTGTTATCACTGTGCAGGCTGGTGGTGGTGGTGTAATGGTGTGGAGGATGTTTTCTTGGCACACTTTAGGCCCCTTAGTGCCAATTGGGCATCGTTTAAATGCCACGGCCTACCTGAGCATTGTTTCTGACCATGTCCATCCCTTTATGACCATCATGTACCCATCCTCTGATGGCTACTTCCAGCAGGATAATGCACCATGTCACAAAGGTGGAATCATTTCAAATTGGTTTCTTGAACATGACAATGAGTTCACTGTACTAAACTGGCCCCCACAGTCACCAGATCTCAACCCAATAGAGCATCTTTGGGATGTGGTGGAACGGGAGCTTCGTGCCCTGGATGTGCATCCCACAAATCTCCATCAACTGCAAGATGCTATCCTATCAATATGGGCCAACATTTCTAAAGAATGCTTTCAGCACCTTGTTGAATCAATGCCACGTAGAATTAAGGCAGTTCTGAAGGCGAAAGGGGGTCAAACACAGTAAATCATAATGTGTGTGTGTGTGTGTATATATACACTCACCTAAAGGATTATTAGGAACACCATACTAATACTGTCACATAACAATAACACAAGTAATCGTAATCACGCAACACATGTGCTGTAAAATGGTACAGATTCAGGTAGATTTACCACATCTGGGTTTATAGTGGCGCATTTAACATCTGCTAGACAGGGACATTTCTCCTCTGACTGTTGCGTCTCGATTCTGCTTACCGGTACAGCACGTGTTAATACGAAATAGTTATAATAATAATAATAATAATAATAAAACTGTTGAACCACTTCACCATCTTAAAAAAAAGAAAATTATACTTTCTGCGTGTGTTTGCATTGCTTTTCGGTTTATTAAAATGCAAACAAACATTGATATCATTTGTATAAAATTAATAATAATCTAAATTAGCAGGGGTGGGGGGTGCCTGCAGATCGAGTTTAGCCCGGCGACAAGAGCGGGGCGGAACGTTTGCGCTTGCGCATTAAAGTATCTCTTGATTATGTTGGTTATTGTGTGTCCAGTTCACTGTCCTCCATGTCTGTTTGTGTTTCTGATGCACATTTCTTTTCACATCCAGCATGTGTGGAAGAATTGGGAAGAACGCAAAGCGTCCTAATGATTAAAAATATTGCCGTAAAGAGTGGGATTTGCGACACCACGATATAAATGATAGAGCATAATATGAAACGATAGACGTTTTTCTATCGTCATACGATATATATATATATCGTCATATTGCACAGCCCTAGGCGTATGTAATTATTGTCACACACGTCATATGTTGCATACCAATAAATCATGCAAAATATATCACTATACAGGAAAACGTGTTACCCCCTCAAACTGGTTTCATTTCAAACTAAATCGGTTCAGTTCATTTGCTTTGAAACATTGTATCAGTGTGCTCGATTGTTCACAATTGTCTTGTGTACAAACATGCTCAGTTCATTAGGAAACAAACTCGGGTTCGTTTTCATGGCTCACTTCTGTGTTTTCTCCGGACTCAGATCATATTGCAATAATCAAGTGAGCTTGGTTTGTTTTGTATAAATAAAACACCAGATATTCGCATTTTACATGATTAGTGCATATATGAAATGGCAGCATAACGCTTACAATAACAAATGCATATGACGGCAATAAAGTAACTACATGCTGCCTCCGAAATTATCGAACTTTTACAAGCAAGTCCAGAATATGACTCCGTGTCTCCTCTCTCGAATCCAGATGCTTCTGTAGCATCTTGTTTCCATGGCTCTCTTGCTCTTTAATGTTTTTATGGGTGTCACATAAAATAATTTGCCGGCATTTCAGTGTGAATGGGGCACTACATAAGCGCAGAGAAAAAGCAAAATGGTAAAACACTAATGTGATTTTTCACACATACAACATTAATGCACTTTTCCATTTGAATGTGAAAAGAACATTCATATCTCCTGCCAAAGCTTCTGATCCATATAAAATGTACCTTTCTTTTTATTTATTTTATTTGGATGTATTGCAAATAAAATGCATAATAACATCATTGCTGTTATCAGCGCAAAATATAGTGCATGGCAACAGTACATCAATATTGAGGACTGTAGGTTATGAGACAGTTTATACATTGCAGAGTACAGTCTTCATACAGCAAGTTCACATCCTGATAGCTGAAGATAGCTGAAAACCCCTGGGAATCCGTCTAATTCAGTCGGTTAATTGGTGTCTATATTTTCCCCTTTACAATAGACAATGGTTTACCACTGTTTCTCTAACTTTGATAGGTTGCCGCTACCCTTAACAACCTGGCTGTTCTGTATGGGAAGAGAGGGAAGTACAAGGAGGCTGAGCCACTGTGCAAGAGGGCTCTTGAGATCAGAGAAAAGGTATGTTCCATCATATTCTTAAAACATTTTAAAAGTGATGTTGTTTAACACTTATGTATCACACAATTACTCTTGGACAAAATTATAGATTTTTACTGCAAATAACATGTATTTCACACTGTTCTGAAATAGTTGTACTATAAATCTGTGTGCCCATTTTCTGCATGGAAGCAGAAATCAAGCCCTTAAAATGTCCACTTGTTTCCTAATGCATTTCTAAAATATCCTTTAAAAACTGTTTTGTTTAACTTATCAGTCTGCATTGCTTTTTCCAAATGTATTGTAATGTGATTTCTGCAAACACATAAATAGAAATAACTCATACAATTCTGTAGTGCTAAAATCACATTGATTAATGTGATGAAGAGAATGCTAGCCTTGATCAAATACTGAAACAATAAATAATTTAATCTGCGGTCAACATAAAAAAAAAAAGGGATCAGGAAAGAAAAGAGGGAAATAGAAAGAAACTGCTCTTAGAGCTAAAACTAATGCAAAGAGCTTGTTTCAATACTCTATGGGAAGAGATATATGCTGTTAATCTATACCGGTTTCATACATCTTCCTCCCAAAAAAACTCAATTTTGGACGGACAACACAGCGGTAGTTTCCTATATCAACAGGCAAGGAGGACTCCGGTCGCGCAGACTGTACTGTCTAGCACGCTGTCTGCTTTTGTGGGCTCAGCTATGGCTCCGCTCCATCAGAGCAGTTCACCTCCCAGGCCTGTCCAACACAGCGGCGGACCTCCTCTCTCGGGGAGGCCCCCCGGTCTCGGAATGGCGCCTCCACCCACTTGTGATACAGCCGGTGGAGCCGGAGCCAGTTCAGCAGGGTGGACGTGGATCTCTTTGCCTCGGCAGAGTCCACACACTGCCCTCTATGGTTCTCCATCCAGGACCACTCAGGAACCCTAGGGATCGACATGCTAGCGCACACCTGACCGCGCTGTCTCCTTTACACGTTCCCACCGTTCCCCCTTCTCCTTGTGGTCTCATGAATGCAATTATCTAATCAACCAATCACATGGCAGTTGCTTCAATGCATTTAGGGGTGTGGTCCTGGTCAAGACAATCTCCTGAACTCCAAACTGCATGTCTGAATGGGAAAGAAAGGTGATTTAAGCAATTTTGAGCGTGGCATGGTTGTTGGTGCCAGACAGGCCGGTCTGAGTATTTCACAATCTGCTCAGTTACTGGGATTTTCACGCACAACCATTTCTAGGGTTTACAAAGAATGGTGTGAAAAGGGAAAAACATCCAGTATGCGGCAGTCCTGTGGGCGAAAATGCCTTGTTGATGCTAGAGGTCAGAGGAGAATGGGCCGACTGATTCAAGCTGATAGAAGAGCAACTTTGACTGAAATAACCACTCGTTACAACCGAGGTATGCAGCAAAGCATTTGTGAAGCCACAACACATACAACCTTGAGGCGGATGGGCTACCAACAGCAGAAGACCCCACCGGGTACCACTCATCTCCACTACAAATAGGAAAAAGAGGTTACAATTTGCACAAGCTCACCAAAATTGGACAGTTGAAGACTGGAAAAATGTTGCCTGGTCTGATGAGTCTCGATTTCTGTTGAGACATTCAGATGGTAGAGTCAGAATTTGGCGTAAACAGAATGAGAACATGGATCCATCATGCCTTGTTACCACTGTGCAGGCTGGTGGTGGTGGTGTAATGGTGTGGAGGATGTTTTCTTGGCACACTTTAGGCCTCTTAGTGCCAATTGGGCATCGTTTAAATGCCACGGCCTACCTGAGCATTGTTTCTGACCATGTTCATCCCTTTATGACCACCATGTACCCATCCTCTGATGGCTACTTCCAGCAGGATAATGCACCATGTCACAAAGGTGGAATCATTTCAAATTGGTTTCTTGAACATGACAATGAGTTCATGTTACTAAACTGGCCCCCACAGTCACCAGATCTCAACCCAATAGAGCATCTTTGGGATGTGGTGGAATGGGAGCTTTGTGCCCTGTATGTGCATCCCACAAATCTCCATCAACTGCAAGATACTATCCTATCAATATGGGCCAACATTTCTAAAGAATGCTTTCAGCACCTTGTTGAATCAATGCCACATAGAATTAAGGCAGTTCTGAAGGCGAAAGGGGGTCAAACACAGTATTAGTATAGTGTTCCTAATAATCCTTTAGGTGAGTGTATATGTGTGTGTGTATATATATATATATATATATATATATATATATATATATATATATATATATATATATATATAGATTATGGCCTCGCTCCTAGTGCCCCCTAGTGGTGCACCTTGGGGCAGGCTGCCTTATCAGCTTGCTGCCTCCTCCCTTGCGACAGTTTTGTTATACAGTAACCCCTCCCCTTTGGGCAGTGCTTTAAACATAATGATAGGTTGTGAATGCAACCCAGGTTATCTGAAAAAGGAAGCACTGCCCAAGGGTTGCAAGGTCGTACGGGAGTCCTGCTCACAGCAAAAGAGGATGAACCTGCGCTGAGGTCACGTTTTATAGAACAGGAAATGGGAAGGGACCTGTTCTGAGTGACGAGCACAGGGGCCAATGGCAGCTTTGATAGTGACGTTTTCAATCGGGTTCCTTGGGAAGTGCGCAGAAACTCCTCCCCCTTGGGCAGTGCTTCCTTTTTCAGATAACCGGGGTTCATTCGCAACCTATAGTTCGTGACAACGTCTTTTCAAAGTTCGAATACTTGTAATAATATGGTGATTTTGCCATATTATTGTGCCAACAGCCAAATAATTTCAATTTCCAATCCAGTTCCATAATATAACTTGATTAGAGCTATAATTTGATTTTAAAGAAGCCCCAGTTAATATTAAGTTGGAATATCAGAAATTGACTTTAATCTCAGAAGTTGATTCTGACTTTTTTCTCAGAATATAACCCGCCTGCCCCCTCATTGAGAGAGAAAAATCTAAAAAAAGACTCCCTACATATACACTGTTAACACATACATAAAACACTGTTTGTATGAAGATATGTTATAAACATGTATATGTATATGTTGAGTGCCTTGCAAAAGTATTCAGACCCTCACAGTTTTCACATTATCTTGCTTTAAAGCTTCCAATCATGAGAACCTACTCCACACATTCAAAACAAAAACAAAAGAAAGTAGTACATACATTTTTAATATGAAATAAAAATGGAAGTCATGATTGCATAAGAATTCAAACCCTTGTATGCAAACTTAAATTAATTCAGGTGCACAAAATGAGCTTAATGGACCACACAATAAGTTGAATGGCCTTTGTCTGTGTGCAGTTTCAGAATAAAAGTCTCTGTGAGATTCATTGGTCAGGTAGTGAATTTCAAGCAAAGACTCAACCATGAAGACCAAGGAGCTTTCAAAGCAAGTCCGAGATAAAATCATTGAAAAGCACAGGTTCGGAGAATGGCAAAATAAATATTGTCTTTGAATATTCCTGTAAGCACAGTCTACTTCCAAGATATGGAAGGTGCATTGTAGCACCCAGACACCGCCTAGATCAGGCCTTTCCTCCAAATTGAGCAGCCAAGCTGAAGAGGAATGCCACTGTAAAGCCAACAATGAAAGAGCAAAATCTGCGTCACTAAACAATATCCAGAACACTTCACAAAACTTGCCTTTATGGCAGGGTGGCAAGAAGGAAGGCATTACTGAAAATAAGCCATTTCAAAGCCCACATTGACTAAAGACTTAAAACTGGGGTGACAATTCACCTTTCAGCAGGACAATTATCCAAAGCTATACTGGAGTGGCTGAAGAATAAGAATGTGAATGTCTGAATGGCAGAGTCAAAATTCTGACTTGAATCCTATGGAGAATCTTTGGAAAGCCTTGAAAACTACTGTCCTTAAGTAATGCCGATACAACTTGAAAGAGCTTGAGCAAATCTGCCAAAAATAATGTGCCCAAATTGCACCATGCCACTGTGCAAAGTTGATATAGACTTACCCAAAAATACTTGCAGCTGTAATTGCTGCCAAAGGTTCTTCCACAAATTGAGTTGACCAGATGAATACTGAATAAGTATGCAATCACTGTCATGCTTTCCTGTTTTCCTATTCAGGTTCTTGGGAAGGATCACCCAGATGTGGCCAAGCAGCTGAATAACTTGGCGCTGCTGTGCCAAAACCAGGGCAAGTACGAGGAGGTGGAATATTACTACTGCCGTGCCCTGGAGATCTACGAGTGCAGGCTGGGGCCTGATGATCCCAACGTTGCTAAGACAAAGAACAACCTGGTGAGCGCCAGGCCTAAGGGATTTGGTTATACATTTGTCTATATATTCTGAAGAATACTTCCACTACAAATGCCATTTTTTTTTTTGCTGTGATATAAAATCTTATCCACTTTTCAAGGCAGAATAAAATGCTAGTTCAGGTAAATGTTCCACCCCCCCTCAATATACAACATTTTTTTAATATTTCCCTTTTCCTGTGAAATTGCTGTGTGGCAAATGGGACCATTTTACTGCATATCACATCTCCATCTCACAGAGTTTGCAGTTGTTGTTTTTTTTCTTTCAATGCACAGAGATTTTGCTCATGAATCTTATTTGCACAGATTGATGTCCCAGGCTATTGCTTTGTTTGGGTTTTCTTTTTCATATCTTATTTACAGCCCTTCTAAGATAAATTATTACTAATCTTCCAGAACTGCAAGAGGAAATAGGGTATTCCGTCTCTTACGTGCATGACCTTGAATTAAATTTACTTAAAAAAAAAAAAAACACACACTGAACACTTTTTCCCTATATTAATCTATTTGACAGTGCTGACAAATTGACAAATTTAAATGGTTTAAAAACAAATGTTAAGCCTTTTCCGGAACTACCACACACTCAAGTAATGTCTTCCTATATTCAGTATTACCTTGTTATATTGAAAGTGGATTTAAAACATACTTTTTGCTGGTATGGTTGAAATGTTCTTTTCAAACCAAACTATTTGTTGGATTTGTGTGTTACTAGGCTTCCTGCTACCTAAAACAAGGGAAGTATAAGGAAGCAGAGATCCTGTACAAGGAGATTCTCACCCGAGCCCATGAGAAAGAGTTTGGATCAGTGGATGGTAAGTATTGTGAGATTTGTCATGTTACAATTTCAGCAAATATCGGAGTGTTTGTGTTGGTTTGTTTTTTGTAAGACTCACAATGCAAGCTTTCCAGAGTTTTATTCCTTCCACTTTTTTTTTTTTTTTTTCTTAAAAAAATGTGAATATCATTAGGCAATTTTAATGTGATTTTATTATACAGAGGTGCATTTCACAGCACATAATGTGGCTTAACCAATAAAGAAGATGGTGGTGGTTCAATTCAGGTATAGAACATTCCGAATTATAAGATTCATGCTTTTGGGCATGGTTTTCTTGTTAAGTAAGATTGTTTCTTGTTTTGAACCAGCAAGTGGCTCTGCAGCACAACAGAGGAACACTACAGTTAAAAACAGTGAAGCATTGGTGAAGTGACGCATGCCAACATTGCATGCTGTCCATTCTTGGAAGAGTTAACAGAATTACCCAGCGAAGTTACTAAACCAAGAACTACAGAAGAGCAAGCCCGACGAAATAAAAGATTTTGCCTCTTCTGAACTGAGACGGTCTTTATATATATATATATATATATATATATATATATATATATATATATATATATATATATATATATATATATATATATATATATATATATATATATATATATATATATATATATATATATAAAATAAAAAAATGCATTCATCATAAACCATTTTATTCCAGAGCAGAACTCCCCCTTTCTGAGTTTCTACTTTAAAAAAATGAAAAATAAAAAAAAATAAATGAAACTGACCAAAAATGTAAAGCAAGAGTCAACAGATCTGTTTATAGAAAATGGCAAAAAGCCATTTCAGAAACTGTTTCAAACATGTTTTATTCTCAGTGAGATGAGGAGAAAATGCAACAATGTCCTTGCATCTTCAGAAATTTTGCATTTACTTTCTTTAATCCAAAAGCAATAAACTTGAATGTGTAAGCTGCATAATAGAATGTGTCAAGAATCTTTTTATTGGCAACATTAAGTTTAGACTGTGCTTTTCTGTTTCATTACACAAGTGCACCACTTCATTCCTGTTGTTTGATGTAAGCCTTACAATAGACCTGTAAGATTACAGTTTTGTTGCATCCTTTGAGGTGACAGCTATATGAATACATTTAGAGGATACACTTTTTAAATCCTTTGAAACTTTGAATCCCTTTGCAGAAAGATCTGTACATTAGATTTTTTTTTTTCTGTTTTCGTTACACTAAATTCAATATTTTCAGTATTTTCAAATTAAAACATCTTTTCAGATTGGTCTTCTTTATTTTTCTATTTTGTCTGTACTTAGCATGTTTTAGCTTTCTCAACAATTCAGGTTAATTTAATAAGTATGTTGGGTTCTATTGGATATTTAGGTTTATTATTACATTAAACGGTCTTGCTGTAAGCAATGCTGCTTTTCATATATTTTACTTGTGTCAATTAATATGTAAGTCAAGTTTGTGTGATTTTTCTTTTAAAAGCATATTGTATTTCTGATCATTAGTGTACATAAAAATGTATGCATGCTTAGATGTTTAATAAGTAATTATATATAAACAACAACATGCATCTAAGGTTAATTTTGTCAATATTGTTGCCATGCATTTCAGCTGTAATGTAAATTGCAATACCATTTTTATGGTAGGTTTCATATCCTTAAATAAAATACTGATGCAGCAATGATTTCGTATCGTAAATGCTGTGAATGGCAATGGCTTTGTCTGTTCATCTGGGGTTAAAGGTAGTAAAGTTTCTTATGGCAATTTTTCATAGTGATACTGTGATTTCTGTGTGTTTATATCTATTATGTTATGCTTGGATTTGAGTGTGTGGATGTGTGTATGGGGGTGGTTAAATTTTAATTCCTAAAAAAGTGGATTGGTACTTAATCCTCATTAATTATTCCATGAAAATGGAAGCAGACACTTTTTTTAGATAAATATACATTTAGAACAAAATTCTGTATTAAATATAATGCAATAATTATAAACTGAAGTAAACAAGTAAATAAAACTGTCAGTTTTACTGTCCAAAATAATTTACTTCTGTTTTTCCACAAGATTATTTTTTCTATAATGTCAAGTATATTGTTCTTAGTATTGACACTAAGTGTGTTCACTTCAATTTCTAGCTATCCTGAGGATGTATGAAAATTGCAGCAAAATCCATCATGATTAATTGAATAACAATTACAATTCATACACAATTGTGTTTGAAACCATGATTATTAATTAATTTGTGAGCAACAGAGTTTGTAAAATATAAAATAAATAGTTTCACAAGTCCACAGTTGGTACATTTACCATAAAACACCCTTAAGTTCACCAGTTTATCACTGATTTAGCAAGTCTTTAACACTGACATTTTAATGCCATTGTGTACAGTACACTTGTTCTCTCTGTTTGTTTTGCAGCTGAAAACAAGCCAATCTGGATGCATGCAGAGGAGAGGGAAGAGATGAGCAAAGTAAGGGAAAACACATCAAAGAGATCAATCAGATCTCACTCTTTTTAAATTTAATATTTAAAAAAATATTTATAGCAACCACTTTTATTTGTTCATGTGTGCAAGTCATTTTTACGATTTTGAGCAAATTGACAGTGTTATAGGCATGTGAGTTGCAGGTCTTTGCAGTGAACCTGGCAAGAGAAGGTGTCCCTGACATGATTCTGTCACCCGCCCCCACCCCCACCCCCACCCCGCTGTCTGGTATTCCTACAGGGCAAACACAGAGACAGTGCTCCCTATGCTGAGTACGGGGGCTGGTACAAGGCCTGCAAAGTGAACAGGTAAGCAATCATGCCAGAAACACTTAGATTAGACCTGGGACCTGAAGTAATCTTTGTGCAAAACATATCTTCCTTTAATACTTTTGCACAGAAAATTATGCCCTGTAACCTTTCATAAATAGATTAATAATCTGTTAAAGGTTCTGTCATGCAAAGGTCACCAATTATAAAATAAAGACAATATAAAAACATGAAGTGGTACAAACTTACAGCACAAGGTACAGCACTGTTATAAAGTAATATAATATGATTACTTATAATCTACTTTCCCAGTGTGGCCAGCTCTTTACTGGAGAAAACAGTTTAGTGGTTGCAAAGTAGAGAGATGAGTCTGAAAATTACAGTTTTCTGGAAAGGCTATAAAATGTCCTGGTGCACCTTCCCCAAACAATATAGTGGATATATAGGCATATTAGCTTTGATTTCATGTCTTTTTTTTTATACAACATATTTCATTTTAAATTAAAATAATTAATACAAATATTTGTTTTGTCAGCATTGTTTGTGTCTCTGCCTGCTTATTCTGTGCAGTGCAGAGATTGAGATATATAATCAATGTATGTGCATGTGTGTGGTCTGCAGCCCCACTGTGAACACTACTCTGAGGAACCTGGGAGCTCTGTATCGCCGGCAGGGCAAACTGGAGGCTGCAGAGACATTAGAGGAGTGTGCATTGAGATCCCGGAAACAGGTGAACTCCCTCTCTCATTTTCTCATTGTCTTCCACCTCCAGAGTCTCCAATACAGCACTATCACACTCGGTGGCATATTAGGTGGTGGGGGGTGTTTGGTCACGGGGGCATGGCAATTTTGAAAAAATGTGCTCATATACCATACCAGTAACGACAGCAACAGGGGATTGATCATTCAGTGTGCTAAAACTACTCAAAACATATCTGTGCTCCACTATGTCAGAAGAAGGGCCGGCTGCACCTGTACATAAGGACCTCAAACAAATTGATGAAGATGTTATTGATGAATTCTGGTGTCACAACAGGAGACTTGCATTCACATAGAAACTCCTCCATAAGTTGAGGAAACAGCTAATTTCCAATGAAGAAGCATATTTCTAGCAGGCGCACATGTCGAAAGTTGTGCATCCTCTCCCGTTTCAATTACAGAGCTCCACCGAAATACATCTCTGTGATTGACAAGCACCAGAACCCGCATCTACTTTGCCTGCATAATGTCGGTTGATTTGTGATTTTTAGCCGATGTGTCCTATAGTGATGTGTGGTTGTGAAGCAGAGTTATGTTTGACTCAAAATCTGCCTGATTTCATGGAGATTTTGAGAAAGTTTTGTGACTCTTAAATGACTCGGAATCATGCATTTCAGGTATTTAATTTTCAATATTTGGAATCCTGGCCACACCACTGATCACACTAAGTTTTGTATGAAGAATTAAGTGGTCTGAAGAAAAAATATTAAAGCTAACCACTCTGTATTCCTTATTAATATTAGCATTACTTTTTGTTATAGTTTTTGCTTTATTGGGTTCAGGAGATTGATGGTTAACAATTAAGAGACCACTATCTGTTTCTCTGCACATAAACTATGTACTCAAAGTTAAAATGGACTGTTGGACTGTTGGACTGCACTGAATGAGACCACTTCAGAAATTTTATACTTTTTGCAATTATTTATCATTAAAAGTCAAACTGCAGAGAATGATGAAGCATGATGCTTTACATGTTTTTGGCAAGAGTAATACCCATAGTCATCTTACTTTTAAGAAATATATATATATATATATTATAGCAGATGTATATATATATATATTATAGCAGATGTATATATATTATAGCAGATGTATTTGTGTGTGTGTAGAGTAAGCACTTTTTGCATCAGATAATCTCATATTGCCTTTCTCTCTTTCTGGCTCGCCTGGAATCCAGAGTACCACAGTAAGTCGCTTTGTATCCATAGACACTCTGCACACTCTGTGAACAAATTCACACAAACAAAAGCATTTTACATTAAGACCACAGTATAATTAATGTGGGATATTACCATCTGAGGACTAGAGTTTGATGCCAAAGGTTGATGCCTCCAGACTACCCCTACAAGATTAAGCACTTGGTACCAATAACTATTCAGGCTTTTTTTATTATTAAAAGTGACAATAGAATTATGATCTAGAAAGCTCCAATCAAGTTAATGGTTATTAATTATTATTGGTATTCAATAATTAAGGGTAAATACAGTTGTGCAACTTAACAGGGTAATGGGTTGTGACTGGGGTTCTCTTAATAGAACACACTGTTATTGCTGGAACGGTGTATGGCATGTTTTACTTTTGTCTGTTGTCTGTAATATTCAGCGTGATTATGGTACTTCACTGTAAATGGCATTCACTGTAATGGGACATGCAGTGATGTCCTTGAAGTCTTTGTTTCACTGTATGAATAATAATTAATATAAACGTCACCATCAATCTCTAATTTGTAAACACTGGCGATACATGTTACTTATTGATCAATGAAGAATGTCACTTATAAACAATGTGCTGTGAAGGTATATGGTTCTTGAAGTGCAGGTGTGCTTACATGAGAGAGGTACTGAGCCTGAGTACTGTCTGGGTGTCTCTCTCTCTGCCAGGGCATCGACCCCATCAACCAGACGCGGGTGGTGGAGATCCTGAAGGATGGCGATGGCTCCGAGCGCAGGAGGAGCCGGGACAGCCTGGGGGGCAGCGTCAAGTATGAGAGCGGTTCTGAAGGCGGGGAGGAAGTGAGTATGGGAGTAGAATGGAATGGGGTGAGTACAATTCCACTTCACTGTAATCCAAGACCAGTCAAGCAGACTGGAGGACATTGCAGCTCTGTAAGACCAGGCTGGTGTACTGCTCTCCCACTGTTGAAATTATTAAAGACATCCATTTTGGGATTATAACTATAGATTTGGCTAGAATGAATGGCTGAATTAAGACATTTATTTCCCCTAAATAGGAATCTAATTATAAAACACTCTTAAATTAGCACCCTGAAAGATCAGTGTGAGACTATGCAATTTCATTGTTTTCTTATTATAAATAAAACAGAGATCACTGTGTTATTAAACTCTTATTGTTCTTTGCTGTATTGTGCATAGCAAAGGATCAGTAGACCACATTAATTAGGAACATGTTACACTGGAATAACTGATAAAACCCTAAGAGACTTGGATGATTTTGTTTTTTCATTCTTTTATGGAAGTTAAATATAGTTTTAGGGTTAATTGAATTAAAAGTAGAGTTGTCAACAAGGAAATGTAGTTATAAAGGAATGTACCTAGTTTTTGCCTGTATAATAATGCAGTGCAAATATCAGGTGTATAATTTTGTTTATAAAATGTATAAAGCTTAGTGTCCCTGATATACAAAACTAATATAGAGAGAAAACAACCAATTTTAAACCAACATATGTAAATTGAACCGCAGCACCATATAATAATACTAATAACAAATAATAATAACAAGTAGGAAAAGAATAATAAACTAAATAACAAACAGAACTAACTAGAAAACACAATGACATTAACAGAAAATGAAAACAAACAAAAAATGCAACAACATTAACAGAAAACACAATGGGTCAATTGCAACAAACTTTCAGAGCTACCTACACTGCATGTGAGCAAAGGGGAAAATGTAAATCCACACTAGACAAAAAACACACAAAATATGGAAATACATGCATAACCCTTCCCATGCATTCCTATTGGATATACTATAACTAGATACCGTCAATATTAGGCTATGTTCCTTCTTTAATACTTCATTCACGTTGAAAGTACTACATTTATTGTTGCTGCTTTAAAATTATCATTATATTGTTCAGCAGTACATAATCAAATTATGAGTAGCAGTATAAGTAGTAGTAGTAGAATTATGTCATCATTGTTTAGCAATAAATCCATATTAGTGTTATTATTTATACTTTGTTGCTGCTTATCACTATATAATAACCATATTATAGTTATAGTTATTGTAGTTATACTTTTATAGTAGTGTTCTATAGATCGATATTTATACTTAATCATCATAGAATGTTAGCTAAAAGCTAAAATACTCCATATCAGAGCTCTGATTACCTTAGCAAAGATTATACCAAGTGCGATGCCATGAAAAATGTTATAAATTATCATTTTATCCCATGTGGCGTGAAATTAAATGAAATAAGCACTGCTTTTCATTGATACAGACTGAAAGTTAGTGAACACATTGGCAGTGTTATTTGTAGTACATTTATATTTATGTATGTATGTGTGTGTGTATGCATTTGTGTGTGCATTCTAGAAATATTAAGCTGTATTGTCCAATATTAGACTTTCAAATGTGCTCCATCAGTACCATATTAACATTCTAAGTCTATAGAAGGAGTTACACTATAGTCCTGTGCTGTAGTATTCTCTAGAGCACAGCAGCTGTTACTTTGTGTTCTCTGCAATAGAGAACATTAATAGTTTACATTTACAGAACTGGGGAATTATTTCTGCAGCCACATTAATTGGAAGTGCTCCTTACTAGTTTAGAATGGAGCTCCATACTACACACAGGATCATCCATAGTGAGTATGCTGCTTTCAGTTGGTTGCAATTGGCCCAATGACATTAAATCTAATCCTGAAAGGGTACTGTGTTGTGTATATTTTTAAAATTCACCCCATGTATTCCTTCTGTATATAAATATGGCTGAAGGAGGTTATGTGTCATTATATTAATGGAGTGTGAATTAATAATAAAGTAATTACATTTTTCACTGTATAAATACTTGGGATAAGTGACTGTGGAAATAATCATAGCAAAGAATCTGTCTGATTCTCTTCACACAGCACCACAGGTTTGTTTCTCCAATCAGTGAGCTTCATCCCCTTTGCTCACATACTTTTTTCTGGTTTTGAGCCAGTGTCATGTTTTCTCTTAGCTTTTATTTTATGAATAATATTTTTCTGTTTTTCAAATGTATGACTGTAGTTTTTGTTGTTTTTCTATTTCTTCTTTATGTTGTTAATGCTGTTAATTGTTTGATTTTGCACTTCTTGATCTGCATTTCAAACACGGGGGATCATTCTCAGCAGTACACCACCCTAGTCTTTCGATCTTCAGTGTCCTTCAAAAGCTTTCTGAGCAAAGATTTACAATATTCAGTGCTGATTGTATGTCCTGGCATCCACTTACTGTTTTTTTTATTACCTGTTTAGCTACTGGCTATCTTTTGTTTTCTCATTTTTATAATTTTGCTTGTTGTGATACCAAATAGCTTTATTGGGGTTTCTGATGGCTTTTTAGCAGGAAGAGAAAAAAACATTGTGTCAGACAGTACTTTCAGTTGTGCATCTTGGAAATAAGTCTACAGAGCTTCCCTTTGCAGTGTAGATTTATGTTTTTTTTTGTTTTGTTAAATTGATCTTTGTTTTCTGTTATCCCCTGTAATCTGTGTTTAACTCGGAGGAAGTCAGTCACTATTAAATTATCAGTCTGTTACTAAGAACATTTGAAAGAGGCACTGTTTAAAAAAACCTGGAGACCTGCTTTTGAATTAGGGCCTTGGTTGCAACAAGCTGACTTGACAAGCATTTTAGAAGTTGAGCCTAGAAGGGCTCTGCAATAGCCATGTTTGACCTTTTCCCAAGATGCACTCCAGCTCTAGTTCATCTCCCCAATCCCCTCACCAGAGCATGTGCTGCCCTGCTGTGTTTTAATTACTTTATTTTATAATGCTTGCACAATCCAAGTGTGATGTTTAAGTGTATGCCTTATATCACCATTAACCCTCACTCCTTGCTGCTATTTATTTACTGCATAAAGCTCTTATTTTATTAAACCTTTCTGGTAATGCTCCTCTTCAATGGCACCTGCTGTAGCCTACGGCTGACATTTATAACTCTATCCTTACAACAATCCGGTGCATTCTGTGGTCTTGAGTAGTTACCCTCATATGATAAAGCATGTAACAGTTCCTTTGTAAAAATAATTATTGTTGAGCTGGTTCTGGTATTTTTCATTGTTCTTTAATTTAACACAATACAAAGAAGCAATACATAAGAGATAAGATTCACAAGTGTGTGTTACCAATATAGAAATGTAAAGGTTAACAATCACATACAGAATTGCATTGAATTTCTTGTCAATTTCAATATCTGTTCAGTAATATTTGTTGTCACATTATTAAATACTGATGCCCTGTAAGGTAGGATATAAAGGAATAGTGTTTCTGAAAATAAATAGATATTTTTCTGGTGTGCATAATAAATGACCAAGTGTTGTGTGGAACTTGTAATGATTTTCTGCAAGTGTCATCTATATTCTGTGGCATAATCATGCATGTACACACTCCTGAGGCAAGCTGTGAAGGGCTCAGTGTGCTGTACTTCAACCTTACGTATTTGACCTTAAATACTAGAATCGTTCATCAGCCATCCATTTTTATTTTTATTTTTTGTATGGTCACTGACAGGCTTTTTTTGAGTGCCAGATATATTCAATTTCAGTTACTGTGGCCAAAGCTAATTATTTAGCATGTCATCTTGGTCTCGTATGCGAATCTCAATCAATAGTATAGTAGTGTGCAGTAATAATGGTAGTAATATTAACTGTAAGCAGAAATATTAATTAAACTGTTTCAACACTAAAGTGTAACACATTAATATGAATAAATTCAGTGGTATTCGCCTTTAAGTGCAAGAAGGATAATTAACAACTTAATATATAAGGTGGATAAAGTGATCTTTGGTGGGTACTGGGTAATATTTTATACTATAAAACAACATGTTAAATCAACTTACTGGCACATCTATTCGAAGTCTGAATAGGGTCTCGCTGTCTTGGCAATGGCGTGTGCGGTTCGGAAAAGGATGGTCATCTTCTTAGCGGTAGCGTCAGACAGTTTTGTGAGGGTCTTTACTGATGGGGTAGCCTGTAGGGGCAGAGACTGTGCCCTGGCGACTGACGTGCAATCACGGTGACATTGTGAGCTCTCGTGAAATAATATATTCTCCAGTTTCATGGTTGTAGTGCCAACAACGAAGGAATTGCCTCTGTGCTGTGTGTGTCGACACACACTGCAAAACATAACCCCCTCCTTAAACTCCAGCCATGTTCTTGGAACTCCTTCATTGTATTGCCATGTTTCAGAGAAGTTCCTCATTATTTTCGGTGGATGAGATGACGAGGGGGCACTTGCATTTGCCATGGTAGGAGTGGTCTCCTCGGCCTGAACGTTTTTGTTTTTCTTTGTTGGGGCTCCACTCCCACAATAAACCTCCACATGATGGCTGGGTTAGCTTAAACTGCCAACAAGTAGGCCTACCTCAGGTTTTAGATACTGTATCACAAATAAAATGGTGTTTGATGACTGACGCAATTAACTTTACGTACTAAGCACGAGCACGACACATGCAGTGTGGCAGATCCAGCAGATTTGAAGTGACTGCAAACCAGCAGCTTTCTCTAGCGCATGTAGGAAATTATTTTTTTCTACCCGCCAGTGTGGCATGTAGTCTCCATAATTTACTTGCCAAGGACAAAATGTACCCGCATTTGGCGACTGTCGAGTGCTAATTTTGGATCCTGAATGTAACCCTTATCTAAAAGCCTCAAAAGCTTTAGGTAATGCCGTTTGAATCAGTGTCAAGTCATCAACCATAGAAAGCTCTAGGAAATAGGAAACTTGTTCAATTGGGCAACCTAGGGTAAGGGTAGGAAGCTATTCAGAATAGGACACAGTTCTCAATACAAGAACACACTCCTGTCATGTCTGGTATTATTGTTTACTTTGGAACAGATCATAAGGCATGAAACAGACCAATAAAGTAAAGAATTTGTTGTAATGATGGTGTTTGGTTAGATATCTGTAGTGCTAAATCCCTGAAACGCATCAAATTGTAGCTATAACTATATATATATGAGAAATATTCTTGGATAACACTTCCAAAATAAACTTGACTTATAGTGCTGTTTATTGTAGTACATCAGCATTGATGATTTTATAATGAATTATCACAGGGAAAACTTGTATTTAGAAAAGGAAGAGCATAGTATCCCTAGTAGGATATGTTTCAGTAATGTTTCTTAATTATAAACTGATAGTTAAAGACAGTTGAAAATTACATCTCATCACTTTGGAACTTTGTAAAGCATGTAAGGTAACCCGAGTCATGTAAATCTGTCCTCTTTCTTAAAGATTACTACATAATAATCTTGAAAATATCACCTGCTCTCCAAGCTTTCCTAATGAACTGTGCTACGGTAGTTGATTTTCAGTATTTTAGAAGTACAATTGTACGATTGCTTTACTTTGGATGTCAGTAGAAGAGCTGCCTAATCCCATTCACATCCTGAAACCTGACCTTCTGTAACTCCTGCACTCACTGTGCATTTGGTTTTAAACAGCAATTATTTTAAATTAATGCATCAATCAATCAATAAACAAACACCACCTATATCTGTACATTTTACAAAATCAAACCTATGTTATAGGTACAGTAAATATTTAATTTTTTGGCAGATCTGATACTTAGTTGTGTAGTTATGAGAACCCTCCATAGTTTGATCTTTATTTTTGATGTATTTTGTTGTGGATTCCTTAAGCTTACAGTTGCTAATATTAACTACAGCTGTGGAATACACTGCAAGAGCTTTGACTGGCTTTCAAATCTGTAACTGATTTGAATAAGAGTTCCATTAATGCAGAGACAAGAAAATAAGTGCAAATGGTTAAAAACATTGTATTGATATTTGCCACCATGAAAATGCATGTGTGTGTGCATGTGCGCGCATATACATCATCTAACAAGTGTGCATGTATTGAATAATCCCTGTGCCTCCCTCTTTGTTTTTTGTTTTTTGCATTTTCCTTGTTTGTGCTGTTAACCTTTTGTGATAATTTTATGTGGCCATGACAACCAATCAGCCCTTCAATCAAACTTGGTGTGTTCTTAACGTGGATTGTACTCCCTCTCTTTATTGTCCTTGTGTCCAGCTGGAAGGGCTGATGTGGGGTGGGGGTGGGATCTGTTCATAATGGGCTCAACAATCTGTTGTTTTTTGTTTTCTTTTTGTTGCTCTGGAAAAAAAAAAAAAAGAGAAAATTTAGTCCTAGCTTTAGAAATCAGTCATCTTACAGATAATGCACTTAACATGACTATATGAAAATATAGCTCAAACAAAGCTGTGAGTAACTTCCTTAGACATGTACCCCTGTGTATAATTAGACGCACCTTCAAAAGTTTGTCATACTGGTCTTCAAAAATAGAAACATATATGCACACACAACACAATGCCTTGCAAGAGTATTCACCCCTTGCAAAGTTCTTTACTTTATTGCCACTTTAGTTTTCAATCATGAAAATTTCAAATAAGACTCTATTTAGAATTTACGCAATTCACTCTAAATTAATGAAGCAAAAAAAAACATGTTAAGGATTTTTAAGGATGCTACTCATCAACAGGGACTGGGAAGCTATTTAGGGGATTGAGGGGAAAACATTGCACAGTACAGGCCACTGCTAGAGGAAAATCTGCTTGAGTCAGCCAATAATCAATACTGGGTTAAAGAAATAAATCCCATTTCAGCCAAACATTAACAGTACATGTATGGTTAATTTTGGTGGTTGTTGCATATCTAGAACTGGGTCAGTTTGTGGATGACGGTTGACTTCACCTGCATTGCAGAATAAGCAAACTTACTACTGACTGGGTAGGATGTGCTGAGTACAGTACTGCCCCTTCATGACACAGTTTCCTGACTCATCACAGTCCTACAACACAGACGCTTTGAAAATATCAGACACTCACTGCGGAGTCTGTTAATCTTACTGTGTGTGCACATAGCCAGATCTCCAGTCATCAGGAATATAACAAAATTGATCACTTATTTCAAATTGACTATCATGACAATTGTGCATATTTGCTAAAATATTGAATATGCATGGTTCTGTTTTATTTTGGTTTTCCAATGATTGAATGTATTGGAGTTTTCATAAATAGTCAAAATATGACAAATCTAGGTTAATATCTAAATAGGAGGCTAAGAAGAGAGAGAGCATTCCAAGGTGCACACAGACAATTAATTTGCTTGTGAACAGCCTGTTAATTCACAATAACCTGAGGAAACACAATCATGTGTTGTAGATCTCATTGCACATTGTGAACAGGTTCACTGTACAGTGGGCTCAGACACCATGGAGACCATTGTTGGGAGTCAAAAACAAATTAATTTATTGAAAAACACTCTGTTGGAGGAAGGGCAGAGGGGTCTTTTTTCCTGACAAAAGTAGAAAGAAAACACAAACAAGCAATATTAAGACCTCCTCCAAAACAAAATTAACCTTTCAGCCTTTCAAGCTGATAGAGGTTGTTGTAGGAGCTCTGTTCATCATCTTAATAACAAAAACTAAGTATTTCTGTTCTGTTCTGTCCAGTACAACAACCAAATACAAAGGAAGTAGCAGGCATAGACCTTAGGGCCCTGTTCGTCATGGCTGGCTAACTGAGTTAATTTGCTTAATCACTTAATCTGCTGCAGCTCCACTCCAATCAATTTAAGGGTTGTGTTGCCATACCCCAAACACTCCTGCTTGCTACAACATATAAACAGACATGTGACATGTTCTGTTTTTCCCTCTTTTTATGTAATATTTTTTTCCAGTGCTGCAAAAGTATAGAGAAAAAAAACAATCTAGATTATAAGCATTAATTTGCTATTTTTAATGTATTGTTTATTTAGTTAATGGTTGGTTTAGAAAAGGTCTTTTGATGAACACAATCAATTTTCCTTATAAGATTTTTGCTGCCCCTTACAAACTGAATTTGGAAACTAAACAAAATTAAAACTGCTTTCTAGTTCCTTACAGTTATTAGAATCTTAGGTAAGCATAGGTAAAGTAGAAACCTAAAACACAGGAATCATATTTGCAGAATAATCGCGAAGATTAGATGGTGGGTTCCACCCTAGCACAATTATTCTCTTCTCAGTGGTGGCCCAGAGTTTATCATTCAGGAATGAGTGTGCTTGACCTTTCTAAACCCAGCTGCTGTATTTTTCCATAGGTCAAAGCATTCAGATAGATGGATAGATTTAGAAGGGACAGAAAAGAGCATTCTGAACTATTGGAGAGCCTAGGAGTAAATTGGTCTTAAATTAATAGAAACAGTCTCTATTGCACTATAGCATATTTCTAAACTGTAATTCTGAGCATAAGAATTTGAGCAATTTCTCATGCATACTGAAAGATAATTGTTTTTTTTTTAATACTTTTATTTGACACAAGAAAATCTTAAGAAGGCATTATGTTTTTTAGGTGCTTTACAGAATAAAATAAAATACACTGAGAATATTAAAAGCTGCAAATTGAAAGATAGGTTTGAGGAGAGGGTGATCAGCCTTATATTTTGAGCTAGGATTGGATTTAGAAGTAATCTGTGTCACAGTATTATAGCAGGAAGACATTGTTTGCAGTAGGTGTATAAATTCCAAATTGCCCGGGTATTCAACGATCCAAAGGGCAGCAAAAATCTGCACAAATTGTGAGGCATTGTTCCCCAGCCTGCAACTCAGCCTTGTACATATCAAGATACACAGATATTGCCAAGACCTGCCTACAATGAAATTAAATTAATATGAATACTACTGAACTCAGGACAATGTGATTTGGCAAGAATTAAGTATACCTATGTCATCTTTTATCACACTTGTTCTCATCAAAATTAATGATAAGGCAACTAAAAAGTCAATTTCAGAATTCTAAGCCATTTGTAGCTTGTGTTGGTATCAACCAGAGCTATTCATGAAAATCACTCTGAAGTAAATGGTCGAACCATCTGATAGAAGAACTACATACAACAGAATATACATTACATCATGCCCAACTTTAACCTGCTAATACAATTTCTAAATAAGCTGTGAAAAAATTGTTTACACCATAATATTGAATAATTTGAATTATACAAACTAATATCAGGGTAAATCTTTACACCAAGAACAGTGCACATTCTATTAAAAGCTTGCCTGAAATATTTTGTTTTGACTGACTAACACTTAAAATTAAGTCTATCTAGGAGTCTATCTTGCTATGTAGCAATAATACTTGCAATCAAATCTTCAAAACCCTTTTTAATTTAATTTGACTGTAGTTGATGTGTAGTTAATTTTTTGTACATATCTTCCTTGATCACCTCCTAAGAGATTCTATCAGTGTCTGATAAGGTGCCTTAATCTTTTCTGTGGTTTTGTTTTGTTTTTCTTGTCTTTCTCTCTGCATTAGGCTTAAACCATCAAGAATTTCCTCCACCCCTCTCCCCCTACCAAACAAATAGCAAATCAAAAGGATGTCTGTGTTGTTCCTTCTGGCTTTTTCCTCCCAACCGAAACCTTCCTCTACCATTCCTGGTGTCTTCGGCAAGACCGCTCTTCATTGCTACTTCAAACTCTTAACAACGAATGATGGGATATGCTTCTCTTCTGTCTCTCTTTTTCTTGTCTTTCTATCTGCCGCCACCCCCCACCCCCCTTTCCACCTTCTTTTCCCTCTCTCTTGTTCTATCCGCCTTTGTCATTCTGCAGTAAAATATTTATCAACCAAGCTGTAATGTTGTTCGGAGAACGATGCTCTGTGCCATCGAAGATGGAATATTATAATTGCAAATTAAATTAAAGGCTTTGGTAGAATGACGAGGTGTTAGAATTTTTTGTTTTATTGATTTAAGCTTCAATTTTGTGTAACTCTAACTGCTATTCTCCATGATTTACCATACTGTTTTATCTATGTAACTTCTTAGTTTCATTGAAAGTAAATTGAGACACCTGTTATGGTAACAATTTTCCAAATACAAATACTCACCTTTGTGTTGAAAATATTTGCTATAGGAAGAGGAAGATAATAACTTTGTATTATTGTTATTATTTACTTTATAATTTAAAGCAACAAGATTCTATTTTCATAAGTTACTTCAGTGAACAGGAATTAACAAACATGTTTATCATTTGTTTATTTTCTTTATTTTCAGTATCTACTGTTTTTGTTACAAAACACTAGGCACGCTCTGTAGTTTACCTGATCTTCCTGTCAGAAGAAACTTAAGGGGTACTTGTCACAAGCCTGCAGGCTCAAACCACATCTGGTTTCAAATTAGTTTATCAGTTGTGGTTATTGTGTTATGATGGAGAGCACACAGCAGGTAGTAGTTCGACTTTGAACAAAACCTTGTCTTCAGAAAGATTTTTATATTCCTTTGTTACTCAGCATTTATTTTATATTCTGTGTAATTTAATGTGCATAGTATTTTTTATGTTCTCAGTGTCTCCTTATCAATAGCAAAGAAAGAAAATGCAATTGTGGATTTACCCCTCTCTTTTTATAGGCTGTGAGATTGTGCTAGGGTGAGTTATCCCTCTTATAGCTCATCTTCAAATCTGTTATTCTTCCAACAAACAAATTGCCCTTTAGGGGTTGAACTGAAAAGCAAAGCAAAGTTTTTTTTGTTTTTTCCTAAATATATTTAAGCAAGATTAAAATGCAGAGAATTACTGCTTGACTTGTAGAAGATGCTCACTAAGACAAACCTGTTGTAAAATAAATTCCTCCCTTTTTATAGATTTTTGACCCAAGCTTTCTTGCCTGCATTAACTCAAAAACTGTCTAAATGCTGAAAATAATAAAATTAAAGAATGGCCTGTCATCAACAGAAACAAAAGCACTGACATTCTCATACTTTTTAACAATCATGTTAATTTGTGCTGTGCAGTTGTTTAAAAAGGGAATGTTGTAGTGTGAGGAATTGAATGTCCAGGCATCCTGTGCAAAATCATTTTCTCCAAATGGTCTTTGTGTAATTGGCATTGTAGACTGCATCTTAGCCACTAGAGGGAGACTTGAATTGAATTATACTAGAAATCTTTACCAAGGGAAAGAAAAAAATCTTTGGATATCTACTTTTTCTATCAAAGAGGTCATTTCCACAGGAGAAAATGTAATTGTATTTTAGAAACATTTGTTTTACAGGGCAAGATAATTAATGCTCACTGGCTCATTTAAAAATACCATTTCAGATGTTTCAAAAGGTATAAGTGTTTGTGGTTGTGCCACCAGACACAAGCTCTTTATAAGGGCACCTTTGTAGTTCTCACTTCATATCACTTTATCTCGAATACAGTAATGTGTATTTATTATGGGTCATCCATTTTAAGTGTTAAATTAACTGAATGTAATATTATTTGAATGGTTATTCATTAGCTTGATGTATTTATACATTTAACATCTCTAACACTTCACAATAATGGTCAAGGCATTGTTTTCACCTGTTTTCTTTTCCATGACAACAGTTAGCACTCTTTCTCAGAAGAAAGATAAAAAAATGATTTACTAATGCAGCTGTTACTAGTGAAGTGATAATCTTTTGAGCTGTTATTAAAATTCCATTTTCTTTTATCAAAAAAATCTATAGTTGTAGTATTGCACATTTTGACTGTTTTGCATTATGATGAATGTTACTTTTATCATTGTTGACATTCTTAATAAAATCTTTCCTTTGTGAAGTTGTTACTTTTTTATTATTATATATAAACTCTGAGGTGGTACTAAAATAAAGTATTCTCTTAAGTCTTTTTTGACTGTGAACCAGATGGCTAACCGACTAAAGATCACTGTAGAGCATGCCAGTCATTTGTCAGGGAGAAGTCCGCCTCTGTACTGTCAGAACACGCGATGAGCATTTTACTGCTTTCAAACACCCATATCTTTGCCTATGTCCTTCCAATCTCACATCTGCTCCATTTCACTGTGACCTGTAGTCAAGTCTGTGGAGGTGAAAATGCATTTTCAGACCAGTAAGAGTTCAAATTAAAAAGGTTATTAGGTTCAGAGCAATGACAAAATCTTAACAGACACTAATTGATGATGATTATGACCGCATGCTTAAGAGCCCTTGGAAATGTTCAGCAAATGTTTTAATAAAATTGTTGAAATGCCTTTTTCTTTAGTGCCTTATGCTTTGATATGTTCTCTTCAAATTTATAGGATTACTTTTTATTTTTTCCCTTTTGCACTTTTTGATTGTGCTAAGAGGTGCAACTTTTAGGGTTTGCAAATAATGTTACATGCATTCCAAAATAAACAGCTACTTCTTGGCCAGACAGCCTTATATAAACCAAGAAAATACATTGTCTGCCTAACAGTGATGTGCAGTGATGTGATTTGAGTTTTAACTGTTTGGTTGGCAGAAGAGCAGTATTGTATGAGATCTAAATTTAGATGTTGCGCAGCTTTCATAGTCAAATATTGCCATTTCTGACATGTGAGAGTGAAAATATCTTTCCAGTTGCAGTGCTAACCATTACAAATCAGGGCTACATCTTGGCAGGAGCAACTGACACAGAACAAGCATTTACTCTAATAAATTGTGATTAATTTACTCATCACTGCATTAACACCTGGAAGATGGTTGTTTTTTTAGAGTGTCCCACTGAATGTGTGTACAGGTGTTGCTGGGTGGTAAGGCCTGTTTTGGCAGATTTTAATCACGGTTCCTTTATAAACATGTCATTCTTTTTGTCTGTTCAGCTACCATGACATTGCTCTGATCTGCACAGGTAAATTTAAAATTCAAGGCTCAGCAGAATTCTGTAGTAATTTAAGTTTGACTTGCTAGAGTAGGGTGCTTTGGAGTGCTCTCGAGGATTGGTGGCAGCAGTGATTT